>NC_086129.1:13529303-14129303 GCF_963921235.1 Mobula hypostoma | reverse complement strand
AAACCCAGAAAACCTCGGGAAAACTTCGTACCCCATCCGTTATTTATTTATATACACACATTCTTTCTCTCTCTCTTTTTCTCCCTCTGTCCCTCTGACTATGCCCCTTGCCCATCCTCTGGGTTTTCTTCCCCCCTCCCCCTTTTCCTTCGCCCTGGGCCTCCTGTCCCATGATCCTCTCGTATCCCTTTTGCCTATCACCTGTCCAGCTCTTGGCTTCATCCCTCCCCCTCCTGTCTTCTCCTATCATTTTGGATCTCCCCCTCCCCCTCCCCTCCCCTTCCCACTTTCAAATCTCTTACTAGCTCTTCCTTCAGTTAGTCCTGACGAAGGGTCTCGGCCCAAAACGTCGACCGTACCTCTTCCTAGAGATGCTGCCTGGCCTGCTGTGTTCACCAGCAACTTTGATGTGTGTTGCTTGAATTTCCAGCATCTGCAGAATAGATGGGTGTCCTTTTAGAACAGAGATGAGGAGGAATTTCTTTAGCCAGAGAGGGGTGAATCTGTGTATTCTTTGCCACAAGCAGTTGTGGAGGCCAAGTGTTTATGCCTATTTAAGGCTGAGGTTGATAGATTGTTGATTGGTCAGGGCATGAGGGGATACAGGGAGAAGGCAGGAGATTGGGGCTGAGAGGAAAATTGGATCAGCCATGATGAAATGGCAGAGCAGATTCAATGGGCCAAATGGCCTAATCCTGTTCCTTTTTCTTATGGTCTTTAAGATCCCATTCCTGGTAGAGGAAGGATCTTCACCTGGAAGATGTATCAAGTTGTATGGTGAAAGTGGAAGTCACAGGGCAGATCACCCTTCTGATGGCCCCAGACAGACGAGTCTGACGAGCCGCTGTCGGCTTGCTATGCCCCAGCAGGGGTGATAGGTTTAAAAATATGAATAATTCCTGAACCCTCCCCCAGAAAGCAGATTTGGAGAGGTTTCTAGGTCTCAGCTGAGGGTTGGCCAGATCAACCGCATCCCTGGCACCAGAATCACTTCCACCGATGCTCCCCTCAGAAAGGAAAGGTGGACAGACGATGTTCTGGAATTCTGGCAACATTTCCACTGGCTCCTGGAGGCCTCAGACACACCACTGTCTGAAGTGAAGGATTTCTGCAGATGCTGGAGTGGACCTCGAGCACGTAGTAATCCTGTCAGAATTGCAGGAACACGGCACCTCAACATTTCCCAGCATCTGGTCTTATTCAGTTAGGGTGGGTGGTTTTCCCCATCTGCCTCACCAACCCGGAGCAGTTCAGAGACGAGGAGGTCTTCCAGTGCTGCCGGTGTCAAATCAGAAACAAGAGAGAATCTGCAGATGCTGGAAATCCAAGCAACACACACAAAATGTTGGAGGATCTCAGCAGGCCGGGCAGCATCTATGGAAAAAAAGTAACAGTCGACGTTTCGTCCCGAAATCCATAAATGTTGCCCGGTCTGCTGAGATCCTCCAGCATTTCGTGCGTGCTGCAGATGTGGACGTGGATGATGGGGCAGAGGATAAGACCCTCCAAGACTGCAGGTTGCGCTACGGGCGAGGTCTTCCAGGATGTCCGATGGGGCGGAGCATGAGGTCCTCCGAGATTGCAGGTGGCGCTGGGGGCTAGGTCCTCCAGTGCGGCCGATGGGGCGGAGGACAAGATTCTTCAGGACTGCGAATATTGCTTTGAAAGAGGTCCTCCGGGATGTCGAGTGAAGCAGTGGAAGGCGGCGCAGTGAAAGTAATCTTCCAGGGCTGCGGGTGGCGCTGCCACTGAGGTCCTCCAAGACTGCAGATGTCGCTACGGAAAGGGTCCTCCAGGACGCCGGGTGTCGCTACGGACGGGGTCCTCCAGGACACTGGGCGGCACTGTGAACGAGTACTTCGAGACAGCGGTTTGGGCAGCCGAAGAGGTCCTCCAGGACTGCGAGTGTCGCTGCGATAGTAGCCTAGCAGGACTGCGGACGAGGTACTCCAGGGCTGTGGGTGGCGCTGCGGTCGAGGTCATCCAGGAAGGCGAGGGGCTACGCAACGGCGCGTCAATCCTGGGCCCACATTTGGCGTGAGGTGCTGCAGTTCCTCCGCCTGCCGGGTGCCCAGACTCAGACGGCGGGGTTCCAGTCACGGAGGCGCGATGCAGGGCCAGGACCAGCGGCAGAGTGAGTTGTTGGTGGGGCCCAGGAAGTGGCTGGGTCTCGGGCTCCTGCTGCTGGCCTGCCTCTTCCTCCAGCTGCTGCTGAACATCTGGTTGCTATGTGCCTGGGTGCTGCTACTGTTGTTAGGGGGCTGGCTGGGTTCGCAGCTGGTGCTCAGCCCCACCAGCCTGGTGCACCTGGAGAGGTTCATCAGCCTGGAGCCCTGGCCCAGCCAGGCAGACTCCAAGGTGCTGCTGGCTCGAGAGGTTGAAGATACCATCAGCAAAATCATCAGGGACTTCGTCAGCTGCTGGTACAAGACCGTGAGCCAGGAGCCAGAGTTTGTGGACGAGGTGCAGAAAGCCATGCAAGCCATGGCGGTGGAGCTCCAGAGAAGGATGGAGGGGGTGGACAGGAAAGCCCTGGCACGGAAGGTGCTCCTCTTATGCGGCTCCCACCTGGAGGTTTACATGAAGGCAAAGAGGACAACGGGTGAGAAGATCGCCCGCCAGCGAGGGCTGGATTCCGTCTGGAAAACATATTGCAAACTCAGCAAGCCCCACATTGCCCTGCAGAGCCCTGCTACTGAAGCGAATTATGCACGGGGCATTGTTGATTTGCTGTTGTATGTATTGGTGCCTTTTCCCAACTTGGAAACTAGGACAGGGAGATTTGTTGTGAGGGAACTTATCATGTGCAATGTGCTTCTACCCCTGATAAGAAAAATGTCAGACCCAGACTGGATAAATGGTATCATAATAGACATAGTCATGAAGGCAAGCAAGAAGACTGTTAATGTGGTGGAGCAGCCTTTGCATCTGGAAGTACCAACTTCCTTGCACTTGAACCCCCAAACGGAGGCAAATGATGAGAAGTTACCAACTCCCAAAACTGCTGATTCTCTCAGTAACGATCTTGTTGATGGTTTGGAGCTGAATATGGAGGAGGCAGATGCATCAGTAGAAGTGATTAAACCAAATGATAGAGTTGATCAATCCTCAGAAACTATAACCAATCGCTCCGATCACCAGAGGCCAGATAAATTAAACCTTTTCTATTCATGTGAGGAATTTGAACCTGAATCTCCGCACTCTGCTGTGGAAGGAGAGTCCTTAATGTTTTCAGTGGCTGATGAACTGGCTGTGGACAGGTTATCTCCAGCAGAATTAACTAATGCTTCCGATGGGGCAGAAGGTGCAAGTGACGATGAAGTAATCATTAGCGAATTGGCACTTCCGAAGCCAGATATTATCTTGCCATCGTTTGACCAAAATGCAGTTTCTGTGGGGCCTGAGCCTGTTCTTGAAGATACCAATGAGAAAGATGACACTCCAGCTATGTTAGTCAACTCCACATCAGCTCTGGCTCATGAGACAATCCGAATTCTCTCCAGGCGGCAGTCATTTCAGGAGAAAGAATTGATTCCAGCAGATGGTTCAACCTGTAACTCCTTGGAGGTTGTACCTGCAGGACCCGTGCTTGCATCGTCCCCGACGTCAGTCAGTGTGCCCACCTACAGTTTCGAACCGATTTGCAGTCCGGATACCCCAGTGGTAATTCACAATCTGAGAATCAGTGGAACAATCACAGCAAAAGAACACAGAGCAGGCGGATTTCACCCTTACACCTTGTACACTATTAAGGCAAGTCACTGGAAAATGATGAATCAATATCAGGGCATCAAGGGTTACAGGGAGAAGGCAGGTTGAGAGAGATAATAAATCAGCCATGATGGAATGGCAGAACAAACTTGATGAGCTGAATGGCCTGATTGTGCTCCTGTGTCTTATGGTTTTAAATTACTGGTATATACCATGTTGCTGGGTTTTGAGAGTGTGTGACTCCTCTGATAAAGTCTCTGAGTTTAATTCAATATGGTCACAAAGTAGTTGCGTTACTGGACAAGTAATTTCCTTTTACTCCTTTATGTGATGCTTGTGGCACTAGTTAAGCCAGTATTCATTCATTCATTTATCCATCTATCCATCCAGGTCAGAGGGAGGAATGGTAGTGTAGTGGTTAGCACAACGCTTTACAGTACCAGTGGCCCGGGTTCAATTCCTGCTGCTGCCTGTGAGGGGTTGGTACGTTCTCCCTGTGACCGCGTGGGTTTCCTCCGGGTGCTCCGGTTTCCTCACACAGTCCAAAGACATACCAGTTGGTAGGTTATTTGGCTATTGTCAATTATCCCGTGATTAGGCTGGAATAAATCTGGTTTGATGGCCGGTGTGGCTCAAAGCAACAGAAGGGCATATTTCACCCCGTATCGCAATAAATTAAATATCTATCTATATCCGTACAGTGTGGAACAGGCCTTTCTGGGCCAATGAGTCACACCAGCCAGCACCCCTGGCTTAACCCTAGCCTAATAGAGAAAGTGCAGTGCAGGCAGAAATTAAGGTGCATAAGGAGATAGATTGTGAAGTCAAGAGTCCATGTTACTGTACTAGGGGACTGTTCAATAGTCTGAGCCGTAGGGTCGAAGGAGAAGGGATGAAAAACCAGCAGGTTATCTCGTCTTGAGAGATTGCGGTGCAGTGGGATGCAGAAGGGTTGGTGCAGAATAAAATAGAACTTTATTGTTATTGCTCAGGACAATGAGATTGTGGTGCTTCTCCAGTCCATGTAAAATAGATATTTGCAATGCTTAATTTTAAAAACGATCCCATATGTACATGCAACAGGTGACTTCAACAGTCCATAACACTCAAAAGGCCATTGGCAAGCCGGGGTGTAGCATTATTCAGCCGCACAACAGCCCTCAGGAAGAAGCTGTTTATCAGTCTTACTGCCCTTCCTTGGCTAAGATGTTTCTGTATCTCCTACCAGATGGCAGGAGATTGAACAGACAGTGTCCGGGATGGGATGGGCCTTTAGTGACGTTATGAGCGCATCGTAGGCATTGAGAGTTGTAGATTGTCTCCAGTATCGGTAGTTGAATCCCAGTGATGTGCCGAGCATTCCTAATCACTAACCGCCAGACTGCAGCGACAGCAGATAATAAAGAAAGCTTACAGAATATGATGGTTTATCACTGTGGGAACCGAACACAAAAATAAAGAGATATTCACCGATCCCTTTTCTCGTCCGCATACTTGAGTGCTCCACCATTCACCTGATGAAGTCCTGCCCTGATTTGTCCTGGCATAGTGACACTTGTCTGCATTAAATTCCATCTGTCATTTTCGGCCTATTTTTTCAGTTGGTCCAGATCACACTGTGCAAGCTGTGATCTAGATCAGTGAGTGGGCCGCTACTCACTGGAATTAGAAGTATGAGGGGTGACCTGATTGAAACCTATCGAATGTTGGAAAGCCTCTGTACTTTATAGCTGCTGTATGATATGGGACTTCTTTATGTTGTAGGGACATGTCATTGCATGTGCTATTAGGCGCGTATTGATCTGTACGTGTGTGTTCAGTTCGATTTCAGTCAGTAAAGAACCCTGTTAACTTAGCTCCCGTCTCCAGCATTTTTATTTATAGTTTTGTTGTGTAACCTGGCCACAAACACAACAGTCCCAATATAGTGGATGTGGAGAGGATGTTTCCTCGGATGGGGGAGTATAAGATCAGAGGTCACAACCTCAGAATAGAGGGGCATCATTTAAAACGGAGATGAGGAATTTCTTTAACCAGACTGTGGTGAGTCTGGAATTTGTTGTCACAGGTGGCTGTGGAGGCCAAGTCATTGGGTATATGTGAGGCAGAGGTTGATAGATTCTTGATTAGTCAGGGCGTGAAGGGATACGGGGAGAATGCAGGGAATTGTGGCTGAGGCGGAAAATGGATCGGCCATGATGAAATGCCAGAGCAGACACGATGGACCAAATGGCCTAATTCTGATCCTATATCTCATGGTGTTTGATAGCTTCTTAACCAGGACCTCTATCCCTGGAAAACCAAGGTTCCCTAAACCTGACAGGCTTACCTTTCCTAACAGAGATATACAAATTCTATACTTTCAATACTTTACCCGTGAAGGCTTCCCACTTACTAAGCAACCCTTTCCGGAAAACAACCAATCCACACTTGCCAGATCTCTTCTGATACCATCAAAATTGGCCTTTCTCCAACTTAGAATCTCAACCTGAGGACCAGACCTGTCCTTCTCCATCATTGTCCTGAAACTAATGGAATTATAATCACTCGATCCAAAATATTCCCTGATACACACTTGTGTTATCTGCCCTGTTTCATTCCGTAAGAGGAGATCCAGTATCATGCTCTCTCCAGTTGGGTCCTCTACATATTGACTCAGAAAACTTTCCTGAGTACATTTGATAAACTCTATGCCATCCAGTCCTTTTACAGTATCAGAGTCCCAGTTAATAAGGAAAGTTAAAATCACCTACTATCACAACCTTCTGTTTCTTGCAAAAGTTTGCTCCCCCTCTACATCTGAATCCTGCGGATTGCCTGGTGGTCTATAATATAATTACATTAATGTGGTCATCCCTTTCTTATTCCTCAGTTCTACCCATTATTAAGGACCCCCAGCACCCAGGGCATGCCCTTTTCTCACTGTTACTATCAGGAAGGAGATACAGAAGCCTGAAGGCACACACTCAGCAATTCAGGAACAGCTTCTTCCTCTCTGCCATCCGATTCCCAAATGGACATTGAACCCATGAACACTACCTCACTACTTTTTTTTATTGTTTCTATTTTTGCACTACCTATTTAACTTAACTGTTATATATTTATAATTCACAGATTTTTTTCTATCTTGATGTATTGGTTTGTCCAACTGCTGCAAGGACAACAAATTTCATGACATATGCGTGTGATACTAATTCTGATTCTGAATCAGTAGATGAGCTCTCCAGTCTGTCCTGTCTGAGCACTGGCATGACATTTCCTCTGACTTGTCATACTATACCTCCCCCTCTGTCATGTCTAAAACAATAGGACCCCAAACACTGAGCTGATGGTCCTGACCCTCTTTGCAACCAAGTCCCACTCATGGCTACAATATCCTGATACAACAGTGACAGAATTAAATAAATAGACCAAGCTAGATAAAGACCTTATTCTAGAAGGCAGTCCCGATGAAGGGTCTCAGCCTGAAACATTGACTGCCCGTTTCCCTTCATAAATGCTGCCTGATCTGCTGTGTCGCTCAAGATTTCCAGCGTTTGCAGAATCTCTTGTCTCTTTATTCTGTGAGACTATCATTAACTCCCACATCATGTTATCAGAGTTGGAAAGCACAAATCAAACTGGACAAAAGAATGTTGGTGTGGAGAAGTGCAAAGCTGGAGGGAAAGTCTGTCTGGTCGGGAGTCAGGTACAGTGAGTTGTGGGCATGTGTGTTGGCATTGGAAGTCTGATGGCACTTGTGGGCTGCCCACAGAACTTTCTCAATGCAAACGATACATTTCGCTGTATGTTTTGATATTTTGATGGACATGTGATAAATAAAGGTAATCTTTAATTTTGTGTAAACAGGCATCATTAAGTTTTAATTATATATTTTAAAATATTGCTGTTATCTACCCAGCTGTGTGTACAGAGAACATGGTAGTGTTGTGGTTACCCCAGCACTTTAACACACCGACTTTAAGATTGGAGTTCATTTCCCGCTGCTGTCTTTCAGGAGTTTGTGAACTCTTCCCTTGACAGTGTGATTTTTCTTGCTCCTTCTGAAGACACTGGTTAGAATGAGTGACTTGTGGGCATGCTACGTAGGTGCCAGAAAGGTGGCAACATTTGCCCAGTGCAGTCCTCGCTGATTTGATTTAACAACTGAAGCTAATCTTTAAATGCAGTAAGTGTAAAGATGCAGGAAATTTCCAGAAGCTTTGCAGAAAGTCAATATTGAAAAGGTTTGGTGTGAACATAGTTTTCTGAAGGATGTAGATTTGGTGGTGAATTGCTTGCTTTGCACTGACAGATATTTAATGCTTACCTGTTCACAGTACGAAACGGCACTGGACACCGACAACCCCGGAACGCTACAGCAGGTGGCCTATCACACCGTTAATCGGCGGTACAGTGAATTCCTGAATTTGCAAGCCAGGCTGGAGGAAAAGGCAGAACTTCGTAAACTCATGAAAAGTAAGGAGCACAACAATGCAACGGCGTGTCTCAATGGCTTGATGGGGTGGGAAAAGAAAACCTTCCATTTTTCACATTTCCTCAACATAGAAGGAGACATTTTCAAAGTTCAAAGATTGAAGTATGTACATCTTCACTATATGCTATCTTCCGGCATTTACAGGAAAATGAAGAAATACAAGAGAATATATGAAAAATAGCTAATTAATCATCCAGTTTGGCGGGGCCGAGGACTGTTTCCCTAGACGACAGCGAGTTGAGCGCCCCTGAGGCTGGCCGGGGGGCTACATCAATAATAAACATTGTACATACTCAGCAACACACACAAAATGCCGGAGGAACCCAACAGGTCAGGTAGCATCTATAACATCTACGGAAAGGAATAAACAGTTGGTGTTTCAGGTCGAGAGGCTTTTTCAGGACTGGGAAGGAAGGGGGAAGATGCCAGAATAAACAGGTGGGGGATGTGAGGGGGAGGAAGATAGCTAGAATGTGATCGGTGAAGGTAGGGAGGAGAAGTAAAGGGCTGGCGAGGGAGGGATCTGAGAGGAGAGGAGAGTGAACCACAGGAAGGATAGAAGAGGGAAGGGAACCAGAGGGAGGTGAGAGACAGGTGAGGAGAAGAGGTAAGAGAACAGAGTATGGAATAGAAGCAGAGGTTTGTTTTTTTTTCCACACAGAGTCGTGGGTTCCTGGGATGTGCTGCCTGGGGTGACAGTAAAGGCAAATGCATGAGGGACTTTCAAGAGATGTTGAGATAGGCACATGAATGTGAGGAAAATGGATGGATATGGACATTGTGTAGGCAGAAGGGATTAGTTTAGTTGACCATTTGATGACTAATTTAATTGGTTTGGCCTTTATGATGGGCCTGTTCCTGTGTTGTACTGTTCTATGTTCTCATCTTCTATTTTATAAGCAAAAGATTTGTACAGGAAACACTTTAGTAAATTTGAAATGGAACAGCCTGATCGGTGCTATACAAATACAAGTCTGGTTTTCCTTTCTGTAATTAGTGTGGATCTTTCTGGATTTCAACAATGAAATGTCAATGCTTTTTAATCTTACTGAGTGACACACGGAAGACGACACTGGAGCCTGTCGATGATGGAATCTGGACAACAAACAATCGGCTGGAAGAACTCGGTGGGTCAGGCAGCATCTCTGGAGGCAATGTGGATGACATAGGGACTCGAGCTGAAACATCGACAGCCCTGCAGGGAGTTGAGGACGTAGCTCAGCACGTCACAGGAACCATCCTCCGGGAGACTTCCGTTAGCGCTCATGGAGTGAAGTTGCGTTCTTGACTCGCTCCATTACCTCTGAGTTTTTTTTTCTATGATCAGCTATACTTTAATTAACCATTAAGGTATCAACTCTTACAATACTTTGAATTAAATTAAACTCTCCGATAACTGGATGCAACTTAGATCTGCTATGTCTAAGAACGGGAAAAATGGCAAGGATGGTAAACCTCCGGTTAAACCGAAAGGCATGGATTTTCCTCCGACTGAATCACCGGTGACTTTGAAAGCTATATCGGAGTTAATTCAGAGGGAAATTTCAACCTCTGTTATGGAGATGATTCGTACGGAAATTGCAGGCCCTGTTAAGGACCTGATTCATACGGAAATCTCAATTAATCTCCAGAAAATTGCCGATTCAATCGATAAGATGCAAACATCCATTGCGGAACATCAGTCGGCTATATCTGATCTTCAAAAATCCGCGCAACAAAGTGAGCTTAAGATGGGGAAAATCGAAGAAACAATTAATGTAATGAAGAAGAAACTTGACTTTTTGACTTTTAAAAACTCTGACTTGGAATCTAGAATGCGACGGCAGAATTTACGAATGATTGGGGTGCGTGAAGCTGTTGAATCTAACAACCCCATGAAGTTTTTTTCTCAACTTTTAAAAGATGCATTCCCTACTGTATTTCCTGACCAACCACCGCTACTGGATCGTGTTCACAGAATCCCACCATACTCGTCTAGGTCAGATAGACATAGGCATGTTATTTTACGTTTTCATTACTTTCAAGACAAGGAGAGACTGTTTCGATTCGCTCGATCTAAAGGTTTCATTGATTTTTCGGATCTTAAGTTCCGATTCGTGGAAGATTTCAGTAAACCAATCTGGGACCAACGGGTTCGTTACAGATCCGTGATGTCGGAATTCTATAAGATGGATTTAAGACCAGCGCTGCTGTACCCTGCACATCTAAGGATTCGCATGTCAGATGGAGCCCTTCGTTTTTTTGATTCTCCATCGGATGCCCAGAGTTATCTGGATCAATTTTCACCTTCAACATCTTAATTGCTATTTTTTTTTAATTATCTCCGTTGATCGGAGGCTGTGAATTGGCTGGTTTTAACTTTTTCGTGCCCTATTTGGGCAGAAAAGTTTATTTTTGATTTCTTAATACGGTTGCTAAACTTTCTTTTTAACTGCGTCATTTCTTTTTTTCCCAGGGGATTCTGGGTGGTTACTTCCTTTTTGTCATCTTACGTATTTCCTGTGTGGCCTTAAATTTTGTAGTTTTTTAAAAATTTTATTTTGTTTTGCTTTTTATAACTAGTTTATGTTAATAATCTTATTTTTTCTTGTTGTTTTGTTTATTCATGGGTTTGGGGTTTATTGTGGTTTTTTTTAATATATATTTTCTGGCTTTTGTTGTGTGTGTATTTTAATTGAGTTACCTTTTTTTTACTTTTTTACTGTTTTACAATTAGCTGATCTTTTTCATATTTATACCTTTTTTTTAGGGAGCGTATACCGGAAGTCATGGGGGTAGTTTTAGCGCTTGCTTCTTTCCGGCGGGTCTGCTTTAGATTTTGCCTTGGAGTCTTGGGGCGGGGGGTGGCGGGAGGGGCTTCATGTTTTAGTTTTTTTCTCTTTGGGCTATATACATTATTGAAGTACTGGTTGCGTCCTTTTTCCCGGTATCTTTTGTATGTTCTGTTTCCTCTCCGGGTTCGTGGGTCGAGCCTATCGTCAATTCCCCTCGATGTGGGTTGACTTTAGGATTTATGGAGTCTATTATTAATTTTGTCTCCTGGAATACTAACGGTCTTAATCATCCTATTAAAAGGAAAAAAGTTTTTAAAGTGTTCCGGAGACTTAAAGCACAAATTTTATTTTTACAAGAGACCCATGTACGGAGGGGGGACAGACTACGTTTTTTTAAATTCTGGAAGGGGCAACAATTTCATTCGAACTCCAGTGCTAAGATTCGAGGCGTCTCTATTTTTATAGATTCCTCAGTTACTTTTATACAACAGGATATTATTTCTGATCCGAATGGTAGATTTTTATTGGTTAGTGGTTTACTATTTAATAAAAAAGTAGTTTTGGTTAATGTTTATGCTCCTAATATGGATTGTCCGGAATTTTATAAATCATTGTTTAATCAGTTTCCGAATTTGAACGAGTTTTCATTGATCTGGGGCGGAGATCTTAATACCTGTTTGTCTCCAGCTTTGGACCGTTCGGCTCCTTTACGGACCTTACCTAATAAATCTGCAACTTTGATTAACTTTTTCCTTTCTGATTCTGGGTCGACGGACATTTGGCGTTTTCTGCATCCTCAGGAAAAAGATTTTTCCTTCTTTTCACATGTTCATCATTCCTATTCAAGAATTGATTATTTTTTTATTGATTCTCGTCTTATTCCTTCAGTGATTAAATGTGATTATGATTCTATAACCATTTCGGATCATGCTCCACTTAAGCTTTCTATTAAAATTATGGCCAATATACAAAATAATAGACAATGGCGTTTTAACTCGCTGTTGCTTCAGGACTCGGACTTTGTTAACTTTATGAATGAACAGATTGAGCTTTTTTTTTACAATTAATCATACAGAGGATATTTCGGTTAACACTCTTTGGGACACTTTTAAAGCCTATATTCGTGGTCAGATTATTTCGTATTCTGCTGCTTTGAGGAAGAAACAGAAGCAGGAGGAGATGGCAATTGTGGACAAGATTAAAGAAATTGATAAGAAATATGTTATGGCTCCTTCTGAGGAGTTATACAAACAAAGAACTGAACTTCAAATGGAACACTGTTTATTACTCTCGTCCTCGATTGTAAACCAATTAAAGAAAACAAGAAGTGAATTTTATGTTCACAGTGACAAAATTGGCAAGCTGCTGGCTAATCAATTGAAATCTAATTATGTTAAATCTCAAATCAATCAGATTTATAACCAAAATGATCGATTGATACTGGATCATGTGGGGATTAATCAAACCTTTTGTGATTTTTATTCTTCTTTATATCAATCAGAGTCTCCTCGAGATTCTAAATATATGAATGATTTTTTAGATAAGTTAGACTTCCCTAAGATTTCACAGGATATGTCTTCTATATTAGATACTTCCATTACTATGGATGAGATTAAGAATGTTATTTTTTCTATGAATCTGGGGAAAGCTCCTGGCCCGGATGGGTTTACCGTTGAATTTTATAAATGTTTTGCTTCTTTATTGATCCCTTGGCTCTGTAGGGTCTTTGAGGCTTCTCTGAAACTTGGTAAACTTCCTGAATCTTTTAATAGAGCGTCAATTTCTTTAATACTAAAGAAGGATAAAGATCCTGCTCAATGTGCATCTTATAGACCAATATCTTTATTAAATGTTGATTCTAAAGTTTTTTCTAAGTTATTACCAAATAGACTAGAAAAAGTACTTCCTTCTATTATTTCGGAAGACCAAACGGGTTTTATTAAAGGTCGTTACTCTTTTTATAATATTCGTACATTGTTAAATATTGTTTATACTCCCTCACAAAATGTTCCTGAGTGTGTTATTTCTTTAGACGCTGAGAAAGCTTTTGATAGAGTAGAATGGCCCTATTTATTTAAGGTGCTTGAAATGTTTAATTTTAGCTTGAAATTTATATCCTGGATTAAACTGTTATATCATTCCCCTGTAGCCTCGGTCCGTACTAACTCTTTAAACTCACCTTTTTTTCCCTCTCTTTCGAGGTACTCGACAAGGCTGTCCTCTTAGTCCCCTATTATTTGATATTGCATTAGAACCTCTTGCAATTGCCATTCGAGAATCTTCAAATATTACTGGGATAACGCGGGGATTAAAGTCCCATAAATTATCACTCTATGCTGATGATTTACTGTTATATATTTCTAATCCTGAGAAATCCATTCCTGCTGTTTTAGAGTTATTAGCACAATTTGGTTTTTTTTCAGGTTATAAATTAAATCTTAGTAAGAGTGAACTCTTTCCGATTAATAAACATCTTCCCTTATATTATAAATTTCCATTTAAATTGATTGATAATTATTTTTCTTATCTTGGGATTAAAATTACTTGTAAATATAAAGATTTATTTAAGATTAACTTTTTACCATTAATAGACCATATTACTCAACTTTCATCTAAATGGTTTCCCTTATATTTAACTTTGATTGGTCGTATTAATGCAGTTAAGATTTTTTTTTGCCAAAATTTTTATATGTGTTTCAGGCATTACCAATTTTTGTTCCAAAATCTTTCTTTGATAAAGTTGACTCTAAAATTTCTTCATTTATTTGGCAGAATAAGAATCCGAGACTGGGTAAAATACATTTACAGAAAGCTAAGAGAGATGGAGGTTTAGCATTACCTAACTTTAGATTCTATTATTGGGCTATTAATATTCGACATATGAAATTTTGGTTACTTGATCAGGATATACTATCTATTCCTAAATGGGTAGCATTGGAACTACAATCTGTTCAGGGTTATACACTTGGCTCTATTTTAGGTTCCTCTCTCCCTTTTGATTCGAAACGCCTTAAGCAGGTCTCTAACCCGATAGTTAAATATGCTTTGCGCATTTGGTTTCAATTCAGAAAATTTTTTGATCTTAATCAATTCGGGTTAGCGATTCCTATTTTAGGTAACATATTTTTTCCTCCCTCTTTTACGGATCGCGCTTTTCAAACTTGGAAGACTAAGGGTATTTTACGGTTTTTGGATTTATTTTTAGATGGTTCCCTTATGTCTTTTGAACAATTATCTAATAAATATAATTTATCAAGAATACATTTTTTTAGATATTTACAAGTTAGAAATTTCCTAAGTACTATACTTTCTTCCTTTCCAATGCTTCCTCCTACATATATTTTAGATTCGATAATTAACCTCAATCCATGTCAGAAAGGTGCATCGGCTATGATTTATAATATTATTATGAAACTTAGGAAAGCTCCATTTGATAAGATTAGGGTAGATTGGGAACAGGAATTGGGGCTTACCATTTCTGTGGATGATTGGGGGCAGATTTTACAATTAGTTAATACTTCCTCTATTTGTGCTAAACATTCCCTAATTCAATTTAAAGTGGTTCATAGAGCACATATGTCCAAAGATAAGTTAGCGCGTTTTTACTCGCATATTAATCCTTTTTGTGATAGATGTTCGGGGCAGATAGCCTCTTTAACTCATATGTTTTGGTCTTGTCCTACTTTGGAAACTTTTTGGAGAGATATTTTTAATATTATTTCTAAGGTATTAAATATAGATATCTCTCCTCACCCTATTACTGCTATCTTTGGACTACCCAAAATTTCTAGTAATCTTTCCCCTTCAGTCCGTAGAATGATCGCATTTCTTACTTTAATGGCGAAAAGATGTATTTTACAACATTGGAAAGAGCTTAATGCTCCAACTACCTTTTTTTGGTTCTCTCAGACGATTTTATGTTTGAATCTGGAGAAAATTAGAAGTAACCTTTATGATTCTTCATTTAAATTTGAACAGATTTGGGGACCTTTTATTCGATATTTTCATTTAATGTAATATATACCCTTCTTGTTTTTTTTTTCACTGTTTTTAATGGAGGTCGGGATTGAGGACGTGATTTTAAGTTTAACTCTGTTTGGTTTCAAGTTAGCCCATTGCTTTGCTTTGCTTTTAGTTAGTTGCACGGTGGGTTTTTTTTGGGGGTTTTTTTTTCTTTTTTTTCCATTGATATATATAAAATTTAGTATACTATTATGTTATCTTGGTTTCTTATGTTTAAATTACATTGTTTGTAGTATTTTTTTTTGGTATTGATACCTTCTGGAATTTTATTATATTTTAACATTGTATTAATGTTTATATGGTTTACCTTTTTGTATACTTATTCAATAAAAAGATTTAAAAAGAAAGGAACCATCCTCCCCTCATGGTCTCCGTCAATACTTCTTGCTGCCTCAGTAAAGCAACCAGAATAATCAAAGACCCCAGGACATTCTCTCTTCTCTCCTCTCCCGTCAGGCAGGAGATACAAAAGCCTGAAAGCACGTACTTCCAGGCTCAAAGACAGCTGCTATCCCACTGTGATCAGACTCTCGAATGGACCTCTGGTACAATGAAGTGGACTCCTGGCCTCACAGCCTACCTCAGAATCAGAGTCAGGTTGAATATCACTGACATGTATGTTGTGAAATTTCTTGTCTTGCGGCAGCAGTACAGTGCAATACACAAAATATGCTATAAATTCCCAGAGGGGAGGAAGCTGTTCCTAAAATGTTGAGTGTGTGTCTTCGAGCTCCTGTACGTCCTCCCAGATGGTAGTAATTGGAAGGGGGCATGTCCTGGATGGTGAAGTTCCTTAATGGTGGATGCTGCCTTTTTGAGGCATGACCTTTTGAAGATGACCTGGATGTTGGGGAAGCTCGTGCCCATGATGGAGCTTTTTCTGATCCTGTGCAGAGGCCCCTCCATACCAACAGGTCAAATTACTTGTTATGATTTTGCACTTTATCGTTTGTTTGCACTGCACTTTTTCATTAGCTTTTACACTTTATTCTGTGTTGTTATTGTTTTTCCCCATTCTACCTCCATACACTGTGTAATGATTTGACCTGTATGAACGGTATGCAAGACAAGGTTTCCACTGTATCTCGTTATATGTGACAGTAATAAACTAATTTCAATACCATCTGCCGCCACAAATGCTGCCTGCCTTGCTGAGTTTCTCCTTGCTGATAATACTTCTAAGACTCAGCTTGAACTACAATGTGCAAAATTGTTGACATTACTTTTGTTGCAGTTTGATTCAGTTTGCCCCAATAACAGATTTTTGCTGTTTCCCAGATGTAAAAGGACCAAAGAAGCTCTTTCCCGATCTGCCATTTGGAAATATGGATAGTGACAAAGTTGAGGCTCGTAAAAGCCTCCTCGAGACATTTCTGAAGGTAGGAACAAGCTAATGCACAGCAGTGTTTTGTCTATGTACGAGAGTTGGTTCTGACTAGACTGTCAGTCTCTATAGAAGCCCTATACCCAGTCTCTCAGAACAATTGCTAATGTTTCATGGTATCTGAGTATAACAGAAATGATGTAGGTGCAGAATTTGCCTTCTCCTCCTCTTCATGAGAATGTGCACTGAGGCTCTAAGTTGGGATCCAGGAGCACTTTAAAATGTCCATTCTAACCAGCTGATTAGCGATGTAGCTGAGTAAAATTCTACAGATGTACTGTGGAGAGCATTAAACTGGTTGCATCACCGTCTGGGGTGGAGGGGCCACTGCACAGGATCGGGAAAAAGCTGCAGAAAGTTGAAAGCTCAGCTAGCTCCATCATGGGCACTGGCCTCACCAGCATTCAGGACACCTTCAAAAGGCGATGCCTCAAAATGGTGGCATCAGTCATGAAGGACCCTTGCCACACAGCAGTGAGACAGATCGGCTAGTTGAATGATGTTGTCGCAACAACCTCACACTCAGAGTCAGTGAGACCAAAGAATTGATTTGGGCCTTCAGGAAGGGGCAGTCGAGAGAATACACATTGAGGTGTCAGCAGTGGAAAGGGAGAGCAGCTTCAAGTTTCTGGGGTTCAGTATCTTCAAGGATCTGTCCTGGGCGCAGCCCATGGACACAATCATAAGACCATAAGAAATAGGAGCAGAATTAGGCCATTCAGCCCATTAATTCTGCCCCACCATTCAATCATGGGCTGATCCAATTCTTCCAGTCATCCCCATCCCCTGCCTTCTCCCCGTACTCTTTGATGCCCTGGCTAATCAAGAACCTATCTATCTCTGCCTTAAATACACCCAATGACTCCAAATACACCTCCACAGCTGCTTGTGGCAACAAATTCCACAGATTTACCACACTCTGACTAAAGTAATTTCTCCGCATCTCAGTTCTAAATGGACGTCCTTCAATCCTGAAGTCGTGCCCTCTTGCCCCAGAATCCCCTACCATGGGAAATAACTTTGCCATATCTAATCTGTTCAGGCCTTTTAACATTCGGAATGTTTCTATGAGATCCCCTCTCATTCTCCTGAACTCCAGGGAATACAGCCCAAGAGCTGCCAAGCGTTCCTCATACGGCAACCCTTTCATTCCTGGAATCATTCTCATAAACCTTCTCTGAACCCTCGCCAATGTCAGTATATCCTTTATCAAATAAGGAGGCCAAAACTGCACACACTACTCCATGTGTGATCTTATGAGTGCCTTGGAGATCCTCAACATTACATCCTTGACATACATCGTAAAAAGCAGCGGTCCCAACACTGACCCCTGTGGAACTCCACTGGTAACCGGCAGCCAGCCAGAATAGGACCCCTTTACTCCCACTCTCTGTTTTCTGCCAACCAGCCAAGGCTCCACCCATGCTGGTAACTTTCCTGTAATTCTATGGGTTCTTATCTTGCTAAGGAGCTTCATGTGCGGCATCTTGTCAAAGGCCTTCTGAAAATCCAAGTACACCACATCTACTGCATCTGCTTTGTCTACCCTGCTTGTAATTTCCTCAAAGAATTGCAGTAGGTTTGTCAGGCAGGATTTTCCTTTCAGAAAACCATGCTGGCTTTGGCCTATCTTGTCAAGTGTCTCTAGGTACCCCGTAATCTCATCCCTAACAATCGATTCCAACAACTTCCCAACCACTGATGTCAGGCTAACAGGTCTATAGTTTCCTTTCTGGTACCTCCCACCCTTCTTAAATAGCGGAGTAACATTTGCAATTTTCCAGTCATCCAGTACAATGCCAGAATCTATCGATTCTTAAAAGGTCATCGTTCGTGCAGCTGCAATCTCCCCAGCTACTTCCTTCAGAATCCAAGGATCCATTCCATCAGGTCCAGGAGATTTATCCACCCTCAGACCATTAAGTTTCCTGAGCACCTTCTCAGTCGTAATTTTCATTGCATATACTTCACTTCCCTGGCACTCTTGAATGTCCGGTATACTGCACACGTCTTCCACTGTGAAGACTGATGCAAAATACGCATTTAGTTCCTCTGCCATCTCTGCATCTCTCGTTATAATATCTCCAGTGTCATATTGTATTGGTCCTATACAGGTTTCCCCTACCATCCGAAGGTAGAGCGTTCCTATGAAACAGTTTGTAAGCCGGAATGTCATAAAGTGAAGAAGCAATTACCATTTATTTATATGGGAAAATTTTGTGAGTGTTCGCAGACCCAAAGGTAACCTACCAAATCATGCCAAATAACACATAAAACCTAAAATAACAGTAACATATAGTAAAAGCAGGAATGATATGATAAATACGCAGCCTATATAAAGTAGAAATACTTTTCCACAATCATTGCCTGAACTGTTCTCCACAGCGAAAATCTCACACAAGCGCCATCGACAAAAACACGGCGCAAGTGCTCTCCAGTAACCTTTAAGCTATGAAGCTGCCAAACCATACCAAATAACACGTAAAAATACACAGCCGATATAAAGTAGAAATATGTATGTACAGTGTAGTATCACTTACCGGAATCGGGAAAGTGCGGAGCACACTGATGATGGTGTGTTAGACTTGTCGGAGTTTGGGTGGGGCAGTGGCCCCCACCCTCCAGGCCGCCGAGCGATACATTGCCGCGAAGCATGCAGGGGTCCAGCGGTAGCCGGGAGGCACACAGCACATCTTTAAGAAAAAAGCCGAAATAAACATGCTAATTAATTAGGTGCTGCCCGGCACGTAATTGTCAGCCCAGATCAGTGCTGATTGTGAATCGGTATCTGTCCGCGGCCTGGGTGTTGGGGTGGTGGAACATTGGGGTGTCATCTCGTCGCCTGTTTCCATTAGAGCAGGCAGCTCATCTTTTCCAATGACTGCCCGCCTCGATATCGAAGGTCCAGGTTCGTCGTCTGCTGTGGCTGATGTGGAAGACTTGCTTGACTGCTGAGCCTCGCACATTTTTCTATCATACAGTTCTTTGTAAGCACTCAACCCATCCTGCAAATATCCCCTAAACCGACGTACCCTTTCAAAATTAAAGTCGTACTTTATCATTACTCATTCGGTTTCGATTGTTATCCTTTCCTCTTCCAATTGCATCAGTTCTTCATCTATCAGTTCTTGGTCATGGGATCCCAAAACCTCTTCAACATCATCTTCGTCAGCTTCCACAAGCCAAACTCACTTAATCCCCACGATCAAAATGCTTAATTATGTCTAGTTTTACGGTAAGTGTAACACCCTTACAAGCTCTTTTAGGCTTTTCCGATACCATAGAACTCATCTTGCAAACGGCTGCTCACAGGCACGTGTTTAAGCAATGCTGGCGAGATTGCAGTTCCGAATCTGGGGGAGAGCGGCTGCTCGGGGCGCTCCTTTTATCGTGCGCTGATTTTTTTTCACGCGCTGCCTTTCTTCGTAACAGTGAAGACACCTGTTAGTGAAAACAGGGTACTAATGTAGGTCTTTCGTAACAGTGAGGTTTCATAAAGCGGACGTTCGAAAAGTGGGGGACACCTGTATCTACCCTCGACTCTCTTTTACCCTTTATATACTTAAAAAAGCTTTTAGTACACTGTATCTTCTTTGACATTAGTTGCCAGCTTCCTTTCATAATTCATCTTTTCCTTCCTAATTACCTTCTTAGTAGTTTCCGTCTGCAAGTTTTTAAAAGTTTCCCAATCGTCCATCTTCCCACTAGCTCTGGCTTTTTTGTAGGCCCTCTGTTTTGTTTCACTTTGGCTCTCACTTCATTTGTCAGCCACGGTAGTATCCTTCTTCCCTTTGAAAATATCTTCTTATATCTGTCTTGCACTTCCCTCATTTTTCGCTGAAACTCCAGCCGTTGCTGCTCTGCTGGCCTTCTTGCGAATGTCCCTTTCCAGTCAGCTTTGGCTGGTTCCCCTCTCATACCATTGTAATTTCCTTTATTCCACTGAAATACCGACACATTGGATTTTATTTTCTCTTCCTCAAATTTCAATGTGAACTTGATCATATTGTGATCACTGTTCCCCAAGAGTTCCTTAACCTTAAGCTCTCTTATCACCTCAGGGTCATGAAGAAGGCGTGCCAGTGGCTCTGCTCCTTTAGGTGTTTGAGGAGATCTGATTTGCCACCAAGGACTTTTGCAAATTCCTGTGGATGTATAGTGGAGAGCGTTCTGACTGGTTGCATCACCCCCTCCAATGCACAAGATTGCAAGAAGCTGCAAAGTGTTGTAGCCTCAGCCAGCTCCATCACAAGCAGAACGCTACCCATTATCAAGGACATCTTCAAGAGGTGGTGTTTTAAGAGGACAGCATTCAAAATTAAGGGCCCTCACCATCCAGGCTGTGCCCCCTTTTCAATACGACCATCAGGGAGGAGGTACAAGAGCCCAAACCTCAATGATTCAGGAACATCATCTTCCCCTCCATCATCAGATCTCTGAACAGTCCACAAACCTATGAACATACCTCATTATTCCTTTGTTTTAAACTATTTATTCTGTAATTTGGGTCTAGAGGACCTGAGTTATAAGGGAACACTGAATAGGATCAGGCTTTATTTCTTAGAACGTAGAAGATAGAGGGGAGATTTGATAGAGGAAGGGGAATGGAGGGCTGTGGTCCAGGTGCAGGTCAATGGGAGTAGGCGATGTAAATGGTTTGGCGCAGACTACATGGGCTGAAGGGCCTGTTTCTGTGCTGTACTTTGTATGACTCTGTGACAAAGGCCTTATATTATTATAAATGGTCATAGTCATAAAAAAAGTACTGCACAGAAACAGGCCCTTCAGCCCATCTGTTGCAAATCAACAAATTTCCAGTCAGTGATGATAAGCCCGATACTGATTTTGACTTTTGTCGTAGTACAAAAAGAGGAGCAATAATAAGAGATCATTTGAAACTTTTACATTGACTCCATTAACAGGAAGATCACTTCTTGCAATTAGCGTTTCAGATTGAAGATCTTATGTTAGGGGTTTGACCTGAAATAGAAACTGGTTTATCTTTCCACGAAGGGCTCAGTTTTTGTAGCAGTTCTGTTTTTCTTTCAGTATAACGAGGGATATGAGAGAGGATTGAAAAGTAGATTTGTTGAGCTTATCGAATTATTATATTGAATGGCAGGGGCAGCACTAGTGTAGCGGCTAATACTTCGCAGTTCTTGCGATGCAGGTTCAATTCCCACCGCTGCTTTAAAGAATTTTTATATTTTCTTCGTGACTGCTTGGGTGCTCCAGTTTCCTCCCACATTCCAAAAATATATGGGTTAATAAGAATTGGTAAGTTGTGGGCATGCTGTATCAGTGCCCAAAGCATGGCAACACTTGTGGGTTGCACTCAACACAGCCTTGGACTGAGGTTGTTGATATAAATGATACATTTCACTCTGGGTGTCAATATATATGTGACAAACAAAGCTCATTATTGCTGGGGTTTCTGCTTCTAATTTTGTATCTAAGTACTGATTCCAGGTGTAATCAAATGACTTATCACAGTTTACTTCTATAAGCTTTCAGTTTTGGAATTGAAACTTAAAGGCTAACTTTCTAATTCTGAGCGTTAATTTGACTCATTATTTTGTTTTCTTCGTGGACTAACAACGTTCTCATATTCTAATGCAGCAACTGTGTGCCATTCCTGAAAGTGCATACTCTGATGAGATGCAGGAGTTCCTGGCCTTAAACACTGATGCCAGAATTGCTTTTGTGAAGAAGTCCTTTGTTTCCAGGATTGATAAGGTAGTGTTGTTTATACTTTTTGGGAAAGTTTTAATTAATCAGCCTCTCTTAAGTTTAAGATTAAGTTCAAATTTAATTGTCATTCAAACATATATGAAAACCCATGAATACAGCCAAGTGAAACAATGTTACACTGGGGCCAAGGTGCAAACCACAGTACCAACAGTCATACACATCACAAGGCACATATAAGGTAGCAGTAAAGTACAGTCAGAAGAAAATATACTCCTTGGGTCCATGAATGCTGCAGCATCATGGCACCGACTCTGCCTCTGTCCTGGATGACAGCAAACAGGCAGCACCACAGCTTGAGGCCTAGTCCTCATGACCAAGGCCACTCAGTTCCCCTGCTGTGTGCCAATAAACCAGTGAACTGGCCTTGCAGCATTCCACCTTACCAGTGTCCAGCAGGGTCTTGCGATCACAAGAAAAGTGACTAAGACAATCATTAGCTGTGACACTGCTCGCCACTTTTGTGCACCGACTCCGACGCCTCTCTGTCACAGGCAGCAACATGGTCTGCACCAAGTCCAGCTCCTTCACTTTATTTACCAATGAGCAACTCGCTAATGAAGTAGACCAGCAGTTCTTTATGTTGGTGATGTCCAGCAGAGTCTTGTAATCATAAAAAAAATACATTTGAAATAGACAGTAGCTCCTTTGCTTGGCCCCGTGGAAGAGCGCGCCCTCTTGCTGCTCATATTCAAAGCTGATATTACCTAGTGACAGCTATACATATTCCTTTAGCTAAAAAATGGGAGTTAAGGGTCGAAATGCACTTGTTTTTTTTCCTGCTGCGTTCACTGTTGAGAAGGTTAGAACTTTGCTACCAGCACACAGGAGTCATAGTCAGAAGCAAGATCAAGAGTAGCGCTGTAGCACAGCTTCAGTGACCCAGGTTTCATCTGGTGTTCTCTAGTGATTTTTGTATTCTGTCCCTATGGATACGTGGTTTCACCCCGTGCCCCATTTTTTTCTCCACATCCCAGAGTTATGCTGCTTTATAGTTAGCCCAAATATATGTGGCTGAACCTGTGGAACTCATTGCCACAGACTTCTGAGAGGCCAAGTCATTGGATATATTTAAAGCGGAGGTTGATAGGTTGTTGATTAGTAGGGGCATCAAAGTTTATGGGAAGAAGGCAGGAGAATGGGGTTGAGAGGGATAATAAATCAGCCATGATGGAATGGTGGATGAGACTCGATAGGCTGAATGGCCTAATTCTGCTCCTGTGTATTATGAATGGAGGGTGGGATGTGAGAAACTAGCTTACAGGGAAATAAGTGAGGGGAATGGGATTGCAGTGTGAGCTAGCATAGGTTTGATGGACCAAATGGCCTTCTATGTCATATGGAAATAACAAGCGTGTTGGAAGTCAGATGCTGCCCTGCCTGTGGATCCCCTTGTGCATCAGGGATGGAGCACTGATGACCAGAACTGAGCTGCAGATAGTCCTGCCAGATTTACAGTGAGGATGGCAGACATGTATAACAGCCTCATGTGAATGTCATCGCACACTTCGATTGGTTACCTAGTTTTCCTTACTTTATTTCAGTTTTAGTTTAGGTAGTGAAGTAGGTAGCGTAACACTTTGTAGCACCAACAATTGGAGTTTGATTCGTGCTTGGGTCTGCAAGGAGCTTGTACGTTCTCCCTGTGACTGTGTAAGTTTCCTCTGGGTGCTCTGGTCTCGTCCCACATTCCAAAAATGTATGGGTCAATAAGAATTGGTAAGTTGCAGGCATACTGACGTAGGTCCTGCTGTAGGGGCTAGGCCCAAAACCTCGACTGTACTCTTCTCCGTAGATGCTGCCTGGCCTGCTGAGTTCCTCCAGCATTTTGTGTGTGTTGCTTAGATTTCCAGCATCTGCAGATTGTCTCTTGTTTGTGATTGTGGAACTGTGTTCTTGTTTATTCTTTCTTTCTGCACAGCTTCCTTAGACTCTCAGCTCTTCACAACTTTGTCAGTCGGCTCTAGATTGGCTGAGGCCTTCCTCTTACTATTTTGGGCTTTCTTCCACTGTTTCATGAGCTGTCTCCTTTCTCGAACCAGTTGCTCGATCTCCTTCTGCCTGCTGGCGGTGATGTTGCCTTTCAGCTCTTTCTTGCGTTGACTCCAAACTGCTCTTTCCCGTAGCAGTAGCTGATGTCTCCCATTGCATCCAACTTCTTTTCTGTTGTTCCTTTTAATTGCTGCAAAATTTTCATTAAGTCATTGTTGATCGTTTCCCACTTTTTTTATCTGCAGTTTTGGGCAACTTAGCGAGTGGTCTGTGCCCTCTGATCTTTCTCTCCTCAGGACGTGTTGGTGGTTGGGTGGGTCCCTCAGCTCGGATTTCTGTGCTAACCTCCTCAGTGACAAGGATGCTGATGCTCTGCGAACTTTGGTTTGTGTCCGGTCACTGCACTTCACTCAGCATAGTTGATTGACTTCACAAGAAGTACTGGTCAAAGTGAGGCCCCTGGCCCTGCTCCGTCAAGAACCGTTTCCTCCCTTGATGGATATTCAACCCTTTTTCTGATGTAACCTTCTCCTACCCACAGATGCATACCTGACACTTGTGTCCCACTACTGCTGCTGGTGTTTTGGTGATCTCTTGTGCAGTACTCTCTTTATTCATGGTAGATTCCACTCCTAGGTCTGTAGCCATGTTATCAGTCATTCGGCGAATTTGTGCCCACAGTCTTGCAAGCTTTACGGGTATCTTCCTTTGCTGCCTTTTCTTAGCCATTAAAGGGTGCCTCCAACATGCTGAAACAGCATTGAGGACAGTCGCCATGGGTAGCTAGCCCATGACTGTCCCATTGGGGTCTATTCCCTCCTGTCAGCTGTCTTTTCATGCTGTTACAAGGCATTGAACACTTATTCTCAGATAAGTAAGAACTGTACAAAGGCCATTGACAGTCTGTCAAAGGGCCATCAGGGATTTTCATAGATGGAACATCAGGATTTGCAGGCTGAGGTGTAGTTGTGGCTTGAGTGTGACTGCATCTCGTGAGTAGTCTTCTGCAGCCAAGCATCCCACTTGATCAGTCCCGCAAGACTACCAAGTAAACGTGGCAATGGAAACACAAAGAAACAGGCACTGGGGCCGCTAATCTCATAATCCAGGCTATGCTCTTCCATCATCAAGGACCCCAGGCTATGCTTTTCTATCATCAGGATCCCCACCATCCAGACCATGCTCTTTTTTTGCTGCTGCCATCAGGATGAATGTACAGGAGCCTCAGGAGCCACACCACTAGATTCAGGAACAGTTATTACCCCTCAACCATCAGGCTCTTGAACCAGAGGGAATAACTTCACTCACCCCAACACTGAACTGATTCCACAATCTATTGACTCACTTTCAAGAACTCTTCATCTCATGTTCTCAATATCTATTGCTTATTTATTATTATTATTTTTGTGCTGTACTTATCTATCACTTGAGACAATAGTACCTAGGAGCAGAATTAGGCCATTAGGCTGTCGAGTCCGCTCTGCCATTCCGTCATGGCTGATTTATTATCCTTCTCGACCCCATTCTCCTACCTCATTTCTGTAAACTGTCACACCTTGATTAATCAAGAGCCTATCAACCTTAAATATACCCAATGACTTGGCCTGCGCAGCTGTCTGTGCCAATGTACCCACTGGCTAAAGTAATTTTTCCTCATCTCTGTTCTAAAGGGACGTTCATCGACAAACCCCATTTCCAGAAAAGTTGGGATATTTTCCAAAATGCAATAAAAACAAAAATCTGTGATATGTTAATTCACGTGAACCTTTATTTAACTGACAAAAGTACAAAGAAAAGAATTTCAATAGTCTTACTGACCAATTTAATTGTATTTTGTAAACATACACAAATTTAGAATTTGATGGCTGCAACACACTCAACAAAAGTTGGGACAGAGGCATGTTTACCATTGTGTTACATCACCTTTTAATAATACTTTTTAATCGTTTTGGAACTGAGAATACTAATTGTAGTAGATTTGCAATTGGAAATTTTGTCCATTCTTGCTTGATATAAGACTTCAGCTGCTCAACAGTCCATGGTCTCCGTTGTCTGATTCTCCTCTTCGTGATGCGCCATTGATTTTCAGAGTCAATGGTACCTTCACATACATGCAACTCACCCATGCCGTGGGCACTGATGCACCTAGTACACATAGTGCACATAGAATAGTACAGCACAGTACAGGCCCTTCGGCCCACAATGTTGTGCCGACCCTTAAACCCGGCCTTGCATATAACCCCCCACCTTAAATTCCTCTATATACCTGTCCAGTAGTCTCTTAAATTTCACTGCCTTCACCGCTGACTCAGACAGTGCATTCCACGCACCAGCTGCCCCTCCACACTACCAAGTATCCTGCCATTTACTTTGTACTCTGCCTTGGAGTTTGTCCTTCCAAAGTGTACCACCTCACACTTCTCCGGGTTGAACTCCATCTGCTACTGCTCAGCCCACTTCTGCATCCTATCAATGTGTCTCTGCAATCTTCAACAATCCTCTACACTATCCACAACACCACCAATCTTTGTGTCATCTGCAAACTTGCCAACCCACCCTTCTACCCCCACATCCAGGTCATAGATAAAAATCACAAAAAGTAGAGATCCCAGAACCGATCCTTGTGGGACACCACTAGTCACAACCCTCCAATCCGAATGTACTCCCTCCACCACGATCCTCTGCCTTCTGCAGGCAAGCCAATTCTGAATCTACCTGGCCAAACTTCCCTGGATCCCATGCCTTCTGACTTTCTGAATAAGCCTACCGTGTGGAACCTTGTCAATGCCTTACTAAAATCCACGTTGGTCACACCCAGTGCACTACCCTCATCTATATGCCTGGTCACCTCCTCAAAGAACTCTATCAGGCTTGTTAGACACGATCTGCCCTTCACAAAGCCATGCTGACTGTCCCTGATCAGACCATGATTCTCTAAATGCCCATAGATCCTATCTCTAAGAATCTTTTCCAGCAGCTTTCCCACCACAGACGTAAGGCTCACTGGTCTATAATTATCCGGACTATCCCTACTACCTTTTTTGAACAAGGGGACAGCATTCGCCTCCCTCCAATCCTCCGGTACCATCCCCGTGCACAACGAGGGCATAAAGGTCCTAGCCAGAGGCTCAGCAATCTCTTCCCTCGCCTCATGGAGTAGCCTGGGGAATATTCCGTCAGGCCCCGGGGACTTATCCATCCTAATGTATTTTAACAATTCCAACACCTCCTCTCCCTTAATATCAACATGCTCCAGAACATCAACCTCACTCATATTGTCCTCACCTTCATCAAGTTCCCTCTCATTGGTGAATAGCGAAGAAAAGTATTCATTGAGGACCTTGCTCACTTCCACAGCCTCCAGGCTCATCTTCCCACCTTTATCTCTAATCGGTCCTACCTTCACTCCTGTCATCCTTTTGTTCTTCACATAATTGAAGAATGCCTTGGGGTTTTCCTTTACCCTACTCACTAAGGCTTTCTCATGCCCCCTTCTTGCTCTTCTCAGCCCCTTCTTAAGGTCCTTTCTTGCTTCCTTATATTCCTCAATAGACCCATCTGATCTTTGCTTCTTAAACCTCATGTATGCTGCCTTCTTCTTCCTGACTAGATTTTCCACCTCACTTGTCACCCATGGTTCCTTCACCCTACCATTCTTTATCTTCCTCACCGGGACAAATTTATCCCTAACATACTGCAAGAGATCTCTAAACATCGACCACATGTCCATAGTACATTTCCCTGCAAGAACATCATCCCAATTCACACCCGCAAGTTCTAGCCTTATAGCCTCATAATTTGCCCTTCCCCAATTAAAAATGTTCCTGTCCGCTTTGATTCTATCCTTTTCCATGATAATGCTAAAGGCCAGGGAGTGGTGGTCACTGTCCCCCAGATGCTCACCCACTGAGAGATCTGTGATCTGACCCAGTTCATTACCTAGTACTAGATCTAGTATGGCATTCCCCCGGTCGGCCTGTCAACATACTGTGACAGGAATCCATCCTGGACATACTTAACAAACTCTGCCCTGTCTAAACCCTTGGAACTAATCAGATGCCAATCAATATTAGGGAAGTTAAAGTCACCCATGATAACAACCCTGTTATTTTTGCACCTTTCCAAAATCTGCCTCCCAATCTGTTCCTCGGTATCTCTGCTGCTACCAGGGGGCCTATAGAATACCCCCAATAGAGTAACTGCTCCCTTCCTGTTCCTGACTTCCACCCATACTGACTCAACATACTAACATGAGCTGCTTTTCCTACAGATTGTTGTTGGTGCAATTGTAGATACATTGAAGACCGCATTCCCTCGAATAGAACCCCAAAGTCCGACGGAGGAACTGGGAGAATGTGATGTAGATGGAAAGACTCAAGGAGATGGAAAGAAAGCTACCAAGTAGGTACCTGTAAAACACAATAAAGGCTTTTTAGTCTTTGAAATCTTTTATTACATAAAGATGAAGTGCCCTCTTCTCATTACTGCTATCAGGGAGGAGGAGGAGGTGGTGGTGGAGGTACAGGAGCCTGATGACACACATTCAATGATTCAGGAACAGTTTCTTTCCCTCTGCCATCAGATTTCTGAATGAACAATGATCCCGTGAACGCTACCTCGCTGTTTTTCAGTAAAATAAAATATATTTTTATATATATGAATAATAGTTTTGAAAAATTATGTAATGCAGTGTATTTCTGCCACAAAGCCAGGAAACTAAACCTGGTTGTCACTGAGTTTTTATTTCTTATTGTTCGTAAAGACCATAAGATATAGGAGCAGAAGTAGGCCATTTGGCCCTTTGAATCATGGGCTGATCCAATTCTTCCAGTCATCTCCACTCCCCTGCCTTCACCCCATACCCTTTGATGCCCTGGCTAATCAAGATCCTATCTATCTCTGCCTTAAATGCACTCAATAACTTGGCTTCCACAGCCACTCGTGGCAACGAATTCCACAGATTTACCACCCTCTGACTAAAGTAATTTCTCCGCATCTCTTCTAAATGGACGTCCTTCAAAACTGAAGTCGTGCCTTCTTGTCCGAGACTCCCCCCTATCATGGGAAATAACTTTGCCATATCTAATCTGTTCAGGCCTTTTAACATTTAGAATATTTCTATGAGATCCCCCCCTCTTTCTCCAGAACTCCAGGGAATACAGCCCAAGAGCTGCCAGACGTTCCTCATACGGTAACCCTCTCCTTCCTGGAATCATTCTCGGGAATCTTCACAGAACCCTCTCCAATGTCAGTATATCCTTTCTAAAATAAGGAACCCAAAACTGCACACAATACTCCAAGTGTGATCTCACGAGTGCCTTGTAGAGCCTCAACATCACATCCCTGCTTTTATATTCTATACATCTAGAAATGAATGCCTGCATTGCATTTGCCTTCTTCACCACTGACTCACCCTGGAGGTTAACCTTCAGGGTATCCTGCGCTAGGACTCCCAAGTCCCTTTGCATCTCTGCATTTTGAATTCTGTCCTCATCTAAATAATAGAGTGCCCATTTATTTCTTCCACCAAAGTGCATGGCCATGCACTTTCCAACATTGTATTTCATTTGCCACTTCTTTGCCCATTCACTTAAACTATCAAAGTCTCTCTGCAGCCTCTCTGTTTCCTCAACACTACCTGCTCATCCACTTATCTTTGTATCATCGGGAAATGTAGCCACAAATCCATTAATCCCATGGTCCAAATCTTTGACATACATTGTAAAAAACAGTGGTCCCAACACCAACCCCTGTGGAACATCACTGGTAACTGGCAGCCAAGCAGAATAGGGCCCTTTATTCCCACTTTCTGTTTTCTGCCGATTAGCCAATGCTCCACCCATGCTTGTAACTTCCCTGTAATTCCATGGGCTCTTATCTTGTTAAGCAGCCTCATGTGCGGCACCTTGTCAAAGGCCTTCTGAAAATCCAAATACACAACATCCACTGCATCTCCTTTGTCTACCCTGCTTGTAATTTCCTCAAAAAATTGCAGTAGGTTAGTCAGGCAGGATTTTCCTTTCAGGAAACTACAAACATTTGTATGCTGGCTTTGGCCTATCTTGTCATGTGCCTCCGGGTACTCTGTAATCTCATCCCTAACAATCGATTCCAACAATTTCCCAACCACTGATGTCAGGCTAACACGTCTACAGTTTCCTTTCTGCTGCCTCCCCACCCTTCTTAAATAGCGGAGTAGCATTTGCAATTTTCTAGTCATCCAGTACAATGCCAGAATCTATCGATTCTTGAAAGGTCATCGTTCGTGCAGCTGCAATCTCTCCAGGTCCAGGAGATTTATCCACCCTCAGACCATTTAGCTTCCTGAGCACCTTCTCAGTTGTAATTTTTACTGCACATACTTCACTTCCCTGACACTCTTGAATGTCCGGGATACTGCACACGTCTTCCACTGTGAAGACTTGTGCAAAATACACATTCAGTTCCTCTGCTATTTCTGCGTCTCTCATTACAATATTTCCAGCGTCATTTTCTATTGGGCCTATATCTACCCTCAACTCTCTTTTACCCTTATATACTTAAAAAAGCTTTTAGTATCTTCTTTGATATTAGTTGCTAGCTTCCTTTCATAATTCATCTTTTCCTTCCTAATGATCTTAGTTTCCTTCTGCAAGTTTTTAAAAGCTTCCCAACCCTTTATCTTCCCACTGGCTTTGGCTTCCTTGTATGACCTCTCTTTTGCTTTTACTTTGGCTTGTCACTTGTCAGTCACAGTAGTATCCTTCTTCCATTCGAAAATTTCTTCTTATTTGGAATATTTTGCACTTCTCTCATTTTTCACAGAAACTCCAGCCATTGCTGCTCTGCTGTCATTCCTGCTCATGTCCCTTTCCAGTCAACTTTGGCCTTTTCCCCTCTCATGCCATTGTAATTTATTTCCTTTATTCCACTGAAATACAGACACACTGGAATTTAGTTTCTCCTTCTCAAATTTCAGTGTGAACTCGATCATAATTGTGATCACTGTTCCCTAAGGGTTCCTTAACCTTAAGCTCTCTTATTACCTCCGGATCATTGCACAACACCCAATCCAGCACAGCCGATCCCCTAGTGGGCTCAACAACAAGCTGTTCTAAAAAGCCATCCCTAAGATGTTCTATAAATTCTCTCTCTTGAGGTCCAGTACTGGCCTGGTTTTCCCAATCCACTTTCATGTTAAAATCCCCAACGATGATCATGACATTGCCCTTCTGACACGCCTTTTCTATCGCATGCTGTAATTTGTAATCCAGGTCCCAGCTGCTCTTTGGAGGTCTGTATACAACTGCCATTATCCTTTTACCCTCGCCATTTCTTAACTCAACACATCATAGAGACCCTACACCTTCCCATCCTGTCATCCCTTTCTAATGATTTAATGTTAGTTCTTACACACAGAGCCACACCACCTCTTCTGCTTACTAACCTATCTTTCCGATACACCATATATTCTTGGATGTTCAGCTCCCAACGGCAGCCATACTTTAGCCAAGTTTCAGAGATGGCCATAAGGTCATACAAGCCAATCTCTTGCTGACTTTCAAGATCGTCCACCATAAGCTGCATGCATTGGAATATATCACTTTTTGTTACTTTCTGTTTTAACTGCACCATGCCTCTATTGCCCCGTAAATCATTCCACTGGCTGTGATTATTCCCTATCTCCTGCCTGTCCTTTCTATCATCTCTGTTGCACGCTATCTTTGATTTATTTCTGTTTTCCCCTTCTTCAGCCCTGTCACTCCAGTTCCTATCCCCCTGCCAAATTAGTTTAAACCCTCCCTGACAGCTGTATTAAACCTGCATGCTAGGATATTGGACCCCTTTGGGTTCAGTTGTAACCCGTTCTTTTTGTACAGGTCGTACCTCCCCCAGAAGAGGCCCCAATGATCCAGGAACACGTAGCCCTGCCCCCTACACCAGTCTCTCAGCCACACATGCCTGATCATGCTATTCTTACGCTCGTTAGCGCGTGGCACAGGCAGCAATCCTGAGATTACTACCCTGGAGGTCCTGCTTTTCAGCTTCCTACCTAACTCCCTGAATTCTCTCTTCAGGACCTCCTCCCTTTTCCTACTTATGTCATTGGTACCAACGCGTACCAAGACCTCTAGCTGTTCACCCTCTACCTTCAGAATATTCTGCACCCGATCCGAGACATTCCATACCCTGGCACCTGGGAGGCAACACACCATGTGGGAATCTCTATCAGGCTGACAGAATCTCCTGTCTGTTCCTCTCACTATGGAATCCCCTACGACTACCGCATTCCTCATCTTCCTCTTTCCCTTCTGCACCACGGAACCTGACTCAGTGCTAGAGACCAGATCGCCGTGGTCGTCCTCTGTCAGGTCACCCCCCTCCCCCCACAATGGCATCCAATGTGAGGTAACGATGCTGAGGGTTATGGCCACAGGGGTGCTCTCTACTATCTGAGCTCTTCCCTTCCCTGACAGTCACCCACTTGTCTAACTCCTGCAGTCTCGGGGTGACTAATTCCCTGTAGCTCCTATCTATCTCCTGTTCACTTTCCCTATTAAGCTGTAGGCCACCAAGCCGCGGCTCCAGATCCCTAACACGGTCTCTCAGGAGCTGCATCTCGGTGCACCTGGCGCAGATGTGGCCATCAGGGAGACTGGAAGGTTCCCAGGATTCCCACATTCGACACCCAGAGCAAAGTACTAACCCTACAGACATGCTCTCTATTCCTCAAAAAGTTCAAGGAAAAAAATGAAATCCACTTACCCACTTACCTTGCCGAAGCCCAAATGAGCCAAAGCCGTACTGCTTTGAGTCAGAACACTACGTTTATGACTGCTCAAGAGACAAAACAGAAAACAGTTCTACTTTAGTACATGAGGTACAAGTGAATTTCCATTTGACACTTCACAACTCTAAGGTTCAATCACTTTCTCTGTGATTCCCTTATCCGTTTGTCCCTGCTCCCTGCAATAAGCACAAGTACTATACCTGCCCATTCACCTTACCCTCACCACCGTTCAGGGCCCCAAACAGTCCTTCCAAGTGAGGCAACACTCCACTGGTGAATCTTTTGGGATCACCTATTCTACCTGGCATTCCTGGTGTGGCCTCCTCTGAATCGTGAGACCCGAAGTAGATTGTAGGACTGCTTTGTCAAACACCTCAGCTCTATCTGCAACATGAGGGTTTCCTGGTGGCCAGCCATTTTAATTCCATTCCCTATTCCGAATCCAACATGTTTGTCTATGGCCTCCTCTATTGCCATGGTGAGGCCACTCTCAGGTCGATGCAGCAACAGCTCATATTCTCTTTGGGTAGCCTCCAATCTTATGGCATGAACATTGATTTCTCCTTCCGGTGAAAAGAAAAATCCCTTCTCCTTCCCTCTTCTTCTTTTCCCTACTCTGGCCTCTTGTCTCTGCTCAGCTGTCTTTCACTCCCCCCCCCCCCCCCCCGGTGCCCCTCCTTCCCTTTCTCCTGTGATCCACTCTTCTCTCCTACAAGATTCCTTCTTCTCCAGCCCTATACCCACCTTGCTTCACCTACCATCTCCTAGCTAGTCCTTCTTCCCCTCCCCCACCTTTTTATCCTGGTGCTTTTCCTTTTCTTTCCTGTTCTGAAGAAGGGTCACAGCCCGAAACATTGACTCTTTATTCTTCTCCATAGATGCTGCCCGAGTTCCTCTGGCTTTTTTGTGTGTGTTACTCTGGATTTTCAGCATCTGCAGAATCTCTTGTGTTTATGACTGCCGGCTTTTCACTTCACCCCCTCCTCCCCCACCCACCTACCTTCCCCTTCACTTGGCTTCATCTATCAACTCCCAGTTTGTACTCCTTCCCTTCCCCCCACCTTATTCTGGCTTCTACCCCGTTTCTTTCCAGGCCTGGGAAGGGTCTCAACCTGAAACATCAACTCTTTATTCCTCTCCACAGATGCTGCCTGACCTGCTGACTTCTTCCAGCATTTTATGTGTGTTAATTTGGATTACTAATATCTGCAGAATCCTTTGTGTTTAAGAAATTGTAGCTTATAATTTTTTTCATGTATGTTTGAAAGTATAAAAATATGTTTTTGACATCTCAATTTCTAAAGATCGGGATAAAGATTAGCTTTATTTGTCACATGTACATCAAAACATACAGTCAAATGCATTATTTTGCATCCAAGGATTGTGCTGGGGACGGCCTGTAAGTGTCGTCATGTTTGTGGCACCAACATAGCATGTCCACAACTCACTAATCCTGAATGTATGTCTTTGGAATGTGGGAGGAAACTGGAGCACCCAGGGGAAACCAGAAACAAATTTAATGTCACTGACATCTGTTGAGAAGTTTGTTGTATTGTGGTAGAAATACAGTGCAATACATAATCTATAAATTACAGTAAGAAATATATATAATTAAATAAGTAGTGCAAAAATAGTGAGGTAGTGTTTGTGGGTTGGTTTATTGTCCATTCAGAGATCAGATGATGAGGGAAGAAGCTGTTCCTAAAGTGCTAAGTGTGGGTTTTCACGCTCCCACATCTCCTCCTTGATGGTAGCAATGAGAAGAGGGCATGTCCTGGGTAATTGGAATCCTTCATGGTGCATGCCTTTTTGATGCATTGACTTTTGAAGATGTCCTCGTTGTTTGGGAGGCTAGTTCTCATGATGGAGGTGGCTGGAGTTAGCGGTCACAGGGAGAACATACAAACTCTTTCCAGTCAGCGGTGGGGATCGAACCTGGTTGATGATCACTTAAATGCGTTTGCACTAACTGCTATGCTACCATTCTGTGTTAGTAATTTCTGTATTGATTTTGTGCGCATGTTCCAATCTTAGTGCTCTGTAAAATTATTATTAGTTTTGAATTGTCTACGGAGGGAAATGGATTGATGATCCTTTGGGTCAGGATTCTTCATCTGGGTGGGGTATCAACCTGAAATGTTGACATGAAGCTGCCTGACATACTGAGTTCCTTCAGCACTTTGTGCCTTGCTCCATGTTCCACTTTTTGTAGTCTTTTGTGCCAGTGGTTTTTACATCGGTTAAATGTGAGTTTTCTCTTAAAGTCCAACTCAATCTCAGGGTGAACACCAGGCAGCCCTTAGAACTGAAGGCTGCTGTCGACACATGTTGGAAAGGGAACGTACAGGCCACACATATTGATGCTTTGCTTCCCACTGAAGTACGCTGGCTTTATTTTTTTCCAGATCTCGCCTAAGGTTTGCCTCCAGTAAGATTGCTCCAGCACTAAACGTTGGAGACATTCAAGCCAAAGTCACATACTGCTACAATGAAAATGCTGTAAGTCTCCAATTATCTTGCTTTATTCCTGCAATAAAAGCCAAACATTGAAAGTCGTTCATTATCGCCATGTGTGGTCAATGTAAGAACTAATTAGCAAGACCTTTCTGACATTGATTTTTATCTCCCAATAATGTTCTCTTCGGTATTCTGAGTATACTTCAAACATATGATGTATCTAAAAGAAGACTATAAAATATTGGAGCAGAATTAGGCCATTTGGCCCATCAAGTCTGCTCCTCCATTTCATTACAGCTGATCCATTTTCCCTCTTAACCCCTATTCTCCTGCCTTCTCCCCATAACCTATCATGCCCTGACTAATCAAGATCCTATCAAACTCCACCTTAAATACACCCAATGACGTGGCCTCCACACAAATTCCACAGTTCAGCACCCTCTGGCTAAAGAATCTCCATTCTAAATGGATGTCCCTCTATTCTAAGGCTGTGCCCTCTGTCCTTGACTCCCCTACTACATCCTCTCCACATCCACTTTATCTAGGCCTCTGAACATTTGATAGGTTTCAATGAGATCCCTTCTCATTCTTCTGAATTCCAGTGAGTACAGGCCCAGAGACACCAAACGCTCTTCATACCATAACCCTTTCAATCCTGGAATCATTCTCGTAAACTTCTACTGAACCCTCTCCAAAAACTGCTCACAATATTCATAAGTGAGGCCTCACCAGTGCCTTATAAAGCCTCAGAATTACATCCTTGCTTTTATATTCTAGTCCTCTTGAAATTAATGCTAACCTTCCTCACCACTGATTCAAACTTCAAGGTAACCTTTCGGGAATCCTGCATGAGGAGTTCAAAGTCCCTTTGCACCTCGGACTTTTGAATATTCTGCCCATTTAGAAAATAGTCTACACTTTTGTTCCTTCTACCAAAGTGCATGACCATATGCTCCCTATTATTGTTTTCTGTCTGCTACTTCTTTGCCCATTCTCCTAATCTGTCTATAAGTCCCCCTGCACCCTCCCTGTTTCCTCAGTACTACCTGCCCTTCCACCTGTCTTTGTATCATCTGCAAACTTGACCACAAAACTATCAATTCCATTATCCAAATCATTGGCATATAATATCAGAGGAAGCGGTCTGAACACTGACCCCCGCAGGACACCACTAGTCACTGGCAGCCAATCAGAAAAGACTCCCTTTCTTCCCACTGTTGTCTCCTGCCAATCAGTCAATACTCTATCCATGCTCGTATCATTCCTGTAATACCACGGACTCTTAGCTTGTTAAGACAGCACCGAAATTGAACTCTGAACCCTGACTCCCTAAACTGTAGTAGCATTTTAGTAAACTCTTTGCTACAATGGCGCTCTTGTTTCAGTGTAGTGTGTAAAATGGGGCTCTGAGTTTAAAAGGAGTGCAATATATGGCACCACGATGTTTTTAAAGGGAGTGTGAGAAATGTGTGCCCAGTGAGTTTAAAGGGAGTACGTGAAATCAAAGATCAACTTAATTCACCCTAGGAGAGTTCTAGTTTTTAACTGCTATCTTGTGAATATGTAGCTCGTAATTTCACGTCTTAATGGACTAGTTATAATGTTGTTTTCTTTTTGTATGGTGAGTTTGTGGAAATATAATAAAGCAGCTTGTTAGTATTTTTAAAAAATTGATTTCTGTATTTTAACACAGATGGCATTACAAATTTTTCAAAAGAAATAAATTAATTTGGGAGGGGAAATATTCAGCAAAATTATGTAGAACTGTCATATCTAATATTTTGCAATGATACTACAGAGAGTGTGCAGAGGAGATTTACAAGGATGTTGCCTGGATTGGGGAGCATGCCTTATGAGAATAGGTTTAGTGAACTCGGCCTTTTCTCCTTGGAGCGATGGAGGATGAGAGGTGAACTGACAGAGGTGTATAAGATGATGAGAGGCATTGATTATGTGGCTAGCCAGAGGCTTTTTCCCCAGGGCTGAAATGGCTAACATGAAGAGGCATAGTTTTAAGGTGCTCGGAAGTAGGTACGGGGGTGATATCAGGGGTATGTTTTTCACACAGAGAGTGGTGGGTGCGTGGATGCACTTTTAGTAATGGTGGTAAAGGCGTATACAGTAGTGTCTTTTAAGAGACCCTTAGATAGGTACACGGAACTTAGAAAAATAGAGGGCTATGCAATAGGGTAATTCTAGGCAGTTTCTAGAGCAGGTTACTTGGACGGCACAACATTGTGGATCGAGGAGTCTGTAATGTGTTATAGATTTTTATGTTCTATGTACATCACATACAGTGCCTTGAAAAGGTATTCAGCCCTCACATCTGTTTTCACATTTTGCTGTCTCATTTTCTAAATTTAAAATATATTGAAATAGGACTTTTTGAGCTAATCTACAATATTGTTCATCATGTCAAATCAAAAGAAAAATTCCAAAACCTGTCAATAATTTACTAAAAATTAAAAACCAAAATTTAGGTTGTAAAAGTATTCATCTTTATAATTATACGCTAACTTTCCTCAAATGCAACCTACTGTATTGCCTTACCAACTCACCTAATTTCTGGATGTAGAAAATTGGAGAATCACCTCCTTTCAATGCATTTATAAGAATAAATACTGCACCCCCCCCGCCCCCCCCCCCAGTAAGGTCCAGCACTATGGGAGATTTTCAACTGACCAAACCAAATCTTGCTCCATCTTGTGCAAAGCTAATAAAGACATATCCAAAAAGGCTACTTGATCTTGTTACGAAGTAACTGTTTGTTTTTATTCAGTTATCAGAAGGCCTTTCCATAGCAGCCATGGAGGACTTTATCTCTGAACAAGAAAAGCTGCTGGGAAGAACACAACAGAACTTGAAGGGAAGGGCGACAAAAAGTGATGCAGCTAAAGAATATGGTTCCTTGGACAAGAGACTGCAAAGCAGTGAGCCATCTTCCAACCAGTACCTAAGTTCTGGTAAGCATTTGACTCTGACTACTCACTTGGTGTTGCTTTGTATTTACTCAACAACAATTGTTATATCACACCTTTAAAATAGCAAACCATCCAAAGACAATTCCAACAAGCATGTGAAACTGAGATACAAAAACAAATGCAAGGGATTTCAGAGATTCCAGAAATGCAAAGCAACACACACAAAATGCAGGAGGAACACGGTAGGCCAGGCAGCATTTACGGAAAAGGATAAATAGTCGACGTTTTGGTACGAGACCCTTCATCATGCCCAAAACATTGAATCTTTATTCCTTTCCATCGATGCTGCCTGGCCTGCTGTGTTCCTCCAGCATTTTGTGTGTATTACTCTGGATTATACATAAATAAATGTTAGTCTGGATGATCAAAAGCTAGACCCAAGAGATGGGCTTTAGGAAGCAAACAACAGGAATTCTGCAGATGCTGGAAATTCAAGCAACACACACCAAAGTTGCTGGTGAACTAATTAGTCCTGACGAAGGGTCTCGGCCTGAAACGTTGACTGCGCCTCTTCCTATACATGCTGCTTGGCCTGCTGCGTTCACCAGCAACTTTGATGTGTGTGGCTTTAGGAAGCATCTTTTTTGCACCGCGGACTGGTTTAATATTGAGAAATTGACAGTATTCTTGTGGGGGGGGGGTGTTCAAGTTCAACAGTGTGTGACAGGGAATGAGGAAAGGAGCAGCTGACTCGTATCGTTTCATATCGTTTCCTCGCGGCCCGGTAGCACATGCTTTGCAGCCCGGTGGTTGGGGACCACTGACGTAGAGGGCCAAAGGGCCAGCTTCTGTGCTGTACTACGAGTCTATTGATATGTTCTGTCCAGAGATCCAGCTCTGCACTCACCAACACACAAACCATTAAAATTAATTGGGGAAAGGATAGTGTCCCATTGTGGGTATGTCTTCCAGAAGTCTGAGTGTTTCTAGTTTTTGAGAATATGTGACAGCTTATTAATAAGGAAAACATTGTGTGTTAATATTTCTTGATCATTCTTAACAGTCTCTTTTGTTTGCTACAGGAAATGCCAACACATTCTTTCTCCTCCAGCTGCATTATTGAGAAGGATTTTGGTTTTATTTCTACATATCCTCCACATGGTCTATAACTGACTGTTACAAAGCAGTCTTTGACTCATTGTATTGGAGCTGTATAGTGCAGAAACAGACCCTTCAGCTCACCAACTCCAAGTTGACATCTTTTTGCCCATTTACATTAATCCAGTTTGCCTGCATTCAATCTGTATGCGGACATCAGTGTTTCCATACCAGGCTGTGATGCAACCAGTTAGGATGCTCTCCACTGTGCATCTATAGAGGTGTGTCAAAGTTTTACTGGCATGCTGAATCTATGCAAACTTGCAAGAAAGTAGATGTGCTGTCATGCTTTCTTTGTGATGGCACTGGTGTGCTGGTTTAGTTGACATTATGGTGCATTGCACAGGATATGTTGTGCTCATTAAGCTGTCAACTTCAAAATGAAATTTTAACCCTCTGTTGTACATTGATGTTGAAGATCTTTGGGAACTGTTTCAAAGAAGGGCAAGGAGGTATCTTGTGTACCTAGCTCTTTTATTAATGCAGTACACACAAAATGTTAGAGCAGCTCATCAGCTCAGGCAGCATCTGTGAAGATGAATAAACAGTTGACATTTCATGCCGAATCCTTGATCAAGACCTGATGTAAGGGTCTTGGTTCGAAACATTGACTGTTTATTCATTTCCATAGGTGCTGCCTGACCCATTGAGTTCCTCCAGTATTTGTGTGTGCTGCATTAATAGGTACATGGATTTCTAGCATTATGCTAGGAAGAAGCCATGCTCTCTTCTCATTGCTGAAATCAGGAACGAGGTACGGGAGACTCAGGACTCACACCATAAGGTTCAGGAACAGTTATCACCCCTCAACCATCAGGAATGAGGTACAGGAGCCTCAGGACCCACATCACCAGGTTCAGGAACAGTTATTACCCCTCAACCATCAGGAAGGAGGTACAGGAGCCTCAGGACTCACACCACCAGGTTCAGGAACAGTTATTACCCCTCAGCCATCAGGAAGGAGGTACAGGAGCCTCAGGACTCACACCACCAGGTTCAGGAACAGTTATTACCCCTCAACCATCAGGAAGGAGGTACAGGAGCCTCAGGACCCGCACCACCAGGTTCAGGAACAGTTATTACCCCTCAACCATCAGGATGGAGGTACAGGAGTCTCAGGACCCACAAAACCAGGTTCAGGAACAGTTATTCCCCCTCAACCATCCGGAAGGAGGTACAGGAGCCTCAGGACTCACACCACCAGGTTCAGGAACAGTTATTACCCGTCAACCATCAGGAAGGAGGTCCAGGAGCTTCAGGACCCACACCACCAGGTTCAGGAACAGTTATTACCACTCAACCATCAGGAAGGAGGTCCAGGAGCTTCAGGACCCACACCACCAGGTTCAGGAACAGTTATTACCCCTCAACCATCAGGAAGGAGGTACAGGAGCCTCAGGACTCACACCACCAGGTTCAGGAACAGTTATTACCCCTCAGCCATCAGGAAGGAGGTACAGGAGCCTCAGGACCCACACCACCAGGTTCAGGAACAGTTATTACCCCTCAACCATCAGGCTGTTGAACCAAAGGGGATATCTTCACTGACCTTCTCTTTCCCCATCACTGAACTGTTCCCACCACCTAAAAACTCACTTTCAAGGACTCTTCATGTCATAATCTCTATTTGTTGCTTATTTCTATCTTTCTTTTTTTTATGTATTTGTACAGTTTGTTGTCTTTTGCACACTGGTTGTCTGCCCCGTTGGTGCAGTCTTTCTCTGATTCTATTATTGTTATTGGATTTATTGAGTATTCCTACAAGAAAATGAATCTCAGGGTTGTATATGGTGACATGTATGTACTTTGATAATAAATTAACTTTGAATTTTGAACTTTGATCCACAGAATCTCGTGTTTAATTTTTATTAATGCCGCAAGTTTTCATCAATTTATCTAATGTTGGCATATTGCTATTTGTAGGAGCCAGCCTCATAGAATTGGATGTCACTGCTGGATTTGAGCTCGAAAAACACTTAATCAAAAAAAGACAAAAGTCACCCTGTAAGAGTTTAGAATTATTTTTTTGCGTTGCCTTGAGGAATACCCATAATATACTATCTCCACTAGGTGGAAGTACAGCACTGTCCTTACCAAATTCTGTGATGACACAGAATGATCTAATTAAAGAAAGCATCGTCATGAAATTTTCTCCATTGTCCAAATGTTAGTTATTATACAGGGAGTTTAATAAATATATATTTTCAAAGGTAGAGGAAGATTAATTGATCTTAATTTTTTAAAAATACTTGTAGTTTTAACACTTTTTTTTGTCTCCACTATCCAATAACTACACTCAGAGGCCACATTTATTAGGTACTTCCTGTGCCGGATAAAGTGGTCACTGAGTGTATGTTCATGGTCGTCTGCTGCTGTAGCCCATCCATTTCAAAGTTTTGTGCATTCAGAGAGGCTCTTCTGCCCACCACAGTTGTAATATGTGGCTACTTGATTTACTGTTGCCTCCCTGTCAGCTTGAACCAGTCTGGCCATTATCCTCCAGCCTCTCTAATTAAGGAGGTGTTTTTGCTCACAGAACTGTCACTCACTAGATTTTTTTTTGAACCATTCTCTGTAACTTTGGAGACTTGTGCGTGAAAACCCCTGGAGGTCGCAGCTTCTGAGATGCTCAAACCACCCTGTCTGGTAACAATCATTCCATGGTCAAAGTCAGTTAGATCACATTTCTTCCCCATTCTGATGTTTGGTCTGAACAGCAACTGAATCTCTTGACCATGCCTGCATGTTTTTATGCATTGAGTTGCTGCTACACGATTGGCTGATCAAATACTTAGTGTACCTAATAAAGTGGCCATTAAGTTTAGGTTGTTACTGCTTGTAAAAATATTCAGAGTAAAGTGTTTGGCTGACAAAATCTGCTTGAAATTTTCCCCCATCTTCATTTTTTGGTGATTCATTTGTAGAATTTATGAACCCCCTGAGAGACGTACGGAGTTCACAGATGACAGCTGTGACTTTAAAATTTATCACCAATATAAGAGGTAGCAGGAAATTGGTAATAAAAATTAATGCCGACTACACTACAGTGAATTTGTTTAATTTGTTACTAGTCAGTTTAAAACATCAATATGCTTGCATGGAAAATCCTTCAAAATGTAGTGGTTATGGTCCAGTCTATCACGGGTAAAGCCCTCCCCAGTATTGAGCACATCTGCATGAAATGCTGTTGCTGGAAAGCAGCATCCATCATCAGGGATCCTTGCCATGCTCTCCGCTTGTTGCTGCCATCAGGACTTACACCACCAGGTTCAGGAACAGTTGTCACCCCTCAACCATCAGGGTCTTGAACTAGAGAGGATAACTTCACTCAAGCAACATACATCAAAGTTGCTGGTGAACGCAGCAGGCCAAGCAGCATCTATAGGAAGAGGTGCAGTCGACGTTTCAGGCCGAGACCCTTCGTCAGGACTAACTGAAGGAAGAGTGAGTAAGGGATTTGAAAGTTGGAGGGGGGAGGGGGAGATCCAAAATGATAGGAGAAGACAGGAGGGGGAGGGATAGAGCCGAGAGCTGGACAGGTGATTGGCAAAAGGGGATACGAGAGGATCATGGGACAGGAGGTCCGGGAAGAAAGACGGGGGTGGGGGGGTTGACCCAGAGGATGGGCAAGAGGTATATTCAGAGGGACAGAGGGAGAAAAAGGAGAGTGAGAGAAAGAATGTGTGCATAAAAATGAGTAACAGATGGGGTACGAGGGGGAGGTGGGGCCTTAGCGAAAGTTAGAGAAGTCGATCTTCATGCCATCAGGTTGGAGGCTACCCAGACGGAATATAAGGTGTTGTTCCTCCAACCTGAGTGTGGCTTCATCTTTACAGTAGAGGAGGCCGTGGATAGACATGTCAGAATGGGAATGGGATGTGGAATTAAAATGTGTGGCCACTGGGAGATCCTGCTTTCTCTGGCGGACAGAGCGTAGATGTTCAGCAAAGCGGTCTCCCAGTCTCCCTCTCATATCCCCTTTTGCCTATCACCTGTCCAGCTCTCGGCTCTATCCCTCCCCCTCCTGCCTTCTCCTAACATTTTGCATCTCCCCCTCCCCCTCCAGCTTTCGGGTCCCTTGCTCACTCTTCCTTCGGTTGGTCCTGGCGGGGGGTCTCGGCCTGGGGCGTCGACTGCGCCTCTTCCTGTGGGTGCTGCTTGGCCTGCTGCGTTCACCAGCAACTTTGATGTATGTTGCTTGAATTTCCAGCATCTGCAGAATTCCTGTTGTTTGCGTTAAAATAATTTCACTCAACTTCATTTGCCCCACAACCGATGGACTCATTAAGGACTCATTATCTGATGTTCTCAGTATTTACTGGTTGCTTGTCTGATGCTTGCTTGCTTGCTTATTTATTTATTTATTTATTTATTTATTTCTTCCTTCCTTCCTTCCTTCCTTCCTTTTTGTATTTGCACAGTTTGTTGTCTTTTGCACTCTGGTTGTCCACCCTGTTGGTGTGGTCTTTCATTGATTCTGTAATGGTTATTTAGTGAATATGCCTGAAAGAAAATGAATCTCAGGGTTGGATATGGTGACATGTATGTACTTTGATAATAAATTTATTTGAACTTTTGGATATTACCACACTGCTGCCTGAAAGCAACCAGATTATATCCTGTTGTGACTATATGTGCTTCTTGTGACCGGAGGTACTGTGTTTTGCATCTTGGCACCCGGAGGAATTATGTTTCAATTAGCTGTATATGGTTGAATGATAATTAAACTTGCTCTTTTAATCTGTTGGTTATAAATTTATTATTGGAACAATATGTTTATTATATTATCTAAAGTTAGATTTTTAAAAATTCTGTAAAAGAAACATGTTTTTTATAGTGTTTCATCATGACCTTGGGTTCCAAATGGTTTTACAATGGGCTGGATTGTATTGGATCCAATTTACCATTAGCCCATGTTACGTTGAGCCACATGCAGAGGGTTGACTGCATCTTCTGAAGAGGCTGACTGTGCTATAAGTGGTGAAGAAACCTCAGGAGGTGGATCCTTTTTACCCTGATCTCACATCGCCCTGATTGCCTTTTTGTGGCTAAGATTTTCAAAATGTTTAAAAATTCCCCCGATGGAGACATTTATAAATAGTTCAAATACAGTGAAGTAGTTAAAAAAATAAATCTTACCAAATTATAAGGTTCAAATTTTAAAATACCAGAAGTTAATTACCATGTTGGACTGAAGTAAAGAAAGACAAACCACTAACTTACATTTACTTTTTTTTGGTTAAGGTATGTGACTCAATAAAATAAGTTGGGTACATAAGAGATTCTGCAGATGCTGGAAATCCAGAGCAACACACACAAAATGCTGGAGAAACTCAACAGGTCAGGCAGCATCAAATAGTTAACGTTTCTCAGCCCAATATGTGGATAGTTTATTCCCCTCCATAGATGCTGTCCGACTTGCTAAGTTCCTCCAGAATTTTAGTTTTAAAATAAAATGGCTTGTACTGTTTATGCCAACGATCCCTGATGTAAAATAATGAGAGACTAGATGCAAAGTGTATCTGCATTTGAAGTGACCTCTGCTTTTTAAAGTCAAAGTCAATGTACATTTTATTATCAAAGTATGTATAAATCATACAACCTTGAGATTCTTTTGCTTAATGGTCAGCCACAAAACAAGAAACCTGAAAGAATGTGCAGAAACGGGGGTCAAATCAAGTCATGCAAGCAATAAAGCAAGCATCAGCATTCAGAATGAAATTGAGTCCATAAACCCAAAGCCGGGAGCAGCCAGAATGGGCCCATAGTCTCCGTCTCAGTCCATTGCACAGAGGCAAATTGCCGTGAAGCCGGAACAGACTCACAGCCTCAGCCTCAGTGCCAAGAAGGGCGGAGTAAAACGTAGTGGAGCGGAACCGGCTGGACCCTTGCCTTCGGTCCCGACACTTTGCCTTTTAAGACCATCTGGCCTGACGTTTAAATTGTCCAAGCACTGGGTTGTCCCCAAACTTGGGCGCCGCATCAAAGCTCGGTACTGCTTCCGGCCCATACTTGACCTTTCCAAATCGGCACGGTGCTTCGATGGATAAAACCTTGCTCCCAGTTTAGGTGGATGGGCTCTGAAACAGCTTCAGCTTTTCTCCACTCCGCTCTCTCCTGCTATGTCTCCGATTCTGACTCCATCTTCTCCTGCAGCACGCCTCAACCCTCAGGTCGGCCTTGCCTTCACTCGCCTCTTCATTGTTTACGGTGATTGTTTACCAAAATTTTCCATATAATAAGTGTTATTAATTGAATATTTAGTCAAATTTCTTGCTTTGCAAACCACCAGTAAGTTGTAGCGCATGAAATTGAAGATGAGCTGACCTACGCGGAGAGTGTCTACAGTGGTTCCTCATGGAACTCCTAATCAGAACTAAGTACAGTTTGGCTCAATGAATGGTTCACTTTTGAAAGATTCCACATTCAGCTCATTTATAATTAACTGGGAATTACGCTTTGAGTGACGGTGCATCAAGAAGGAATATTTGCCAGAACTGTGCTCACAAGATGACAGCTGCTTTTAAAGTTTATCAAAGTCAGAGAAAGTAGGAATTTGGTAACAAGAAGCCACTTTATAGCCTGCTGTATCCGTCTGTGATTTTTAAATATCTGTTTAATATTCTATCTGAAAGCTCCAGTAAGAATCAGCGGAGAGCATGTGCTCAAAGTTCAAAGTACTTGTATGTCACCGTATACTACCCTGAAATTCATTTTCTTGCAAGCATTCACACTAATTGGATGGCAGGGTGGAGATCGGTTTTTACCAAAGGAAGTGTAAGATTCTCCTTTGCTCCACTAGTGTGCAGGTCACCCTTGTAAGGTGTGACCCATTGGGTGGCTAAGCAGGTGGTACATGAAGTCGTATGAGCAACTGGTACAAATCAAAAGTCCTGGTTATGTGGCCACTGATACCTGGCAGATGATCTCTGAAGAGTATTGATAATGGCTGTGGTCACCCATCTTGTAAAGACAGTGCCCAGAAGAAGGCAATGGCAAACCACTTCCGGAAAGAAAGAGAAAAAAAAAATTGCCAATTAACAATCATACTCAAGGAAAGATGATTGCCTACGTTAACGAACAAACAATTCACACTTAATAGAAATAAACACTGTAGAATCAATGAAAAATTCCACAAAATAAAGACAGACAATGTGCAAATACACATAAGAAAAAATCAAAATAATAAAAAATAAGTAATAAATATTGCGTACCTAAGTTGTAATGACCTTGAAAGTGAATTTATAGGTTGTTGAATCAGTTCAATGTTAAGTTGAGTGAGGTTATCTGCTCTGGTGTAGGAGTCTGGTTGAGGTGTAATAGCTGTTCCTGAACCTGGGGCTCCTCTACCAGTATCGAAGAGACCTTCAAAAGGTGATGCCTTAAAAAGGTGACATCCGTCATGTAGGATCCCCATCACCCAGGACATGCTCTCTTCTCATTGCTACCATCCAGGAGGAGGTACAAGAGCCTGAAGACACATACTTAATGATTCAGGAACAGCTTCTTCCTCTCCACCTTCAGATTTCTGAATGGACAGTGAATTCAAGAACACTACTTGACCATTTTTTTTCTTTCTCTTTTTATGCTACTTATTTATTTTTGTATATACTTTTTATTGTAATTTATACATTTTCATTATTATGTTTTGCAATGTACTGCTGTTTGGGGGGGGGGGGAAACACATTTCATGACATATGCTGGTGATACTAAAGGCGATTTTGACTCTAACTCCTGATGGCAGCAGCGAGAAGAGAGCATTGTGCCCTGTCCCACACAGGGATTTGACCCACACACTTCTTAATTAGAAGCAAGAACAGTTTAACTTGACCACTCTACAAAGTAACCTGACATGAAAGAAATTCTGATACAGACACTTGACACTTTACACTTTCATAACTTCAATAAATCCCATTCTGGACAAGGACCGTAAAATACATTCCAAGTGCACCTCTATGACTGTTGCTGCATTTTTACAATTTCCTTTTTTTATGAATCTTTTTATTGATTTTGAGAAAACATATATACAGATAAGGGGAGAATTATCTCAAATATATATCAGCAACAATATAAACAAAATATAAAATAGATATTATCATAATCATACATAGTAATAAGAAAATATGCAATATATAATAAAAAAAAGGACAGCTAATTCTCCTCTTATCAATTCATAAGGACATTTTTACAATTTCCATTGGTTTCGGGTGAGCCAGCTGATCCTTTAACTCACAAGAAGCATAAAGCTAATCAAAGTTTTGTATTCCCGTTTTCTTTTAATCATTTTCTGTTTATTCATGCTAAACCCAACTGGGCATCTACTAGAGCATGAGTTTGTTTGAAAGTCATAAATTAGGAAAGGTCTGTCAATAACTTTGTTTCTAAAATATTCCTTTTTTGATCCTCTATTCTTTCTGTGCTGTGAGTTCCTCATGATGTTTTTGGCAAATCAATTCCTAACTTTGGAATATATTGGTTATTTGTGCCTATATTACACAATAACTTTGCATTACATCCTTCGTAAGTAAATTCAGTATTTTATTAGATTAGATTAACTTTATTTGTCACATGTACATTGAAACATACAGTGAACAGTATCGCCCTGTGCCAAGGACCAACAAAGTTCAAGAATTGAGCTAGAGAAAGTTCTCGAGTAACTTTTCGCTATGTCTTATAACGAACAATATTTGACTCTGAGTGGATCAATCATATGCGCATTCATTTTACTTGCTGCAAGGGAAGACAAGCACCACATGAGCTGGTGATAGCTTCAGGAAAACAGACAGCATAGTCACTCCTTTATACTCAAGTGAATGCTACTTTGCATCAGTTCAAGGTCAGGGTGCATTCCATTTGCCTGCTTAATCAGTGTACTTGGCATTCTTCTAGAAACACATCTGCTTGTCTTTACAGTTTGTCATATACTCAAGGTCAATCTGCATCATGTTGCACGAACACCATTAGCAAAGCACTCTGGTGCGATCCACGTTCCATTTTGTTACTGACAAAAATGCAGTTCTTTACTAGATAGATCGATACTTTATTGATCCCAAAGGAAATTACAGTGTCACAGTAGCATTACAAATGCTGTATACAATTATTAGAAGAGAAGTAAGAAAGAATAAAAAATAAGTTACCTCAAACAGTCTAACAGGAGAGGGTCATCACTTTCCTGGCTATAGGTTGACTCATTATAGAGTCTAATGGCCAAGGGTAAGAATACCTCTTAGAGCTCTTTGGAGTATGTTTCCACACAGTCCACAGGCGTCACCATGCTTCCAGAGCCAACTTAGCATGCCTGCATCTCACTAATCCTAATGTGGGAGGAAACCCACGTGGTCACAGGGAGAATGTATAAACCCCTTACAGGGTGGGAATTGAACTACGATCAGTAATCACTGGTGTTGTAAAGTATTGTGCTAACTACTACGCTACCATGCCACCCTGCAAACAGACCTCAAAATTACTAAAGCAGAAATTTAAAAAACTGAAGATGCTGGAGTCTGGAACAACAAGCAATCTGCAGGAAGAACTCTCAATGCTGTTCAACTCCTGAGTTCCTCCAGTAGGTTGTTTGTTGCTACAAAATTATTAAATGTGCTTATTATAAATAGGCTATGAAATACTTCCTGAGGCTCACGTTATAATGAAAAATCTTTGAATTTTGATTTTCTTAAATTGAAGATGGTGCTTGTTTCTATTTCCATTATGACAGAGGGGTCTGAAACAGTCTTGGCAGATGTTGCACTTGATCTTGTCTGCTTGTTGATGAAGGACCACTGGAACTGGCTGTGTACTGAGAACATGCAGAAGCTCATCCGGCTGCTGTGTGGGACCCTGATAGAAAGGTTAGTGAACCAGTTCATAGCTGAAATACAAACTCAGGAGATTCTGCAGATTCTGTAAATCAACTAGGACAATGCAAGAAATGAATAGCATTTTATGCAAATGTAAAGCATTTGTGTCTAAGGGGAGAGGCAAAGACTCAACCATGCTTAAAATCTTTGTCTATACAGTGAAATATGCATATTGCTGAATACAGGGTTTAATATTTTATGACTAACTTTATGTCAAACTCTTCCATAATTCATGAATCAGAAAAATTACCAAAGCAACACACCCAAAATGCTGGAGGTGTTCAGCAAGTTGGGCAGCATCTGTGGAGATTGGCTGAGACGAGACCCTTCATCAGGAATGGAAAGCAAGGGCATAGATTCCACAATGAGAAGGTGGAGGGAAGGGGAAGGAGTACAACCTGGCAGTTGATAGGTGAGACCAGCTGAGGGAGAAGGTGGGTGGGGAGCAGAGCTCTGTGGGTGGCGATGGTAACATACAGGTCTGACACCAGCTCTTGTATCACAGGGTCAGGATGTAAAGCTGAGAGCTGCTCAAGCAAAAGCAACATTGGTCTCATTGCTACAAAGATGTAAGAAGCTGATAAGTGGAAGAGGCAAAAGGCTGAAGAAGAGGAATCTAATAGGAGAGGGCAGTAGACCATGGGAGAAAGGGAAGGAGGAGGGGTGCCAGAGGGCGGTGATAGGCAGGTGAGGAGAAGAGAAGGGGAGCCAGAATGGGGAATGGAAAAAGAGAGGAGGAGGAGGAGGAGAAATTGCCAGAAGTTAGAGAACTCGATGTTCATGCCGTCAGGTTGGAGGCTACTGGGATGGAATATGAGGTGTTGCTCCTCCAACTCGAGTGTGGCCTCATCGTGGCAGTATAGGAGGCTACGTTTGCTCACTAGGAAATGCTGCCTATTGCAGATGGAGCAAAGGTGCTCAACAAAGCAGTCCCTCCATCTGCATTGGGTCTCATTGACATAGAAGCGACTGCACCAAGAAGATCAAATACAGAAGATGACCCTTGCCGGTGAAGTGTTGCCTCACCTAGAAGGACTGATGCACAAAATATAGTTGTTTATGATGCTGTGAAGCACAGTTTTGAAAGATTTAGTTTATGACGTATGTTGTATTTATATCTGAAGTTCCATGCCATCTCCTGTTGACCTGATGTTAAATAAATCAAGACTTGCCTCAGTAACTCGCAAGGAAAATGGTTTGACAATTATGCACCAAAAAGACTAGTGATTAAGGAAACCAGACAATGGGACTTTTTAAAAGAATTCTTGAACAAAAATGGTGATGAATGGAGTGACAAAACAAATGAAACTCATGAATCTCCCTCTTATCTGAATATCGATTTCTCCAACTTCTGGTAATTTTTCATCCTGCCTTCTCTTTTTCTCCATTCTTCATTCTGACTCCCCTTTTCCTCCTCCTCTTCTCACCTGCCTATCACCTCACCCTGGTGCCCCACCTCCTACCCTCCCTCCCAAGGCCAACTCTCCTGTCCTATCACATTCCTTCCTCTTCAGGCCTTTTCCACCTATCACCTGCCAGCTTCTCACTTCAACCCATCCACCTTCCCCCACATCTGGTTTCACCTATCATCTGCTCCTCTCCTCCTTATTCTTACATCTTACCCCTTCCTTTCCAGTCCTGATGAAGGGTCTCGGGTCTGTTTATCCTCTCCGTTGAAGCTGTCTGACCTGCTGAGCTCCTCCAGTATTGTGTGTGTGTTGCTCTGGATTTCCAACATCTGCAGAATCTCGTGTCTCTCATATTAGAATATTTTCTCAGTGTATTAACTAAATATGAGATTTAGTAATTTTGCAAAAGATAATTTAAACTGAATAAATATAGCAGTCCCAAAATTGGCAGTGATTGTTATTTGGTCCAGATAATTGTGTTGCAAATATTGAAACACCAATAAACATTGAGAACAGAGTGAGGGTGGATGCTGCCTTTCAACTATATTTTAATAAAGATGCAAATATAAATAATAAGTGGAAGTGCTTTTGGAGAGAGAAGGCATTGAGACAGAGGTGAGTACATTTTTTCTTCAAGCAGGAAGCTCAAATACAATCAAAGTATCAGAAAAAAAGTTTGTTTATAAAATGTATGCATTTATTTTTGTGATGTTTAATTCAAAACCACAAAGAAGCAAAGTTTTTTTTCCCCTTGCTAACCAAGGTGTCTCCTTTAATTGACTTTGTCTTTAGAAATGGTAATTTGATAAAGTGCTTTAATACAGTAACTGTGTCCTGGGAAGTGCAAAGTTTATTGAAAAATAATTTGTTATAATTTATCTTGTATAAATACTACTACTAATCTGTCATAATTTATCTTGTATATATGCTACTACTAAACAATTATTCAGTCACACAAGTGAGTTACTGAGAGTACTTGAGAACCTGAACTGAAGCAATTCTTTAATTTGAGTATTTGATTTTAATTCATATGGGTGGACTTTTTACGAAAAGTATGTTGCAGTGTTTCACCCTTACACAAAGTCCTCTACATGAAGTGAATGTGTAAGCACTGGAATATTGTGTTCAATTATGGTCACCTCGCTACAGGAAGGATGTGGAAGCTTTGAGTGCAGAGGAGATTTACCAGGCTGCTGCTTGGATTAGAGAGATGTCTTATGAGGATGGGTTGAGAGAGCTAAGGCTTTTCTCTTTGGAGCGAAAGAACATGAGAAGTGACTTGATAGAGGTGTACAGATTGAAAAGGTCAGGCTGCTGGAACTGGAGGTGAGCTAAGGGCCGGTTCTGCTCGCTGCTCTGCGCTGAACTGGGACTGTGGCCTACTCCGGCTGCAGTGACGCCTGGCTTCGCGTCTGTGGCCCTGTGATGTTTACTCAGCTTTGTGTTCCAACTGCAGCATAGTTTTAAGCTGATTTGAGGAAAGTATTGGGGGTGGGGGAGTCAGAGGTAAGTTTGTTTTTACACTATGCAGCTGGGGGTAGTGTGGAGGCGGATGCACTGGGGAGACAAGAGACTCTTGGATAGGCACACGGATGAAAGAAAAATGGTAGACTATGTTGGAGGGAAGTGTTAGATTGATCTTAAAAAGGCCAGTACAACATTGTGGAGTGAAGGGCCTGTAATGTATTGTACTGTTCTATGTTCACTGTACAAGGCTGGCTGATCAAAGTGTGATTAGACAAGAAAAATGCAGAAAAGGTGTCGAACCCCTAACTATTTTGTGTAAAGCCCAGTGGTGTATGCCGGCTGATTGTATGAGGGAAACTTGGCTGCTGTTAAGGTCAGAGATTGGATCCAGCTTTTGTAATCCACACTGTGGTGCAGAAATGTTAATGTGAATATTAATGGGATATTATTGCACTGAGGTGTAAAATAAATCTCTTAATATTGGTTCCATATATTGAATAAGTGCTTTACTGAAGAATGATTTTGAAACATCTGGTATGAATCCGTTTAATTTAATAGAAATGTTAATTCGTTCTGGATTCTATAGTTTAAACCTTGGGATTTAATTTCCATGTTTAATTTTCCTTTTCTCTTGTGACAGATTGTTTAGAGCTGGGAATTGTTGACTAGAAATTCAATAGCATAATGGTGGATTTCAGGGCATTATCCAAGTGAAAATGATATCTTTCCTTCAAAGTCAAATGCTATAACGGCCATTTCTGAGTCACTTTGCATTGCTTTAGAAATTTGACCAGGTGCTTCCTGGCGTCAATCACCCTCCCACCCCAAACACTATTTCCATATCAGGGCCGTAACAGAATCAGAATCAGACTCAGGCTCTTTGTGGTTGTGGGATCTGCTCCCAGGGGCTCATGACTGGCCGCTTTTTGAGATCCCATAGGAGTGGCCTAGAAGACGAGTGCCCCTTCGGGGTTCTGAGATTTCGCAGCCCTGTGAAATGGCTGGTTCTATGCCTGTACAGCTGACTGAAGCGTCACGGGAGAAAACGGAACATCAGGGGCAGCCGATCAGCTGTTGGAGGCTGTGTACTCAGTGAATCGCCTTAGTCCTCTCTCTCTCCCCCTCTCTCTCTCCCCCTCTCTCCCCCTCTCTCTCCCCCTCTCTCCCCCCTCTCTCCCCCTCTCTCCCCCCTCTCTCCCCCCTCTCTCTCCCCCTCTCTCTCCCCCTCTTTTCCCCCCTCCCCTCCCCCTCCCCCTCCCCCTCCCTCTCCCCCTCCCTCTCCCCCCTCTCCCCCCTCCCCCCTCTCCCCCCTCTCTCTCATTGCTGATTCTCGGGTTAGAGAACTTGGTGGGGGAGGGGATAAAAAGGTGGCGCAACAGACTTTATCATTATAAATCAGCAAGTTGTTTTGTTATGTCTTCCCTCTCACTGTGAAAGGGGGACACCTTTTTCCCTTTATTACGGAGAGAGAGAAAGCCTGTGGTATATCAGATTGTCGGGTGAATGATTAGTTTTTGTTGGACTGCAGACAGTGGTCTCTCTTGGGGGCTTTGGTGGGTGGAAGGTGCTGATGCTTTTTTGGGGAAGTGGGTGTGGGAGGATCGCTGTTTTGTGCTGCTTGTGTGTGTGGAAGGTTTTTACCGTCACACATTCTTTGGGGCACTCTTCTGTTTTCATGGATGTCTGCAAAGAATGTATATTGTATACATTCTCTGATCGTAAATGAAACCGTTGAAACTATTGAAACAGGTTTAATATCATTATAATACATCATAATAAAAGCTATAAATAACAATAGGAAGTATATATAAAAAAATAAAGTAAATAAGTTGTGCAAAAAGAGAGGAAAAATTACTGAGGAAGTGCTCGTGGGTTCAGTGTCCATTCAGAAATCAGATGCTGAAGGGGAAGAAGCTGTTCCTGAAACGTTAAGTGTTTTCAGACTCTTGTACCTCCTCCTTGATTGAAGAGGGCATGATGTTGTTACTGAAGAATAGTCCTAATGTGATACTGATGGAGGACTTAGATCACATCACCGTGGGAATTTCCCCCTGGGATCAATAAAGTATGACTATGACTATGGGAGCTGGTCTTTGGTCAATCTTGAGGCAAAATTGTTTTTCAATTTCAAGTTCAACCATACACATCAATACAGCCAAACGAAGCAGTTTTCCTCTGGGGCCAAGGTGTAAGGCACAGAACCAACAGTCACATGCAGCACATCTCGCACATATGACAACGATAGCAGTCAAGCATACAGTGACACAAAAAAATTTGCCAAATTCCCTGAGTGTCATGCCCTGTAGATTAATGGTGCATGGGATTTTTTCATGGAGCCAAGTTTCTGTAAGAACAAGCAAGCAGCAGTTTGTCGTTACACACTAGTGCAGCTGCAGATGAATGCACTCCAGCTTGTCCTTCCCCAAATGAACATTGGAGGGCAGCAACAGTGGGAGGGCCAGCCCCCAACCCAGTACGTTAAGACTAGTATTGCCCTATATTATTTTTTTGTAACTATGTTTTATTGCTATGTAATTATCTATGCTACATGCGCCTTGTGTTGTCCCCTAGCGTTAGGTTTCTTGCTGGGTCACAAGCATTCCACCATTGATCCTTGATGCAGCAGAGTGCACTCATCTGTGGGACCCACAGCCACTCAATACCCCCTACAGAAAGTATTAGACCCAGATTTTCCTTTGGTCCACTTGGCTGCTCCCCATACTGCGTCTAATCCTGCTTGTGGCTGCCTTGCTCTCTAGCTTGGATTCAAGGACTCTATAACTCATGTTGTCAATATTTATTTATTTAATAATAATTATTTGTTATTTTTGTATTTGCACAGTTTGTCTTTTGCACATTGATTGTTTTTCTACCTTTGTCATTTTTTATTGATTGCATTGCATTTCTTTGTATCCACTTTGAATGCTCACAAGAAAATGAATCTCAGGGTGACCGTATACGAACTTTGCTAATAAATTTACTTTGAAATTTGTAGCTCAGCCTCAAAAACAGTTAGTTCTCCCAAGCTGTCAGGTTGAGCAAAACCTCCAATACGTGCACTTCACCTAGTGTCACTTAATGTGTATAGAGTCAGTCTATGTATATAACAGTTACTTGTGCAATATGTTTTATAGAATTGCGTTAATTGTGTTCTTTATGCTTACTGTGTTATTTTATGTTGCACGGGGTCCAGAGAAGCAATCATTTTGTTCTTCTTTACACTCATGTACTGAAGAATGACAATAAACAATCTTGAAAAGGGCATTTTCAATGCTGCCAGAGGTTGTGGGCTTTGGGAAGAAGGGGGTTTTCAGTGGACATTTTGTGACCAAAATGGCTATTTGGTGCCCTATTGCTTTGCACATATAGAATACCCACTGGATGATTTAGATTTTTTAGTTCTGATTCTTTGATCGTGTCTAACAAACCTGATAGAGTTCTTTGAGGAGGTGACCAGGCATATAGATGAAGATAGTGCAGTGGATGTGATCTACATGGATTTTAGTAAGGCATTTGACAAGGTTCCACATGGTAGGCTTATTGAGAAAGTCAGAAGGCATGGGATCCAGGGAAGTTTGGCCAGGTAGATTCAGAATTGGCTTGCCTGCAGAAAGCAGAGGGTGGTGGTGGAGGGAGTACATTCAGATTGGAGGATTGTGACGAGTGGTGTCCCACAAGGATCTATTCTGGGACCTCTACTTTTCGTGATTTTTATTAACGACCTGGATGTGGGGGTAGAAGGGTGGGTTGGCAAGTTTGCAGATGACACAAAGGTTGGTGGTGTTGTAGATAGTGTAGAGGATTGTCGAAGATTGCAGAGAGACATTGATAGGATGCAGAAGTGGGCTGAGCAGTAGCAGATGGAGTTCAACCCGGAGAAGTGTGAGGTGGTATACTTTGGAAGGACAAACTCCAAGGCAGAGTACAAAGTAAATGGCAGGATACTTGGTAGTGTGGAGGAGCAGAGGGATCTGGGGGTACATGTCCACAGATCCCTGAAAGTTGCCTCACAGGTAGATAGGGTAGTTAAGAAAGCTTATGGGATGTTAGCTTTCATAAGTCAAGGGATAGAGTTTAAGAGTCACGATGTAATGATGCAGCTTTATAAAACTCTGGTTAGGCCACACTTGGAGTACTGTGTTCAGTTCTGGTCGCCTCACTATAAGAAGGATGTGGAAGCATTGGAAAGGGTACAGAGGAGATTTACCAGGGTGCTGCCTGGTTTAGAGAGTATGGATTATGATCAGAGATTAAGGGAGCGAGGGCTTTACTCTTTGGAGAGAAGGAGGATGAGAGGAGACATGATAGAGGTGTACAAGATATTAAGAGGAATAGATAGAGTGGATAGCCAGCACCTGTTCCCCAGGGCACCACTATTCAATACAAGAGGACACGGCTTTAAGGTAAGGGGTGAGAAGTTCAAGGGGGATATTAGAGGAAGGTTTTTTACTCAGAGAGTGGTTGGTGCGTGGAATGCACTGTCTGAGTCAGTGGTGGAGGCAGATACACTAGTGAAGTTTAAGACACGACTAGACAGGTATATGGAGGAATTTAAGGTGGGGGCTTATATGGGAGGTAGGGTTTGAGGGTCAGCACAACATTGTGGGCCAAAGGGCCTGTAATGTGCTGTACTGTACTATTTCTATTTTCTATACAGTAGATGCTTCCATCAATTGGCATTTCAATATTTCGAAAAATAATTTATTAGCAAAGGAGTTGCTATAGCTGCCATATTGTAAAATCATGAAATTGTATAATTAATATAGAAGTTGTATTAGTTTCAAAGTTCATAGTAAATTTATTATCAACGTACATAAATGTCACCATATATAACCCTGAGATTCATTTTTTTTGTGGGTATTCACAGTAAATTCGAAGAAACAAAATAGAACAAGACGGAGAAACAACCAAATTGCAAAAGACGACAAACTCTGCAGATACAGAATGAAAAAAATAGTAAATAAACATTAAATAACGAGAACATAAGATGAGTTTTTTCAAAGGTAATTACACTCTAGCTTCATTGTTGGATGACTTCATGATAGGTAATATTCTGTTTATATTCAGTAGTAACTTGTTAATCTAATCTTATTTATCCTGTATTTGAGGTCCGTTGTTGCAGCTGGTTGAGACTGTAACTGTACTACTTGTGAACACGTACACAAAATACTGGAGGAACTCGGGTCAGGCAGCATCTATGGAGAGGAATAAACAGTCGACGTTTCAGGTCGAGAATCCCCGACTCTTTATTCCTCTCTTGAGATGCTGCCTGACCATAGAAACCATAGAAACTACAGCACAGAAACAGGCCTTTTGGCCCTTCTTGGCTGTGCCGAACCATTTTCTGCCTAGTCCCACTGACCTGCACACGGACCATATCCCTCCATACACCTCCCATCCATGTATCTGTCCAATTTATTCTTAAATGTTAAAAAAGAACTCGCATTTACCACCTCATCTGGCAGCTCATTCCATACTCCCACCACTCTCTGTGTGAAGAAGCCCCTCCTAATGTTCCCTTTAAACTTTTCCCCCCTCACCCTTAACCCATGTCCTCTGGTTTTTTTCTCCCCTTGCCTCAGTGGAAAAAGCCTGCTTACATTCACTCCATCTATACCCATCATAATTTTATATACCTCTATCAAATCTCCCCTCATTCTTCTACGCTCCAGGGAATAAAGTCCTAACCTATTCAACCTTTCTCTGTAACTGAGTTTCTCAAGTCCCGGCAACATCCTTGGAAACCTTCTCTGCACTCTTTCAACCTTATTAATATCCTTCCTGTAATTTGGTGACCAAAACTGAACACAATACTCCAGATTCGGCCTCACCAATGCCTTGTACAACCTTATCATAACATTCCAGCTCTTATACTCAATACTTTGATTAATAAAGGCCAATGTACCAAAAGCTCTCTTTACAACCCTATCTACCTGTGATGCTACTTTTAGGGAATTTTGTATCTGTATTCCCAGATCCCTCTGTTGCACTGCACTCCTCAGTGCCTTACAATTAACCCTGTATTTTCCACCTTGGTTTGTCCTTCCAACGTGCAATACCTCACACTTGTCTGTATTAAACTCCATCTGCCATTTTTCAGCCCATTTTTCCAGCTGGTCCAAGTCCCTCTGCAGGCTCTGGCAACCTTCCTCACTGTCTACTACACCTCCAATCTTTGTATCATCAGCAAATTTGCTGATCCAATTTACCACATTATCATCCAGATCATTGATATAGATGACAAATAACAATGGACCCAGCACTGATCCCTGTGGCACACCACTAGTCACAGGCCTCCACTCAGAGAAGCAATTCTCTACTACCACTCTTTGGCTTCTTCCATTGAGCCAATGTCTAATCCAATTTACCACCTCTCCATGTATACTTAGCGACTGAATTTTCCTAACTAACCTCCCATGCGGGACCTTGTCAAAGGCCTTACTGAAGTCCGTGTAGACAATATCAACTGCCTTCCCTTCATCCACTTTCCTGGTAACCTCCTCGAAAAACTCCAATAGATTGGTCAAACATGACCTACCATGCACAAAGCCATGTTGACTCTCCCTAATAAGTCCCTGTCTATCCAAATGCTTGTAGATTCTGTCTCTTAGTACTCCCTCCAATAACTTACCTACTACTGACGTTAAACTTACTGGCCTATAATTTCCCGGATTACTTTTCGATCCTTTTTTAAACAACAGAACAACATGAGCCACTCTCCAATCCTCCGGCACCTCACCTGTAGACAGTGACATTTTAAATATTTCTGCCAGGGCCCCTGCAATTTCAACACTAGTCTCCTTCAGGGTCCGAGGGAACACCCTGTCAGGTCCCGGGGATTTATCCACTTTAATTTTCCTCAAGACAGCAAGGACCTCCTCCTTTTCGATCTGTACAGTTTCCATGATCTCACTACTTGTTTCCCTTAATTCCATAGACTTCATGCCAGTTTCCTTAGTAAATACAGACGCAAAAAACCTATTTAAGATCTCCCCCATTTCCTTTGGTTCCGCACATAGCCGACCACTCTGATCTTCAAGAGGACCAATTTTATCCCTTACAATCCTTTTGCTCTTCATATACCTGTAAAGGCTCTTTGGATGATCCTTCACATTGACTGCCAAGGCAACCTCATGTCCTCTTTTAGCCCTCCTGATTTCTTTCTTAAGTATTTTCTTGCACTTCTTATACTCCTCAAGCACCTTATTTACTCCCTGCTTCCTATACATATCATACAACTCCCTCTTCTTCTTTATCAGAGTTGCAATATCCCTTGAGAACCAAGGTTCCTTACTCCTATTCACTTTGCCTTTAATCCTGACAGGAACATACAAATTCTGCACTCTCAAAATTTCTCCTTTGAAGGCTTCCCACCTACCGATCACACCTTTGCCAGAGAACAACCTGTCCCAATCCACGCTTTTTAGATCCTTTCTCATTTCTTCAAATTTGGCCTTCTTCCAGTTAAGAACCTCAACCCTAGGACCAGATCGATCCTTGTCCATGATCAAGTTGAAACTAATGGTGTTATGATCACTGGAACCAAAGTGCTCCCCTACACAGACTTCCGTCACTTGTCCTAACCTTCTGAGTTTCTCCACATTTTGTGTGTGTTGCTCTGGATTTCTAGCATCTCTTGTGTTTATAATTTGCTGCTCCATGAGAAAGCCCACTCAGTCAAACCTAAGAAATGGGAAAGGGGGAGTCCATCATCTAATAACTGATGAAGGAGAATTAACTCAAAGCACTCTTTGGCTCTTCGGAGTAAATAACTTATTGTCTTTGATAAACCACTCACTGAAAATCGCACTGAAAAATCGAGAGGTTGGAAATATCTGAGCTGTAGTAGGTGAAAAACACAGTAATTGAAACCTGTTGAACCCAACGCCAATTCAGGAGAGTGATAGTGGTAGGGTAATAACTGTTCCTGAACTTGCTGGTGTGGAATCTAAGGCTCCTGCTGATAGTGGTAGTGCGTAGGTTAGTTTAAGGGAAATAAGGTGCCACTTGCACTATACAGCAGTGCTTTTGATCATTCAGTGTCAGCAGTGCCCAAACAGGCAGCACTCTTGATTGTAGCTCATTCCAAAGACTTGACCACAAAAGTCTAGACTGAAACTTTAGTGACTGCTTCAAGAGTCATTTTAATCTTCTCTTGCTTCCTCACTTCTGCAGACAGGTAGTACTGATAAAAATTGTAGCCTGTGTCCTCTCACGATAAGCAACAGACACAAAATTTTGGAGGAGCTCAGCAGGCTAGACAGCATCTATGGAACTGAGTAAGCAGTTGATGTTTTGGGCTGAGTCCTGATGAAGGATCTTGGTTCAAAATATCAACTGTTTACTCTTTTCCATAGATGCTGCTTGGCCTGCTAAGTTCCTCCAGCATTTTATGTGTGTTGCTTGCATTTCCAACATCTTGTGTTTGCCCTTTCAGGATAAGTCAGGGTTTGCCCAGTATAGAAAATAAGAATAATGAAAGCTATGCTTCAGACATAATTAATGTCAGTAAGACTGAGGAACTGGTTGTGGATTTCAGGAGGGGGAAGTCGAGGGAACGCACACCAGTCCTCATTGAGGGGTCAGCAGTGGAAGGGGTGAGCAGATGTTCCTGGGCGTCAACATCTCTGAGAATCTCCTGATCCCAACATATTGATGCAATTACAAAGAAGGCATGCCAGTGGCTATATTTCATCAGGAGCTTGAAGAGATTTAGTATGTCACTGAAGACTCTAGCAAATTTCTACAGCTGTGCTTTGGAGAGTATTCTGACTGGGTGCTTCACTGAACAGTATCTTACCATTTCACTCTCTTTTTGCACTGTTTATCTGGTATCGCAATTTCAATACGCAGGAACATACGGAGCTACAGAGAGCAGTGGCCTGAGCTCCGTACTTTACAGGCACTTCCCTCTCCACCATCATCCACTATTTATTTATTTTTATATTTCTATTTTAACGTATTAATTATATATTATATTGTACTGCTGCCGTAAATCAACAAATTTCATAACATACTGTATATCAGTGATAATGAACCTGACGCTGAATTCCAGTGTAAAATAAACATATCCTTGAGCATTCTGTCACATAAAGCGTGCAGTGCCTAAGAAGTTGGACCATGGTTTTTGGTCGGGCACCAGATGCTCGGAGAGACTCGGTGGGGGGCAGGTGCCCGGCACTCGGCTGGGGGCCGTGGTTGAGTGGTTGGCGACTTGGGCCGGCTCCCCCACCGGACTTAGTCTGGTGAGGAGGGTGTGTGGACACCCAGCAGGACTAAAAAAAACAAGACCTGACAAAGGGTGGATGAGCTCCTTGTGAGCCAACGGTCATCTTCTGTGGAAGAAATTAAAGCCTCACCACGTATCTACGAATTGTATGCTATGCCCCTAGTTAGAAGAGACATGATGAACTTGGGCGCTGCACCATGTGCCTGGACCTGACCAAGGCCTCCGCCTAAGGAATGGCCGAGCTTGAAGAAGTGGCCGCGGCTGGAGGCCGACACGGCCTTGGGCTTGAGTTCGGCGGCGGGCGATGCCAAGGCAGCCAGCGAGAACAAACTGGAGGAGAGGCTGTACTCGGTGCTGTCGCAAGATCGAAGAAGATGGAGGTGCACAGCCGCCAACCCCGGATTCGGGACGGCACCCACTGACTGACTGACCTAAGCACTCCACATTAGGAAGCCCTTTTCTTCTCCTATTCTTTGCCTCCCAGAAATGCTGAAGTGCACTGGGTAGCAGGCAGGGAACATGATGCTGCCACAACATCAAAGTTGCTGCACGGGTTGTTACCCAAAACCCTCGAAATGGAAGCAAGCACAGGCACTCCAGCCTGTGTCCAAATTTTACACGTACAAAGGTGGCCTTTAGTCAGGAGTTTAGTCTGGATTGGACTCTCTGCAAAATGGAGCATCTCTGCCTCTGACTGTACTTCAGAAATACTTTGCAAACTCCAAAGCTCTTCCAGCTTGTGAAGAACATAAAAATACAATATGTTTTTATTGCTTTATTTCAGTGCATGCTATATATATATATAAATCGACTTTGCTTTTCAGCGTTTTGAGCATATTTTATAAGATAAGATTAGCTTTGTTTGTCACATGAACATCGAAACTTCGAGCGAAATTTGTCACATCAAATCAGTGAGAATTGTACTGGGCACCAACGTAGCATGCCCACAATTCACTTGTGCATCTTTGGAATGTGGGAGGAAACTGGAAGCCTGTAGGAATCCCGCGTGGTCAAGAAGAGGACATGCAAACTTCTTACTGACAGTGTTGGGAATTAAATCATGATTTTACAGCTGGCGCTGTAATAGTATTATGTTACTGTGTCACCCTCGAAAGAGCCGCTGCTTTGAGCTGGCTTGTTAGATACCTTTAAGAGTGCAGGTGATAACCATTGAATTAACTGATGCACTTATATAACAAGATAAATAGAAACAGATGTGGGTTGGTTGAAACCCTGAATCTGCCTTGCCACTTAATGAGATTGTAGTTGCAGTTTTGCCTCAGTATGCTTTCACACTAACACACATGCCATGATTTCTTTCATCAAGAAATTCATCTATCAAACATATTATTAATAAAATAACATAACCCATAATTGGTACTGAGAAATACAACTTTGAATTATTACTCAATTGGATGCAGTTGAAATAGTCAAAAAATCACTTTCTTTAGCATAAATATGTACCTTTCAGATTCCAAAATAATTTTTTTATTTTTGTCATTCAACAGTTGGAAAAATTATTTTTCTACAGTTGTTTTTTTTTACATCACGGGTAAAGCCCTCCCACCCATTGAGCACATCGACATGAAATCTCACATCTCACTCCACTCTTCAAAAAGGAAATTATAGGCCAGTTAGGCTGACCTCACTGCTGGGAAGATGTTGGAGTCGATTGTGCTTTCGAGGTACTTGGAGGCACGTGATAAAATAGGCTTAATTCAGCATGGTTTCCTCAAGAGGAAATCTTGCCTGACAAATCTGTTGGAATTCTTTGAAGAATACAGACAGGAAGTATGGGTGTGACGCTGGTGTTCTGTGCTCGGTGTCAGATGTGGGAAGTCCGGGAGCCACATCTGCACCAGGTGCATCGAGCTGCAGCTCCTTAGGGACTGTGTTAGGGAACTGGAGACGCAGCTCAATGACTTTCGTATGGTTAGGGAGAGTGAGGAGGTGATAGAGAGGAGCTATAGGCAGGTAGTCACTCCGGGGCCTCGGGAGACAGACAAGTGGGTAACAGTCAGGAGAAGGAAGGGCAGGAATCAGACACTAGAGAGTACCCCTGACAATAAGTACCTCTGCTTGAGTACTGTTGGGGGCGGGGGGAAACGGCCTACCTGGGGAAAGCAACAGTGGCCATGCCTCTGGCACAGAGTCTGGCCCTGTGGCTCAGAATCGTAGGGAAAGGAAGAGGATGGCTGCAGTGATAGGGGACTCGATAGTTAGGGGGTCAGACAGACGATTCTGTGGACGCAGGAAAGAAGCACAGATGGTAGTTTGCACCCCAGGTGCCAGGGTCCAGGATGTTTCTGATGGCGTCCCGATATCCTGAAGTGGGAAGCAGAACGGCCAGAGGTCGTGATACATATTGGTACCAACGACATAGGCAGGAAAAGGGAGGAAGTCCTGAAAGCAGACTACAGGGAGTTAGGAAGGAAGTTGAGAAGCAGGACCAGAAAGGTAGTAATCTTGGGATTACTGCCTGTGCCACGTGACTGTTAGTATAGGAATAGAGTGAGGTGAAGGATAAATGCGTGGCTGAGGGATTAGAGCAGAGGGCAGGGATTCAGATTTCTGGATCATTGGGACCACTCATGGGGCAGGAGTGACCTGTACAAAAAGGACGGGTTGCACTTGAAGCCCAGGGGGACCAATATCCTGGCGGTGAGGTTTGCTAAGGCTATTGGGGAGAGTTTAAACTAGAATTATAAACACAAAATAATCTGCAGATGCTGGGGTCAAAGCAACACTCACAACACGCTGGAGGAACTCAGCAGGTCGGGCAGCATCCATGGAAACGATCAGTCAACGTTTTGGGCCGGAACTCTTCGTCAGGACTGTAGGGGGAAGGGGCAGAGGCCCTATAAAGAAGGTGGGGGTGGGAAGGAGAAGGCTGGTAGGTTCCAGGTGAAAAACCAGTAAGGGGAAAGATAAAGGGGTGGGGGAGGGGAAGCAGGGAGGTGATAGGCAGGAAAGGTGAAGAAGGAATAGAGGAAAACACAATGAGTAGTAGAAGGAGGCGGAACCATGAGGGAGGTGGTGGGCAGCTGGGGGAGAGGGCAGAGTGGCATAGGGATAGGGGAAGGGAGGGGGAGGGAATTACCGGAAGTTGGAGAATTCTATGTTCATACCAAGGGGCTGGAGACTACCTAGACGGTATATGAGATGTTGCTCCTCCAACCTGAGTTTAACCTCATCATGGCTGTAGAGCAGGCCATGTATGGACATATCTGAATGGGAGTGGGAAGAACTCTGAAAACTGAGGTGGAATGGGATTTGGAGTCCTTGTGCAAGATTCCCTAAAGATTAATTTGCAGGTTGGATCTGTGGTGAGGGAGGCAAATACAATATTAGCATTAATTTCGAGAGGACTAGAATATAAAAGCAAGGATGTAATGTTGAGACTTTCTAAAGCACTAGTGGGGCCTCACTTGGAGTATTGTGTGCAGTTTTGGGCCCCTTATCTTCCCTTATATTCGAAAGGATGTGCTGAAGCTGGAGAGGGTTCAAAGGAGGTTCATGAAAATGATTCCAGGTTTGAACAGCTTGTCATATCAAGAGCGTTTGATGGCTCTGGGTTTATATTCACTGGCATTCTTTGATAGTCCCAAGTGTGGCATTCTTCTATCTCTGTTTTGGGCAGTATGACAGCACGTCACCCCATAACAGTCAGGTTTTGTTTAGTATTTTTATTTAGAGATTAAGCACAATAACAGACCATTCTAGCCCAATAGGTCCACACTGCCCAGTTAATCCATGTGATCCATTAATCTCATGCCCTGTAGGTCTTTAAAGTGTGGGAGAAAGCCAGAGCACCCAGAGGTGACCAGCATGATCATGGGGAGAACGTACAAACTCCTTACAGACAGCAGCAAAATTGAATCCATGTCCCTGGCGCTGTAATAGCGTTACACTACACTATTGTGCCACCCCACATTTTTTTGCATGCTATCCATACAGGTAATTTCAATGCAGCAATGCATTGAGGTAGTACAAGGGAAAAACAATAACAGAATGCAGAATATATTGGTACCGTTAAAGAGAAAGTGCAGTGCAATAAGGTGTAAGGTCATAACAAGGTAGATTGTATCATACTTGGGGACTTTTTACAGCTGGATAGAGGCTGTTCTCTATAAACACTGTTGTTTATGTTTTCAGTCTCTAAGTCACGGGTTTCCAACCTTTTTTATGCCATGGGCCAATACCATCAAGCAAGGAGTCTGTAGACCCCAGGTTGGGAACCCCTGGTCTAATTGTTCCCATTCACTCATTGACCAAATCAACTTATTTACAATTTTTTTTGCCATGGATATTGGAGTTACACTCTTTCAGAGATATCCTCCTCCTCCACTCCTTCTGCAGCTATATAAGCTTCTTCTGTCTCCTTTTCAATTATAACAAAGCATCTCTCCAGTCCGAACGCTGACTCTGGTTGATGTGACCTAACCTGCTGAGTATCTCTAGTATTTTCTTTTTTTGTTTTAGATTTACAGCATCTGCATTTTTGTTTGGTAGTTTCATGGTAGTCACAGTGCTTTGTACTATGCTTTCAAAGCTGAGGTTGATAAGTTCTTGACCGGTCAGGCTGTCAAAGGTTATGGGGAGAAGGCAGGAGAATGGGATTGAGAGCGATAATAAATCAGCCATGATGGAATGGCAGTGCAGACTCAATGGGCCAAATGGCCTAATTCTGCTCTTGTGCCTAATGTCACTCGAGCTCTATTTCAGAAAAAAAGATTTTATGATTCTCTACCCCAGTTTCTTTAACATAAATCTGAACAACAAAATAATCTAGACAAAAAAATACAGAAAGAAAATAGCCATGATTTCTCCTTTCTGAAGAGATGGAGGTGGTTTGTTGGAAATCTAATTGCCAGGCTGGGTTGTGTGATGGCTTTCTGGCTAGATGTATTAATACTATAATGGTGGAAATTAAACTTTTATTAATTGTCAATCTTTCAATCTGTGCTGTGTTCCAACTGTGCCACTGTTACCCTTATTATTTCTTTTTAGATAATGTCTGCATTTTATTATTTTTAAGCTGGAACTAATTTACTTCAAGAAATCCTGTCAGAATCCTAATAATTATTCTTGCAAGAAGCATCTTCCAGGCACTTTCAAAATCCATGGATTTGAAATTGGTTTTGTGAAGGGTTACAATATTTCCTGGTTAACCTTTCATTTTAATTGGCAGAAAGAGTCACGGGGCAAGTCTTCATTTTAATAATTTAGTAATTAAACTAATTTGGTTATACTTAGTTTTGCTCACAATTATTTTAATTCCCTCAGTAAAACATTAATGGGGTATCACATGGAATTCTGAGAATTTAACTTAGCAGAATTTCAAAATATTTGGGTTTATGGCAAAATAATTATTCTGTGGTGGCTTATTGACCTGTGAGGCTTTAAATATGTTTTTGTTTTTTATTACTTTGAAAAAATTAAGTTAAACAATTCCTTATGTGTTAATAGTATTAGACATGGTATTGCTGAGTATTAACAGCACCTTAATATAATAACCACAGCTCACGAGTAAATATTGCAGTTCAGTGTTGACTGTTGTTGACTAGCATGTCGAACTTTAAGACTGCATATGTTACCAGTCAGTTATATTTCAGCCCCAGCTGAAGGGCAGATTGAATGAATTAGCAATATTATGTGATATTTACATTGTAATGTTTGACAAGGAATATGTGGTTTGAGCAGGAAAGTTCATATGTGGATTTGATGTAAGGATCAACCGTAATCTAGTTGGATTGGCAGGGCAGCCTCAAGGGTCCCTTTGGCTTGCTTACTTCTGCTATTTCTTCTGTTCTTACAATTTTTGTAATATCTTATGCTAGACCTTGCCCTATTTCAAAGTTCCTAGAGGTGCACATTGCGTGAATATAAAGGTTACCAGGAGCTGTATTCATTCTGGGTTTAACCTCATTGTTATTATAGAAAGGAAATCCATCTTGCTCCTATTTGGAATTGGAATCAGAATCTGAATCAAGTTTAATGTCACTGGTATATGTCGTGAAATTTGTTGTCTTTGCGGCAGCAGTACAATTACAGTACTGTAATTCATGATTTTGTTTTTTCCCCCTCTATTATTACATGTTGCATTGTCCAGCTGCCACAAAGACAACAAATTTCATGACATCTGGTGATATTAAACTTGATTATGGCCTCAGACTGTACATAATGCTGTCTAAAACTATTATGTCTGCATATGCAGGGATTAACTATTTTTCTGCAGTTGAATCATAAAGCTGCATCGTTATATATTGAATATTATAGCGTAAAATTATACTTATTAGATCAGAGTCTGAATCTGTTTTATTATCACTGAATTAAATGATGTGAATTTATTGTGTGGCAGCAGTACCGAGCAGAGACAAAAATTACTATAAATTGCAAAAATAAATAAATAAGGCAGAAGGAAGGAATAACAAGGTCCATGAGTTAATGGGCCATTTAGAAATCCGGTGATGGAAGGGAATCGTTGAGTGTTCAAAGTAAATTTATTATTAAAGTTCATGTCTGTTACCATATACAACCTGAGATTCATTTTCTTGTAGGCATTTACAGGAAAAATAAAGAAATACAGTAGAAAACCTATGCCAACCAAGCTCAAATACCATCTATAAATTTGCTGACGATACAACCATTGTTGGTAGAACCTCAGATGGTGATAAGAGGGCGTACAGGAGTGAGATATGCTAACTAGTGGAGTGGTGTCGCAGAAACAACCTGGCACTCAATGTCAGTAAGATGAAAGAGCTGATTGTGGACTTCAGGAAGGGTAAGACGAAGGATCACGCGTCAATCCTCATAGAGGGATCAGAGTGGAGAGAGTGAGCAGTTTCAAGTTCCTGGGTGTCAAGATCTCTGAAGATTTAACCTGATTCCAACATATCGATGTAGTTGTAAAGAAGGCAAGACAGTGACTATACCTTATTAGGAGTCTGAAGAGATTTTGCATGTCAGCAAATACACTCAAAAACTTCTATAGTTGTACTGTCGAGAGCATTCTGACAGGCTGCATCACTGTCTGGTATGGAGGGAGGGTCTGCTGCACAGGACTGAAAGAAGCTGCAGAATGTTGTAAATCGAGTTAGCTCCTACAAAGTACCCAGGACATCTTTAGGGAGCGGTGTCTCAGAAAGGCAGCGTCCGTTATTAAGGACCTCCAGCACCCAGGACATGCCCTTTTCTCACTGTTACCATCAGGTAGGAGGTACAGAAGCCTGAAGGCACACACTCAGCAACTCAGGAACAGCTTCTTCCCCTCTGCTATCTGACTCCGATTAATTGCTCTGTTTATTCTGAAATACATTTTTGTAATTTAAGGATATTCTATTATAGCACTTTAGGTATTTAGGGACTTAATTTAATAATTTATTTGATTTAAGTGAAAATATCACACTAATAATATTTTGACTTTGGTGCTAGTTATTGAGGGTGCTTCATAAATTTGTTATTAAAGAATGGTGTGAAGGCCGTTCAATTCAACAACGAGTTTGGAGACAGGTGCCATCTGCAAGAGTGCTTAACTCACACTGAAAAATTATCAACAAATGTAGACTGCAGTTCCAGTCCTGTCATTTGTTGGGAACGTTACAGACAGTAACCTGGAAAATAAACCCTGAAGTATTTGTTTATGCAAGTCTGAACCCCTGAAACTGCATATAGGATTGACCATCTATGTGTATATAGGTAGATAGAGACTAGGACTTGCAGTCACGAGATAAAGCTATGTAAGGTACAGCATATGATGGTCATGTCAGACTATTGACAGTTCCTAATAATTTATGAACTGTCAAAGCCTGACATGTCTGTTACTATGATGAGGCCATTCTTAGCTTGGAGGAGCAGCACCTCATATTCTGTCTGGGTAGTCTCCAGCCTGGCAGCTTGAACACGATTTCTTGAACTTTTGCTTAATTCTCTCCCCTCACCCTTCTCTCTTTCCATTCCCCATTCTGGCTTACCTCTTAATCTTTCTCTTCTTCTCACCTGCTCATCACCTTTTTCTGGTGCTTCTCCTTTTCTCCCTTTCTCCCATGGGCCATTGTCCTCTCCTAACCGATTCCTCCTTCTTCAGCTCTTTACCTCTTCTACCTATCACCTCCTGGCTTTTCACTTCATCCCCCCATCTCCCACCCATTCACCTTCTCCCTGAGCTAGTTTCTCCTATCCCCTCTCCCACTCTCTTATTCTGGCTTCTTTCCTCTTCCTTTCCAGTCCTGATGAAGGGTCTCGGCCTGAAATATCGACTGTTAATTTATTTCCATAGATGCTGTCTGACCTGCTGAGTTCCTCCAGCATTTTGTGTGTGTTGCTGTGGGTTCCAGCATCTGTAGTATCTCTTGTACTCTTAATAATTTGAATCATATCTTTGATTTGACATATTATTTCAGTGTTTTCATTAATTTGGTTCATGACATTTAGTTTGTTGGAACTATGTTGGAAGCCCTTCTTTCAGCTTCTGGTCAAAAGGTTGTAGAATTCAGACATTGAGCAGGCAAAATAGATTTGAAGACTAAAGATAATAATCATTGCTTTAGTTAAAAGAAATCACTAGAATTTTATAAGTTGGTCTCCATTTAAATTAACAAGAGATTATGTAAGAATTTCATGATAGAGGGTACACTCCTTTTACTCCAAGCACCATCCACAAATCTTTAAACTCATGATAGTAATCGTGTTAAGTTTTATTTCACATACAAAACTTAACCAATCATAAGTAGAACAGGACCATCTGAGGACTGAGGACTAATCAGTTTGGCGGTAGTAGAGCGCAGCCTTTTCTTTGGCAAATCACTGAAGGTTGCCTCGCTGGTTAATCAGACAAGTTTTTTTTCCTTGCAGTGACGTTTATACTGAGTTTATTAGTCTCTGCTCCACACTTTTTCACCTGTTGAGAGCTGAGCTGGAATCGTTTTCTCTTCCTCTCATGATGCCTTAGTAGTGTGATCACTCGAGTCGAGTATGATATTCTCCTAAGGAGTTGTCTATTGATGGGTCTTCAGGTGGCTGTAGAGGTCAATCCAGGATCCACATATTCTGGTGCAGTGTGGGTATGGTTAGAAGTTGGGTCTTTTGGTTGCTCAGTCTCTCGTTTCGCATCTGCAGCTTGTTCTCTGCAGCATAGTGGAGGTCACTCTCGTGTAACACAGCCCCCTGTTGATGCAACACCAGTTCATCAGCAAAGACCTCCTCAGGGCTCACCATCTGCAGATGTTCTTTGTTCAGGAAATGGTCCACCTGTTTCCTCTGTTCAGTCCAGCTTCTGGAATATCTGTGAAGGGCAACTGACAAAGTACAACTTGACAAAGTACAACTTGGCAAAGTTAATTCTAACATACTCTTACTTCCTTGAGACACTTGATCAGCTTGTGAGATTGGTCATATTGCAGTAATTTTGCAGGCCTTCTAGTAGGTCTTAAAAGTGTGTCATTCCGTCTTTATCTTCTTTATCTTTAGAAGATGATTGGCAGGTCTATATTTGGACTATACTCCTGAACTGTAGAATTCAATACCTAAAACTATAAGGGATGTAGACTCAGTTGACATTTTTAAACACCAGCTGAAAACCTATTTATTTAACCTTACTTTTAGTTAACATCTTTTTGTCTTTTATTTTCATGTTCATTTGAATTTTTTTATTTTTATATTTACACTTAATCTCATTGTAACACACTTTGAACTACATCGTCTGTGCGAAAAGTGCCCTATAAGTAAGTCATTATTATTATTTTTATTTATTTTTTTCTAGCTCAAACTGTTAAAACCTGAGGTACAGCCATAGCCAAGCACACTCATTTCTCAATTGCTAGAAACCTTCAGACTATCCTGGTGGTGTTTAGTATTGTGGCTTTCTGAATATTTACTTAGGTATTACTGTGTAGCTCTAATTGTTTAATACTATTGTGTAGTGACTTTGGGATGACACCAGTTGTAGATATTACTATTGGGACAATGTAATCCATACCCTGTTCATGTTCCAAAGCCTTTCAACTTCCTCTTTTAATTCAGCATATTACTGGTGTTTTTCACTAATTGATTTCTGCAAATTATGTGTGTTTGGAATGGTTATATCTATTAAATAAGTTGTTCTTGCTTGTTTATCTTTGATGTTTATTCTATATTATTAATAATAACATTTATTTTTGTAGTTATGTGAAGCATGCTTATCTTTAGAGCAATAAGTTGGTACCCCAGTCTTAGGGTCAGGAGTTTATTTACTGCCCTTGGAATCTTACAGATTGAGAAAGTGAAAAGTTTTCCTTCCTGTCTCCTGTGGCTGCTATCTTCCAGCTGGGATTCATTTGTTACTGCTGATTTTTGGTGCTTTGCCCAAGTGGCCATCAGTCTTATGAGCCTTGCTGGCAGCGGCACAACATTGAATCTTAAGCCTATCCAAACTGAGGTTCTTGTTGGGAGCTTGTTTTTCTCCAGATCAGCAGAGCTGAGGGAGGAGCCAGCAGCTTGTTTTTTTAAAGCCTGTGATTGGCTAAGTGTGTGATAGCTCAGCCAATAAAAAAAAACCACAACTGATTCTGTAGATACTGGAAATCTTGAGCAAAACGTACAAAATGCTGGAGGAATTCAATAGGTCGGATAGCACCTATGAAGAGGAATTAGCAGTCAACATCAGGCTTGGAAATGAAGGGGGAAGAAACCAGAATAAGAAAATGGGAGGAGGGGAAGTACAAACTGGCAGGTGATAAGTGAGACTAAGTGAGGCAGAAGGTGGATGGGTGGGGGAGAGGGGATGAAGTAAGAAGCTGCGAGATGATAGGTGGAAGAGGTATAGGGCAGAAGAAGAAGAAATTTAATAGGAAAGCACAGTGAACCATAAAAGAAAGAGAAGGAGGAGAGGCACAAGAGGGAGATGGTACTGATGAGGAAAAGAGAAAATGTGAGAGGGAAACCTGAATAAAAAAAGAGAGAAACGGGGGGGGGGGTGGTATAGAAATTATTTGAAGTTAGAGAAATTGATGTTCATGCCATCATGTTGGAGGCTACCCACCCTCCTTCCCCCTCATTGAAAGATTCAGTGAAATGTGTCATTTACATCAATGACCCACAGAGTCCGTGGATTGCGCACGGAGGGGGGGGGGCAGCCCACAAGTGTCACCATGCTTTCTGTGCTGAACATAGCATGGCCACAACTCACTAACCCTAAGCCTAACTGCACATCTTTAATATTGGGTAGGAAACCAGAGCACCTAGAGGAAACCCACACTATCACTGAGGGAGTGTACGAACTGCTTACAGTGAAGAAAACAAACCCTGATTGACAATTGCTGACACTGTAAAGCAATTACGCTAAATGCTGCTCTACCATACCATCCAATTGGTTCTGTAAATTAACCCTTAGTTGGCGTGGCTCTGTTGGTTTAAAAAAAAAAGGAAATTGAATCCTCAGAATGAGATGACATGGGATTGGAAGACATAGAATCCTTGTGGGTAGAGTTAAGAAACTGCAAGGGTAGAAAGACCCTGATGGGAGTTGTATACAGGCCTCTGAACACTAGCCAGGATGTGGGAGATGGAAAATGCGTGTCAAAAGGGCAATGTTACGATAGTCATTGGAGATTTCAATATGCAGGTAGGTTGGGAAAATTAGGTTGGTGCTGGATAGTAAACAGGGAGTTTGGCTTTTCAGAGCAGCTTGTGTTATTTCTCAACCTTCTTGCGCTGGAGGAACACTTGAAATAATTTTCAGGTCTCAGGGAACCCCATGCGTAAAAATTATTATATCTACAGCTCACGGAACATTAGCGTGATCAGTAAGTTGTAGATATAATAATCCAAAAGTAATTGCCAATGCTCTTTCGAGTAGAAAGTGACTTTTTAGCCAAACTTTCTTGAAAAAAATAGCTAGTTAAGTTTAGCTTACCTTTCTTGAAATTAATCTCTTTATTTCCTTTTCATAAATTTTAAAAACTCATAAGGCAAACATAATAAATTTCTGTTAAATAATTGGCTTAAGCGAAAATGAGATTTAGTTTTTCTAAAGGTCGGCTTGGTAGATTTAATTTAAATAAAGGTTGTAAATTGATTTTAATTAATGCTATTTACAACATGATGAAAAATGTTTGCTAAGTATGCTAGTTTCTGCAGCCATTTTTCACCTTCAAAGCACTCAGCTAAATCTGGCCTACTATTTTCTTGAAAGTACTCCTGCAATTCACCTTTCAGCTCAAACACCCTGTTGAGAACTCTTTCTGTGCTAAGCCACTGGGTTACTGTATGTAGCAGGAGATTGGTGCGCTCTTTGTTCAAGTTTTCATACAGTTTTTTAAACATTCTCAAGTGAACTGGTCTTTGTTGAATAAGATTAACTATTTTTGTAGCATCTTCCAGAACTTGTTTCCATTTCATCTCCAAGAGTTTTTGACATCAGCACTTCTCCTTGAAGAAAGCAGTGTGTTGTGACAACATCAGGATTTTATTTTTTTACAAGAGAAACAAAACCTCTCATGGAGCCAACCATTGATGGGACGCCATCAGTACAGATGCCAACACAGTTTCTCCAAGACAGACCTTATGTTTCCAGATATGAAGACAAAACATTAAATATATCTTGGCCTTTGCTTGTTTTGGGCAGCTCTTCTCAGTAGAAAAAGCTTTCTTGAATTTCACCATCATTTATAAATCTTACAAATGCTACAACATGACATTTATTGGTGAAATCTGTTGACTCATCAACCTGGATAGAAAAGTGTTGTATTCAGTTTATCACAAAAAACCTCTTCAGCATCATGTGTCATGTCATCAATATGTCAACTTTTTGTACTCCGTTTGAGAGTGAAACCTTTTCAATTTCTCATACTGCATCTTATCCTAGCATTTTACCCACTATAATTTTACATGCTGGCATTATTAGGTTTTCACCAATTGTGTGACTTTGCCTTTTCTGGGCAATAAGTTCTGCTACTGAATAACTTGCTTCTTGAACTTTTTTTACTGACTGTAGCTTTACTCTTGTTTGTTTTGAGATTCCAATAGTGGTTTAAAGTAATCAGCACGTTAGTGTATCATATGGCTGTGATTTGTATTTAAGTGTCTTTTCAGTTTTGCTGGAGCCATTGCTGCATTTGTGAGTTATTTGCTACAGACTAGGCACAATGGAATAGGACAACTTGGATCACCAGTCCCATTGTTAAGTAACTGTCATTGTAAAAACGGACTTTTTTGTGTCCTTTGTTGCACTGGTGCAGTGAAATGACTCAGAAGATTGTAATTCTTCATCATTAGCCTTATCAGAATTGTCCTTAGGCCTAGGCCTAGAATCCTCCTCTTCCATCACACACCACCTCTTCAAAAATCGCCACATTGGACCGTCAGTCATGTCTGTAAAACACAGGGGTTAATAAAAGGGGGTAATTCAGGAGGGAGAGGCTGACGTCACAGCCCAAGTTGGGCGACTCCATTCAATGCTCTGAAAACGCATTTCAAACTCCTCATCAACCTATCATCCTCCCCTCCTTGCAATACAGTGCTCAGCAATTATTAATAGCCTTCCCTATCTCATTTCAAAAAATTAGAATGGACTCACACCAAATAAACACGTTCTTACTGTGCACTGTCATACTGGGCTGAGAGACCTCTAATGAGATTGCTAACGGGGCTGCCAAGTCACTGCCCACCACTGCGAGCTCAAACTTTGGATGTTGCACGAAGTTCAAAAACACTATGTTTATTTTGTTCCAATCACAATCTCTTGCCAAACCCCTAGTGACCTCTCGCGGAACCCTGGTTGAGAAACCCTGCACTAGAGGATCAGCTATTCTGGATTGCGTTTTGTGTAATGAACTGGATTTGAATAGGAAGCTTAAGGTAAAGGAACCCTTAGGAGGCAATGATCATAATATAGAATTCCCTTTGCAATTTGAGAGGGGGAAGCTAAAGTCAGATATATCAATGTTAGAAAGGAGTAAAGGGAATTACAGAGGCATGAGAGAGAACCTGGCCAAACTTGTTTGGAAGCGGACACCCGCAGGGATGATGGCAAAGCAGCAATGGCTGGAGATTCTCGGAGCAATTTGGAAGGCAGGCACAGGATAGATACATCGAAAAGAAGAAGTAGTACTCTAAAGGCAGGATGAAGTAACTGTGGCTGCAAGGGAAGTCAAAGCCAACATAAAAGCCAAAGAGAGGGCATATAATGGAGCAAAATTTAGTGGGAAGTTTGTGGAATGGGAAGGATTTAAAAACAGAAGGCATCTAAAAAAGCCATAAGGAAGTAAAAGATGAAATTATGAAGCTAAGCTAGCCAATAATATCAAAGACAATGCGAATGGAGTACAAGAGTGTCAGGGAGCAGCAGTTAGTGTAGTTACTACTACTAGGGAGAAGATGCTTGGGAAGCTGAAAGGTGTGAAGGAAGGTACGTCACCTGGACCAGATGGACCACAACCCAGGGTTCTGAAGGAGGTAGCTGAAGAGATTGTGGAGGCATTAGAATGATATTTCAAGAATCAATAGATTCTGGCATGATTCTGGAGGCCTGGAAAACTGCAAGTAGTGCTCCACTCTTTAAGAAGGGAGGGAGGCAGAAGAAAGGAAAATATAAGATAGTTAGCCTGATTTCAGTGGTGGGAGGACTGTTAAGGATGAGGTTTTGGAGTACTTGGGGGCACATGATAAAATAAGCCAAAGTCAGCACGGTTTCCTGAAGGAAAAATCTTGCCTGACAAATCTGTTGGAATTCCTTGGGAAAATAATAAGTAGGATAGACAAAGGAGAGTCAGTGGATGTTGTTTACTTGTATTTTCAGAAAGCCTTTGACAAGGTGCTGCACATGAGGCTGCCCATGGTATTACAGAAAAGATACTAGCATGGATGGAGCAGATTGGCTGATTGGCAGGAGACAAAGAGCGGCGTTCACCAGGTTTTGGTGCTGGGTCTGCTTCTTTTTACATTATGTCAAAGATTTGGGTGATAGAATTGATGTCTTTGTGGCCAAGTTCGTGAACTATATGAAAATACGTTGAGGTGTAGTTCATGTTGAGGAAGCAGGGAGGCTGCAGAAGAACTATACCAGATTAGGAGAATGACCAAAGAAGTGGCAGATGGAATACAGTTTCGGAAAATGTATGGTCATGCATTTTGGTAGAAGGAATAAAAATGTTGACTATTTTCTAAACAGGGAGAAAATTTTAAAAACCGAGGTGCAAAGCAACTTGAGAGACCTTGTGCTGGATTCCTAAAGGTTAATTTATAGTGTGAGTCAGTGGTGAGGAAGGCAAATGCAATGCTAGCATTCATTTTGAGAGGACTAGAATATAAAAGCAAGGAGGCTTTATAAGGGACTGGAGAGGCCTCACTTTGGAGTATTGTGAGCTGTTTTGGGCCCCTTATTTAAGAAAAGAAGTGCTGACATTGGAGAAGGTTCAAAAGAAGTTCACGAGAATGAATACAGGAATGGAAGGGTTAACATATGAGGAACGTTTGATGGCTCTGGGCCTGTACTTGCTGTAGATTAGAAGAATGAGGGGGGATCTTATTGAAAGCTATCGAATGTTGAAAGGCCTAGATAAAGTGGATGTGGACAAGATGTTTCTTGTAGTGGGAGTCTGGGACTAGTGGGCACATCCTCAGAATAGAGGGATATCCATTTAGAAAAGAGATGAGGAGGAATTTCTTTAGCCAAACGTTGGCGAATCTGTGGAATTCTTTGCCACAGGTGGCTGTTGAGACCACATTTAAGGTGGAGTTTAATAAGTTCTTGATTAGTCATGACATGAAATGATATGGAAGGAGGCAGGAGAATGGGGTTGAGAGAGAAATTAATCTGCCATGAACAAATAGCGTTGCAGACTCGATGAGCCAAATGGCCTAATTCTGCTCCTATGTCTTATGGTCTTGATAAGTTTCCACAACTCTGGGAGAAAGCAAAATTGTTTTAAGTTGGATTTCCCACCTCTAATCTAGTTGGACATCAAAAGAAGAATAGGGATGGTAAAAGACACCTTTACAAGAATGAAGAGTATACTGACCAATACTAAACTGGGCATGACAACCCACCTCAGAGTACTGAAATGTTATGTTTATCCAGTTATGTTATATGGTTCAGAATGTTGGACAATATCTAGTAACATGAGGAAACGAATTGTAGCAGCAGAGATGTGGTTTTTGAGGAGGATGCAAAGAATATCGTGGACAAAACGAATATCTAACGAGGATGTCATGAACAGAGCAAACACAAAAAGAGAAATAATGTATGAGATCATGAAAAGGCAACGTAACTTCACTGGACATGTGATTAGGAAAGAGGAGTTAGAATGCACGGTAATTATGGGAAAGACTGAAGGGAAGAAAGCAAGAGGAAGACAAAGACAAATGATGATGGAGACAGCAGCCAGAGAACTGCAAATGAATACCAATGAATTGATCCACTTGACCCGAAACAGGAGTGCGTGGGCCATGGCAGTCAAAGCTCAAACTGGGTATGGCACCTGATGATGATGATGATGAATCGAGTTGAATGTGGTTTTAGTCAAGTTCTTCACCTACTTTCAAAAGCTCATAACTGTCTTGATGTTGTGAAAAGAGGTGCTTTTCAATTATCTTTAACCAAGTTGCACCAGATATTCAAAAGCTCACTAGTTTGCATCGGTTGCAAAGATCTCAGTAAATACCCAAAGTAACATTATTAAGTGCTTTTTGTTGCTGGTTGGAAGAGCATTCTATATTATAAAGTATCTTATTCAGAGCTTTGAAATAATTTTTCATATACACATGTAATATTATATTTAACATATAATAATACCTATAAACCTGTTAAAACATAAATATTGAGTATGTATTAGAATAATTAGAACAGTTGACCAAAAAAAACTTTAGTAATTAACTATGGAGGGTGGGGGTCACACAGTTAAATGAAAGTCACAAGTGAGCCAAAAGCAGAAAAAGGTTGAGAACCACTGATCTAAATAAATAAATAAATACAAATATAAAGCAAAAACAAACAAACCTTGCAACATTTATACAGACCAATAATTTTGTATACTTGTCCTGGTTTCCCTACCTGAAGAAGGAAAATTAGTCATGAAATAATTAAATGGCAGAGCATACATGCGATAGAGTCTTCGTGTCAAACAGCACAGAAACCATGGTAACCAAGGTGGCCCATCCAAGCTGGTTGCATTTGCCAGCATTTGGCCCATAACCTTCTAAACCTTTCTTATCCATATACCTGTCCAACTGTCTTTTAAAAGTTGTTCCTGTTCTTGCCTCAACCACTTCCTCTGGCAGTGGATTCCACACAGATACCACCTTTTTTGTAAAAAAAAAAGTTACCCGTCAAGTTTCGCTTAAGTCTCTCCCCACTCATCTTAATGCCCTTGGGTTTCTGATGCCTCAACTCTGGGGAGAATAAGACAGAATACATTCACCCTATGTATTCCTCTCATGATTTTATATATACTCAGGTACCTTGCTGTTCAGCGTGGGCAATCATGTCTCTCAATCCATCATGGTCCCTGACCCTCAGAATTGTAGTTGTTGCCTCCCCTGTTTTTAACCATGATGTTATTCCATCTGTCATTTTCATTCTCTGTCTGCCTCTGCTTCTTTCCCCTTCCAGCTTTCCAGTTGTAACTAAATGTTCTGATGTCTCTCTTCGCATAATGTGTCCAAAGAATTTTGATTGCTGTTTTCTGATTTTTTAAGAAATGTATGTTTTGTTGTCGTTTTCTGTAGAACTTCTTCGTTGGTTATCCTGTCCGTATATGATATGCATTTATGCACCTCTATAATATCACCCCTCAACCTCTTGTGTTCTGAAAGTTCTATCCTGTCTCTATAACTCAGTCCCTCAAGTCCTGGCAACATCTTTGCAGATCTTTTCTGCACACTTTCCAGTTTAATTATGTTTTTTTCTTGCAGCAAATCTGAACACAGTACTCCAACTGTGGCCCCATCACCATCGTGTACAACCACACTATGACCTCCCAAATTTTATACTCATTGCCCTGATTGATGAAGGCCAGTGTGCCAGAAGCACTCTTGACTACCCTGTCTACCTGTGCCTGCACTTTGAAGGAACTGTGTACTTGTACTCCAAGGACTCCCTGTTCTACAACACTCCCCTGCGCCCTAATTCTTATATGTACAGTGGCATACAAAAGTTTGGGCACCCCAGTCAAAATTTCTGTTACTGTGAATAGTTAAGTGAGTAGAAGATGAACTGATCTCCAAAAGTCATGAAATTAAAGATGAAATATTCTTTTCAACATTTTAAGCAAGATTAGCATATTATTATATACCAGATTAGGAGAATGAGCAAAGAAGTGGCAGATGGAATACAGTTTCGGAAAATGTATGGTCATATCTACCCACTAGCTTTGGTTTTCAAAAGAAATGGCAGTTAATCGGAACGGTGGAGGTCAAGTTGAGGTCTGGAAGACCAAGAAAACTTTCCCAGAGAACTGCTTGTAGGATTGCTAGAAAGGCAAATCAAAACCCCCGTTTGACTGCAAGAGGCCGTCAGGGAGATTTAGCAGACTCTGGAGTGGTGGTGCACTGTTCTACTGTGCAGCAACACCTGCACAAATATGACTTTCATGGAAGAGTCATCAGCAGAAAACCTTTCCTGCATCCTCACCACAAAATTCAGCATCAGAAGTTTGCAAAGGAAGATCTAAACAAGCCTGATGCATTTTGGAAATAAATCCTGTGGACTGATGAAGTTAAAATAGAACTTTTTGGCCGCAGTGAGCAAAGGTATGTTTGGAGAAAAAAAGGGTGCAGAATTTCATGAAAAGAACACCTTTCCAACTGTTAAACACGGGGGTGGATCGATCAAGCTTTGGGCTTGTGTTGCAGCCAGTGGCACGGGGAGCATTTCACTGGTAGAGGGAAGAATGAATTCAATTAAATACCAGCAAATTCTGGAAGCAAATATCACACTGTCTGTAAAAAAAGCCGAAGATGAAAAGAGGATAGCTTCTACAACCGGATAATGATCCTAAACACACCTCAAAATCCACAATGGACTATCTCAAGAGGTGCAAGCTGAAGGTTTTGCCATGGCCCTCACAGTCCCCCGACCTAAACATCATCGAAAATCTGTGGATAAACCTCAAAAGAGCAGTGCATGCAAGACGGCCCAAGAATCTCACAGAACTAGAAGCCTTTTGCAAGGAAGAATGGGTGAAAATCCCCCAAACAAGAATTGGAAGACTCTTAGCTGGCTACAGAAAGCTGTGATACTTGCCAAATGGGGTGTTACCAAGTACTGACCATGCAGGGTGCCCAAACTTCTGCTTCGGGCCCTTCCTTTTTTTGTTATTTTGAAACTGTAAAAGATGGAAATAAAAGAGTAATCTTGCTTAAAATATTAAAGAAATGTGTCATCTTTAACTTTATGCCTTTTGGAAATCAGGTCATCTTTTACTCGTTTAGCTATTCACAGTAACAAAAATTTTGACCGGGGTGCCCAAAGTTTTGCATGCCACTGTATATGAACAGCTTAAGGAAAAGCTGTTCATCCACTTCTCTGCGCAGTGGATTTTGTTCTTTCTTTTTTAAAATTGGGTTATTCCAGTTTCTTGCTTTGTGGCTGTCTGTAAGCAGACACATTTCAAGGTTGTATCATTTATACATTCTTTGATCATAAATCTGCTTTGAATTCTGAAAATAGATTTGGTAAACTCAGTCTATGTACAAAGAGACAAAGTAAGATTGAATTAAGAAGTGAAGGCAACAAGAGAGGGGAGGCAAAAGTGTAAGAAGAGTTTAAACTTGGTGTTTCTAAAATAATCAAATATATTCACAACCTTCAAGCTGGAGACCACACTCTTATAATTGTTTATGGGAGAGATTGATTGTCAGTGTGATAAATGATCCCAGTGTTGAGGATTCTGGTGATTATGACAAATTACAGTGTTAAATTCAGTGGGAAATTACCATGAAATTGCTACAGTGTCATAAAAAATAATAGGACTAATTGCAAAATGATGTTTTCATTAAGCAAATGAGAGAATGGTATAAATTAGTCAAAAATGTGATGAGTTACAACTCATTAGAAATTTCCAAATCTCAAAAGACAGATAGATTTATGTATTGATATAATGTTGTCCAGTAAAGTCTGGCCCACTTTCATATTCTTAAATGCCTTGTTATTATTTGACTGTGGATGAATTTTACACAGATGGTGAAGCTATCAAATTCAAGTTCTTGGTTTTGGAAATGTCATGTTAATTGGGAGTTACAAGGGGACTTGGTAAGCATGTTACAAATTTGAACTTGTAGGAATTTATATCCAGTCCACACACTCCAGATTGTAAATGATTTGTCCCCATTCTTCCGTCCATTGAGTCTGTCTATACTCCTGGCTACCTTACTGAAAACAGCCGCAATGATCAAAGACCCCATCCACCCTGGACGTTCCATCTTTTCCCCTTTTCCATTGGGCAGAAGGTCTGAAAGCATCTACTACTAGGTCAAGGACAGCTTCTTTCTACTGTTATAAGACTATTAAATAGTTTTCTAGCACTATAGGTTGGACTCTTGATATCACAATCTGCTTCATTATGATCTTGCATCTTATTGTTTACCTGCACTACACTTTCTCTGTAGCTGTAACACTTTTTGTAATGTTATTGTTTTACCTTGTATATTGTGTGTATAATATACTGTGTAAATGATTTGATCTGTATAAACAGTATGCAAGAAAAGTTTTTCACTGTACCTTGGTACACGTGCCAATAATAAACCACTTCAAAGTGAAGTACCAATTGTTCAAGTTTATTGTCATTTGACTTTACATTCATACAACCAAATGAGTCAATGTTCCACCGGACCACAGTGCACCCTCAAAAGCATATCACACACAGCACATAAAACAAAATAATACCATAAATAAACTAGTAAAACATGCATGTAATGCACAGCACAGGTAAACACTATGATGTACAGTAAAACAGCTCACTGTCCTAGTGGTGACAGGGTCGTTAGTATTTAATTAGTACTGATTAGTACTTGGCAGTATTGCTTGGTGTTTCTTGCAAAACACAAGAAGTCTCTTGTCTTCACAAAGACTAGGAAATATTTGCAGCGTTCAAAGTAAATCTATTATCAAAGCACATATATGTCACCATATCCTACCCTGAGATTCATTTTCTTGCGGACATTCACAATAAATAGAAAGAAACACAATAGAATCAGTGTAAACCCGCATTAGACAGAGATGTACAAATCACCAGTGTGCAAAAGACAATAAACTGTGCATCAAAAAGTAAGAAAAACAACAATATTAACAAATAAATCAGCAATAAATATGGAAAACATGGGTTTTTGAGTCCTTAATATTAAGTCCATTTGTGGAATCACTTCAATGTTGAGGTGAGTAAAGTTATCCCCTCTAGTTCAAGAGTCTGATGGTTGAGGGCTACTGATCTTTGTACAAGGGCAAACAATATTGCATGACAGAATGGGATGCCCCTCCTAATGGGGGCATCCCAGGCTAATTGCAGGCTACCCAGATGGGAATGTTCAGGACTACAGGCTGCAGTCATTCCTGGCTGGAGGTAGCCTGCAATGGCTTAAGTGTAGTTTCTGAATGCCTGAACTTAAGGTGAGTTTGCAGTGCAGCCTGATTCCTGCAGTATGATCTGCCAACCTTTGTGGGAAAATTAATTGAAACCCAGTGTTGTGGAATAGAGAGTGTCAGTGAGCCCTCTAATGTAGCAAGCCTTCTGATATACCACACATAAGTAGGTTCAGGCTGGAGTTTGAGACAAGGAAGCTGAGAGCGTAAGTAATGGTTGTAGTTGGAGCTGTGTTTTGTTTGCCCATGCCATTTATTAAGAGGGTTGTTATGTCTGAAGTGACCATTAGAAAGTACTTTTGATTGCAGCAAAGTGTTTGAAGATCTAAAGAAGTGTTAGCTTTAACAGTGCACAGAGAAAACTGTGAGTGTTTGCTTTATAAACATGACATTCTGCAGATGCTGGAAATAAGTGGACCTGGATATTGTCAGGGGTTCCCAAATTGGGGTCCACAGACCCCTCGGTTAATGGTAAGTGTCTATGGCATAAAAAAAGTTCGGAACCCCTGCATTTTTGAATGATGCTGCTTAGAAAGATGATGGAGATAAGAAATAGGAAGATTCCATGAATAGATCTAGAGAGGTAGTTTAATGCAAAGACTATTGATTTAATGGAGGTATATGCGGAGTACAGATAGGGTAAATGCAAGCAGGCTTTTTCCACTGAGGTTGGGTGAGAATAGAATTGGAGCTTAAGAATGAAAGGTGAAAAGTTTAAGGGGAACCAGAGAGGGAACTTCTTCATTCAGTGGGTGGTGTGAGTGTGGAATGAACTGCCAGCGGAAGTGGTGGATATAGGTTCGATTTCAACATTTAAGAGAAATTTGGATGGATAGGGAGGGGTTTAGAGGTCTTAAGGTCTGAGTGCAGGTCAAAGGGAATAGGCGGAATAATAGTTTGGCATGAACTAGATTGGTCAAAGGGCCCATTTCTACGCTGTAGTGTGCGCCAACTCTGACTGTGATAAGGGCCTTCTTGTGCTCAGACCAACACCATTTAGAATTTTAACTGTGCCTTGTAGAGGTAGCTGGTGTTTCATCAAGAGTATCATATAGATAATTTTGGAAAGTAGATTAGACAGATTCAGTTGCTTTTATTTGTTTGAGCTGACTGTAGGAGTGGGGGTATGTTTTTAACTCAGTTGATCTGAGAATTGACAGGAACATTTAATCCAACCTCTTTAAAAATACACTTGGCAACAATATGTTGGCCAGTTGAGGATAAAGCAAAAGTTTGTTCATAACTTAGCTGTCAAATATGTCTAAATTAATCCTATTACTTCTTGATAGAATATATTTAACAGAGAAAATATTTAATTTCTTTAGACATTATGGTCACAAAGGTTATTTATAACTGGACCCGAAATCTCTCAATGCTTCCTGAGCGGTTAGTTTTGGATTTTCTTTACCACTGTTCAGTGTTTTCATATGTTTGTTATTGTAGGTGATTCACTGGTTTGATTAATAGCAGTTAATCAAATATGTAAATTCAGTACGCACATATTTTATCACAAAACAGACTTAGTATTCAAAAACTGGGTCGTTATGTGTTGTTGTCATGACGAATTCATTACTTTGCTCACATTATCTTAATCTCCAACAGATAAAAGCAGCACTTGTAGAAACCTGTTTGCCCTAAAGTAAAATGCTTTCTTTCATACAACGAGCTTGTACAAGCCATGCTACCTAATCCTTAGATGTCCTGCTGTTGTTATTTTGTTTTGTGCTGATGATGTTGCTTGTGGTGTTCTGCTGAGCACTGTGGACAGGCTACGTCGATGCCAGAACGTGTGGGGACACTTGTGGGCACATTCTTGGGTGTGCTGGTTGTTAACACCAATGACGCATCTCACTGTCTGTTTCAATGTACTTACTTTACTTGGTGCCTGTTACACCGCTGGCATTGAGAGCAACGATGAAGGTCCTCCAGCTCTGTCTGTGTAGAAGGATTTTTCATTACTGTTTCCATAGCAATTGTCTTACGACCAGTCAAGGTTGTTGGCCCTGAGCTGAACTCCCTGAATCTGGAGAACCAGAGGACCGCTCTTAATCTAGCCTCTGCCCTTTGACCTGTTTGCCATGCCTGACCCTGTCCGGGTTAATGAGGCACGCAAGCCTCCAAACCTCAACAAGGTTGTGGTCCTCTTGGAGGGTGTACTGCTTGGATTTCCAGCATCTGCAGATTTTTCTCTTGTTTGTGATTACAGTATTTTGCTAGTGTCTTAGGCACATGTATATAGCTCTGATGCCTAATACTTTTGCACAGTATTTGTCAACGTGGAGCAGAGAGTGAGTTTGTAAAGCTGGTGGGAGCAAAGAATAGTGGGAATAGCAAGGGTGGGGCGCTGTGGGAGGGGTGTGAGATAGGTGGTAGAGAAGGTGTGCCGGGGTGGGGGAGGTGGCATGGGTTCAGACACATCCTGCCCTGAAACACCAGACAAGGCCATTTGATTCCAAACAATTGTTTATTAATCATTCCAGAATGTCTCTCTGGTGCATTTGCATCCTCTCCTCTCCCTTCCCCTTTTCCCAACCGTGATCCTCTCTCCCTGCCCCCTTCCCACTCAGAGTCAGGTTTATCTTCACTCACGTATGTCATGAATTTTGTCTTGTGGCAGCAGTACAGTGCAATACATAAAATTACTGCAATACTGTACAAAAGTCTTAGGTTCCCTAGCTATTTATATATATGTGCTTAAGACTTTTGCACAGTCCTGTATTGCCCGTTCATAGTTGCCATGAGTATGAGCTAAAAGTAAGGATACTTGAAGAGGAAGTGTTGCTGTCTGAGGTTGTATTTTCCATCACTTGCAGTGGTGGGCTTCATCAGCTGTCTCAGTATACCATGGCTACACTGAACACATCTACATGAAACCTTGTCGTAGGAAAGCAGCATCCATTATCATAGATCTGATTCACCACCCCGACCATGCTCTTTATTCGCTGCTGCCATCAGGTAGAAGATACAAGTGCCTCAGGACTCACACCAACAGGTTGAAGAACAGTTACTACCCCTCAACCATCAGGCTGTTGAACAAAAGAGGATAACTACACTCAATTAAGGACTCCTTTATCTTGTTATTTCAAGCTCATTCTTTATTGTTATTGATTTATATCTGCATTTTTACAGTTTGTCTATTCATCCTGTTTACAGTTACTGTTCTATAGATTTGCTAAGTATGTCTGTAGAAAAAGAATCTCAGGGTTGTACATGATGATATGAATGTACTCTGATAATAAATTTTACTTTGAACTTTGACTTTTGACTTTGGTCGTTCCCTGGTGTTGTGAAGTTGAATTTGTTTGCTCTCTGCCAGTGAGCATACTGGTGTAATTTAATTGTGGAGGAAGAAGAAACAGTGGCAACTGAGGGAAACTTTTCACTGGCATTGGTAGGGAGATAATTGGTAGGGAAAATCTAGCTCTGGGATCAAGGATTGAAGATAAATTACAACGCAAGTGGTCTTGCTGGAACTTACTGTCCCCTGGGAAGACTGGACTGAAGAGGCCAGTGAGCACAAGGGGGCTAGATACACAGATCTTGTTACAGAATGCTGGAGCAATGGCTGGAGAGCTGGCTGTGAGCCAGTCGAAGTTGTGTGCTGGGGCTTTGCTGGCCATTCATTACAGTGGACTCTAAAGCTCCTGGGAGCTAAAGGACTGCAGTGCAGAAGAGCCACCAAGAACATTCTGGAAGCAGCAGAAAAGGCCTCGCGGTGGCTGTGGACCCGGAGGGGGGACCCGTGGATTAGTGCGCCACTTGGACACAAGTCGGGGGCTGATCACCCCCGGCTGGGTCGCCTGGTCGAGGTTGTCTGATAATTAAAGACCCGAAACACCTTATGACCCCAGGTTCATCACTGAAGACGTGTCCAAGTAGCACCAGAAGGTGTATTCTACAACAACTCCACATATATTTGCATGTATTAGGAATTTGCTGTGGTGTGTTGGGCAGGGCACGACATGCTGCATAAAACAACATTCAACAATTATAAAGAATTATATATAAATAACATTAGAAGTACAATTATGGAATAAAATCTGCATAGATAAATACTAGCATGTATTTACAATGTAAATAGCATTATAAAAAATAGTTTAAAGCAGGGGTTCCCAACCTGGGGTCCGTGGATCCCTTGCTTCATGGTATTGTTTCATGGCATAAAAAAGGGTTCACAATTTTTAAATGGCAACTTTTAAAACGGCATGAAATTTTTGTTTTAATAACCGGATAGCCCTTTCCAGAAGGGTGCTTTTGGAAAAGGCAGTTTGCAGAGTGGGTAACGTCTGCAATAATTGTGCCTATTCGCGTCTTCGCCCAGCCAGTAGTACTAAATACTACTAACAGCATTCCACCGTTTACTTCATAAACTGTGAATTCATTCACTGTATTCTTACTTTAACCTGTACTACGTTTCCATTTTGCTATATTGCTTATGCTCTTTTTATCTAATGCAAATATTGCAATGGTCAGTTGTGTTTAAGCACCAAGTGATGAAATTCCCCAAATGGAGGAAAGATCTTCTCTCATTCTGCTGCCAGCAGAGAGCGCAGTCATACCACTGGAGAAAGGGAAGATCTTGATCTCTCTCTAAATCTGGAAGAAATTATATTGAGCAATTTCTCAGCGATGCAGCCACTGAGATTAAATGTACCACCCAGGAAAACACTGATAACCCTCATTATTGTTTTATGATGATAAAATTTTATCAAAAATTTATAATTAACACAAATTGTGCATAGCTAGTGCTACACATGCCCTTACACTTCCTCCCTTACCACCATTCAGGGCCCCAGACAGTCCTTCCAGGTGAGGCGACACTTCACCTGTGAGTCGGCTGGGGTAATGTACTGCGTCTGGTGCTCCCGATGTGGCCTTCTATATATTGGCGAGACCCGACGCAGACTGGGAGACCGCTTTGCTGAACACCTACGCTCTGTCTGCCAGAGAAAGCAGGATCTCCCAGTGGCCACACATTTTAATTCCACATCCCATTCCCATTCTGACATGTCTATCCACGGCCTCCTCTACTGTAAAGATGAAGCCACACTCAGGTTGGAGGAACAACACCTTATATTCCATCTGGGTAGCTTCCAACCTGATGGCATGAACATCGACTTCTCTAACTTCCGCTAAGGCCCCACCTCCCCCTCGTACCCCATCCATTATTTATTTTTATACACACATTCTTTCTCTCTCTCTCCTTTTTCTCCCTCTGTCCCTCTGACTATACCCCTTGCTCATTCTCTGGGCTTCCCCCCCCCCCCATTTTCCTTCTCCCTGGGCATCCTGTCCCATGATCCTCTCATATCCCTTTTGCCTATCACCTGTCCAGCTCTTGGCTCCATCCCTCCCCCTCCTGTCTTCTCCTATCAGTTTGGATCTCCCCGTCTCCCTCCCACTTTCAACATCTCTTACTAACTCTTCCTTCAGTTAGTCCTGACGAAGGGTCTCGGCCTGAAACGTCGACTGTACCTCTTCCTAGAGATGCTGCCTGGCCTGCTGCGTTCACCAGCAACTTTGATGTGTGTTGCTTGAATTTCCAGCATCTGCAGTATTCCTGTTGTTTGAATTATAGACCAGTAAGCCTGACATCGGTGGTGGGGAAAATGCTAGAGTCAGTTATCAAAGATGTGATAACAGCACATTTGGAAAGTGGTGAAATCATCGGACAAGTCAGCATGGATTTGTGAAAGGATAATCAGGTCTGACGAATCTCATAGAATTTTTTGAGGATGTAACTAGTAGAATGGATTGGGGAGAACCAGTGGATGAGGTATATTTGGATTTACAAAAGGCTTTTGACAAGCTCCCTCACAGGAGATTAGTGTGCAAACTTAAAGCACATGGTATTGCGGGTAAGGTATTGATGTGGATAGAGAATTGGTTGGCGGACAGGAAGCAAAGAGTGGGAATAATCGGGACCTTTTCAGAATGGCAGACAGTGACTAGTGGGGTACCGCAAGGCTCAGTGCTGGGACCCCAGTTGTTTATAATATATATTAATGACTTAGACGAGGGAATTAAATGCAGCATCTCCAAGTTTGCAGATGACACGAAGCTGGGCGGCAGTGTCAGCTGTGAGGAGGATGCTAAGAGGATGCAGGGTGACTTGGATAGGTTAGATGAGTGGGCAAATTCATGGCAGATGCAATTTAATGTGGATAAACGTGAGGTTATCCACTTTGGTGGCAAGAACAGGAAAACAGATTATTATCTGAATGGTGGCCAATTAGGAAAAGGGGAGGTGCAACGAGACCTGGGTGTCATTGTACACCAGTCATTGAAAGTGGGCATGCAGGTACAGCAAACGGTGAAAAAGGCAAATGGTATGCTGACATTCATAGCAAGAGGATTCGAGTACAGGAGCAGGGAGGTACTACTGCAGTTGTACAAGGCCTTGGTGAGACCACACCTGGAGTATTGTGTGCAGTTTTGGTCCCCTAATCTGAGGAAAGACATTCTTGCCATAGAGGGAGTACAAAGAAGGTTCACCAGATTGATTCCTGGGATGGCAGGACTTTCATATGAAGAAAGACTGTATGAACTAGGCTTATACTCTCTGGAATTTAGAAGATTGAGGGGGGATCTTATTGAAATGTATAAAATTCTAAAGGGATTGGACAGGCTAGATGCAGGAAGATTGTTCCTGATGTTGGGGAAGTCCAGAACGATGGGTCACAGTTTAAGGATAAAGGGGAAGCCTTTTTGGACCGAGATGCGGAAAAATTTCTTCACGCAGAGAGTGGTGAATCTGTGGAATTCTCTGCCACAGGAAACAGTTGAGGCCAGTTCATTGGCTATATTTAAGAAGGAGTTAGATATGGCCCTTGTGGCTAAAGGGATCGGGGGTATGGAGAGAAGGCAAGTACAGGGTTCTGAGTTGGATGATCAGCCATGATCATACTGAGTGGCGGTGCAGGCTCGAAAGGCCGAATGGCCTGCTCCTGCACCTATTTTCTATGTTTCTATGTTTCGATAAACCAATTGTTTGGAATCGTATTACCTTGCCTGGTGTCTCAGGTCTGGGTTTGTCTGCACCTACTCCAATCCCCCAGTCCTGGCACTCCGTCCCGGCCACCCGTCCCGCACCCCTCACATAGTGCTCCCCGTCGCTGTTCCCAACATCCTTTGCTCCCGCCAGATTTGCAAACTCATTCTCCCTTCCACATTGATAAATATAGCACTGTTCAAAAATCTTCGGCACTCTCACTATGTATATATGTGTGTGCTTAAGACTTTTGCACAGTACTGTATGCACAACCTTTGCAGCGTTGGGTAGAAATTTGCTCTCTGTTGTCTGCATTAAGCATGTAATGTAGTATTGTATATCTAAAATTCAAGAATCAAATTTCAGAACATCCCTTGTGTAGGGATGCAGTGCACAGAACATGGAATGAACTTCACTGATAATTGTGTGTGCAAAGCAAGTCATCTTCCTGTGCAGTAAATCTCCTGCTTCTGGTTAGTTGGCATTGGAAGAAGAAGAAGAAAGCCCTTAACTTCGAGTGGAGTCATCGGGACACTGTCATGATGGCGTTTTTTTAGCAGGCTTTCTTATTTTTATGAGGCCGAGTTGCTAGCTCGGCGCTCAACCCAGCATGGATGGAAAGTGTGCAAGGGAGCCGGCTGGATTTGAACTCAGGAGCCTTCGCTCCGAAGTCCAGCGCTGATGCCACTAAGCCACCAGCCGGCAAGTTGGCATTGTTGTAAAGAAATCATTTCATGGCAGGGGTGGCAAACCAGTGGCACATATCTCCAAGATGATGTTTTTCCTTTTTGTGCATTGGGCAGTTTTTTTTGCTGTTTTCTACGAGGCCGAGGTCCCAACTCATCACTCAACCCAGCACATGTAAGGGGTTAGCCGGATTTGAACCTGTGATCCACTGGCATCGAAGTCTGGTGCTGATCCACTACACCACCAGTTGACTATCCCCAAGATGGTACGGGCAAAAATTTTGTTGGCACGTGGCATGCAGTGCAACATATCAATTCTTTACATATTCATAATTTTTAAACAGGTTTTCCAAAATACTTCATTTATTTCAATCTGTTTCTGTTAAACTTTTATCGATAGTAAAACAACGAATACATGTCAATAAGTAACAGGGCTCATCTTCTTTCCTTGAAAAAGATCACAACTATTATTCCTGAGTCCTGAAGAGGGGTCTGGGCCTGACTTGCTGAGTTCCTCCAGAATTTTGTGTGTGTTACTCTTGATATCTAGCGTCTGCAGAATCCCCTGTGTTTATCATTTTTATTACTACTTTAAGATTCAAGCCTTTGTCTTGTATGAGTGTGAAGGAGAACAAACTAATGGTTACTCCAAGTCTGATGCAGCATTAAAAAACAAACAGTAAGCATAAAGAACACAATTCAGTTTACCACAGTTGACTTCAGAAAAGGTGTTGTTAATAATGTTTTTAGTCTATTTTCTTTCCTTTTGAACTACCAGTAAGCTGATCTTCAGTAGCATCATCTTAAACTGGAAGAATAATGAATAAACTGGACAATGAAAAAACAAAAAGAACATAATAAATATAATATCAATCTCCTAAAGCACAATGTACAATATAACTGTTGTAGTGTGGCGGTATACATAACATAGATTGAATGTATGTCTATAAAGTGACGTTTGGTGCAGGAGTGTCTCCAGATAAGGTGACTCTGACAGCAGATGATAAAGTGACAAAGTGACTCTTGGCAAGAGGAACTCTTCTGTGTAGCAGCAGGGCTTACGAAAATACCTTAAGACAGAGAGTGTGTCATTGTAGGTTATTAATTAATGATAATCTCTGATCAAAATTACCATGGCATGTGAGAATATTTTTTCAGAGATTATTGCCAATTTGGGCACACTCTTCAAAAAGGTTCACCACCCCTGCATTATACTTGCTGCATCATAGACAATTATAGTTAATGTACCTGATATTTTAAGAAATATCTTACCAAAAGAACACACATTGATAGCAGTATGAGTCAAATCTACTCAACTAAAATAAAATGCTATTTATGATGTACAGTTATAAGAAAAGATGAAATTGAGATTGGATATCGCTGGAATCTGGAGCCTACAATTGGCAACATGATCTGGCGTGTGTAACATTAGCTCAAAGTCAACTGAGTGGCCTCAAGCTTTGGCTGACATGAAGTCATCAGTTAATACAGCACAGTCATGCTCCTTAACGTCAGGCATACTTTTTCAGCAGATAACAGCACCCATGGGCCTCTGTTGATTTCTTCCCAGGGAGAGTTACTACAGAAACAGTTCTGCCATGAGGCTGTTTCTATTAATCTTGTGTGTATTTTTAGTCCTGGTGCTGCTCGGGTAATCTGTTGACCGAAAATGGTATTGTTTTGTGAAGGAGGTATGTGAAATGTCATTTATTGTATGCTGAAGGGACCCCAGCCAACAGGGCAAAGATAAGCTACATATAATGTCTGATTTCTTTCAGCTGAAAAAGAAAAGGCTTCTTGGTGGAAGGCCAAGAAGTTTATTTGATTGTGGGTCTCTTTCTTCTCTCTGAAGCAGAATCTATACATGCTGGGTGTGCTTTTGTGTACGCGTGCTTTGACAACTTAGACCATTGTGAGGTCAGCCCAACTATTTCTGACAATACGCAACATTTAGGCATTTCTGGCCTCTTAAGGAATGGAAAATAATTTCTTTCAGTATTATAATTTTTAGTTGACATTTGGCTGTAAGAATGGTGGTTAAAGAAAATTCTTAGCTCCATTCCACTTGCAGGCAGATGAGATTACGTATATCTCCCTTCTATCCCTTTGACTGGCACAAAAGAAGCATTTAGATTTGGATGACGCGCTTCCTAAGTAGCTTTATGCAGTGTTGTGGTTTTGACAAGAGCCTTGTTATTTTTATAAGGTCATTAAGAGTTCATAGCAACCCGATACTCTTAAAGTGAAGTTCATCTGAAACTGATGCCGTGTTAATTCACCTGCGGTTTGATGTGGGTCCCATCTCCAGTTGAGCAATGGCAGTGAACTCTGCAGACTGATTTACAAGTCAGAAAGATGAAAGAGATTTTCAATGTTCAACAGGACATACTTATAACTCATAAAATAATTCTATGTCAGATTCATCATGGAATTCTGTTTGAGTCCTATACTTCTCAAAACTTTCAAAAATATCTCGCCATGTATGAAGCAAATGCAACAGAATTCAAAAGCTGCAGGGTTAATTAAATGTTACCAAGGTAGTGGATGTTAATTTTATAAAGCTCCATTTAGTTGTCATAGCCAGCCAATGGTGTAGTGGCGTCCGCACTAGACTTCGAGGGGAGTGGTGCTGGGTTTGAATTTGGCAGGCTCCTTGTGCTCTTTCCATCCATTCTGGGTTGAGCATCGAGCTAGCAAATCAGCCTCATTTAAAAAAAAGACTAGAAGCAGGAGCAGAAGTAGGCCATTCAGCCCATCAAATCTGCTCTGCCATTCAATCATGGGTTGATCCAAATGCTAAAGAAATGCTTCAGACAAATGCTAAAGAAACAGCAAGGTTGCCACCTGATACGCCACAAGGCTCAGAGAGAAACAACAATAACAATTTAATTGTCATAAATAAAATGCAAGTTTGTGTATAGGTTTTAAACCTTCTGTTTAATTTATCATCTTTTATCTGAGTTTTTAAGTTCAGTCACTGAATGTAAATGTTGTAGCTTTAGATTCGAGATTGTTGTCATTTGCAGCACGTGAGTGGAAAGGAGAATGAAATGATTGTTACTCTGGATTTGATGCAGCATAAAATAACACAATAAGCATAAAGAACGCAAGAGTGGTGAATTTGTTGAATTCGTTGCCACAGGCGGTTAAATCATTGAGTATATTTAAGGCAGAGGTTGATAGATTCTTGATTGGTCAGGGCATAAAGGTTTATGGGGAGAAAGCAAGAGATTGGTGCTGGCTGAGTGGAATAATGGATCAGCCATGATGAAATGGCGGAGCAGACACGATAAGCCAAATGACCTAATGCTGTTTCTGTGGTCTCAGAAAGAAGCAAAAAACTACAACAAACACTCACACTCACACTCTCTCACTGTCTCTCTCACTCCCATAAAGCACAAATGTGAAAGTAACTTAAATATAAGCACTGATTGTACGTAAAATGGCACCAGGTGATGTGTGTGGAGGGGTGGGGTTAATGGATGGGGATGTTAATCAGCCTGATGTTTCTGAGTCTGGTCGTCTTGGTGTGGATGTTATGTAGCCTCCTCCATGATGGGAGTGGGACAAACAGTTCACAAGCCGGATGGTGTTAATGGCCTTTTTCCAGCACCTATCTATATATACGTTCTTGATGGTGGGTAGGCTGGTGACAGTGATGCATTGGGCATTTTTCACTACCCATTGCAGATATTTCTTGTTAATTTAACATAAGTCCTCTGAAGCTAATTATCCGTACTTACCTACCCAGGGGAGTTGGCTGTTATCTACCTTGAGTCTGCGGATGGATTGATAAGGAGGCTGAGATTTTACTATAGTAAAACTGCCAGTATTTGATGTTGTCACCCTGAGAAACTGCTGACAAATTCTATGACCATGGAAAGCCCAAAGTTGCTCTCAAAAAAATCTGTGATTATTTACCGGGTCCACTGGTTACAACCTTTCCCAGCCAATCAATAAAAATATTCAAAGTACATTTATTATCAAAGAATGTATAAATTGTACAATCTTGAGATTTGTTTCCTTACAGACAGCCATAAAGCAAGGAACCTAAAAAAAACCCAATTAAAAAAAAGCCCAATATCCAAAGGCGGTGCTGGGCAATTTGCTCTGGGCCCAGATTTGCTGCCAGCCTGAAGCCGTTCTTGATTTCTCCAAATCGTCTTCGTGCCCAGAGTGATCCATCTTTACACCTGGGCCAGTTTTATGGGCATCGGAACTCCTCTACCTCCGACTTTTCCTCTCCGAACGTCTCACTTCATCTGCGTCGATTCTGCAACATACCAACACGGTTCATCCCTCGGATTCACTTTGCCTTCGCTTGCCTCTTCATTGTTTGTGGTGGTAATTTACTGCAATTTACATCACAGAAGTGTTATTAGTAATGTTTTTAGTTTAATTTCTTGCCTTTTGAATTACCAGTGAGCTGTCACATGCGTTCAGTAGTGCCTTAAACCAGAAGCTTGAAATTATGTAATTTATCGTTATTGAAAGCATAAGTACTAGGTCACAATCTCTGTCTAAAATTGTGAATGTATGTTGTTTATTCTTAATGTGAGGTATGACTAAAGTTCTTCTTCTTAAGCCAATCACCCCTGCTGGGGTATAGGCCACCGAAAGCACTTCACCAGAGTCTTCTGTGCTGGGACAACCTTTCAAGTTGTCTCCGGGTGTAGCCCATCTTAAGCCTTCTAGGCAAAGATCCTTCCTCTCCCAAGGATAAGGTCTTTGGAGCTACTGCTGGCATTTTTTGTCACCCCATGCTCAACCCTCCTCCTTTCATAACTGAGCTTGGGACTGTGCATGGTGGAGTTTATGAAGAAAGTGCAGGCATAAAATTAACAGCACTATTGACCAAGAAGGAAATTCCAGGGAATTAAATGGTTTTGAAATTGACATGGTTAGAAAATTTTCCTGGGTTGATATCAGTAAATGCAGAACAGCATGTCATTGTGTGAGCATGTTCTATACTTTTCCAGCATTCCTTTCCATTGACTTCATTTATTACTGTTTACTGTTTTTCGTGTTGACCAACCATATCTTGTTTCTGACAGTTTAAGGCAAGGGCTCCCAACCTGTGGCATAAAAAAGGTTGGGAAACCCTAGTTTAGGGTAAATGTAAGTCAGATTGATAGCATCAATGCTGCTGTCTTTAAAGATTAGTTTTATTTGTCACATGTACACGGAAACACACAGAGAAATTCAGCGCTAACATCAAATCAAATCTTCGAGGATTGTTCTGGGGCCAGCCCACAGATATCATCATGCCTCTGACACCAACGTAGCATGCCCACAGCAACACACGCAAAATGCTGAGGGAACTCAGCAGGTCAGGTAGCCTCTATGGAAATGAACAAATAGTCGATCTTTCGAGCCAAGACCCTTCCTCAGGACCTACTCAGTAATCCTAACCAGTGTGGTTGAAGCAGTGTGCTTCACAGTCCTTGTTGAGTCTTCTATATTGAACATCAATGAGTTTGAATCACGATGACAGGATTAAAATGGGGTGGCATGGTAGCGTAGTGGTTAGCACAATGCTTTACGGTACAGGTGATTCGGGTTCAATTCTTGCCACTCTCTGTAAGGAGTTTGACTGTGTGGGTTTTCTTTGGGTGCTCTGGTTTCCTCCCACAGTCCAAGATGTACCAGTTAGTAGGTTAATTGGCCATTGTGAATTGTCCAGTGATTAGGATCGGATTAAATTAGGGAATTGCTGAGCAGTGTGGCTCAGAGGGCTGGGAGGGCATATTCTGTCCTTATGTCAATAAATAACCAAAAATCCTACAATCTTTTTGGCAGTTTCGGAGTTTTAGTTGTAGACAAAGAATTTATGCCAAAGTACCATAAGTTGCACTTTGTACCAGTAATTAGGTATACCACAAAATTACCTCAGTACATGGATGCAACTTCTGTTGTCCGACCCCAATCAATTAAACAGTCATTCCTGAAAAATCAGATGCAACTTCATCTTTAATTGCAACCTTTTCAAGGGTGCTAACCTTGGTATATTTAAGAGTTATTGGCATTTCTGATTGACATTAAGATAACTCTAATATTAGAATTCCAGAGTATATCAGTTTGAGATCACAGTGTTCTGAACTGGTTTCAATCCCTTTATAGTGGCATGTGATAGATCTGTCAGGATATTATAGTTTATAAATCTCTCCTGACTTGTGCTCGCAGCACATATTGTAATGTCCTGAAATGTTTGTGTTTGACGTACTGCAGTTCTTCATGAGATAACCAGATTTGTTGTGCAGCTTAACTTTTACAGAAAATCATTGCTTGTTCTATAATCCACAGAGGGCATTAACATAAAACGCTCTAAAATACAGTACTATACAAAAGTCTTAGTCACATATACGTACCTAGGGTGCTTCAGGCGTTTGCACGGTACTGTATTTGTCAATGTGGAGTGGAGAGCGAGTTTGTAAATCTGGTGGGAGCAAAGGATGTTGGAAATGGGAAGAGTGTGGGACAGGTGGGAGAAGAGGAGTGACATGAGTCAGGGCTGCAGTGTGTGTGTAGATGCACACAGCTCTGAAACACCAGGCAAGGTAATTTGATTCCAAACAATTGGTTTATTGATCATTACAAAATGTCTGGTGCTTCCCACTTCCTTCTCTCTCCTTTCCCCTTTTCCCAACCATGATTCCCCTCTCCCGGCCCCCTTCCCACTCAGTCCAGAATAGAGATCCATATCAGAATCAGGTTTATCATCACTCACACATGTCATGAAATTAGTTTTCTTTTGTGGCAGCAGTACAGTGTAATACATAAAATTACTGCAGTATGGTGCAAAATTAAATGGAACTATTGAAGCCATTGAATTAAAACACAATAGAATCAGTGAAAGGCCGTACGCAACAGGACAGACAGGCAACAATGTACAAAAGATAACAATCTGTGCAAATACAGAAAGAAGAAAAAAATAATAAATAAGCAATAAATTTTCAGAACATGGAGATGAAGAGTTCTTGAAAGTGAGTCCATAGGTTGTGTGAACAGTTCAATGATGGAAATTACTGAAACCAGAGTCCTGGCTAGTGATTGGAGGTGCAGGAAACTAGGTCACGGTGAATGGTCAAAGCGAGGTAACCGGGGCCATGGGGAGTGTGGGAAGCAGGGATTTGGTAAATGGAAGAGAATTGCAGCATCCATGTGAGGAGAAATTGCAGACATCACCTAGTGAGAAGATGGACATCCATCAGGATTTCCAAATGGTTGTGTAGTGGATTATGAGGCCCTCCTTTTATTTGGGGGTCAACCTTGGATGTTGTGTCCTAGTTGTCTACATGATACGCAAGCCAGTACACAATCCAGGGCAGTACAATATGGAGAACAATCTGTCCCCCGTGCAGCAGGCTCCCCGTCTCCACGTAGTTGATAAATCCAAGGGAACGGCAGAGACTGATACAGTTTGGTGCCAGCAGTGTCACAAGAGTTGCCAATCAATGTTGAACTCAACATAGGACTGCCTTAGGAACTCCAGCTGCAGAATTTTCCTTGAAGTTTACTCCCAAAGCTTTCCCATGAGAGGGTCAACCACAAGGCAGTGGGGATTTGAGATCAGAGTTTTCCTTTTCCCTAGATGAGCTGCCAGCCATGGCTGATGAGTGCTATCTGCCCAAAGCGACTGGTTTTAAGGTGCCAGTAACCCACCTTTGCCCCTTCTTCTGTCAGTAGAAACTTTTCTGCCAAGCTTAATGGCTGAACCGCACGTAGAGGCCAGGAGCTAGACTTGTTTGTCAGAAGGTATTTGAGACACATGCCATTGGGGCTATTTAATAAATAGTGGGAGCTTATCACCACTACCTCCCCTGGCTATGACCTCGAGGAGCCAGAGTAGTGGATTATAAATACAAGGGATTCTGCAGATGCTGGAAATCCACAGCAACACACACTGAGTACTGGATGAACAGCAGGTCAGGCAGTAGCTATGGAAATCAATAAACAATCTACGTTTCAGGCTGAGACCCTTTATCACGACTGGAAAGGAAGGGGGAAGATGCTAGAATGAGAAGGTGGGGGAGGGGAAGGAGGTCCAGGTCGAAGGTGATAGATAAAGCCAGGTGGGTGGGTGAGGAGTCAATGAAAAAGCTGGAGGATGATAACTGGAAAAGGCAAAGGGCTGGAGAGGAGAAAGCTGATTGGAGAGGACAGTGGATCATGGGCGAAAGAGAAAGAGGAGGGACACCAGGAGGAGGTGATAGGCAGGCGAGAAGAGATAAGAGGCCACAGTGGGGAATTGAAGAAGACGGGGTGGGGGTGGGAGGGGCGTCAATATTCATACCTTCAGTTTGGAGGCTTCCAAGACAGGTGTTACTTCTCCAACCTGAGAGTGGCTTCATTTTGGCAGAAGAGGCAGCCACGGACCGATGTGTTGGAACGGGAATGGGGATAGGAATTAAAATGGTTGGTCTCCAGGAAATTCCGCTTTTTTGTAGATAGAGCTGAGGTGCTGATTTTACTGCATCTTGCCTTGTCCATCAAGATGACATCATTTTTATTCCTAAATAAACTTGAAAGAATTTCTTTTATGTACGGTATCATGCAAAAGTCTTAGGCACACACATATAGCTAAGTTGCCTAATACTTTTGCACAGTACTGTAGTAATTTTACGTATTGCACTGTACTGCCACAAAAAAAAGGCAAATGTGAGTGATGACAAACCTGATTCTGATTGACAAACCTGATTCTGATATGAGTTTCCATTGTGGACTGAGAGTGGGAAGAGGCAGGGAGAGGGGAATCATGGTTGGGAAAAGGGGAAGGGAGAGGGAAACACCAGAGAGACATTCTGTAATGATCAATAAACCAATTGTTTGGAATCAAATGACCTTGCCTGGTGTCTCAGGGCTGGGTGGGTCTGCACCTGTCCCACCGCTTGCCCCTGACACTCCTTCTCTGCCACCTGTCCCACATCCCTCCCGTGGCGCTCCACTCTCACCGTTTCCAACACCCTTTGTTCCCACCAGATTTATATATGCCTAAGACTTTTGCACAGTACTGTATATTTGAGAATAATGTTTATTTCTTACGTGGAGAAACAAGTGGAACTTTCATGCTGGATAACTGAAGAATTTTTTTTCTGGATACTCAAAATTGCACAACTAATGATTTAATGGTTCTTGGAAATAGAGTTCTGTTCATGTTGCAAGTAAAAACAACCATTAAAGGTCATTCTTATTTGATTTCAATGGATTAATATAAATATGTGTTTTCTTTCATGCTTCCATTATCGTGGATGACAGCTCTTTGCTCAATTCTTTGCACAATGTTGGAAACAGCTGGGAAAAGAAACAATTTAGACAATTGGAGCTCCAGCAAACTAACGTACAGCTTACTTCAGCACTGCAGATGATTTAGATTAGCTGAGATCAGATTAGTTTATCATCATATACACCAGGGTGCAGTGAAATTGCTTGTTCCCATGAAGCTCCCAGAGTAAGCAGTGATACATTAAATATTAATCAAGATTAGTTTTACTTGTTGCATCTACCTCAAAGCATACAGTGAAATGCATTGTTTATATCCACGACCAACACAGTCTGAATATGTGTTGGGGGGCAGATCGCAGGTGTTGCCATGCTTCTGGCACCAACGTAGTGTGCCCACAACTTACTAATATGTACGGTGCATCTTTGGAATGCGGGAGGAAACCAGAGCACCTGGAGCAAACCCATGTGGTTAAGGGAAGAATGTGCAAACTCTTTACAGATAGTGGAGGGAATTGAACCCCTATCTCTGTCGCTGTAAAGCATTACGTTAGCTGCCAAGCAACCATGTCATTGCTATTATAAATACAGCAATAGGTACAATGATGAGCACAAAGCAGCAGAATGGTGGAAAGATTGTAGTGCAATCTGAAGTCGTGCAAGAAGAAATGCTAAAGTGACCATAACAAAATAACTGAGAGAGGTAGAATTAAGAGTACAAGAATTTGGCAGCACTAAGGGAATATAAGAAGTGATTGGTTCAGCAGGGGAGGGCGCTCTTCTTAATTCTAGTTGTCTGAGCTTTCAAGTTGTTTTACTTGCCTATCTATTGAGATACAACGTGGAGTAGGCCCTCTGGCCTTCTCAAACCGTACCACTCAGCAATCCTCCGATTCAATTCTAGCCTAATCACAGGAGAGTTCACAGTGACCAATTAACATTCAAACCATTACATCTGTGGACTGTGGGAGGAACCCCATATAGTCACATGGAGAATATACAAACTCCTTACAGAGAGTGGTGAGAATTGAACTCCAGTCGTTGCTACTGCGATGTGTTGTGCCACCACTGTATCTTCTTTCTATATCTCCTGTATCTTCTCCCAGAAGCTAGAAAAAAAAGCAGAATCAGGTTTTTTTTTAAATCGCTGTCCTGTGTTCCGAAATTTGTTGTTTGGTGACAGCAGTACAGTGCAATGCCTAAAAATTATTATAAAATACATTAGGAATATATAAAATATAAATTAATAGAGCAAAATAGTGAGAGTAGTGTTCATGGACCATTCAAAAATCTGATGGACAGAGGGGAAGAATCTGTTCCTAAAACGTTGAGTGTGTGTCTTCAGATTCTATACGTCCTCCCTGATGGTAGTAAGAAGAAGAAGGCGGGTTGTAGATGGTGGTGAGAGTCCTTCATGACGAATGTTGCCCTTTGAGGCATCATCTTTGAAAGATGTCCTGGATCCTGGGGAGGCTAGTGCCTGTGATGAAGCTGGCTGAGTTTACAACCCTCTGCAACTTTCTCCGATCCTTTGCTTTGGTGCCCCCATACCAGACAGTGATGCAACCAGTCAAAATGCTCTCCACGGTACATCTGTAGAAATTTGCTGGAATCTTTGGTGACATACCATATCTTCTCCAATGCTGAGCGTCAGAATGGATGACCATTTTGGACTGACTGAGGTCTGTCAGTAGGGAAGTGTAGAGGCCAGTTACTGATGAGACCCCATGTCCAAGATCCAGGAGTTTACAGAGGACCTTATTTGGTTTTGTGGTTTTGAAGGTTGATCTGTAGTCAATATTGCGACCTGACATAGGTATTGTTGTTGAAGTGATCCAGAGCTGAACATAGTGCCTGGGAGATGGCATCCTCTGTTAGACTTATTTTCCCTGTACACAAATTGCAAGGATTAAAGATGAAAGATTAGCTTTATTAGTCACATGTACATTGAAATATGTTGTTTGTGTCAACCACCAACACAGTCTGAGGATATGCTGGAGGCAGCTCACAAGTGTTACCACACTTCTGGTGCCAAATAACATGCACACAACTCACTACCCCTAACCTGTACATGTTTGTAACATGGGAGGAAACTGGAGCACCCAAAGGAAACCCATGGGGTCACAGGGATTGCCTTTCTCTCTGTCATCCAATATATGACCATGGTGATGTAAGTAGGAAGGAACAATACTTAGATGGAGATTTGCAGGAAATTTGCAGCATGTTAGCCTATCTTAATGGCAGTTCCAACGTTCGATTAGCAGTGCTCTTTCGGTTGTCTTTTAAACTATTTTTTATTGAGCATGCAATTAAAATCACAATGAAATTGATATTTATCATATCCTGGCTTAAAAGAACTTCGTTGTGTGTTTTGTATTAAAACCATAATTTTTTTTTTTGAAATTTTGGCTGAAGGAAATAAAATCATTTGCAAAAAAAAAACATGTTTTTCCTAGAAACGTCACTTACATGATAATTAACTTAGTGATATTTTCATGTGGAAAATCATGGCTGAGGATGTGTGCTCTTGTATCCTCAGAAATTTGAAAGAGCATTTCACTCTCACTGAAAGCAGCATCCAGTGAGCAGCAGTTCTGTGAGCGAAAATGCCTTGTTAACGAGAGAGGTCAGAGGAGAGGGGCCAGACTGGTTCAAGCTGACAGGAAGGTGACAGTAACTCAAATAACCACGTGTTACAACAGTAGTGTGCAGAAGAGAATCTCTGAATGCATAACGCCTCGAACCTTGAAGTGGATGGTTCAGCAGCAGAAGACCATGAACAAACACTCATTGGTCACTTTATTAGGTACAGGTGTATCTGATATGTGGGCACTGAGTGTAGAGTCATAAAGAGAGACAGCACAGATAAAGGCCCTTGGGCCCATGATAGATTGCAAACATTTTCATGTCTCAGTTGATGCCGTGAGCCAAATACATGTTTACTGTCACATGCACTAGGTGCAAAGAAAAGTATATTTGTAGCAGCATCAAAGTTGAAAGTACATTTATTATCAAAGTATGTATACTATATACAACCTTGAGATTCGTCTCCTTACAGGCAGCCACAAAACAAAGAAACCCAATGGAACTCAAACACCCAATGTGCAAAGAAAATGGTGCAAACATTAAAAGTAAACAATAATATTCAGAACTGAAGTTCACGAAAGTGAATTCACAGTCATTGACAGGCTGAGCTCCTCTGATTTAGGTCTGTTGTTTGCTTCAGCCCTGAGGCACTGTTCCCATTAATCAGTGAAGCTGGAGTGCATGAGGTGTTCCAAAGACAAGATCGATGAGCTTTTAATAAAGCAGATGGCAGTGAGAAACAGTCAACTGTTAAAATTCACAAGAGCACGCATATTCATGTTCAACAAGATTTAACAGTGTGGCAGTTATTGAAAATGATAGTTTCATACTTAGAAAACAATGGATTATTTGCTAAGTGTTTAAACATTTGAGTGCTATTAATATGAGAGTGTTGTTGGATTTTGCTCAAATGTTCTTGGAAAATAAAACCCGTCATTTGGCTCACAGCTTGTTTTTCCTAATAATATACTTTAGATGGCAGTAGAACATCACAGTTGTGCATTACCTTCTAAATATAATTTGTGTTTATTCTGTTGGGCATTAGAATTACAATGAAAGTATGAAAATTTGTCTTTGGGAGATTTTAGAACCTAGGACGGTATAGGCCCTTCAGCCCACTGTTGTGTTGACCTTTTAACCTACTCTAAGATCAATGTAACCCTGCCCTCCCACGTAACCCTCCACTGTTCAATCACCCATGTGACTATCTAAGAATCTCTTAATTGTCCATAATGAATCTGCCTCTACCACCATCTCTGGCAGTACACCACTCTCTGTTTAAACAACCTATGCTAGATTAGATTAGCTCATAATTGCTGGAGGAAAGGAAGAGAGAGTTAGTTCTTTTTCTTCATCACACAGTACATCTCCTGAAAACTGACTACACAGGCCAGGTACTGAAAAAGCTTTCAATGTACACTGAATCATGTCTCAGCACCTGACAGTTCTTTCGAAACATGAGGGTAAAATTGGAGGATTGTGAGATAAACACTGCTTGACTCTCACTGATTTATTCTATTGACCAAAATATATAAAATGTATAAATTTTTATTAAAAAAAGTTTTGAAATAATATTTTCTTGAACGAAGAATGCGTCTCATTACTTTGCTTTGTATAGCTGTGCTGAACATCGTTAGACTATGGTACTACTGAACAGTACGGTACTTGGTTTTGCTGATGCTTCGGTGTAAGGCTGCAGTGCATTACGCAAACAGACACTGTGCTGCCATGTGAACAGCCTTCATGCACTGCAGCACATCCTTCCTTTCTTCAGACTTTAAAGGTGATATGGCAGCCTTAAGAGAGCATGGTATTGTAACGGTTAGCGTTCACCAATTGGGGTTCAATTGCTGCTGCGGTCTGTAAGGAGTTTGTACAGTCTCCCCATGATTGTGTGGGTTTCCTTTGGGTGCTGCAGTTTCCGCCCACAGCCCAAAGATGTATGGGAAGAAGTCAGAATAAGGTGGGGGAGGGAGGGGAAGGACACCTCACAGCTTCTTACTTCATCCTCAGTCCCCCACCCATCCACCTTCCCCTTCACCTAGTCTCACCTAACACCTCCGACCTTATATTTCCCCCTCCCCCCACCACCTTATTCTGGTGTGTTCCCCCCTTCCTCCCCATTCCTGATGAAGGGTCTCGTCCCAAAATGTCAGCTGTTCATTCATTTTCATAGATGCTGCCTGACTTGCTGAACTCCTCCAGCGTTTTGCGCGTCTTCTTCATTTTTCATATTTTTGTAATAATGACTGTCTGGAAATACAAATAAATTAGGGAAGCGAAATGTAGGATCAATTCTAAAGCATTTTATTTCCCATTGGAATTTTTTCTTCCTCAGAGAAGAAAGAATATTTAAACTGCTACTTTATATAATATTTCACAGCAACTATTTAGCAGGTTACTTCAGTCAGAACTGAAGGAAACTGCAGGCGATGGATGGCTTTTTACCCTTTATAGTGCTGCATGAAAAGAGTAAACTGCTGTTTCACATTCTCAACTTATTCTCTGTACTTCCTCAGCTTTTTTTATTTATAGGCATCTGTTAATCTCATGAGACCATGGATTTGCACCCTGGAAGGTTTCCAGGGCGCAGGCCTGGGCAAGGTTGTATGGAAGACCGGCAATTGCCGATGCTGCAAGTCTCCCCTCTCCATGCCACCGATGTTGTCCAAGGGAAGGGCATTAGGACCCATACAGCTTGGCACCGGTATCGTCACAGAGCAATGTGTGGTTAAGTGCCTTGCTCAAGGACACATAGGCTGCCTCAGCCAAGGCTCGAACTAGCGACCTTCAGATCACTAGACCAGCGGTCCCCAACGAGGAAACGATATGAGTCAGCTGCACCTTTCCTCATTCCCTGTCATGCACTACTGTATTGAGCTTGAACGCACGTGAGGTCATTACACACGTGTCATCCATGTCAGCGCGGGAAGAAGATCAACTCCTCGAGCTTGCAAATGACGGCCAGCTGAGAAGTATGTTTGACATAACATCTGTACCGGCATTCTGGATCAGAGTCAAGGCTAAATATCCTGAGATAGCCATGAAAGCACTGAAAACGTTGCTTTCATTTCCAACGTATCTCTGCAATGAATGCAATGAAAACCAAATTGCGGAATAGACTGGACATAAGGAACCCCCTTCGAGTACAGTATCGCTGTCTCCCATCACCCCTCGATAGGACCGTCTTGTTGCAGGAAAACAAGCCCAGAGCTCCCACTGATTCAGCGATATTGGTGTGTTGCAATGATTTTATATGTTCATACGGAGAAAATATGTGCCGTGTGTTTAATATCCAAACGTTACTTAAAATGTTACGATGCTATTGACTGACTTATATAACCATATAACAATTACAGCATGGAAACAGGCCATCTCTGCCCTTCTAGTCCGTGCCGAACGCTACTCTCACCTAGTCTCACCGACCTGCACTCGGTCCATACCCCTCCATTTCTTTCCTGTTCATATATCTATCCAATTTTTTCTTTAAATGATAATATCGAACTTGCTTCTGCCACTTCTATTGGAAGTTCGTTCAAAACTTACTTGAAGCTCCCCTGTCCTCCCCTGATAATTGACTTATCACTATATTCATGTGTGGAAAATATGCGCTGTGTGTTTAATATTAAATTTGTTAGATAAACCCTTTTAGAAACGAAATTGAGTGTATTAGCCACTTATCACCTATATTCCGGTCGTGATTAACAGCCCCCCCCCCCCCCCCCGCCGAACAGAATCGCCGAAAACGATTTGTAGGAGGAGGAGAAAAAATCGGCAGGTTATGCATGCACACTGGTGCCTGCGCAAGGCTTCATGGTCATTGTAGTCTTTCTTGGGGTAAACTCAACGTATTTGACTGCTACTCTTGTCCGTTGGCAACCCTAACACCACCACCACCGGCCCCCCACGCCCCCGGTCGGCCAGTTCACAAGAATATTGTCAATATGAAACCGGTCCGCAGTGCGATAAAGGTTGGGGACCCCTGCACTAGACGAATGCCTTAACCACCTGGCCACATGGTTCTCAGCTTTAACATGGTAGATTCATAGTTGTAATGCAAAGTACTGTAAGTCCAGGCAATAATCAATATTAGAAAATGCACGACAAACAATCTTGTACTGGTTGAACATTTTAATGTCTGAAAAAGGACTTAGTGCTTTCCCGGCATATATAACGAACAAACTCTTCTTGAGTACAGGTATCGATTTTAACTGCTGTCTGTAAGGAGTTTGTACAGTCTCCCCATGATTGTGGGGTTTCCTTTGGATGCTGTGGTTTCCACCCACAGCCCAAAGATGTACAGGAAGAAGCCGGAATAAGGTGGGGGGAGGAGGGGAAGGACACCTCACAGTTTCTGTGAGGTTTTGTGCTGTTGAAGTCAATCCTATGGTCATTGTAAATGCAGTGCTCTGTTACTGCCGATTTCTCTGGGTAACCTGAATGGATACACCTCCTGTGCTCCTTCATGCGGGTTCCCACAGTGCGTCCAGTTTGGCTACTGTGCCGCACCAATGGTTTTGTGACTGCCTGGTGAAGGAAACCATTGAAATAAAACTAGAGGAAAAGAATTTTAACAAAGATGAAGGCCTCGCTGTAAGTAAGAACTAGAATTCGATTGTAAACAAGGTGGGACAGCAGAAACCTGATTGGATGAGGACTAACCAATCAGGAGGGATGGACGATGGGTATGAATACCCCTAGACTAGACATGCCCAGACATCATCCCTGATGAAGATGGTAGAGTTTGTCATTGAAATGTTGGGTAAAAGTGATATTTGTACCCGGCTGGAAGCCCGAGAAGAGTTTATTCGTAATTTAATGCCTGTCAGGTGTCAAGGGAACTGATGTTAATGTTGACTTAAACCCTGCAGGGGGGAGTAAGCCTCATATGATTTACTTCTTGGTGGGAACAAGGTGAAATAGAATATTGCTGAGATCCTGTATAGACCTATTCAGGTTCTAATATGCTGTCTTTTAAACCACAGCCCCTTGCTATAAATAAAACACAAAAGGACAATAAAGCAGAGCATATAGATTAACGATTCCAATGTTGTTCCAAATCCTCAAAATGACAAGTTATTATGCTTTTCCATGAATAACCTCAACTCTCTTCATCCACAAGGTAGCGTCATTATACAAACAGTAAATTTAATAGACTTGGCTGGTAATTGAGACTGTTGTATTTTTAATGAAAGACAGAGTAATCTAAAATTCTTTGAGTAGCTAATGGAAAAAGAGGAGTACATATTATAACCTTAGAGTTTCTCTGTATACACTCAGTGGCCACTTTATTAGGTGCCTCCTGTACCCAATGAAGTGGACACTGAGTGTATGTTCATGGTCTTTTGCTTAGCCTATCCACTTCAAGGTTCGATATGTTGTGTGTTCGACGATGTTATTCTGCATACCGCTGTTGTAACGTATTGTTTCTTGAATTATTGACGCTTTCCTGTCAGCTTGAACCAGTCTGGCCATCCTCCTCTGACCTCTCTCATTAACAAGGTGTTTTCGCACACAAAACTACTGCTCACTTTTTTTGTTTTTCACACTATTCTCTTGTGGTAGAGGGAGGAGAAGATGGCGACGCGACGCAGCGCGTCTGGCCGTTCCGAGTGATATCATATGTGTAACTAGGGGCTGTCCACAATCCTGATTTGATGGAGACAGCCATGAGAAGCACGGAAGAACACCTGGAGAAACTTCTGAAATGCCCGCTTCACTGCCGCTGCTACTGTGCGATCGAGAATCTCCGGAGGGGAAGACCCCAAATCCTCGGCTTTGCCTATTGCCTGTTGCCGGGGTCGGGGTCGAAGTGCTCTGCAGAGATGGTGCTCAGTGCTTGGTGTCGGAGAGCTGGTTGGAGGCTCAGAGTTTTCGGACGGACTCAGAGTCAGACTGTGGTCGGATGCTTCCAGGATGCTGCATCGGCAAGTTTGCAGCGCTGGAGGTTCACCGTCTGCGTGAGATGATGGGACTTTCGAGAGACTTTGAGACTTTTTACCGTGCCCATGGTCTATTCTTTATCAAATTATGGTATTGCTTTGCACTATTGTAACTATATGTTATAATTATGTGGTTTTTGTCAGTTTTTCAGTCGGTTTGTCATGTGTTTCTGTGATATCATTCCGGAGAAACATTGTACCATTTCTTAATGCCTGCATTATTAAATGACAATAAAAGAGGACTGCATGTCCTCATAATCTAATCTGAATTCTGAAGACTGATGTGTGTGAAAATCCCAGGAGATCAGCAGTTTTTGAGATACTCAAACCACCCCATCTGGCATCAACAATCATTCCATGGTCAAAGTTTCTTCCCCATTCAACTGAACCTCTTGACCACGTCTGCATGCTTTTATGCATTGAGTTACTGTGATATGATTGGCTTATTTGATATTTGCATTAACAAACAGGTGTGCCTAATAAAGTGGTGACTTAGTGTATAAGTTACAATGCGTGTACAAACGTTTGTATATGTACATGTTATATGAGTGACTCACCTAATTCCAATGTAAAATGGACAGATGTTTCACTGATGCTTCATATATTCCTTCAAAACCTTTTAAAGTCTTTTTGAGGGAAATCAGTTTAAAATACAATGATTATCAGCTTTGCTAATCAGACTGTACGGTCACATGAATTATTGGACTAGTACTCCAGACGACTGTTGGTTCAACACCCACACTTAAATTTCGTCATGGCTGTTGACATCTTGAATTAAAAGGTACTGCTAATAACGGAGGGCATGAAACAATGAGAGTGTCATTAGAAATCCATCTGATTCACCAGTGTTGCTCAAGGAAGGAAACATGCCGTCTTGTGACTTCAGACATCCCGCCTGCTGAGTGACTTTAATCTGCTTCTTGCTGTAGTTTGGAAAGTCATAAACATTTAGAAATGGACAATAAATGTCAGAGTAGATAATAAAAATAGGACAGTGCAATAACAGAACACTGACCTGATGGAAAAACATCAGGCTTTTAACTGTTTTTTTCCCCCTCTTTGCTGTTATTCTCTGAGTAATTGAATACTTCTAGAATTTTCTGGTTTGATTTCTGATTTTCAGCAGCCAACAGTATTTAGTTTCTGTGTCAAAACTCAGTTTACTGTCACTGACTTACGAGGGCTGATTGATAAGTTCATGGCCTAAGGTAGAAAGAGTCAGTTTTAGGAAACCTAGCACATTTATTTTTCAACATAGTCCCCTCCTACATTTACACACTTAGTTCAGCGGTTGTGGAGCATACGGATCTTGGACCTCCAGAAAGTGCCCACAGCAGGGGTAATTGATAAGTTTGTGGCCTAAGGTAGAAGGAGATGAGATATTAACTTCAAACTTTCTGCGTAATCGCTCGAAGAGTTGAACTGCATGTGCATATAAAGAAAGCTGTATGACTCATCTCCTTCTACCCTAGGCCGCGAACTTATCAATTACTCCTGCTGTGGACACTTTCTGGAGGTCCAAGATCCGTATGCCCACGGCCACCGGACTAAGTGTGTACATGTAGGAGGGGACTATGTTGAAAAATAAATGTGCTAGGATTTCGAAAATTGACTCCTTCTACCTTTGGCCACAAACTTATCAATCACCCCTTGTATGTTGTGAAAGTTGTTGTTTCATAGCTGCAGTACAGTGCAAGACATAAAAGTTACTGTAAGTCATAATAAATAAGTAAATAGATAGTGCAAAAGAGGAATAGCAAGGTTGTGTTCATTGGTTGCTCAGAAATCTGATGGTGGAGGGAAGAAGCTATCCCTAAAATATTGAGTGTGTGTTTTCAGGCTCCTGTACCTCCTCCCCAATAGGACATACAATCAATCTATGCATATAAACTATCATACGTATTTATATTTATTGTTTTTTAAAAATTATTATTGTGTTCTTGATGTTATGTGTGTATTTTTCTAGTAACAATTATTTCATTTTCCTTTACACTTATGTACTGGAAATGACATTAAACAATCTTGAATCTTGAAATAGACTGGTTAACCTGTGAGTACTGCAGAGCACACATCCAAAGCATCCGTGTGTTAACAAGTATAGGAGACTGCAGACGCCGGACTCTGGTGCAACGAAGAATTGGCCGGAGGGACACAGTGGGTTGAGCAGCATCTGTGAGAGGATGGTGGGATAGAAGTTCAACAGTAAAAGTTTGTTACATTCATATATTGGTTATTCAGCCATTTGCATTACTTAAATGAATGTGTTCTGTGTCTAAGGTGTGGTTGAATGTCAAATAGAGATGAGGCAGTAGAGGAATTTAAAAGCATACATGAAAATTTGAGAATCTATGTGTTTCTTAAAGGCTAATGTAGGTCTACAAGCCTGCTGTCCAATCTCCCTTTATACAACAAAACATAGAATATAGAACACCACAGTACAGTGCCTTCAGCCCATGATGTTATGCCGACCTTTTAAACCTACTCTAACCCTTCTGTTCCACGTAGACCTCGGTTTTTCTATCATCCATGTACCTACATGTCTGTGAGCCAGTTGGGTTGGTCGGTACCGTCTGAGGGGAATAATGCCCATAGTCATTTTTAGCAAGGTATACAACTCTAGAGTTAGAAAATATGTGATAGCATTGCACCAGTGGTAGCTTTATTACTTCAAATAAGTAATCACTTTTTGTATATATTCCATATTAACATCAGTACAGCAGAAAATGTTACCCCACCCCCCAAAAGGTAAAAAATCCTCATTTGGAGAGATTTCTGGAGTTTTATCGATGTCATGATATTTTCCATATTGTATCAAATCAAAACAATCTTAAACTTCTGTCATAGCATATAGAATTACAGTACAATAATTCAAATGTGGGGTTCCACACACGGCCATAACTTAGTCATAGACATAGTCATAGTCAACTGGTTTTCGTTACAGTTGCACCATAAATAATAAATAGTAATAAAACCATAAATAGTTAAATAGTAATATGTAAATTATGCCAGGAAATAAGTCCAGGACCAGCCTATTGGCTCAGGGTGTCTGACCCTCCAAGGAAGGAATTGTAAAGTTTGATGGCCACAGGCAGGAATGACTTCCTATGACGCTCTGTGTTGCATCTCAGTGGAATGAGTCTCTGGCTGAATGTACTCCTGTGCCCACCCAGTACATTATGTAGTGGATGGGAGACATTGTCCAAGATGGCATGCAACGTGGACAGCATCCTCTTTTCAGACACCACCGTGAGAGAGTCCAGTTCCATCCCCACAACATCACTGGCCTTACGAATGAGTTTGTTGATTCTGTTGGTGTCTGCTACCCTCAGCCTGCTGCCCCAGCACACAACAGCAAACATGATAGCACTGGCCACCACAGACTCGTAGAACATTCTCAGCATCATCTGGCAGATGTTAGGCCCCATTTGATTGTAAAATGAATATATTTAATCCAAGACTGCTTTCCATACTTTCATAACCTATTAATAACAATAATAATTTTCCAAGTCTTCCACGTCTTCCACATCTTCATCTGTTTCTTAAATATCTTTAATGTATCTGCCTTTACAACCATCCCTGGCAGTGTGTTCCACACACCTCTCACTTTCTGCATTTAAACGTACTTCTGACATCCCCCTTACACTTTCCAATCACCTTAACATTATGCTCCCTTGTATTAGCCATTTCCACCTTGGGAAAATGTCTCGGCTATCACTCGATCTATGCCTCTTAACATCTTATACATCTCTATTAAGTCACCTCTTATTCTTCATTCCAAAGAGAAAAGCCTTAGCTCGTTCAGCCTATTTTAATAAGACGTGCTTTCTAATCCAGGCAGCATCCTGGTAAATCTGATCTGCACATTTGTTGAAGCTTCTACATCGTTCCTGTAATGAGGTGACCAGAATTGAACACTACAGGTTTCCCCCGCCATCCGAAGGTAGAGTGTCCCTATGAAACGGTTCGTAAGCCGAAATGTCGTAAAGTGAAGAAGCAAATACCATTTACTTATATGGGAAAATTTTGTGAGCGTTCGCAGACCCAAAAATAACCTACCAAATCATGCCAAATAACACATAAAACCTAAAATAACAGTAACATATAGTAAAAGCAGGAATGATATGATAAATACACAGCCTATATAAAGTAGAAATTCTTTTCCACAATCATTACTGAACTGTTCCCCGTAGTGAAAATCTCACGCAAGCGCTGTTGGCAAAAACACTCTCTCCAGTAACCTTTAAGCTGTGAAGCTGCCAAATCATACCAAATAACACGTAAAAATACACAGCCGATATAAAGTAGAGATAATGTATGTACAGTGTAGTATCACTTACCGGAATTGGGAAAGTGCGGAGCACACTGATGATGGTGTGTTAGACTTGTCGGAGTTTGGGTGGTGCAGTGGCCCCCACCCTCCAGGCCGCCGAGCGATACATTCCTGCGAAGCATGCAGGGGTCCAGCGGTAGCTGGGAGACACACAGCACATCTTTAAGAAAAAAGCCGAAATAAACATGGTAATTAATTAGGTGCCGCCCGACACGTAATTGTCGGCCGCACCTAATTAATTAACTTGTTTATTTCAGCTTTTTTCTTAAAGATGTGCTGTGTGCCTCCCGGCTGCTGCTGCATTCCCTGCGAATCGGTACAGTATCTGTCCGTGGCCTGGGGGTTGGAGTGGTGGGACACTGGGGTGTCACCTCATCGTCTGTTTCCATTAGAGCAGGCAGCTCATCTGCTATGACTGCCCGCCTTGATATCGAAGGTTGAGGTTCGTTGTCTGCTGTGGCTGATGTGGAAGGCTTGCTTGGCTGCTGAGCCTCGCGCATTTTTCTATCATACAGTTCTTTGTAAGCACTCAAATAATCTTGCAAATAAGCCCTAAACCGACGTACCCTTTCAAAATTAAAGTCGTACTTTATCATTGCAGCGAAAATCTCACGCAGTTGCTTCACTTTCGCTACTGCATTCGGTTTCGATAGTTATCCCTTCCTCGTCCAATTGCATCAGCTCTTCATCTATCAGTTCTTGGTCATGGGATGCCAAAACCTCTTCAACATCATCTTCATCAACTTCCACAAGCCAAACTCATTTAGTCCTTACTTTGTTCACCACGATCGAAACGCTTAATTATGTCTAGTTTTACGCTAAGTGTAACACCCTTACGAGCTCTTTTAGGCTTTTCCGATACCTTAGAACTCATCTTGCTAACAGCTGCTCACAGGCATGTGTTTAAGCAATGCCGTTCTGAATCCAGAGAGAGCGGCTGCTCGGGGCGCGCACTGCCTTTTATCGCGCGCTGCTTTTTTTTTTGTAACAGTGAAAAACCTTCTGAATGCGAAAACAGGGTACTAATGTAGGTCTTTCGTAACAGTGAGGTTTCGTAAAGTGGACGTTCGAAAAGCAGGGGACACCCGTACTCCAAGTGTGGTCTAACCAGGATTTTAGAGAGCTGTAATATCACGTCATGGCTCTTGAACTCAATCCCGCGACTAATGAAGGCCAACACGCCATACATCTGAACAACCCTATCAAATTTGTTTGACTATCAACAATCTGTATCGTTCGAAATGTTTCAAATAGATCACTCAGCATGCTTTTCAATGGAATTGTCTTACTTTAAGTTGTAGTATTTGACCTTAAAGATTGTTATGTAGAATCCTTGCTCAAAATTCTTCTCATCAATGTGTTATCTTTAATAGTTTTATTCCTTATCTTTCAAATGTCTACCATTTTGCTAATATTTAGAGTATTTGACTTTGCATTAGGAAATCAGTAAAACTGGGTGCAAGTGATCAAAACCTACAGATTAACAGTGTTTGGTTGCCAAAATTTGCTTATAAATGAAGCTGTAATAAACAAATCAAACACCAAAACTGGACCACATAAAACATCACAAATTACACATAGATATCATTTTACAGGTACTAAATGCAAGAAGAACTGTCACAACCACAGACTCTGCTGATGGGTCTATGTATAGATTGCGCAGCAGGTTTGGCAATTACGCTCATGGGCATGCACGTTCCATCTAATTACTGTTCAATTATGGCAGTATTTAACTCCTTTCTTTTCATTCTAATCTTGTCGAGACTTGACCCAAAGCACAATAATGTTACGCTCCCTGCTTACCCCTCGTGTTGTCTGGGAAAGAGGACTTCCATTTCAACTGATGCTGGAAAGGAGCGGTATTCATTTAGTCTTTAGATATTGCTTTCAGCCACAGTGTTGGCAATTTACTTTCAATTTGGGAGTTTTGTGTAATGGTTCTGTTGGCCTATACTCCTTTTCCTTTAAATTCTGCAACAGTTCTCATTAAAGTCAGTGAACTAAAGGGCCACTTCAATGTGTGTGTGTCTCTGCACATTTGATTTGTATCCGAATGTTCTGACAAAAACTGGGAACTCAGAATTCTGAAAACCTTCGGAAAACACACTACCAACACAAGCACAGAGGGAATGGAAAAGACTGTGTCCAGCTGTAATTAACATAATAAAATAACTAGTTGTTAATCTGGATTAATGAGCTTCCTATCTCACCATTTGGTTATTCTGCACCATGCATATCTTATCATGGTTTCATTGTATCATTAATACTTTCACTGCCGATATCTCTACATGACTGAGGGAATAGAAATGAGATAAATTTCATTTATACCCATGTTCACTCTGGTTTCCACCCCTTTTAACAACCAGAAGTCAGATGAAGAGGTGAAAATCAAATTCGAGAAATGGTAGCAACACACACAAAAGTTGCTGGTGAACGCAGCAGACCAGGCAGCATCTCTAGGAAGAGGCGCAGTCGACGTTTCAGGCCGAGACCCTTCGTCAGGACTAACTGAAGGAAGAGGCATGGTAATGGTAATGGAATAGACAGTGTAACAGATTGAATTTTTACTTCACACTCCTGAGCGCTCGTAGACCATGTCTGAGTCCTTACTTTATGCTCCTACGATTACAAGTTCAATTGCCAACACTCAAATCTAGTTAAGTATTCCATATCAGATTTCATTGTTAACCCAGCACCTGAGCACTGTAGTATTCATGGATAAAGGGGAGAATTTGTGTGTTTTCAAGTTTGAAGGAATATTGTCAAGAGCTAACATAGAGACTCACACATCCATCTGAACCTAATGTATCAGAAGGAATCATACAATCAGTGAATAATAGTGCGATGTAGAATTTTATCCTAAGGGGTTGTCTATTGGTGGGTCCGCAGGTGGCTGTAGAGTCTGATATGTGATCCACGTAACTGGATGTTAGGGTGGATTTTGTTCATGGAGAATGCTTGTGCATTACTTAGTTTAACGTGGGGAGGGTGATGTACGGGTAGCCACCACACAGTCCTTGGTAGATTGGGGCCAAGATCTGGAGACCCAACACTTCCGCAGCCTTCACTGCCATTGTGATGTGCCATCGTCTTCTGCCAGCTCCACCGTTGCTTGAATCGCTCTTTGCCTGGAACTCCCCCTTGACCTTACTGCCATGGGTGACCCTACCAGGAGCTAAACTCTAAACGGCATTGCTTTCTGGATCTCAGGAACTCACAGGCTTCTCTGTCACAACAAGGTGACAATCCTCAGAGAAGGAATCAGTGAATAGTGTAATGGGAAGCAAAACTTGTCAGAGATGAAGGAAACATAACTTAGGTGCCTAAGACTTTTGCACAGTGCTGTATTTGTAAATGTGGAGTTGAGAGTGAGGTTGTAAATCTGGCGGGAGCAAAGGATGTTGGGTATGGCAAGGGTGGAGTGCCGTGGGAAAGGTGCAGAACAGGTGGCAGTAAAGGAGAGCCATTTGCGGGAGGTACCGTGGGTGCAAACACACCCAGCCCTGAGAGACCAGGCAAGGTAATTTGATTCCAAACAATTGGTTTATTGATCAGTACAGAATGTCCCTCTGGTGCTTCCTGCTCCCTCCTCTCTCTCTTCCCCTTTTCCCAACCATGTATTCCCCCTCTCCTTGCCCCCTTCCCACTCTCAGTCCACGATAAAGACCCATATCAGAATCAGGTTTATCATCACTCACATATCTCATGAAATTTGCTTATGGCACTATTGTTGATTGTCTAAAATGATTACATAGCAACAGTAATAACATGGTAGTCCTGATGGGTGATACCACCAGAAAAATAGAAGTGAAAGAGATAAATTGCTGCTGTTTGTGAAAGCACAGCTTCAGTTCATAAACTGCAGTAATCTGAAGCCCTTTGCAGCAAAAGAAAATAATCCAAACATAGAAGAGCACAATGAATTATGTAAATAATATAAATTAAAGATATTGGCCTTCAAGGAACTGTAAATGCTCATCTGAAAAGAATGACATGGATCCTGTGAAAATTATGGTTTATCTTCACATTTTTCTTGGGAAAGCAGAACAGAGGAGCTGGCCAAAACTGACCCCACTAATTCTTCGTGGCCAACTCCTAAATCACTTATCTATTGAAATTGCTAGACATCCCAAGTTTCTTGATGTGTTGCAGAGATACTGCTGGAATACCTTTCCAATTAGAAGTTTTGTTGTTAGAGAATTGCTTTTTCAAGAATGCCAGTAAAGCACTTAGAAGTATTTTTCCTGGCACTGTTGAGGACTGCAATCAAACCGTCAATACTGAGGAACACTCAAGAACGATGAAGGATGAGTCTTTGCACAGAGACTCATCTACACGTGTAGGGTCGATAACCTTCTTGTTCTCCCTGACAAGCAAATCGTTTAATGGTTGTTTGACCCTAGTCTTTTTTAGTTTGTTTCATAATAGAAGGTTGATAATTGTATTAAGACTTCGCATCTTTACACCAGAAAGTAAAGAAGGTCCTGAGAATGATGAAATTTATTTGAAGCTTATTACTATTGTGGTTATGGCAAAGGTCAGGGAACCCTTATATCACTGCATGTGACATCAACAACATTCATTCTGTTTCTCTTTGTTATACTTGGTTCGCATGGCAATTTTAAATTAAATCCTTCTGAATGAGATGTAATTCTATTCCTTGAGTTTTATGCATAAATTCTACAGTCACAAACATTCTAGTAAATAAGGCATGCTCTTTGCTTGCTGCTGCCATCAACCAGGAGGTACATGAACCTTAGGTCCCACACCCACCAGGTTCAGGCAAAGTTCTTACTCTTCAACCATCAGGCTCCAAAACTGGCATAGATAACTTCACTCACTACAACTCTGAGCTGATTCAACAAACTGCAGGCTCACTTTCAAGGACTCCACAACTCATAGTATTATTTATTTTTTATTTGCACAATTTGCCCTCTTTTGCACATTGGTTATTTGCTTGTCTTTATTTGTGTCTAGTTTTCCATTGATTCTATTGTATTTCTTTGTAGAATACCTGCAAGAAAATTAATCTCAAGGTGGTATATGGTGACTTTGATTATTATTTACTGTGACTTTTGACATTGACTTTGGGTTCAAATTATTATCTATTTTCCAATAGTGCTGGTTCTTGCAATGCTACTAAAAAAATTAGAATATTTGTCAAAGTAAAACTGTATTAGGTATGTGGGTGAATAAAGTTTTGCACAATTGGAAATAATGATATTGCTGAACTACACCCACTGTTGTTCATTATTTTGTACATAAGTTCATGTACAGTCATGCAACTGTACATATATGAAACCAAATGAAACAATGTTCCTTTGGACCATGGTGCACTCACACAACATATATCATACACAGCACATAAAACAAAATATTGGCATAAGTAGGTGAATAAAGTAAAATTCAAAATGCATGTGAAAGTGCACAGGTGAACAGTAAACAGTTTAGACAATAGACAATAGGTGCAGGAGTAGGCCATTCGGCCCTTCAAGCCAGCACCGCCATTCACTGTGATCATGGCTGATCATCCACAATCAGTATCCAGTTCCTGCCTTCTCCCCATATCCCTTCACTCCGCTATCTTTAAGAGATCTATCCATCTCTTCCTTGAAAGCATCCAGAGACTTGGCCTCCACAGCTTTCTGGGGCAGAGCATTCCACATATCCACCACTCTCTGGGTGAAAAAGTTTTCCCTCAACTCCGTTCTAAATGGCCTTAATCTTAAACTGTGGCCTCTGGTACTGGACTCACCCATCAGCAGGAACATGCTTCCTGCCTGCAGCGTGTCCAATCCCTTAATAATCTTATATGTTTCAATAAGATCTCCTCTCAGCCTTCTAAATTCCAGAGTATACAAGCCCAGTCGCTCCAATCTTTCGACATATGACAGTCCCGCCATCCCGGGAATTAACCTTGTGAACCTACGCTGCACTCCCTCAATAGCAAAAATGTCCTTCCTCAAATTTGGAGACCAAAACTGCACACAGTACTCCAGGTGTGGTCTCACCAGGGCCCTGTACAGCTGCAGAAGGACCCCTTTGCTCTTATACTCAATTCCCCTTGTTATGAAGGCCAGCATGCCATTAGCTTTCTTCACTGCCTGCTGTACTTGCATGCTTGCTTTCAGTGACTGATGTACAAGAACACCTAGATCTCGTTGTACTTCCCCTTTTCCTAACTTGACTCCATTTAGATAATAATCTGCCTCCCTGTTCTTACCACCGAGGTGGATAGCCTCACATTTATCCACATTAAACTGCATCTACCTTGCATCTGCCCACTCACCCAGCCTGTCCAAGTCACCCTGCATTTTCATAACATCCTCCTCACATTTCACACTGCCAGCCAGCTTTGTGTCATCGGCAAATTTGCTAATGTTACTTTTAATTCCCTCATCTAAATCATTAATATATATTGTAAACAGCTGTGGTCCCAGCACTGAACCCTGCGGTGCCCCACTGGTCACTGCCTGCCATTCTGAAAGGGACCCGTTAATCGCTACTCTTTATTTTCTGTCAGTCAGGCAATTTTCAATCCATGTCAGTACTCTGCCCCCAATACCATGTGCCCTAATTTTGCCCACTAATCTCCTATGTGGGACTTTATCAAAGGCTTTCTGAAAGTCCAGGTATACTACATCCACTGGCTCTCCCTTGTCCATTTTCATAGTTACATCCTCAAAAAATTCCAGAAGATTAGTCAAGCATGATTCCCCTTCGTAAATCCATGCTGATTCGGACCAATCCTGTTACTGCTATCCAGATGTGTCGTAATTTCATCTTTTATAATTGTCTCCAGCATCTTTCCCACCACCGACGTCAGGCTAACCGGTCCATAATTCCCTGTTTTCTCTCTTCCTCCCTTCTTGAAGAGAGGGACAACATTAGCCACTCTCTAATCCACAGAAACTGATCCTGAATCTATAGAACATTGGAAAATGATTACCAATGCGTCCACGATTTCTAAAACCACCTCCTTAAGTACCCTGGAATGCAGACCATCAGGTCCCGGGGACTTATCAGCCTTCAGCCCCAATAGCCTATCCAACACCATTTCCTGCCTAATATAAATTTCCTTCAGTTCATCCATTACCCTAGGTCCTTTGGCCACTATTATATCTGGGAGATTGTTTGTGTCTTCCCTAGTGAAGGCAGATCCAAAGTACCTGTTCAACTCCTCTGCCATTTCCTTGTTCTCCATAATAAATTCACCCGCTTCTGTCTTCAAGGGCCCAATTTTGGTCTTAACTATTTTTTTCCTTTTCACATACCTAAAGAAGCTTTCACTATCCTCCTTTCTATTCTTGGCTAGTTTACCTTCATACCTCATTTTTTCTCCTTGCAGTCCTAGTTACAAGACCTCGGTGGTGGCAGGGTATTCATTAGACACTCAGCCTGAGAAAGAAGCTGTTACCCAGTCTGGCGGTCCTAGTTCTATTACTGTAGAGAACACACTGTACGTACCCAAACCAAAAGCCGTGGATGACCCAGGAGATTCGTAGTCTGATGAGGGCTAGATATGTGACATTGAAGACCAGGGATCCAGAACTATACAGGAAGTCCAGGTATGACCTACAGAAGGCTATTTTAAGAGAGAGAAAAAAATTCCAATTGAGTTCAGAGGCTGAATCAGATGCACATCAGTTTGGCAGGATTTTCACGGACATCTTCAATCTCTCACTGCTGCAGTCGGAGGTTCCCACCTGTGTCAAAAGGGTGACAGTCATAGCAGTGCTCAAGAAGAGCAGGGTGAGCTGCCTCAACGACCGTTGGTCATGGCCAGAATAAACTCCTGCCTAAGCAAGGACCAGGACCATTTACAATTTGTCTATTGCCATAAAAGTTCTGTAGTAGATGAAATCTCACTAGTTCTCCACTCAGCCTTCGATCATGTGGACAATAATAACACCTACATCAGGCTGCTGTTTATTGACTACAGCTCAGCGTTCAACACAATCATACCTCAGTTCGCATCAACAAGCTCCAAAGCCTGGGCCTCTGTCCCTCCCTCTGCAACTGGATCCTTGACTTGCTCATCGGGAGATGACGGTCAGTGCAGATCAGAAAAAAAGTCTTGTTGATGCTATAAGTAGTGTAATTTATATAATTTATACTTCTTATTATATATTGCAAGATACTGCTGCAGCAAAGCAGCGAGTTTCATGACATATGCCAGTGATATTAAAAGTGATTCTGGTTTTGAACAGTTACTGGAGTCATTAATCCCTTTATATGGAGATCATCACAGATTAAGAACAGATTGACACTACAGGCACGGTACAGTACTGTGCGGCACAGTAGCATAATGGCTAGTGTTACGTTTTACAGCACCAGAGATCAGAGTTCAACTCCCGCCGTTATCTTTAAGCAGTTTGTATGTTCTCTCCATGACTACATGATTTTCCTCTCACATTCCAAAGTAGTACTGCTCAGTGTTAGGAAGTTGTAGGTATGCTATGTTGGCGTCAGAAGAGTGGTGACGCTTGTGGTCTGTCCCAACACATGCTTGGACTTCATTGATCGTTGATGCACACCACCAGGTATATTTTGATGTACATGTGACAAAGAATGCTAATTTATGCAAGCAGGAATCAGTTACTGGTAAGTAAAAGTGTGATAGTACAGAATAATCTGTATGTTTCATGGGCCAGCTAAAATATGCAACTGTAAGCAGTTTCAGTAACCAAAGCTTGATTTATCTCTGCAGGAGATTGCTTTTAGATACCTGTATATTTATTTATGTTATGAACTTGTATATCCACAACCATTATAGAACATGGAACATAGAACAGTACAGCACAGTACAGGCCCTTCAGCCCACAATGTTGTGCCGACCCTCAAAACCTGCCTCCCATATAAGCCCCCACCTTAGATTCCTCCATATACCTGTCTAGTAGTCTCTTAAACTTCACTAGTGTATCTGCCTCCACCACTGACTCAGGCAGTGCATTCCACGCACCAACCACTCTCTGAGTAAAAAACCTTCCTCTAATATCCCCCTTCAACTTCCCACCCCTTACCTTAAAGCCATGTCCTCTTGTATTGAGCAGTGGTGCCCTGGGGAAGAGGCGCTGGCTATCCACTCTATCTATTCCTCTTATTATCTTGTACACCTCCTATCATGTCTCCTCTCAACCCCCTTCTCTCCAAAGAGTAAAGCCCTAGCTCCCTTAATCTCTGATCATAAGGCATACTTTCTAAACCAGGCAGCATCCTGGTAAATCTCCTCTGTATCCTTTCCAATGCTTCCACATCCTTCTTATAGTGAGGTGACCAGAACTGGACACAATACTCCAAGTGTGGCCTAACCAGAGTTTTATAGAGCTGCATCATTACATCGCGACTCTTAAACTCTATCCCTCGACTTATGAAAGCTAACACCCCATAAGCTTTCTTAACTACCCTATCCACCGGTGAGGCAACTTTCAGGGATCTGTGGACATGTACCCCGAGATCCCTCTGCTCCTCCACACTACCAAGTATCCTGCCATTTACTTTGTACTCTGCCTTGGAGTTTGTCCTTCCAAAGTATACCACCTCACACTTCTCCGGGTTGAACTCCATCTGCCACTTCTCAGCCCACTCCTGCATCCTATCAATGTCTCTCTGCAATCTTTGACAATCCTCTACACTATCTACAACACCACCAACCTTTGTGTCATCTGCAAACTTGCCAACCCACCCTTCTACCCCCACATCCAGGTCGTTAATAAAAATCACGAAAAGTAGAGGTCCCAGAACAGATCCTTGTGGGACACCACTAGTCACAATCCTCCAATCTGAATGTACTCCCTCCACCACCACCCTCTGCCTTCTGCAGGCAAGCCAATTCTGAATCCACCTGGCCAAACTTCCCTGGATCCCATGCCTTCTAACTTTCTGAATAAGCCTACCGTGTGGAACGTTGTCAAATGCCTTACTAAAATCCATATAGATCACATCCACTGCACTACCCTCATCTATATGCCTGGTCACCTCCTCAAAGAACTCTATCAGGCTTGTTAGACACGATCTGCCCTTCACAAAGCCATGCTGACTGTCCCTGATCAGACCATGATTCTCTAAATGCCTATAGATCCTATCTCTAAGAATCTTTTCCAACAGCTTTCCCACCACAGACGTAAGGCTCACTGGTCTATAATTACCCGGACTATCTCTACTACCTTTTTTGAACAAGGAGACAACATTCGCCTCCCTGTAATCCTCCGGTACCATCCCCATCAACAACGAGGACATAAGGATCCTAGCCAGAGGCTCAGCAATCTCTTCCCTCACCTCGTGGAGCAGCCTGGGGAATATTCCGTCAAGCCCCGGGGACTTATCCGTCCTAATGTATTTTAACAACTCCAACACCTCCTCTCCCTTAATATCAACATGCTCCAGAACATCAACCTCACTCATATTGTCCTCACCATCATCAAGTTCCCTCTCATTGGTGAATACCGAAGAGAAGTATTCATTGAGGACCTCGCTCACTTCCACAACCTCCAGGCACATCTTCCCACCTTTATCTCTAATCGGTCCTACCTTCACTCCTGTCATCCTTTTTTTCTTCACATAATTGAAGAATGCCTTGGGGTTTTCCTTTACCCTACTCGCCAAGACCTTCTCATGCCCCCTTCTTGCTCTTCTCAGCCCCTTCTTAAGCTCCTTTCTTGCTTCCCTATATTTCTCAATAGACCCATCTGATCCTTGCTTCCTAAACCTCACATATGCTGCCTTCTTCCACCTGACTAGATTTTCCACCTCACTTGCCACCCATGGTTCCTTCACCCTACCATTCTTTATTTCCTCACCGGGACAAATTTATCCCTTACATCCCGCAAGAGATCTCTAAACATCGACCACATGTCCATAGTACATTTCCCTGCAAAAACATCATCCCAATTCACACCCACAAGTTCTAGCCTTAGCCTCATAACTTGCCTTTCCCCAATTAAAAATTTTCCTGTCCTCTTTGATTCTATCCTTTTCCATGATAATTATAAAGGCCAGGGAGCAGTGGTCACTGTCCCCCAGATGCTCACCCACTGAGAGATCTGTGACCTGACCCGGTTCATTACCTAGTACTAGATCTAGTATGGCATTCCCCCGGTCGGCCTGTCCACATACTGTGACAGGAATCCATCCTGGACACACTTAACAAATTCTGCCCCATCTAAACCCTTGGAACTAATCAGGTGCCAATCAATATTAGGGAAGTTAAAGTCACCCATGATAACAACCCTGTTATTTTTGCACCTTTCCAAAATCTGCCTCCTAATCTGCTCCTCTGTATCTCTGCTGCTACCAGGGGGCCTATTGAATACTCCCAATAGAGTAACTGCTCCCTTCCTGTTCCTGACTTCCACCCATATTGACTCAAAAGAGGATCCTGCTACATTACCCTCCCTTTCTGTAGCTGTAATAGTATCCCTGACCAGTAATGCCACCCCTCCTCCCCTCTCCCCCCCTCTCTATCCCTTTTAAAGCACTGAAATTCAGGAATATTGAGAATCCATTCCTGCCCTGGTGCCAGCCAAGTCTCTGTAATGGCCACTACATCATAATTCCATGTATGTATCCAAGCTCTCAGTTCATCACCTTTGTTCCTGATGCTTCTTGCATTGAGATACACACGTTTCAGCCCTTCTACCTTACTGTCTTTACACCGTTTATTCTGCTTCTCTTTCCTCAAAGCCTCTCTGTATGTTAGATCTGGCTTTACTCCATGCACTTCTTTCACTGCTCTATTGCTCTGGGTCCCATCCCCCTCGCAAATTAGTTTAAACCCTCCCGAACCATGCTAGCAAACCTACCTGCAAGGATATTGTTCCCCCTTGAGTTCAGGTGCAACCCATCCAATCTGTACAGGTCCCACCTTCCCCAGAAGAGATCCCAATGATCCAAAAATCTAAAACCCTGCTCCCTGCACCAACTCCTCAGCCACGCATTCAACTGTCATCTCCTCCAATTCTTACCATCTCTGTCACGTAGCACTGGCAGCAATCCTGAGAACGCCACCCTTGAGATCCTGTTCTTCAGCCTTCTGCCTAGTTCCTGAAACTCACACTTCAGGACCTCATCCCTCTTCCTGCCTATGTCGTTGGTCCCAACATGTATCACGACTTCTGGTTGCTTTCCCTCTCGTACCAGGATGTCGTGCACCCGGTCAGAGACATCCCGGACCCTAGCACCCGGGAGGCAACAAGCCGTGCAGGTGTCCTTCTCACGTCCACAAAATCTCCTCTCTGCTCCCCTGACTATAGTGTCTCCAACGACGACAGCTCTCCTCTTCTCCGTCCCACCCTTCTGCACCACAGGGTCAGACTCAGTGCCGGAGGTCCTGCCACTGTGGCTCACACGTGGTCGGTCGTCCCCGCCAACAGTATCCAGGTTGGCAAACTTATTATTCAGGGGAATGGCTACAGGGGTGCTCTGCACTACCTGTCTGCTCACCTTCGCTTTCCCCCCTCTGACTGTCACCCAACGACCTGCTTCCGACAGCCTAGGTGTGACTACCTCCCTGCAGCTCTCATCTATGACTGCCTCATTCTCCCTTATGAGTCGAAGGTCATCCAGGTGCTGCTCCAGATTCCTTACACGGTCTTCCAGATCGCCCAGCCGTATGCACTTCCAGCAGATGAGACTCTGCGGGAGAGGGGCGTTCCCCCAAGACTGCCACATCTCACATGAGAGGCACATCACCATCTCAGGAGACATTGTGAAGACTAACTGCGAGCTAGCTTGTCCTCCGCCTCTTCTCCTCGAAGCCTCTCGGGTCAAAGCCTCAAAGCTCCACTCCTTCACTGGCCCACTCACTCACTGGCCGCTTTCCAAGTAACAAACTTTGGAAGAAGTTCTAAGGGCTTGTGAGGCATTTTGTAGGGTGCGATAATTTACAATAAATTTTTAAACTCGTGGTAGAGTCATCATGTATTTTCAAAATTGGACCTTGTGTTTTGACTCCTGTGCATCACTGCTGAATCGGAGCCATTCCAAAAAAATTGTCAGAATGTTCAGAACTGAGAAGTGCATCCTTATAATGCTACCACGCTGATTGTAGGACACACCACTGTGAATATTTATCACTACTGTCGTATCAACCTTTCCAAGAACAGCATTTGCAGCATTTTCTTAATCCACAGCAATATTGTATTGAGCTGTGTACAACCAGAGGTCAGTGCTCACACAGATGTAGTGACAGCGATTTCACTCCCAATGCCTAAAGTAAACGTAAATTTTAAGTATATTTATTATCAAAGTGTGTATATGTCATCATATACAATCTTGAGATTCATTTTCTTGCAGGCATTTACAGGAAAATAAATGCCATCGAATTCATGAAGAAACTATGCGTAAGGGAGCAAAAAAAAAGAATGAGGTAGTGTTCATGGATTCAACATCCATTCAGAAATCTGATGGCAGAGGGGAAGAAGCTGTTCCTGAAATGTTGAGTATGCGTCTTCAGACTTCTGTACCTCTAACTTTATGGTAGCAATGAGAAGAGGATATGTTCTTGGGTGATGGGGTCTTTAATGCTAGATGTCACCTTTTTGAGGCAATGCCTGTTGAACATGTCCCTGATGCTGGGGAGGCCAGTGCCCATGATGGAGGTGGCTGAGCCTGCAACTTTCTGCAGCTTTTTCCCGATCCTGTTGAGTGGCCATTCCATACCAGACAGTGATACAGCCAGTCAGAATGCTCTCCATGCTACATCTGTAGAAGGGAGGTTGTTTGGAGTTTTTGGTGACAGACCAAATCTCTTCAAACACCTAATGAAATATAGCTGCAGCCATGCTTTCTTTGTAATTGCATCAATAAGTTGGGCTCAGGATAGATCTTCAGAGATGTTGACATCAATTGACTTGAAACTGTTCACTTTTGATCCCTCGATGAGGACTGATGTGTCTTCCAAGTGAAAAGCAGTTTATGTCGAACTCAATTTCTCCCTTTCCTAATCTGGACAAAGGAACTTGAACCTGAAGCTTTACCTGTGTTTCTCTTTCCACAGAATGCTGCCTGATCCATTGAATGTGTCTGGCATTTTCTATTTTTAGCAGCACACACAAAATGACTCAGCAGGTCAGGCAGCGACTATGGAGAGAAATGAAGTATTAACGTTTCAGGCCAAGGCCCTTCATCAGGACTGGAATGGAAGGGGCTAGAAGCCGGAATAAAACATAGAAAATAGGTGCAGGAGCAGGCCATTCGGCCCTTCGAGCCTGCACCGCCATTTATTATGATCATGGCTGATCCTCCAACTCAGAACCCCGCCCCAGCCTTCCCTCCATACCCCCTGATCCCCGTAGCCACAAGGGCCATATCTAACTCCCTCTTAAATATAGCTAATGAACTGGCCTCAACTGTTTCCTGTGGCAGAGAATTCCACAGATTCACCACTCTCTGTGTGAAGAAGTTTTTCCTAATCTCGGTCCTAAAAGGCTTCCCCTCTATCCTCAAACTGTGACCCCTCGTTCTGGACTTCCCCAACATCGGGAACAATCTTCCTGCATCTAGCCTGTCCAATCCCTTTAGGATTTTATACGTGTCAATCAGATCCCCCCTCAATCTTCTAAATTCCAACGAGTACAAGCCCAATTCATCCAGTCTTTCTTCATATGAAAGTCCTGCCATCCCAGGAATCAATCTGGTGAACCTTCTTTGTACTCCCTCTATGGCAAGGATGTCTTTCCTCAGATTAGGGGACCAAAACTGCACACAATACTCCAGGTGTGGTCTCACCAAGGCCTTGTACAACTGCAGTAGTACCTCCCTGCTCCTGTACTCGAATACGCTCGCTATAAATGCCAGCATACCATTCGCCTTTTTCACCGCCTGCTGTACCTGCATGCCCACTTTCAAGGACTGGTGTATAATGACACCCAGGTCTCGTTGCACCTCCCCTTTTCCTAATCGGCCACCATTCAGATAATAATCTGTTTTCCTATTTTTGCCACCAAAGTGGATAACTTCACATTTATCCACATTAAATTGCATCTGCCATGAATTTGCCCACTCACCCAACCTATCCAAGTCACCCTGCATCCTCTTAGCATCCTCCTCACAGCTAACACTGCCGCCCAGCTTTGTGTCATCCGCAAACTTGGAGATGCTGCATTTAATTCCCTCATCCAAGTCATTAATATATATTGTAAACAACTGGGGTCCCAGCACTGAGCCTTGCGGTACCCCACTAGTCACTGCCTGCCATTCTGAAAAGGTCCTGTTTATTCCCACTCTTTGCTTCCTGTCTGCTAACCAATTCTCTATCCACATCAATACCTTACCCCCAATACCGTGTGCTTTAAATTTGCACACTAATCTCCTGTGTGGGACCTTGTCAAAAGCCTTTTGAAAATCCAAATATACCACATCCACTGGTTCTCCCCTATCCACTGGTTCTCCCCTATCCACTCTACTAGTTACATCCTCAAAAAATTCTATGAGATTCGTCAGACATGATTTTCCTTTCACAAATCCATGCTGACTTTGTCCGATGATTTCACGGCTTTCCAAATGTGCTGTTATCACATCTTTGATAACTGACTCCAGCAGTTTCCCCACCACCGACGTTAGGCTAACCGGTCTATAATTCCCCGGTTTCTCTCTCCCTCCTTTTTTAAAAAGAGGGGTTACATTAGCCACCCTCCAATCCTCAGGAACTAGTCTAGAATCTAAAGAGTTTTGAAAAATTATCACTAATGCATCCACTATTTCTTGGGCTACTTCCTTAAGCACTCTGGGATGCAGACCATCTGGCCCTGGAGATTTTATCTGCCTTTAATCCCTTCAAAAGGGTAGGGAAGGAGCACAAACTGGCAGGAAATGGGTGAGTCCAGGTGAGAGGGAGGCGCAGTAGTGTCGTGGTTAGCCCAATGCTTTACAGTACCAGTGACCTGAGTTCAATTCCCGCTGCTGCTTGTAAGGAGTTGGTATGTTCTCCCTGTGACCACATGGGTTTCCTCCCAGGTACTCTGGTTTCCTCCCACAGTCCAAAAGTGTGCTGGTTGGTAGGTTAATTGGTCATTGGGATTGTAAATTGTAAATTAAGCTAGGATTAGATGAGGGGATTGCTGGGTGGCGTGGCTGGAAGGGCCTGTTCCATGCTGTAATTTAAAGATTAACTTTATTTGTCAGTTGTATATCAAAACATGCATGAAATGCATCATTTGTGTCAATGAGCAACACAAGCTGAAGATGTTCTGGGGGAAGCCTGCGGATGTTCCACGCTTCCAGCGCCAACGTAGCATGCGCACAAGTTACTAACCCTAACCCGTATGTCTTTGGAATATGGGAGGAAACTTCTCTGTGGATTGTCACCTTGTCGTGGTGGAGAAGCTTGTGTGGTCCTGTGATCCCGAGAGCGATGCTGTCTGGAGCTATGCTCCTGGTAGGGTCACCCATGGCGGTAAGGTCGAGGGTGAGGTCCCTGACAAAGAACAATCCAACCAAGACCTCAACGGTGAAACAGGCGGACGAAGTTACTTTGAATTCAACGGCTGTGAAGGCGGATGAAGGCTGCAACAAATCCATCAGCTCCAATCGTCGTGGTTTCCATTCCATTGGAAACAATTGGTTGATCTGTGAAGTATCGTGTGCTTCTTGGAGTGCAACATCAAGTACACGTTAAACAAATACACACACAGGCGTCTTCACTCTGTGGGCCACTTCTTCAGAACGAAGACCATCATCCTCAACCTCGAGGGATAGCCATGACATGGGAGGAAACTGGAGTACCTGGAGAAAATCCATGCAGTTCATGGTGAAAATGTAGAAACTCCTTACGGGGTAGGGGGGAGTGATGGGAATTGAGCTCTAGTGTTAAGCTACTGCTGTAGAATATTATCCTGCCACTCAAGGTAGATGAGTGTGGGGAGGAAAGATGAAAGGGTATGATGTGAGAAGTTAAGAGGGTTCTATTTTTGTTTGTTTTATTTCCCTTGTAGTTTCTAGTTAATAATCTCCGCAAGGATGTTAATGAAAGAAGACTTTGCAGTGTGACACTGAACTTCAGAAGGAGATGGTTAAAGTCTCTGTTGTTGAAGGAGGTTATTTCCCAAGATGTGTGACATGCAAATCAGGCAAAACAAACTAAACCAATCCATCCTTTCTCCATAACTAAAGTCCTCCAATCCAGTAAATATCATCTCCACCCTCTCCTAGCTGCTGAACATTTCTGGTGTAACACTCGCTTTGCCTAGCGGCTTAATATAGGGAGGTGATAACCCCATGCCCGGCCAAACTTAAGAAATCTTGTTTGGGTGGATGCTGCGCAATGTGTCCCCTGTTACAAATCAGTACCCCGAAATAACAAACAGTACATAATATGTGATTAAACGATTAAGCTTTATACCTCTTACTTTGACTATGTGGTTAGAAGAGAAATGAAATATATATAAAAAATAAAAAAGGGCTCAAATCAATCAATCAATCAATCAATCTCTCTCTCTCTCTCTCTCTCTCTCTCTCTCTCTTCCCCCCCCCTCCCTCCCTCCCTCCCTCACTCTCACTCTCAAAATCAATTGCTTCCAGATTCACCAGACAGGGCAACAAAATCCTGATTGGCTAACATGCATCCAAAGTCCTGTTATCTCCAGCTATTACCCAAACATTGCTGCTACAGAGAAACCGTTACTTCAGCAGCAAACATTACAGTGTGTTACACTGGTATGTCACCGACCTGAATTTTTTTTTTAGTCATCTTAAAAACAGAAAATCAGGTTTATATTAGAGGAATCAAAAACATGAGAAAATCTGCAGATGCTGGAAATCCAAGCAACACACACAGAATGCTGGAGAAACTCAGCAGGCCAGGCAGCATCTATGGAAAAGAGTTCCGTCCTGATGAAGGGTCTCGGCCCAAAATATCGACTGCACTATTTTCCATAGATGCTGCCTGGCCTGCTGAGTTCCTCCAGCATTTTGTGTGTGTTGCTAATATTCAAAGAATCAGGGAGAAATCAGCCTGGTATAGAAACACCAATGCCCTTGAACTGAAAATCCTGCGTAAAGTACTGGATATGGCCCAGTCCATCATGGGTAAAGCCCTCCCAAACATTGAGCACATCTACATGAAACGCTGTTGCTGGAAAGCAGCATCCATCACCTTCACTTAAATTCACCTGCCCCACAGCCACTGGCCTCACTTTCAAGGATTCTTAGTCTCATGTTCTCAATATTTATTGTTTATTTATTTATTATTATTATTTCTTTTTTTTTTGTATTTGCACAGTTTGTTGTCTTTTGCACACTGGTTGAACACCCAAGTTGCTGCGGTCTTACATTGATTCTGTTATGGTTATTATTCTATTATGGATTTATTGAGTATGCCCACAAGAAAATTAAACGTATATTTACTTTGATACTAAATTTATTTTGAACTTTTGAACTTAGAATGAGGTTGAGAGGGATAATAAAACATCCATGATTGAATAGTGGAGCAGTCTCGATGGGCCAAGTGGCTTAATTCTGCTCCAAAGTCTTATGGTCTAAATTACCCCTAATGCTAATATTGTCTAAGTCAGCTGAATGTGGCAAGGGTTACCTCATTACCCAAGAAGTTGCAAGGAAACTAAACCTTCTTCACCGATCACTGCCTGGCTCTACGAATCGACATATCAAGGAAAGAAGGACACATTGTGGGAGCATCCTTGAAGGAGTCCCACAGTCTGTGTCCAGTGAAGATGGCTGAGTCTAGGACAGAGCACTGTGGGACTCCTTCAAGGATGCTCCCAACAATCACCGGGGTCTTAATTTGTATGGGTTAGACTCCTGGCTTTTTTTTTATTAATGCTGTTTGATGTCACTGTCCGTCAACTGTTGCCTTGATGTGGAGAATATGGATTCCCTCAATGGAGAATGCCTGTGTGTGACTTTATTTCATGTGGGGAGGCTGATATTTGGGCACCCACCACACTGTCCTCAACAGATTAGAGTCAGGCTCAAGTGGCATGGAATGAAAGATGACTGGGGACCTTTCACTGCTGCAGCCTTCTTCTGCCTTCTCTGCTGTTGTCATGTGTCATCATTGTTTGCCTGCTCCACCATTGAGGTCTTGGTTGGATCGTTCTTTGTTTGGAATCTCCTTCTTGACCTTACCACCATGATGACCCTACCATGAGCTAAGAGTCAGATGGCTAAAACTCCAGACTGCATTGATGTCGGGATCTTAGGAACTCACAAGCCTCTCCACCATGACAAGCTGATGATCCTTGGAGAAGGTAGATGCCTCAGAGATGCCTTGATGTAACAGGCCAATCACTGTCATCTCATTTCTGGAATTCAGTTCTACATGTGCTGTTCATTTATAGCAAATCAAATCACTTTCTCTTCACCTTGGGTGTTCAGTCTTTTGTTTTAATGGGTTCTATTGGGTTTCTTTGTTTTGTGGCTGCCTGTAAGGACACGTTTCTCAAGGTTGTATAAAGTATACATACTGAGATAATAAATGTACTTTGAAATCCCTAATAAAGTTCCATGAAACCAGTATGTTTCAATCTACCATGTTGTTAAATGTTTACTTTTAAAGTAAATCCCTTTAAAATAATATCAAGAGTTAGTTCTCCAGAATCTATAAGTGAAACTCCAAGACATCTGATTAACCAAGTGAAAAACCGGTGCTTTTGAATGTACTGGCTTTAATGCTTTACCTCAGTTTGCAACTGTTTAACTTGCCTTTCAAACTCTATTCAGGGCAGAGTGGTAAGCTTTTTAAATGATTAAGCAATGTACTGTGATGCTGCCAAGCTTTCAAAGTAATAAACGTGCTTTGCGTGTTTAATAAAAGTCTTGGCTGCGGGTCAGTTTGTTTCCATGCGTGCAATAAATGTATTTGTAGAGTAAATTCAGCCTTAATAAGCTATGAAACTACATTATTTTATTGGAGAGCTTTAGAATAATAGTTGATGATTTCACTGTGGAGCTGCTGTGTATCTGATCTAAGTATATTTACTTTTAGAAAGCATTCTTTGCCTTTGGAGACACAAGAGACTGTAGATGCTGGCACTGTGGTAACAACAAACTGCCAGAGGGAACATAATGGTTCAAGCAGCATCTTTGGAGACATCAGGGAATGATCATCAGGGCTGGCTGTGTATAGACGGAATGTATTCAGTGCAGAAAGATGAAAGGTAGGGCTGAGATAGATGCTGGTGGGTGATAGGTGGAATCTGGAGAGGGGTTGAGGGGGATGCTGGGGGTTTGGGGGAGAGAGAGGGGAGTTTAGACAGAGTCTGGACAAAAATAAGAGCTGTGGGTTACCTGAAACTGAAATATTTAGTATTTATAGCATTGAGTTGTAGGCTACCCAAGTGGAATATGCGAGGTGATTTAGGCTTGGTTCTGGCAGAACCGTTTTGGAGCACAAGCGCGCTGTGGCATTTTATGACATCAAGTTAAAACTTCTATGTGAACACCACTTCTATGACCTATATACACTCAGTGGTCACTTTATTAGGTACCAGGAGGTCTTTGTGGTCTTCTGCTGCTGTAGCCCATCCACTTCAAGGTTCAAAGTGTTGTGCATTTAGAGATGCTCTTCTGCACACCACTATTGCAGCACATGACTATTTGAGTTACTGTCACCTTCCTGTAAGCTTGAACCAGTCTGGCCATTCTCCTCTGACCTTTCTCATTAACAAGGTATTTTTATGCTCACAGACTACCATTCACTCGACATTTTATTTTTGTTTTTTGTACCATTCTCTGTAAACTTTAGAGACTGTTGTTAGATCAGCAGTTTCTGAAATACTCAAACCATCCCATCTGGCACCAACAATCATTCCACTGTTAGAGTTACTTAGGTCACATTTCTTCCCCATTCTGATCGTTGAACTGAAAGACAACTGAATCTCTTGACCATGTCTGCATGCTTTCATGCATTGAGCTGCTACCACATGATTGGCTGATTAGATATTTGCATTATCAAGTAATTGGACAGGTGTACCTAATAAAGAGGCCACTGAGTTCCCTTGGATTCCAAGAATCTATTGATCTCAGTGTCTGAACATTCACCTGTGTGTGTGTGTGTGTGTGTGTGTGTGTGTGTGTGTGTGTGTGTTGGGGTGGAGATGCATCTCTACCAGAGGTGTAAGGCACTCCTTCCCTCTGCTAGCCTGCAGGTTACTTCTGGGCAAGGTGTAGCACCTGCTTACCAGCCCCCCCCCCGCCCCGCCAAAATCAGGGTCATGTGAAGCCATGAGAGCAGGTGGTGGATGGTCATATGGCAGCTGGTGCATATCACAAATCCTGGTTATGTGACCACTGACACCAGGCGGACAATCTCTGAGGAGTATTGATAATGGCTGGAGTCACTTGTCTTGTAAAGATGCTGCCCAGAAGAAGACAATGGCAAACCACTTCTGTAGGAAAAACTTGCCAAGAACAATCATGGTCATAGATTTACGCAGAGAGTGGTGAGTGCGTGGAATGGGCTGCCGGCGGCGGTGGTGGAGGTGGATACGATAGGGTCTGGACAGGTACATGGAGCTCAGAAAAATAGAGGGCTATACGTAACCCTAGGTAATTTCTAAGGTAAGGACATGTTCGGCACAGCTTTGTGGGCCGAAGGGCCTGTATTGTGCTGTAGGTTTTCTATGTTCTATATGGGTAAATTATGGTGCTGGCTTTGCTTAATCAGTTTCAGATAGTTTGCGCAAACTATGGGCACAAGGCAGGAACAGCTTCTTCCCCTCTGCCATCCAATTCCTAAATGGACATTGATTCCATGAACACTACCTCACTTTTTTAATATATATTATTCCTGTTTTTGCACAATTTTTAATCTATTCATTATACATATACTGTAATTGATTTACTTATTTATTTACTATTATTGTTTTATTTATTTATTTATTTTCCTCCTTCTTCTTCTAAATTATGTAGAGCATTGAACTGCTGCTGCTTAAGTTAACAAATTTCATGACACATGCTGGTGATAATAAACCTGATTCTGATTCTGATTCTAAACCTGTAATTTAACTTCAAAGCTCAAAGTTCAAAATAAATTTATTACCAATGTGCCATATACTATCCTGAGATTCATTTTCTTCCAAGCGTTCACAGGAAAGTAAAGAAATACAATAAAATCAATGAAAAACTACAATAAAGACTGATAAATAATCAAAGTATATTTCAGGTTCAAAGGTTGTTCACTTATTATTGAAGTATACAACTCTGAAACTCTTCTTCTCCAGATAGCCACGAAACCAAGAAAGAAAAGAACGGCAGTATGATCATCAACCTCCAAGAACTCGTGCGAAAAATACAGAATATAAAAAAAACTATAAGACTGAATAAAAAAGTCCATAGTCCAAGCCCATATCCAAAATGCAGAAAACCTGTGTAACATTCACCGGGCACGGCAGCAGGCTCTCCCCTCTCTGGCAGCACAGCGATCAAAAGGTAGTCTCCCCTCTCCGGTAGCAGCAGGTAGCTGGCACTCCCCTTCCACATTCGCCTTGATGTTTCAATCTCCCTCATTGCTTTAGTCGGCGGACAGTGGAAGCTTTGATCGGCAAAATGGAGTCAAACATTGACTCACACCCAGTCCCGCAGCCTTCTCGCCACAAGGTTCGCATACACTGCTTCTGACTCTCGGAATCCTCTCTGGGACTGCAGAGCACTGAAACACACAAACAATCTCCAAACTGCAAATCACAGGCTTCAACAGTTCCAGAATCACATTCAAGATGAAAAACAAACATAAAAGACATAAAGGAAGTGAAATATACGGTTTCATGATCTATGCAGAAGATATCGACCGAAGGAGCATTGTACGCAGGTGTCACCTTGACTGGACCAATATACAACCTTGAGATTTGTCTCTTTACAGGCAACGCTAAAACAAAGAAACCCAATAGAATACATTAAAAAAAAAGACTGTCAAACACCTGGTGTGCAGAAAAAAAAACAAATCAAGCAAACAACAAAAGTAAGCAAATAACATTCAGAACTGAAGTTCATGAGAGTGAGTCCACACCCACGAAGCCAGTCATTATTACAGCAGATTCAGAAGCCCCATTAGTTGCAGGCCACAGCCTCAGTTCAACGCAGAGATGAGTCAACCTCGCGGAACAGCAAGCTGAACGGGCCTGTTCTTTGCATCCAACCCCGACACTTTGACCTTTTCAGTCTAGCCTGGCACAACCTTGGGTCATTCCTCGCTCTCAGACCCGAGCCCTGCCAATGTGCAAAAGAAGACAAATCGCGCAAATAATAAAATAAATATATAATACAGGTTCCCCCCGCCATCCGAAGGTAGAGTGTTCCTATGAAACGGTTCATAAGCCGGAATGTCGTAAAGCGAAGACGCAATTACCATTTATTTATATGGGGAAAATTTTGTGAGTGTTCGCAGACCCAAAAATAACCTACCAAATCATGCCAAATAACACATAAAACCTAAAATAACAGTAACATATAGTAAAAGCAGGAATGATATGATAAATACACAGATTATATAAAGTAGAAATACTTTTCCACAATCATTGCCTGAACTGTTCTCCACAGCGAAAATCTCACACAAGCGCTATCGACAAAAACACGGCACAAGTGCTCTCCAGTAACCTTTAAGCTATGAAGCTGCCAAATCATACCAAATAACACGTAAAAATACACAGCCGATATAAAGTAGAAATAATGTATGTACAGTGTAGTATCACTTATGTGAATCGGGAAAGTGCGGAGCACACTGATGATGGTGTGTTAGACTTGTCGGAGTTTGGGTAGTGCAGTGGCCCCCACCCTCCAGGCCGCCGAGCGATACATTGCCGCGAAGCATGCAGGGGTCCAGCGGTAGCCGGGATGCATCCAGCACCTTTAAGAAAAAAGCCGAAATAAACATGCTAATTAATTAGATGCTGCCTGACACGTAATTGTCAGCCCAGATCAGTGCCGATTGTGTTGTCCTTACTTCGTTCACTACGATCAAAACGCTTAATTATGTCTAGTTTTACGCTAAATGTAACACCCTTATGAGCTCTTTCAGGCTTTTCCAATACCTCAGAACTTATTTTGCAAATGGCTGCTCACAGGCATGTGTTAAAGCAATGCAGTTCCGAATCTGGGGGAGAGCGGCTGCTCGGGGCGCACTGCCTTTTATCACGCGCTGATTTTTTTCGTAACAGTGAAAACACAATTCTGTTAGCGAAAACAGGGTACTAATGTAGGTCTTTTGTAACAGTGAGGTTTCGTAAAGCGAACGTTCGAAAAGCGGGGGACACCTGTACCAAATTGTAGAGTCCTTGAAAGTCAGTCTATAGGTTGTGGAATCAGTTCTGGAGAGTGAAGTTATTCACACTGATTCAGGAGACTGACAATTGTAGGGTAATAATTGTTCCTGAACCTGGTGGTGTGGGACCTAAGACTCCTGTACCTCCTTCCCAATGGTAGTACTGGGAAGAGAGCATGGACTGATGGTGGGAGTCGTTGATGGTAGATGCTGTTTTCCTGCGGTAGCACTCCTTGTAGATGTACTTAATGATGGACTTGAGATATTTTAGCACTTAAAGTATGGACTTGAGCAAAATATTGTGCAAGTAGTATTTGGTGAGACTGTTCTGAGAATATGATATTAATGAGTTTTGAAAGTGATCATAAAACAAGTATATTATTTTCAGAAGATCAAGTAATTAAGTCAATATTTAGTGCATCAAAGATTTAGAAAAATAAACTAGTTTTAATATTAATTATGGTTATATGCCGTACAACAAACTTATGTTATATGTCAATGATTTAGATGACCAAATTGGTGGCTTTGAGGCAGATAGTTTGAAGAAAGCAGGGAGGCTACAGGAGGACTTGGACAGATTAGGAGAATGGGCAAAGAAATGGCAGATGGAATAGTGTCAGGAAATGTATGGTCAAGCACTTTGGTAAAAGGAATAAAAGTGTAGACTATTTTCTAAAAGGGGATAAAATTGAAAAATCTGAGTTGCAAAGGAACTTGGGAGTCCTCATGCAGGATTCCCTGAAGGTTAACTTGCAGGCTGAGTCAGTGGTGAGGAAAGCAAACACAAGGTTAGCATTCATTTTGAGAGGACTAGAATATAAAAACAAGAATGTAATGCTGAGGCTTTATAAGACACTGGTGAGGCCTCATTTGGAGTATTGTGAACAGTTTTGTGCCCCTTACCTAAGAAAGGATATGCTGTCATTGGAGAATGTTCAAACTATGATTCCGGGACTAGAAGGGTTATCACATGAGGAGCGTTTGATGGCTCTGGGCCTTGACTCACTGGAATTTAGAAGAATGAGGGGGCATTTCTTTGTAACCTATCAAATGTTGAAAGGCCTAAATAGAGTGGATGTGGAGAGGATGTTTCCTACAGTGGAGGAGCCTAGGACCAGAAGCCACAACCTCAGAATAGAGGGACATCTATTTAGAAGGGAGATGAGGAGGAATTTCTTTTGTTAGAGGGTGGTGAATCTGTGGGAATTTATTGCTACAGGTGTCTGTGGAGGCCACGTCCTTGGGTGTATTTAGAGCACAGGTTGATAGCTTCTTGATTAGTCAGGGCATGAAAAGTTATGGGGAGAAGGCAGGTGAGTGCGGTTGAGAGAGAAATGGATCAATCATGACGAAATGGCAGAGTAGACTGAAAGGACCAAATGGGTCCTGATTCTGCTATTCTGTCTTATGGTCTTATGCTGCCTGACCTGCTGAGTTCCTCAGGTATTTTGTGCATGTTGCTGTTCAGCATCTGCATGAATCTCTTCTGTTCAATATAGATTCGACAGTTCAGTCAAATAGCTCAGGCTTTTAACTTGGTGTTGCGTTCAGCATTAATCTCCTTATTTAAACTGTCAGAACTGAATTCTCTGCAAGTCACGGGGCTGCGAGTTGGCAGTGTGGTACAACTGGTAGTGTTGTGTAGCCTGCTGATTGGCACAGCTGATGCTTCCTCACAGCTTCAGTGACTTAGGTTCATTCCTGATATCTGATACTGTCTGTGTGCAGTTTTCATGTTCTCTTTGCTACCGCATGGGGTTCTTCCTCCTGGTGCTCTGCTTGTGCCTCCCCAGCCACCTCCCGCATGTCACATATTGGTTGTCCTTCGTATCCAACAATGACAGTCGTGAGAAGTTTATAAAGTGGAAAGGTCTTTGCACTGCGGCAGTTCCACTCTCGATCTGAGGAGTCTGGGTCCAGTTGTACAAGTAGTCGGCATAACTGGGGTCTTCCTCGGTTGCAGTGGATGGCTATGACTTTTATTTATTTCTTTATCTGTCTGTCTAAAGGTTCAAAGGTTCATTTTATTGTCAAAGTATGCACGTACGATGCAACTCTGATATTTGTCTATTTCCGGATAGACATGAAATACGAAAAGACCATGGGTGTTGAGAAAGAAAAGACATCAACTCCTTCCCCCGGGCATGAAAAAAAAAACGAAACAAAACTCGCAGACCCCAAAAATCCCCCTCTCCCACAGCAAAATAAAACGACAATCACAGTCACTGATCCCCTCGCTCGCAGAAAACAAACAGCAACAGTGGCACCAAACCCCCAACTCCCCCCACATACAAAAAAACTAACAGATCACCAACCCACCAATCATCCACAGGAAAGAAAACATCAAAAAAAAACTGAAGGAAACCAATATAAAATACAGTCCAATAATCATATAAATCTCAGAATATTGGAAGCATCTTTTTGTCTGCATACGAGGAGAGCAGCTACACAAACTCAGTCCTTCCACAAAGAGTTACTGCCAACCTGGGTCCAAAGACCGCCAATCCAGGGCCCAACGTGCCATTCCGGCTGTTGACCTTCGCCATTGGGAGCCATCACTGACCTCTCCACATTCACCTCGGTGCTTCAGTCTTCCTTGCCACTTCAAGATAGAGTTGTTCATGACTCTGCATCTCATCTGTGGTCTTTTCCATGAGTCAGCTCCTGTTTGTGGTCCTTTTCGGGTTCTCCTCTCCAATCTTCATGAGGCAGCTCTCTGGACACAGCGCTGGATCCTTCAATCGAGATCCAAACTGTACGTCACAGGCCCCAACAGTTTCTGTAACACAAACAAGATGAAAAGAAGAACTAGAAGGTGTAGAAAAAGTGAAGCAGTTGGAGAGATTTGCTATCTGAAAGATGATGCACGAGGAATCATTATTTGCTGGCGCCATCGTGACCAGAAGATTGAGATACAGTGCAGGATAGGCCCTTTGAGCTGTGCCGCCCAGCAACCCCCAATTTAACCCTAGCCTAATCAAGGGGCATTTTACAATGGCCAATTAACATATCAACCAATACATCTTTGGACTATGGGAGGCAACCGATGGAAACCCACACAGTCACAGCCTTGTCGTGCCCTTCGCTCTTCACGAACCTATGTAGAACTGTTTTCCTGTCCGTTAGATCTCACTGTTGATCTCATCCGCCTTGTCTGCTGGAGTTGACTCTGCGTGCTAGGACAGGCATGTCTGCCACGTATCACATATTGGTCCATAGAATGGAATGCAAACTGCTCCTCGAATAGGGTTGGGATAGGAGAATGTGAAGAGTAATTGATGAACATGTGAAAGAGAAGGTACAAGAAACAAAATTTGGGGATGTGTGGGGGGGGTGGGGAATTACACTGAGAGCTAGCATGGTTTCACATGCAAAATGGTCTCCTATTGTCTTAAGAAAAATGAGATGCAAGACAATCAGTAAGTTCACCCATTGGAAATGATGCTGGTACCTGACTGGAAAGTGCACATAGTGATTTTCTTTTTAAAGAAAAATGTATTTTAATTGTAGAACCCAGCTGCACAGGTTAAAATCTAAAAGATCTCATGTAAAAGCATAGTTTTACACTGACTGGGGAACAGTGTATTTTTGCTTACAGTACTGTGCACATATACCTATATAGTTAGGGTGCCTAAGACTTTTGCAGGGTATTGTAGTAATTTTATGTATTGCACTATACTACTGCTGCAAAAAACAAATTTCATGGCATATGTTAGTGATGATGAAGCTGATTCTGATATGGGTCTCTATTGTGGACTGAGAGTGGGAAGGGGGCAGGGAGAGGGGAATCATGGTTGGGAGAAAGGGAAAGGGAGAGGGGAGGGAGCAGGAAGCACCAGAGAGACATTCTGTAATGATTAGTAAACCAATTGCTTGGAATCAAATGACCTTGCATGGTGTCTCAGAGCTGGGTGTGTCTGCACCCGCATCCCTCCCCTGCCCCTGGCACTCCTTCTTTGCCACCTGTCCCACGGTGCGCCACCCTCGCCATTCTCAAAATCCTTTGCTCCCACCATATTTACGAACTTGCTCTCCACTCCACGTTGCCAAATACAAAACTGTGTAAAGGTCTTGGGCACTCTAGCTATATATATGTGCCTAAGACTTTTGCATAGTACTGTATGTACAGGCTCAAAAAAAGCTGAAGCTTTGTTTTACTGTGTATTAGATTTTGTTGAATGACATTTCAAGATAACAATGGTGCTCATGATATAATAAACATTTTCTGAAGTAGGCTTTTGAACAGCTGGAAGTAGTATCTTGGCATTTAGTCGAGCAAAACAAATAATTTCAGTTTAGCTTATATTACCATCACTTTCGTGCTTCTATTCTTCTGATGATTCTGCCAGTTAATAAATATTATTTTTGTGCTCTTCATCTGTTAAATGAAGGTGGCAAAGGTTTAGGACAACTAGTTTATGTTTTGAGAGTGTAACTGACAAGCACTTTGGGGCTTGATAGGACGACATTGTGTAACTTCTCAAATAAAGAATTTCACAAAAAAATGTTGTTTGAAGTGTAATGTTGAAACTTAGTAATCCCCCAAAAGGAATGTTGTAACCAGCATATAAAAGCTGATACTTGCTGTCTGTTTCCTAATTGTGTATAATGTGGTGTTTCAGTGATGCAATATTTAATTCAATAACCAGTCATGTTGAATGTCTGGACTTCAGGATGTAGTCTGCAGGTTGCTTAGAGAATTGAACAACAATTGATTTAGGGTCTATGCACCTTTCTAGCAAGTAAAAATTAGCAGCACTCCTATCTGTTTTTAAGTGGCTTTTGTACGTTTTCCGTTGAAATTAAAATAGTGGATTTCTACCATTGCAGCTTTATCAGATCAAAGATTTAAATACTTTATAACATTGTAGTTTTCTTATTTTACATGTATGCTTGAATTTTAAGATGCTGGCTCTGGAGTTTTTACAAGATGCAATATGTCATTGTCAAGCACAGTGGTATTCAACAGATATTTATTTCCCAGTTTTTATTATTATTCAGTCATTTCCAGAGAAAGAGAAGCAGCAGCATGTGCTGGCTAATATTATACTGATTTTCAAAAGCAGAGACCGCAGTGCTGCTAGTCCCCTAACGGCTGACCTGCCAGCATCCGACCTACCTACCTATGGATCTGCTGACCACCTTTATCAATGTGTTGATTGACCTAGCCACCTTCATCTTGACTGTTGATTGCTGATCTTCACTTCAGGACCTTCAGGACCAAAACCCATCTCTCTTCCCTGAGTATATCCCAGTCCAATTACTCTTTATAAACATGAGAAAATCTGCAGGTGCTGGAAATCCAAAGCCACACATACAAAATGCTGGAGGAATGCAACAGACTAGCAAGGCAGCATCTACGGAAAAGAGTACACAGTTGACATTTTAGGCCGAGACATGCAAAAAATGAAAAACTTACATAGATATCACATCTGTAAGAAACACTACAAAGTACTTAGCTTTCTTTTGGAAACCATAAACGGCCTTTCAGGCATGGGAAAGAGATAATGACATTTCACAAGGTCCTGATGAAGGGTCTTGGCTCGAAACATTGACTATTTACACTTTTACATAGATGCTGCCTGGCCTGCTGAGTTCCTACATTTTGTGGGCAATTGCTCTTTATCCTTTCCAGTTTGCATCCCCTTGTAATCCTTTCAGTTAGCTTGACTGAGTCCTCCCACTGCCTCCAGCACTTTCTCAAATGTCATTGCCTCTTTCCCATGCCTAAAAGGCTGCTTGTACTTTCCAAAAAAGCCAAGTACTGTGTGATATTTCTTGCAGATGTGATACCGATGTAAGATTTTTATTTTTTACAACATCACACTACCCAGGGGAAGATCCAGTAAAGTAACCGAGGTCAGTTATATATTAACATGATTTCAGGTGTGCAATAAGGCATTAGTGACAGTTATCAGTATACAGCTTTCAGTGATGTAATTCTGTCTTTGCCACATGCACTTAAAGAAATTTATTTATTTACTTATTTAGAGGTACAGTGCGGAACAGGTCCTTCCGGCCCATCGACCTACATCACCCAGCAACCCACCTATTTAACACTAGCCTAATCATGGGACAATTTACAATGACTAAGTAACCTACTAACCAGTATGTCTTTGAACTGTGGGGGAAAAGCTGGAGCACCCAGAGGAAGCCCATGCGTACATGGGAAGAACGTATAAACTTTCCTACAGAGAACATTATTTGTCCTCTGTAAGTAATAGATAACGGGTCCGCAGAAGCAATATAGCAGAGAGGAAAGAAAAGGGAAGGAATGTGACCTCTTTAAATTCCAAACCTGAATACAACTTTCACGACACTCCAAACGTTTAGATGGGGAACATGGACTTTAAAATGTTTTAATAAAGTCATTATAAGAATAGAGATTCCTATTTGTAGAATGGAAGTACCAATTATGATCTGGTTCTGAACACTTGAATGGTCTAGTATTGGAGTGCATTGGGCTTGACGACAACAGCAGTGTGGAAGTTCTGAATGTCCTTCACATTCGCTTTTATAAGTCGATCTTTATTGTTATTGAGGTAAAGGCCGAAGATTCTGCTGGCTTTAATCACTGGTCACTTATCTCTATTAGTAATTAAAAAAATGGATCAGAGTTTCTTTTGTTAAGTTGCCTATTTGCAGACTGAAGTCTGTAACTTCAGAAGAGTGATTGTTCTTCCCTAATTACATGCGCTAAATGTGCATTTTTGTTGTGCCAGCAATATTGGCTCTGTTTCTGAAATTCAGTTCCCTCAACATAATGGAACAAATTTGAGAAATGGGGTACAGTATTCCTGTACTGAATCAGTATTGATTTCTCCCCTTTAGACTTTTATTTCACTGATTCTTTCAACAATTTTGTGTAACTTTCAGTGATATTTTTAAAATCTTAAATCTATAAAACCATCTCAAGTCCTCCTTTTGAAAAGCTAGTCAGTTGATACTATGAACAGTGTTTGCTGTTTTAGTAGATAATGTGGTTAATATGTGTAGCCGAAATATGTTGGAACTCTATAAAACCCTGGTTAGACCCACACTTGAGGTGTTCAGTTCTGATCGCTTCAGTATAGGAAGGATGTGGAAGCTTAAGAGAGGGTGCAGGGGAAATTTACCACAATGCTATCTGGATTGGAGAGCATGTCTGATGAGGTTACGTTGAGCATACTAGGGCTATTCTCTTTGGAGCAAATGAGGTTGAGGAGTGACTTGACAGGGTCGTACAAGATGATAAGAAACATAGATAGAATGGACAGGCGGAGGCTTTTTCACAGGGTGGAAATGGCTATTTCAAGCAGGCACAATTTTAAGGTTAATGGAAGAACATATAGGGTGTATGACAGAGGTAGGTTTATACATTGTAGGTGGTAGGTGTGTGGAACATTCTGCCAAGAGTGGTGGTAGAGGCAGATGCAATAGGGACATTTAAGAGAGTCTTAGATAGGCACATGATGAAATAAAAATGGAGGACTATGTGAGAGGGAAGGGTTAGGTTGACCTTAAAGTAGGTTAAAAGGTCGGCACAAGATCGTGGGCCTAAGGGCCTGTTCTGTGCTATAATATTCTATGTTGTTGGTATATTTATATTAAAGTGGCTTGCACATCAGTTAACTTCATTGGTGATGCAAGTATCACTGGGAATCCAGGATTACATGGATTGCTAACATCAGTATGACATCCTGCAGCTGAAATAAGTAGTACATGATGAAACGTTTTCATTCTATTGCCAACCATTAGTGGTGAGTACAGTTAGTCTACTTGGCGTTATGTGACTATTAGTTTAAAGAGGAAGTCTTCAATCAAAATTAGTGAGCAATAAGTTAATTTCACTGTCAGAATTTAAACTTGGAGCCCGAGTTTAATGAATATTTGTAGCGATGTGCTACACACAGTGCTAGAATAACCACACGGAGTCGGTGAGTTAGAGTTGCGATGAAAGAGATTTATTCAAACTTCGCGGCCCGCTTTAAAGCCTTCCCGTTCCCGCCCTCCCTGGGCGGGACTACTGTGGGGAATGCATATTCCCAGACCCTTTCTGCTCGCGGGATTTTCCCCCTGCTGGTAAAGATGGCCTGGCGCCCTTTTTGCTGCCGGCCCTCTGCCTGCGCGCGCTGTTTCGTGAGCCGGTTCGTGGGTGCCAGAAAGTGGGTCGCCACATATTAATATTTCTACACCAAGCCATTAAGAGGATGTTACTTCTCCTAAACCAACCTAAATCGTTTGGAGGATGTTGAGTTTTTATTCTGGCATCTTCCCCCTTCCTTTCCAGGCCTGATGAAGGGTCTCAGCTGAAAACATCGACTGTTAATTCATTTCCATAGATGCTGTCTGACCTGCTGAGTTCCTCCAGTATTTTCTATGTGTGCTTGAATTTCCAGCGTCTGCAGAATTTTTTGTGTTTATGATCTGCCAAATTTCTTATGTTTATGTTGAATTTTTAATCAGTTTATTTGGATAATTTTTGTGGGAACCCGTAGGCCACCTTCAAAGCTTCCTCATAATTAGTTTTAGTTTCAATTCTGATATTGTTGAACTTCAAGATATATTTTTGCATTGAATAAACTTAATTTTTTGAAGTTGGTTTTGAGAAGCATTACCAACCATGTGATAAAAATAAACTCCTTACCTCTGTTCTAAGTGGACATCCCTCTATTCTGAGGCTGTGCCCTCTGGTCCTAGACTCCCCCACTTTAGGAAACATTCCTCTCCACATCCACTCTATCTAGGCCTTTCAATATCCAATAGGTTTCAATGAGATCCCTTCTCATTGTTCTAAACTCCAGCAAAGTACAGACCCAGAGCCATCAAACGCTTCTCATACATTAACCCTTTCATTCCTGGAATCAGTCTCGTGAACCTCCACTAGACCCTCTCCAATGCCAGTACATCTTTTCTCAGATAAGGGGCCCAAAACTGCTCACAATATTCCACATGTGGTCTGACCAATGCCTTATAAAGCCTCAGCATTACATCCTTGCTCTTCTATTCTCTTATACGGCTGCTCTTACATTGGAGGCTGTCAACTGTAAATGCCAAATCTATATTCTCTGTGAAGCTCAATATATTACATTGCTAATCTAGATAGGGAAGGGAAACATTTAACTCTTCAAACTTTGACAGATTTCTATAAACGTACACTGGAGATTATCGTGACTGGTTGCGTCACATCACGGCCTGGTATAGAAACACCAATGCCCAGGAATGGAAAAGGTTACAAAAACATCACAGGCAAAGCCCTCCCTACCATTTTAGCACATCTACAAGGAGTGCTGCCACAGGAAAGCAGCATCCGTCATCCAGGAGCCCCACCATCCAGGCCATGCTCTCTTCTCGCTACTGCCATTGGGAAGGAGGTCCCACACCACCAAGTTCAGGAACAGTTATTACCCTACAACCATCAGGCTCTTGAACCATCATGGATAACTTCACTTACCTCAACAATGAACTGATTCCACAACCTGTAGACTCACTTTCAAGGATTCTACAACTCGTGTTATCGGTATTTACTTTTTTGTTATTTGTACAATCTGTCTTTTCCACATTGTTTTTTTCTCAGTCTTTGTTATTTATAGTTTCCAATACATTCTATTGTATTTGTTTATTTGTAAATGCCTGCAAGGAAATGAATTTCAAGGTAGCATAGGGTGAGGTATATATACTTTGATGATAAATTTACTTTGAACTTTGATAGAATTTGCTTCATTCTGCGGTGTTGGATTGTTTAACTTATGGGTAGTGATATCTACCAAAATCGGTTTCTTTACTTGTATTTGTAATTGGCATAATTGTACAGATCTTATTTGTGATGCCTGTGGTATATGATTGTATATTTTCTCATTACAGGTGGCTTGAAGTTCAGATTATTAACCTGACAAGCACTCAGTACTGGGTTGTATACCTCAAGCTTTTACAGGAGGCAATCTGGCCTGGAGGAACTTTACCAAAATGGCCAAAGCCTGCTAGAACTCAAGAGCAGAAAATCCAGACCCAGGAACTGGCCTTACAATGCCTGATGAAGATGCTACCAGGTTAGTATAATTTTATTTTTAATTACTGAAAGAGTAGATTGCTGCCTCACATTAAGAATCAGTTTCTCATGCTGAATATGTGGCTGAGAAGAGGCAATAACATGTCCTCAGGCAAAATTGAATATGCTTGTTAAGGTGAAAGGAAAGATTACTGCAAGAGTCAGCAATGTTTGATTATTGAAAAGATAAAAATGCATCTGCTGAAGAACCATAATATGTTGTAACTTCAATCTCCCTAACTAAATAACAGGATGAAAATGTACTATTTTCTAAATCAATACCACATATCATTTTCATAGCGACCGGTTCCAGGGACCACTCAGGAGGAACTAGTTTTAGCTAATCTTCAGATTCAGATTAGTTCATTGCCATATATACCAGGGTGCAATGAAAAGCCATGACCAGTGCTAACACCCTGTGGAACCCCTAACATGGCGGTAAATTCTGAAGCGAAAACTTAAAACCTTTCAGCAGAGTACACAAAAGTTAATGAACGTAAAACTGCATGTTCTGGAAATCTGAAATAAAAATATAAATACTGGAAATATTTAGCAAACAGAAAGCATCAGTGAAAGAGTCTGTTTTAAAGGTTGGAGAATCTTCATCAAAAGCGTTGAAGGCTTATTGAGGATGCAAAGATTTACCAGGCTGCGGCCCGGATTGGAGAGCATGTCTGACGAGGAAAGATCGAGCGAGCTCGGGCTTTTCCCTTTGGAACAAAGGAGGATGAGAGGTGACTTGATGGAGGTGTATAAGAGACATTGACAGAGTAGAAATAGGGTAGAAATAGCTAATACGAAAAGACATTGGACCATCAGGCCATACGCCTCCTCGCGGCTTACAAGCAGAAACTGAAGCGGGAGGTCACGGTGTCAAAAGTAGTGTCGCGTTGGACGGAGGAAACGGATGAGGTCCTCCGTGACTGCTTTGAATCGGTGGACTGGTTAGTATTCAAGGACTCGGCAGCTAACCTCGATGAATATGCCTCAGCTGTCACGGACTTTATTTGGAAATGTGTCTCGCAAGACAATCCGGGTATTCCCTAACCGGAAACCTTGGATGAATTATGAGGCCAAGTCCCTTTTAAAGGCTAGAGCTGCAGCTTTTAGGTCTGGAGATACCAGTCGCTACATAGAATCCAGGCGTGAACTCCGGAAAGCCATTAAGGGGCCAAGAGGCAATATCGAGCCAAGTTGGAAACCCAGGCTAACCAAAGGGATGCCAGTAGACTATGGCAGAGTCTAAATGAGATCACTGGGCACAAAGAAAAGGCTGGGAATATCAATAACTGTGGCGCTTCTCTTCCTGACAAACTTAACGTATTTTACGCAAGATTCGAACAGAAGAGGAGCGTCCCGCTCCCTCCGGATGAACCGGACCTGGTGGCATCGAGATTCATCGTCACTGAGGAGGACGTTAGAAGGGCCTTCCTGAAGATAAATCCAAGGAAGGCGACGGGCCCAGATGGCGTCCCAGGACGGGTCTCCGGGCCTGTGCAAGCGAGCTAGCTGGAGTGTTTGCTGACGTCTTCAACTTCTCCTTGCTTCAGTCTAAGATCCCCTCGTGTTTTAAGAAGGCAACGATAATCCCGGTGCCGAAGAAGAGCAAGGTGGCATGCCTGAATGACTGTCGACCTGTGGCTCTGACATCAATTGCTATGAAGTGCTTCGAGAGATTGGTTATGGTACACATCAACCACAGCCTACCGGTCAACCTCGATGCTTTGCAATTAGCCTACTGGAGCAACAGGTCAACGGCAGATGCCATCTCTCTGGCCCTACATTCCTCCTTAGAACACCTGGAGAATAAAGACGCATACGTAAGGCTCCTTTTCATTGACTACAGCTCTGTCTTTAACACCATCATTCCAAATAAACTGATTCCTAAGCTCCAGAACCTAGGCCTCAGCACTCAGATCTGCAGCTGGATCTACAACTTCCTCACAGACAGGACCCAGGCTGTAAAAATAGGGGACAAGCTCTCCTCTACAATCACTCTGAGCACCGGTACCCCACAAGGCTGTGTACTCAGCCCCCTGCTGTACTCACTGTACACCCATGATTGTGTAGCCAAGTTTCCATCAAACTCAGTATATAAGTTTGCTGATGACACCACAATTGTAGGCTGTATCTCGGGTAATGATGAGTTTGAGTACAGAGAGGAAATTAAGAACCTGGTGGCATAGTGCGAAGACAATAACTTATCCCTCAAGGTCAGCAAGAGGAAGGAATTGGTTGTTGACTTCAGAAGGAGTAGTGGACCGCACGACCCAATTTACATCGGTGGTGCGCAAGTGGAACAGGTCAAAAGCTTTAAGTTCCTCAGGGTCAATATCACAAATGACCTGACTTGGTCCAACCAAGCAGAGTTCACTGCCAAGAAGGCCCACCAGCGCCTTTACTTCCTGAGAAAACTGAAGAAATTTGGCCTGTCCCCTAAAATCCTCACTAATTTGTATAGCTGCACCGTAGAAAGCATTCTTCTAGGGTGCAACACAACCTGGTATGGAAGTTGTCCTGTCCAAGACAGAAAGAAGCTGCAGAAGATCGTGAACACAGCACAGCACATCACACAAACCAATCTTCCGTCCTTGGACTCACTTTACACCGCACACTGTCGGAGCAGTGCTGCCAGGATAATCAAGGACACGACCCACCCAGCCAACACACTTTTCGTCCCTCTTCCCTCCGGGAGAAGGCTCAGGAGCTTGAAGACTCGTACGGCCAGATTTGGGAACAGCTTCTTTCCAACTGTGATAAGACTGCTGAACAGATCCTGACCCGGATCTGGGCCGTATCCTCCAAATATCCGGACCTGCCTCTCGTTTTTTTGCATTACCTTACTTTCCATTTTTCTATTTTCTATTTATGATTTATAATTTAAATTTTTAATATTTACTAATTTTTACTATTTTTAATATTTAATATTTGTAATCCAGGGAGTGGGAAGTGCAGAATCAAATATCGCTATGACGATTGTACCAATTGTTTGGCGACAATAAAGTATAAAGTATGCTTTTAAAGTATTTGGAGGAAAGTACAGAGGGGACTGTCAGAGGTAGATTTTTTACACAGAGATTGGTGGGTGCTTGCAATACACTGCCAGGGGTGGTGGTAGAGGCAGGGACATGAGAGACATTTAAGAGACTCTTAGATAGTCACATGGATGACAGAAAATTGGAGGGTTATGTGGAAGGGAACAGTTTGATAGATTTTGGAGTAGGTTGAAAGGTCGACACAACATTGTGGCTCCAAGGGTCTGTACTATGCTGTAATGCTCTCGCTTTACACTTATAACTGTGAGGCTAAGCAGATCTCAAATGCCATATTCAGGTTTGCTGATGATATTACTGTCGTAGGCTGAATCAACGGTGGTGATTAAACAGAATAAAGTGGGAGATTGAAAATCTGGCTGAGTGGTGTCATAACAACAACCTCTCATTCAATGTCAGCATGACCAAGGAACTGATTGTAGACTTCAGGAAAAGGAAACTAAAGGTCCACAAGACAGTTCTTATCAGTGAATTAGAAGTGTAAAGGGTTAACAACTTTAAATTTCTAGGTGTTATTATTTCAGATGCCTTGAACAGAAAATCATACAAAAGGTAGTGGATACGGCCCAGTCCATCACAGGTAAAGCCCTCCCCACCACTGGGCACATCTACATGAAACGCTGTCGCAGGAAAGCAGCATCCATCATCAGGAACCCCACCACCCAGAACATGCTCTCTTCTCGCTACTGCCATCAGGAAGAAGGCACAAGAGCCTCAAGACTCCCACTGCCAGGTTCAGGAACAGTTATTATCTCTTAACCATCAGGCTCTTGAACAAAAGGGGATAACTACACTCACTTGCCCATCCATTGAGATGTTCCTACAGCCAACGGACTCACTTCCAAAGAGTCTTCATCTTATGTTCTCGATGTTATTTATTTATTTATTTATTTATTTATTATTATTGTTTCTTCTTTTTGCACTTACACAGTTTGTTGTCTTATGCACACTGGTTTAAGGCCCTAGTAGGGCAGTCTTTCATTGATCCTGTTATAGTTATTATGCTATAGATTTGATATGTCCACAAGAAAATGAATCTCACGGTTGTATATGGTGACATATATGAACTTCGATAGTAAAATTTACTTTCTTTTCAAATCTTTTTATTGTTATATTATACAAAAGAAATAACATGAGTACATTGAAGTAACAACACTTACAATGTCTCAAAAAAGACATTATCTTAAAGATTGAAAAAAAAATCTGTGATAACAAAAAAAACCTACTAAGCAGTAAAATTTACTTTGAAATTTGTTCTATTTTCTAAATCTGGGCAGTAGATATCAGAGCCAATGAGAGTCTTTCCTTCTCAGTTCTACAATTTGAAATGTTTACCATGTTTCGCCTTCCTCCTATGGGCAGATGCTTCCTATCTGTCCAAGTTCAATAATCATTTTGATTCCTAATAATAGTTTTACCTCGAAGTTTAGGTACATACATGTGCCATTCTATAACAAGTAGAAAATCTGGGAGGATGAATCTTACAGCCAGTGTGCCCGTTCCAGCTCTGTAAACAAGATATTATGGTGGGCCAGTGGGCCAGTGTTTGGCAGTGATAGATCTGTGCCCTCGGTACAGTTCCCAGCTGAACCTGGATCTGGATAGGGGGTGTGGAAAAGCAGACTTATGTACAACACCTGTCTGGGTCTCTCACCTTTTGACTCCTGATTCCAGGTGGGCTCCATGCATCCAAGTGGACTGTGAAGGGTAATGGGGAATCAAATGACAGGCAGTTGGGAGGTGAGCAGCCAGATAGGACAGAAGCAAGATGTAGTTTTGTATCTTAGGTTGAAAGGAGTAATGACCCAAGGGTCTTGAAGTATCTTTTGGTTAATGACCAAGAAGGATTTGATTAACCTTTTTACTCAGCCACTGTGACCCCAGAGCCATGCTGGACGCAGGGCCAGTGGAACACTCATTTGCTCAAGTTGTACTTTGTAGCATGTCTATCCAATTGAAATTTTCCAAATCTGAATGTTGAAACATTTTTCCTTAATCTAAATGAAACCATACTCAAAGGGCAAGATGGTGATTTTCATCATCGTTTTTAATATTTTCCAGATTTTCTTACAACTTTAGAAGTATTTTATTCCATTGAGTCTCTGCCAGCTTTCAGAGCTATCATGTCAGTTCCCTTTGACCTGGTGGGCAGTGTAACATTTTGCAGCACTAGTGACCTGGATTCAATTCCCGCCACTATCTGTAAGGACTTCTTACGCTTTCCCCGTGTCTGCTTGGGTTTCCTTCAGGTGCTCCGGTTTCCTCTCTCATTCCAAAGATGTACAGTTGGGGTTAGTAAGTTGTGGGCATGACATGCTGGCAGTGGCAGCATGGCAACATGTGGGCTGCCCCCAGTGCATCCCCAGACTGTGTTGGTCATTGATACATTTCACTGTGTGCTTTGATGTACATGTAAGAAACTACGCTAATCTTCATCCATTTATATCCCTGTAAGCATTCTTTCTCAAGTTCCCATCACGCTAGCCCTGATTCTCGAACCACTCACCTGCACTGGGGATAATTTGCAAAGTTTGTAAATTTACAAGGAGCATAGACAGTGTAATTTTTCCCATGGTAGGAAAGCCTAAAGAGAGCATAGTTTATTTAAGCAGCATCTTAGGGACAAACTTTTGCACACAGAAGGTGTTGATTGAGCTGCCAGAGGAAGTGGTGGAGGAGGTGCATTTACAAAGCTTAAAACGCATTTGGACTTGTACGTGGATAGGTAACGTTTAGAGCCGAGAGTCCCAACCTGCAGTCCATAGACCCCTCAGTTAACGGTAGGTTAATGGCATAAAAAAGATTGGAACCCCTGATTCAGAGGGATATGGACCAAATGCAGGCATATGGGATTAGTTTATATGGGCATCTTCATTTACATGGACAAACTGGGATGATGAACCTGTTTATATGCCTCTGTCTGTGTGTCTTGAAATTGTTTTTTATTTGAAATCCATTTTTGACAGTAGCCCATTCTTTAACTCAGTGATAATGGAATATTTGATTAACTGTAAAATACTTCAGTTTATCCACTACTTTTATGACCTGGGTAGGTTTAAATATTTGCTCAGATTGGTATCTTTATGGTCATGTTTGGCATGGGAAACTTCTGATGTAGTTGTGGAGTGTTGTTGATTAATGGTAGACTCCAAGTAAGGACATTGTTCATTAACCAAGATGCTTCAGAAATTACTCCCTCATCTGTCTCTTTCGTATATTTGATCTTATAATAATGGCGTAACAAAATATTTGCTGAAGTGTGGAGAAAACTATACATCTGGCACTGTATTAAGTATAGAGCTCTATATTTAACAGACATTGAGTGGACTTTGAGGGATGTTTCTTATAGATTGACTGTTAGATGCAGACCATTTTATTTGCCACGGGAACTCACCACTGTCCTTATAGGCGGTGTATACATTCCCCCCAGTGCTAATGCTAAGGAGGCACTCTGTGAACTGTATGGGGCTATTAGCGAACTAATAGGGTGTATGGGGTGTCAGGGAGGGGTAGCACCTCTGGTGGGGGAACATGTCGCGTCCTTTTCAGGGCGGTTAGTCCACCTTTGGTTCCCACCTGGCACTCAGCTCTCACCTGTGGCTCCCTGTAGCTGTTTGCGTGCGACAGCGGCCACACCCCGGGCAATGGCTTCGACAAGCCGGCTAAACCAGGTGAGGGTAGCCGACGGGTCTCAAACCCTCGGTGAGAGAGGGAGTTGTCTATCCCAGCATGTGAATTCAGACTCCGGCGGGTTGAGCAGACGAGACCAATGGAAGGTCCAATGGTCAAGAAGGCGGTCTCTGCAAGCGTCGTGGAACGTGTAGAGCAGGACAAGACACAGAAGGCGTCCTGGTCACCCACTGCACCTAGTCCCATCTCCAGCCGTATCGACTCTTGTCTTGCCACTGGATCCAGATGGGAATTGGGAAGAGAGAGTGAGGCTGACGCTGTGCAACTCTCCCTTACTTAAATCCAAACCACGCGCTAGTCTCGACACCATCACAATGGTGTTGAGGTCTTCATCAACATCGACAATGGACGAACATCATATCATTAGCGAACTGCAGAACGCACACCCTGATGAACTGTTTATTGTTGCCGGAGATTTTAACCACATGAACCTGAAGTCAGTGCTCCCCAAATTCCATCAGTATGTGGACTTTGCAACGTGAGGGGAGAACGTGTTGGACCTTGTTTACACAAACATTCCCAATGTGTGCCGGGCGGAGCCCCGCCCCCACCTCGGCTACTCAGACCACATCTCTGTGATGCCGATCCCAGCATACAGTCTGCTCGTCAGGCGCTCCAGACCAGTTCAGAAGCAGGTGAAAACCTGGCCAGTAGGAGCCATCTCTGCTCTTCAAGACTGCTTTGAGCACACTGACTGGCACATGTTCGGGGAGGCTGCAACCAATGGCAACTCTACCAACTTAGAAGAGTACACGGCATCAGTGACGAACTACACCAGCAAGTGCATCGATGACCTCACTGTGGCCAAGACCATCACTACACGTGCTAACCAGAAGCCATGGATGACTGCGGAGGTGCATGCGCTGCTGAGGACCCGTGACTCCGCCTTCAGAGCAGGCGACAAGGCAGCCCTAACAACAGTGAGGGCCAAGCTGTCCCGGGCCATCAGAGAGGCAAAGCGTGCACACATCCAGCGAACCCACAGCCACTTCCAGGACAACGGCGACACGCGGCGCATGTGGAAGGGCAATCAGGACATCACCAACTACAAGAAAACACCACTTGCCTGTGCTGGTGATGCCTCCCTCCCAGATGCGTTGAATAACTTCTACGCTTGGTTTGAGGCAGATAATGATGTGGCGGCGAGGAAGACCACCCCTCCTCCAAATGACCAGGTGCTATGTCTTACCGTGGCCGATGTGAGGAGAACCCTGTGCAGGGTCAACCCACAGAAGGCTGCTGGACCAGACAATATTCCTGGCAGAGTGCTTAGAGGATGTGCAGACCAGCTAGCAGAGATTCTCACTGACATCTTCAACATCTCCCTGAGCAGCGCCATCGTTCCTACGTGCTTCAAGGCCACCACCATCGTCCCCGTGCCTAAGAAGTCTTCAGTGTCCTGCCTCAACGACTACCGTCCCGTCACACTCACATCCATCATCATGAAGTGTTTTGAGAGGCTTGTCATGAGGCACATCAAGTCCCTGCTGCCCCCCTCACTGGACCCCCTGCAGTTCGCGTGCCGTCCCAACCGTTCAACAGACGACGCCATTGCCATCGCCCTCCAGCTGGCCCGAACCCACCTGGACAAAAATGACATGTACGTTCGAATGCTGTTCGTAGACTTCAGTTCAGCATTCAACACAATAATTCCTCAGAAACTGATTGGAAAGCTGAGCATACTGGGACTGAACACCTCCCCCTGCAACTGGATCCTAGGCTTCCTGACTGGGAAACCCCAGTCGGTCTGGATTGGAAGCAGCATCTCCAACACCATTACACTGAGCATGGGCCCCCCCCTGGGCTGTGTGCTCAGTCCACTGCTGTTCACTCTGCTGACCCACGACTGTGCAGCAATACACAGCTCGAACCACATCATCAAGTTCGCCGATGACACGACCGTGGTGGGTCTCATCAGTAAGAACAACGAGTCAGCATACAGAGAGGAGGTGCAGAGGCTAACGGACTGATGCAGAGCCAACAACCTGTCCCTGAATGTAAACAAAACAAAAGAGGTGGTTGTTGACTTCAGGACAGCACGTTGCGACCACTCTCCGCTGAACAGTGACAACTCCTCCGTAGAGATCGTTAAGAGCACCGAATTTCTTGGGGTTCACCTGGCAGAGAATCTCACCTGGTCCCTCAACACCAGGTCCATAACAAAGAAAGCCCAGCAGCGTCTCTACTTTCTGCAAAGGCTGAGAAAAGTCCATCTCCCACCCCCCATCCTCACCACATTCAACAGAGATTGTATTGAGAGCATCCTGAGCAGCTGCATCACTGCCTGGTTCGGAAATTGTACCAACTCGGATCGCAAGACCCTGCAGCGGATAGTGAGGTCAGCTGAGAAGATCATCGGGGTCTCTCTTCACGCCATCACAGACATTTACACCACACGCTGCATCCGCAAAGCAAACAGCATTGTGAAGGACCCCACGCACCCCTCATATAAATTCTTCTCCCTCCTGCCATCTGGAAAAAGGCACCGAAGAACTCGGGCTCTCACGACCAGACTATGTAACAGTTTCTTCCCCCAAGCCATCAGACTCCTCAATACCCAGAGCCTGGACTGACACCAACCTACTGCCCTCTACTGTGCCTATTGTCTTGTTTATTATTTATTGTAATGGTGTTTTACGTAGTTCAGTGTAGTTTTTGTATTGTTCATGTAGCACCATGATCCTGAAAAACGTCTCGTTTTTACTGTATACTGTACCAGCAGTTACGGTCGAAATGACAATAAAAAATAACTTGACTTGACTTGACTATAGTGGGAGAGTCTAGGACCTGAGGGCACAGCGTCAGAGTAGAGGGGTGTCCCTTTAGAACAGAGATGAGGAGGAATTTCTTTAGCCAGAAGGTGGTGTATCTGTAGAATTCGTTGCCCCAGACTGCTGTGGAGGCCAAGTCATTGAGTAATTTCAAGCAGATGTTGAGAGGTATTTAATTAGACAAGGTATCAAAGGTTCCGGGGAGAAGGCAGGAGAATGGTGTTGAGAGGGAAAATTAAATCAGCCATGATGGAATGGCAGAGCAGATGTGGTGGACTGAACAGTCCAATTCTGCTCCTCTGTCTTAAGGTCTAATATTGAAGATGTTGTTTGACACTCGATTACCACAGTTAATTGAACACTGCAACTACTTCTCCATTTGTACAAGATGACATTCAGCTGTAGTAATTAGTTGTCCTTTCTTAAGAACATTAGCACATTCCCAGAGTATACTTTGAGTAGAATAAATATACTAAATATGCCTTTAGACAATGTAAACCAATTTTACTGTGATTTTCAAAATGTTAGTTGGTTATAAATTTTATTACAGTTTGACCAAATGTTCTGTTTGGTGCTGCTTTGGTAACTCTGCATCCTTTTCTATTAAAACTGCCAAGATGCACTTTTATGGTTAATTTAATATCTCTTCTCTGGTTTCCAGTTGTGGAAACTGTTTGTACTTTTACTTCAAGGATATTGTTTGCCTCATTTTGCTGTGGAGGGACTTTTACAATTAAGCTAAACATTACTCGAGTTCCAAGCTCTTCTCGTCATTTGCTTTGGAAGGTCTGTCTTTCTAAAGCTTATACAATAAGTCTCTTTAGGATCATAACAGTGCATGTAATTTGTAACACTTCTAAGGTATTGTTTTCTGTTTCAAGTTTTATAAAACATAGAACAGTACAAGCCCTTCAGCCCACAATATTTTGCAAACCTTTTAACCTACTCCAAGTTCAATCCAACACTTTCCTCTTGCATAGTCCTCCATTTGTCTATCATCATCATCCATGTGGCCTACCTAAGAGTTTTGTAAATGCCCCTAATGCAGGGGTTCCCGACCATTTTTATGCCATGGACCAATACCATTAAGCAAGGGGTCTGTGGTCCCCAGGCTGGGAACCCCTACTTTAAGTACATCATTCCCCAGACACTGCCCCTGGAAAGCGTGGTCCAAGCAGTCACTACTCTATGTGAAAAAGCTTACTTCTGACGACCCTTCTATAATGCTGGAAAGCTAATTTTAAGAAGAATTAGAGAACTTCTCCAACGTTTATCTTTCTAACTCTAGGGCATAGTCATTTTTTTACTGCTTGTTTGGGGATCTGTGCATAATTTAATTTTTCCTTCATTCTAGTTGCATTATTTCTGTTACTCTATTTTGCTTCTTTTGATGTATCTTCCCTAGCATGCCTCATAGAGTTTCACAGCAACTGAAGTACAATCAGAGTTGTTACATAGATAAATGATGCATTATTTGCACACTAGTTCCTACATGTAACAGTCAGCCAGATGATTTTGATTTATAGGTTGAGAAATAAATGGTCTGTCATTTGAAGCAGGCTTTTCTGAATGGAATGCTTTTCAGCTTTTGGAAAATAATTTGGTGAACTGCAAGGCAAGTGAAGGGTCTCACTCTATCTGAAATGGACCAACTCTGGTTGACCTATGAAGCAATAACGTTGTCTTGGGTCTGTGGAGGTGGTTGTCCAATAGATTCTGTGTCCTTCCTGACAGCAGGTACTTTCTGCAATTGGCTTTAGTTTTTGTTAAGATTCTTTTAATTAATTTAGACACCACCAACTATACTTTATTAGGGTTTTGAAAAGATTACACAGGCCACCAAAGACTCCAGCAAATTTCTACAGAGAGCATTCTGACTGGTTGCACGGCCTGGTATGAAGGCTTCAATGCACAGGATCGGAACAAGCTGCATAGAATTGTAGACTCAACCGTCTTCATTGTGGGCACTAGCCTTTCCACTATCAAGAAATCTTTAAAAGGCAGTGCCTCAGGAAGGTGGCATCCACCATTAAAGAGCCTCAGGATCCAGGATATGCTCTCTTCTCATTATTACCATTAGCTTCTTCCTTCCACCATCAGATTTCTGAATGGTCCATGAACACTACCTCACTGTTTTGCTCTCTTTTTGCACTATTATTTATGTTTTATATATCTCTTACTGTAACTGATGCATTGCACTGTACAGCTGCTGCATAAACAACAAATTTCATGACATGTCAGTGATAGCAAACCTGATTCTGAGACAAGCCAAAAAAAAACTTGTAATTTCTAAATCTGAACTAAAACTGATAATTCCGGAGCAACAGTCCTGAAGAAGGGTCTCAGCCTGAAACATCAACTGTTTACTCTTTTCCATAGATGCTGCCTGACCTGCTGAGTTCCTCCAGCATCTGCAGATTTTCTTGTGTTTGTGCTAATTCTGAAATTGCATATGGTAGCTGCCTTTACTTTCCATTCATATTGGTTATAATTCTGGCATTTCCTGATTACTAGTACTTGACAAAAACCTTTGGTTATAATACTAACGTATTTCCCCAACATATTGAATGTTTTGATTCACTTCTGTAAAGTATTAATTTGGTCCCAGACTCTCAAATTCAAACAACAGGAATACTGCAGATGCTGGAAATTTAAGCAACACACATCAAAGTTGCTGGTGAACGCAGCAGGCCGGGCAGCATCTCTAGGAAGAGGTACAATCGACGTTTCAGGCCGAGACCCTTCGTCAGGACTAACTGAAGGAAGAGCTAGTAAGAGATTTGAAAGTGGGAGGGGGAGGGGGAGATCCAAAATGATAGGAGAAGACAGGAGGGGGAGGGATGGAGCCAAGAGCTGGACAGGTGATAGGCAAAGGGGATATGAGAGGATCATGGGACAGGAGGTCCGGGAAGAAAGACGGGGGGGGTGACCCAGAGGATGGGCAAGGGGTATAGTGAGAGGGATAGAGGGAGAAAAAGGAGAGTGAGAGAAAGAATGTGTGTTTAAAAATAAATAACAGATGGGGTACGAGGGGGAGGTGGGGCATTAGCGGAAGTTAGAGAAGTCGATGTTCATGCCATCAGGTTAGAGGCTACCCAGACGGAATATAAGGTGTTGTTCCTCCAACCTGAGTGTGGCTTCATCTTTACAGTAGAGGAGGCCGTGGATAGACATGTCAGAATGGGAATGGGATGTGGAATTAAAATGTGTGGCCACTGGGAGATCCTGCTTTCTCTGGCGGACAGAGCGTAGGTGTTCAGCAATGCGGTCTCCCAGTCTGCATCGGGTCTCGCCAACAATGTAGGTATCAGTCTTTCACCTCTGTCATCAAATGGTGAAACTTATAATCCTTTATCTGATGCCAAAGTAAATGTTTTTCTGAAACTTCTGTAACTGATCATCTGTGTGTTTTCATCTCTGTAATATCAATTCATTTTCTGAAGTCTGCTTTATTTCTAGGAACAACTTTATTCACCATGTACATTTACATGTATTAGGAATTTAATCACAGGACAATTTACAATGACCAACTAGCCTACTAACCGGTACATCTTTGGAATGTGGGTGGAAAACGGAGCACCTGGAGGAAACTCGTGCGTTCATGGGGAGAGCGGACGTATTCCTCACAGACAGTGTCAGAATTGAACTCCGAGCTCCAACGCCCCGAGCTGTAATAGTGTCATGCTAATTGCTATGCCACTGTGGTGCCCGATAATGTCATACAACAAAAACAATATTCAAAAATTATACAGAAAAAAAGGCCATAAGACTGTAAGATATAGGAGCAGAATTCGGCTATTTGACCCATCAAGTATGCTCCGCCATTTCATCATGGCTGATCCAATTTTCCTCTCAGCCCCAATCTCCTACCTTCTCCCCATATCCCTTCATGTCCTGTCCAATCAAGAATCTATCAACCTCTGCCCAAAATCTACATAAAGACTTGGTCTCTGCAACTGCCTGTGGCAAGGAATTCTACAGACTCACCACTCTCTGGATAAAGAAATTCATCCTCATCTCTGTTCTAAAAGGACGCCCCTCCACTCTAAGGTTGTGTCCTCCGGTCCTAGGCTCTCCAACCATAGGGAACATCCTCTCCGCATCCACTCTATCAAGGCCTTCCACCATTCAATGAGATCACCCCTCATTCTTCTGAATTCTAGTGCATACAGGCCCAGAGCCATCAAGCGCTCTTCATATGACAAGCCATTCAATCCTCATGAACCTCCTTTGAACCCTCTCCAGTGTCAGCACATCCTTTCTAAGATAAGGGGCCCAAAACTGTTCACAATACCCCAAGTGAGGCCTCACCATTGCTTTATAAAGCCTCAACATTACATTCTTGCTTTTATATTCTAGTCCTCTTGAAATTAATGCTAACATTGCATTTGCCTTCCTCACCACTGACTCAATCTGCAAATTAACCTTCAGGGAATCCTGAGTACATCCATTTCCAGCTCCAACTCATTAACGTGGATTGTTAGAAGTTGCAGCTGGATGCACTTCTCGCAGTAGTTGTCGGGGACACTGGGGGTCTCCCTGCCTTCCCATATTCTGCAAGAGGAGTATTCCACTATCCTGTCTGGTGTCTATACTGTCCTAGCCGAGCAGATGTAAAGAAGGGAAGGAGAAAAAGAAACTTAACCTTGAGCTTTCTTTTGTTTTGCCTTCACTGATTGAAGCCTCTCTTTGTTGAAGCCTCGAAGAGCTAAGGCCTCAAGATCACCACTCTGACTCTGTCCACCCAGATGACGGCCACAGCACTTGCCCCTGTCTTCCTTTAATTTGCTCTTGCTAATCAGTGGCAAATGACAATTGGTCGCTGGTCAAAGCTCTTACTCACTGTACCAACCCACTGCTGCCTTTTGTACATGGGCAGTGGACCTGATTGAAGTAAACACAAAATAATCTGCAGATGCTGGGGTCAAAGCAACACTCACAACACGCTGGAGGAACTCAGCAGGTCGGGCAGCATCCGTGGAAAAGATCAGTCGACGTTTTGGGCCGGAACTCTTCGTCAGGACTGTAGAGGGAAGGGGCAGAGGCCCTATAAAGAAGGTGGGGGGAGGGTGGGAAGGAGAAGGCTGGTAGGTTCCAGGTGAAAAACCAGTAAGGGGAAAGATAAAGGGGTGGGGGAGCGGAAGCAGGGAGGTGATGGGCAGGAAAGGTGAAGAAGGAATAGGGGAAAACACAATGGGTAGTAGAAGGAGGTGGAACCATGAGGGAGGTGATAGGCAGCTGGGGGAGGGGGCAGAGTGAAATAGGGATAGGGGAAGGGAGGGGGAGGGAATTACCGGAAGTTGGAGAATTCTATGTTCATACCAAGGGGCTGGAGACTACCTAGACGGTGTATGAGGTGTTGCTCCTCCAACCTGAGTTTAGCCTCATCATGGCAGTAGAGGAGGCCATGTATGGACATATCCTCTGAACTCCCTCTGAATGCACTGCCCTCCACTCTCTCTGCACTAATCCTAACCTCACCATCAAACCCGCTGACAAAGGTGGTGCTGTAGTAGTCTGGCGGATGGACCTCTACCTCACTGAGGCCAAACGGCAGCCCTCTGACACCTCCTCTTACTTACCCCTGGAACAGGACCCCACCAAAAAACATCAACCCATTGTCTCCCGCACCATCACCGCCCTTATCAACTCCGGAGACCTTCCATCCTCAGCCACTAAACTCATTATTCCCACACCCCGTACCGCTCGGTTTTACCTCCTCCCCAAGATCCACAAGCCTGACTGTCCTGGTAGACCCATAGTTTCTGCCTGCTCCTGTCCCACCGAACTTGTATCTGCCTACCTGGACTCCATTTTGTCACCCATAGTTCACCAACCTACATCCGGGATACATCCCATGCCCTCCACCTCTTCAATAACTTCCCGGTCCCCAGTCTCAACCACTTCATTTTCACTATGGATGTCCAATCCTTGTACACCTCCATTCCCCATCAAGAAGACCTCAAAGCCCTCCGCTACTTTCTGGATAATAGACCACACCAGTTCCCCATCACCACTACCCTCCTCCGGTTGGCGGAACTGGTTCTCACACTCAATAACTTCTCTTTTGGCTCTTCCCACTTTCTTCAGACTAAGGGTGTAGCTATGGGAACTCGCATGGGACCTAGCTATGCCTGCCTCTTCGTTGGTTATGTGGAACAGTCTGTGCTCCAAACCTATTCTGGTACTGCTCCCCAACTTTTCCTTCGGTACAGTGACGACTACATTGGTGCTGCTTCCTGCACCCATGCTGAGCTTGTCAATTTCATCGACTTTATTTCTAACTTCCACCCAGCCCTCAAATTCACTTGGTCTATCTCGGACACTTCTCTCCCCTTTCTCGATCTCTCGGTCTCCATCTCTGGAAACAGACTGTCCACTGACATCTTCTACAAGCCCACTGACTCTCGTAACTACCTCAACTATACCTCTTCCCACCCCGCCACAGGAAAAAATGCCATTCCCTATTTCCAGTTCCTCCGTCTCCGCCGCATCTGCTCCGAGGATGAGGTTTTCCGTTCCAGGACATCTCAAATGTCCTCTTTCTTTAAGGATCGTGGTTTCCCTTCTGCTGTCATCAATGATGCCCTCACCTGCATCTCCTCCATTTCCCGCACTTTGGCTCTCACCCCATCCTCCCGCCACCACAACAGGGACAGAGTTCCCCTTGTCCTCACCTACCACCCCACCAGCCTCCAGACCCAGCACATTATCCTCCGCAACTTCCGCCACCTTCAACAGGACCCCACCACTAAGCACATCTTTCCCTCTCCACCCCTCTCCGCCTTCTGCAGAGATCGGTCCCTCCGCGACTCCCTGGTCCACACGTCCCTCCCCACGGATTTCCCACCTGGCACTTATCCCTGTAAGCGCAAGTGCTACACCAGTCCCTACACCTCCTCTCTTGCCACCATTCAGGGCCCCAAATAGTCCTTCCAAGTGAGGCAACACTTCACTTGTGAGTCTGTTGGGGTCATCTATTGCATCCGGTGCTCCCGGTGTGGCCTCCTCTACATCGGTGAAACCCGACGCAGATTGGGGGACCGCTTCGTCGAGCACCTCCGCTCCGTCCACCAAAACAGACATTATCTCCCAGTAGCCACCCACTTCAACTCTGCTTCCCACTCCCATTCAGATATGTCCATACATGGCCTCCTCTACTGCCATGATGAGGCTAAACTCAGGTTGGAGGAGCAACACCTCATATACCGTCTAGGTCGTCTCCAGCCCCTTGGTATGAACATAGAATTCTCCAACTTCCGGTAATTCCCTCCCCCTCCCTTCCCCTATCCCTATGTCACTCTGTCCCCTCCCCCAGCTGCCTATCACCTCCCTCATGGTTCCGCCTCCTTCTACTACCCATTGTGTTTTCCCCTATTCCTTCTTCACCTTTCCTGCCTATCACCTCCCTGCTTCCCCTCCCCCACCCCTTTATCTTTCCCCTTACTGGTTTTTCACCTGGACCCTACCAGCCTTCTCCTTCCCACCCTCCCCCCACCCTCTTTATAGGGCCTCTGCCCCTTCCCTCTACAGTCCTGACGAAGAGTTCCGGCCCGAAACGTCGACCGATCTTTTCCACAGATGCTGCCCGACCTGCTGAGTTCCTCCAGCGTGTTGTGAGTGTTGACCTGATTGAAGTCCCCTCCTTTCAAAACTTCCGATGTCCTGAGTGATCGCTGGTCAAAGCTCTTTTTCACTGTACCAACCCATTGCTGCCTAAAGAAATATATAAAATAAAGTATATAAAGTAAGTTAGAGGTTAAAGTACAGATATGGAATAAAATACCAGTATGTATTTACAATGTAAACAGCAGTATAATAGTGGTTCAAAATGTTTACAGTGCAGTAATGGTGTAACAGGTAGAGAGGGGCAGAGGATGTAAATAGGATAGTTGATCAGATTAACTGCATGGGGAAGAACTTATAAAATGGCATGAGGGTTTTATTGCACTTTCTGGAAGGGAGCATTTGGACAGGCAGTTTGTAGGGTGGGTAATGTCCACAATGACATTTCCTGCCCGCTTCTTTATCCTAGACGCATACAAGTCCTGCAGTGATGGTAGACTGCAACCTTTTCTGCTGACCTGACAGAGATTCTCTGCACATTTGGCAATTAATTTGCTGTGCAGAGCACTTGACAGACAGTTGGCAATTTCATAACATTGGTGTTTACCTGTTTCTGAAATATTATAGAGTATATAAATATTATACATACATATATAGCTAGGGTGCCGAGGACTTTTGCACTGTACTGCATTTGTCAGTGTGGTGCAGAGAGTGAATTTGTAAATCTGGTGGGAGCAAAGGATATATATAGCTAAGTCCTCTGTACTTATCTCCCCATCTGCTTTCAGTAGTTAAAGTTGACTGACTGGATGCAGTAAGTTTTGTTTTCTCAGAAGGAAGATTGTAGAAGAGCATCTGCCTAAACAACTACGGTGCATAAGGAGAAAAAATGCAAGTCTTTGAAATAACAGAAGGAGCTCTGTACACCATAATCAGCTGATAATTTTGACAGATTTAGTTCAATTAGCATCAATCATTTTGTTAGCGTAAATGTAAGAGATTATGCTGGTACTGGCAATCCAGAGTAACACACACAAAATGCTTGAGCAACTCATCAGGTCAGGCAAAGTCGATGGAGAGGAATAAAGAGCTGTCATTTCATGCTGAGACCTTTCATTGGGACCTTTCATGATAAAGGGCCCTAGTCCAAAGCAGTGGCTCTTTATTCCTCTCCATAGGTGCCACCTAACCTGCTGAGTTCCTTCAGCATTTTGAATTTTATTAACATGTACCTGTCAACTCCAATATAATTTGATGTAAATTTAATCCATTTTTCTCTTTGAAAGAGAGATTTCAAGTTTACAGCAACAAGGTTGTTAATTGCCAGATTTTTATTTTATCAAGACCTAATTTCTGACATTTTTCCTTGCAGTTACCAGTACTAGGCTGCGTAAAAGCACTGTCTGTTTATTACCAACTTTGTGTTGTGCTAGTATCAACTGACTTCACCAGCAAAATACGACAGGTATTATTAATAGGGGTGGCATGGGAGCGTAGTTGTCTTACAATGGCAGTGATCACCGATCGGGTTTTGTTTCCATGACTGTTTATATGTGTTCCTCAAAACCGCGTGGATTTCCTTCGGGTGCTCCAGTTTCCTCCCATATTCCAAACGCATATGGTTATGGTTAGTGAGTTCTGGGCATGCTGTGTTGGTACTGGAAGTGTGGCAACGTTTGAGGGCTGCGTAGCGCAATCCTCGCTGATTTGACTTGATGCAAACAATGTATTTCAGTGTATGTTTCGATATTTTAATGTACTGTACGTGTGACAAATAAAGCTAATCTTTCATCTTTGGGACCACCCTGAGTTCATTAAAATCAAAAGGTCACTAACCAGATTGAGAAGCTTTCTCCAGCTCTACATTCATCCAGTAGCTAACCAACTGACAATGTTGATAGGGGTTGTTTGTTTTACATGACATATATTCAAAAATTTTATCTATCACCTTCATGTTGACAAAACCTTTATCAATTTCACTGATCAATAAGGAATATATACACTAAATGGCCAATTTATTAACTATAGGAGGTGCCTAATAAAGTGGCCACTGAGTATATGTTTGTGGTCTTCTGCTGCTCTAGCCCATCCACTACAAGGTTCAACATGTGCATTCAGAGATACTCTTCTGCACACCACCATTGTGATGCTTGCTTACTTGAGTTACTGACACCTTCCTGTTAGCTTGAGCTATTCAGGCCAATCTCCTTTGTACTTTCTCATTAACAAGGCTTTTTCACCCACAGAACTGCTGCCCACTGGATGTTTTCTGTTTTCTGCACCATTCTCTAGAAACTGCTGTGCATGAAAATCCTTGTAAGTCAGCTGTTTCTAAGATACTTACACCACCCCACCTGGCACTATTGTTCTATGGTAAAAGTCACTTAAATCACATCTCTTCCCCATTCTGAACAATAACCGAACCTCTTGACCATGGCTGCATGCTTTAATGCATTGAGTTGCTGTCACATGATTGGCTGATTAGATATTGGCATTAACGAGGAGTACAGATGTACCAAATAAAGTGGCCACTTCAGTATAACAGTTTACAGTGACGCTCTGCATCACTAAATGCAACAGAATATTTCCCAGCATAAAACCTGGGGGCAAAATACTTTGTTGATTTTTTAAAATTTCTTAAGTCCTAAAATGAAATTAAAAACTTTAGAAACTTTTTAAAAATGTCAGTTTAAGATTAGTCTTTTATTTCTGAAGCAGAAATCTGAAGCTTCTTGTATCACAGTATGGTGCCTGTGATTTTCTGAAAAACTTTCTTTTCATTATAGGATTGCTTTCCTCATGTATACTGACATGTCATTTTGAAAAGACAATAAGATAAAATAAAGTATATCTGTTTCCCAAAGAAGGAAAATTTAAGATACTGCAAATTGAATTAATTTGACGGAGTAACTGATGTAATGCACTCGCCTGTTCCTGTATTGACTGTAATGTTTATGGCTTTTTTATAGTTCTTGCATTTTCTCAGATAAATGAATCTTGTATGATCCTTGAGGAATGCTGACAAAATGCATATGGTGAGCCAATAAACATTCTGACTGACTCTCCCATCCGATTTGAAGGGTCATTGTGATACTGTGACAGGAGTCAAACTTCTGAGCCATAAAATTACACATGCTAATCCTCTTTGGGAACTGAGCATGTAATCTTGCGCCGAGAGGAACTAAAAAGAAGACTTTTGCACAGTACTATAAATTGAAACATACAGTGAAATGTCATTTTTGTCAATGACCAACACAGGTCCAAGAATGCCCTGAGGGTAGCCTGCAAGTGTTACTATGCTCCAGCACCAGCATAGCATGCACACAACTTATTTAACCCTAACTTGTACCTCTTTGGAATATGGGAGGAAACCAGAGAACCTGGAGAAACCTATGCGGTCATGTGTAAAACGTGCAAACCGTAACACTAACCACTATGTGTCGCCCTATTTACCCTGTAGTAACCCCTAATTGAAGGAGAGTAGGGGACATTGATTAGCATCCTAATTATTAGTTATCTGTTTAACAACAAAATCTGTTTAAATTGCATTTACAATATTTTAATTTTTCTCACAATTTTAATTGGTTTTCAATGTTTCTGATTACATGTTTCTAAATGTCTGGAAAAAGATTTTTAACAAGTTTGTTGTACTGGGATTAAAGAAGAAAGATTACTGGTGCTGTAAAGCCTTACACTAAATGCCTCATTATTGTACAGTTGTATTTACGTAGATATACAGATGTAAAGTATTTATATAATAAATGATCCTTGTGCAAGTAAACACTATGCTGGCTGATGGCGTACTGGCATCTGCACTGGACTTCGAAGCGAGTGGTCCTGAGTTTGAATCTGGCTCCTTACACTCTTTCCATCCATGCTGTTTTGAGCATCGAGCTAGCAACATGGGCCTCATAATAAAACAGCCAAATGCTATGGAAATGGCAAAAATGCCGCTCAATGCGCCTCAAGGCACGAAAAGGAACAACAAGTAAACACTATAATTTACTTTGAATTAATGGATGTGTATCTTGTGTGAAAAAAGCTGTCTTAAACTGTCAATCAAACGAGGGTGCCACAATAGTCCGGTGGTTAAAGTGACACTATTACAATTCGGAGCATTGGAGTTCGGAGTTCAATTACAGCGTTCTCTGTAAGAAGTTTGTCCATCCTTCCTGTAAGCACATGGGTTTCCTCTGAGTGCTCTGGTTTCCTCCCACAGACCAAAGAAGTACCAGTTAATAGGTTAGTTGGCCATTGTAAATTGTCCTATGATTAGGATAGGGTTAAGTAGGTGGGTTGCTGGGCAGCGTGACCTCATTGGGTCGGAAGGACCTGTTCCATGCTGTATCTCTAAATTTAAAAAAATAAATAAATGTTCAAAACAACAGGGTGGGATGGGGGAATATTACAACTAGGTGAGTGGGACATCCAAATACTTCAGGAAAAAAAAATTGTTGCTCGTGTATCTGTAGCCAGTGTTAGTTTTGGCTCTGCATGCTGCAGGGTTGATGTCAGAAATCCCTCTAATCCACAGAACTTTGCCAAAGGCCTTACAATCATATGGTCTCTTTAAGGAGCTTCTCCTCAATGATAGGTGTGTGCTTAGTAGATTGATGAACGGAGCCAAAGACGTGGAGAAGGCCTGCCCTGGTTTTGGAGAACTCTTGGTGTTTGGGTGGGTGAGAAGGAAGTTGGTGAGTGGGTTTTTTTTGTTGCTATTACTGTTGCTGCTTGTGTTGTTCTCCAAAAATGGTGAATGTGCTGTGTTGGCGCTGGAATGTATGGCAGCACGAGGGCTGCCCCCAGCTCATCCTAGTACTGGTTGTTTCAATGCAAATGGCATATTTTACTGTACATTTTGGTAAATAAATGAATCTGAGGGACGAGTGTTGGCACTTTCTCATGTCAGGGATTTGCTGGGCTTTTATTTCTTAAAGGAGGTTAATTTTATTTATTGCACTTACTACTTGATCATATTTTATAGAGAATCATAAAATGATCGTACCGCACCTCAGAAGGGCAACAGTACTCATGTACAAACCACGTTTCTCTAATCCACCTTGGAAAGACAAGCATACTCGTGTGCAAACTACATTTCTCTGCCCCATCTCGGAAAGAGAAGGGTACTCATGGACAGACCAGATTTCTCTGAGCAAGTCAGAAGGGCAATAGTACTTGTGTACAATCCGCATTGCTCTTCCCTACCTTGGAAAGACAAGGGTACTCATGTACAAATTGCATTTCTCTGCCACATCTCGGAAAGACAAGGGTACTCATGTACAAATTGCATTTCTCTGCCACATCTCGGAAAGACAAGGGTACTCGTGTACAAACCACATTTCTCTGTTCACCTTAGAAGGGCAATAGTACAGTACTCTGTACAAACCACATTTCTCTGATCCACCTTGGAAAGACAAAGGTACTTGTTTACGAACCACATTTTACTGATTGCCTTATGGGCAATTGTATTCGTGTGCAAGCCACATTTGTCTGCCCCTCCCCAAGGCCAACAGTACTCATGTATAAGCCACATTTCTCGACGCGATCTCGGAAAGACAAGGGTGCTCGTGTACAAATCACATTTCTTGATCCACCTCAGAAAGACAAGGGTACTTGTGTGCAAACCACATTTCTCTGCCCTACCTCGGAAAAAGCAAGGGAACTCGTGTACAAACTGCATTTCTCTAATTACCTCAGAAAGATAATAGTACTCATGTGCAAACCACATTTTTCTGCACCACCTCGGAAGGGCAACAGTACTTGGGTAAAAATCACATTTTTCTGATCCACATCGGAAAGACTGGGTGCTCAAGTACAAATCACATTTCTCTGATCCAACTCTAAAAGACAAAAGTACTTGTGTGCAAGCCACATTTCTCTGCCCCACCTCAGAAAAAGCAAAGAAACTCGTGTATAAACCGTATTTCTCTGATCAACTCAGAAGGATAATAATACTCGTGTGCAAACTACATTTGTCTATCTCATCTTGGAAAGACAAGGTACTTGTGTACAAACATGGTTGAGGGGCCTTTTTCCTTGGAGCGACAGAGGATGAGAGGTGACCTGATAGAGGTGTATAAGCTGATGAGAGGCATTGATTGTGTGGATAGTCAGAGGCTTTTTCCCAGGGCTGAAATGGCTAGCATGATAGGGCACAGTTTCAAGGTGCTTGGAAGTAGGTACAGAGGAGATGTCAGGGGTAAGTTTTTTTACACAGAGAGTGGTGAGTGCGTGGAATGGGCTGCCAGCGATGGTGGTGGTGGCAGATACGATAGGGTCTTTTATGAAACTCTTGGATAGATACATGTAGCTTAGAAAAATAGAGGGCTATGGGCAAGCCTAGGTAGTTCTAAGGTAAAGACATGTTTGGCACAGCTTTGTGGGCCGAAGGGCCTGTATTGTGCTGTGGGTTTTCTATGTTTCTAAACCACATTCCTCTGCCCTTCCTTGGAAAGACAAGGTTACTCGTGTACTAAACACATTACTCGGATCCACCTCGGAAAGACCATAAGATACAGGAACAGAAGTAGGCCATTCGGCCCATCAAGTTTGCTCCACCATTCAATCATGGGCTGACCCAATTCTTCCAGTCATCCCCACTCCCCTGCTTTCACCCCATACCCTTTGATGCCCTGGCTAATCAAGAACCTATCTATCTCTGCCTTAAATACACCCAATGACTTGGCCTCCACAGCCGTTTGTGGCAACAAATTCCACAGATTTACCACCCTCCGACTAAAGTAATTTCTGTGCATCTCAGTTCTAAAAGGACGTCCTTCAGTCCTGAAGTTGTGCCTTGTTGTCCTGGACTCCCCTACCATGGGAAATAACTTTGCCATATCTAACCTGTTCAGGCCTTTTAACATTCGGAATGTTTCTATGAGACAAGGGTACTTGTGTACAAACCACATTCCTCTGCCCCTCCTCGGAAAGACAAGGGTATTTGTGTAGAAACGAATTTTCTCTGATCCACCTCGGAAAGGCAAGGGTACTCGTGTACATACAGTAATATCATTGATGACTTGGCAAGATTTGGATGGTTCTACACTTATTGCAATCATATTCCTTGTGATAGATGCAGACATTGAAATTTTATATTCAGCTGTGTACATTGATTTACTATGAGCAAGTTGTTTTATACCTCTACAGAGTTTGAGCATCTGTGGTGAGGTCATTTTCCTTTTGGAAAGGGGTTGTGCACTGCCCTGTTAACCTACTGTAGTAAGTGAGTGGGGAGGTGTCTCAATGCTGTTCCAGGGTCTTGATCCGGATGCTGTTTGATTTGGTGGAGTACCTAGAAGTGGTCCAATGCAGTTCTGGGTAATTGCATCATGGGTTTGCAAGCTGTTAATGATGCCTTAGGCACCATTGGCCAAGACTCACATTTAGGGACTCTACAACTCATGTTCTCAGTATTATTTATCTACCTTCTTTTATTATTTGCACTATTTGTCTTCTTTTGCACATTTTCATAAATTCTATTTAATTCCTCTATTTTCCTGCAAATATCTGTAAGAAAATGAATCTTGGGATAGGTATAGTTTTATAAAAAATTGCTTTGACTTTGACTTTGCCTTTCAAAGTTCAAAGTAAATTTGTTATGAAAGTACGTAAGTGTCACCATATACTACCTGAGATTCATTTTCTTGCAGGCATAATACTCCATAAATCAACAGAAAATAACCATGGCAGAATCAGTGAAAAACTGTCCAACTTGGGTGTTCAACCAGAGTGCAGAAGACAACAAACTGCAAATACAGAAAGAAATAATAATAAATTAATAGGCAATAAATGTCGAGAACATTAGATGAAGAGTGCTTAAAAGTGAGTACTGGGTGGGTTGCTGAAGTGATTATAGTAAAAATAAGATAGGAAGTAAGTAAAAAATTCCATCATGGCTGATTTATTATCTCTTTCAACCCCATTCTCTTTCCTTCTCCCTGTATCCTTTGACTGATCAAGAACCTATCAACTTCGCTTAAAATATACCGAATGAGTTGGCCTCCACAGCTGCTTATGGCAATGAATTCCGCAGATTCACTACCCTTTGGCTGAAGAAATTACTCCTCATCTCTGTTCTAAAGCCATGTTCTTTTATTCTGAGGCTGTGCCCTCTGGTCCTAGACTCCCTTACTTTAGGAAACACCCTCTCCCTGTTCACTCTACCTAGGCCTTTCAGTGTTTCAATGAGATTCCACCCCCTTAGTTTTCTAAACTCCAACAAGTACAGGCCCAGAGCCATCAAACGCGCCTGATATGTTAACCCTTTCGTTCCCGTGATCATTCTTGTGAACCTCATCTGGAATGCCAGCACATCCTTTCTTAGGTAAGGGTCCCAAACCCAATTTCCCTTGGGATCAATAAAGTATATCTATCTACCTGTCTATATATATATATATATATATATAAAATATATATAATATATCTCTAATATGTAATAAATAACTTGGTAATACTGTACACTCCTGATGCAGGGTTTAGACCCACAATATCAACAGCTCCTTTCTCCCCATAGGTATGTCTCAACCAGTTGAGTTCCTCCAGCAATATTGTTTCTTGCTCTAACTTAAATAATGATTAGTTTCATATCTTTTGATTAAACAAATTTTCTTTTGTTTTGACAGCTCTGATTCCTGAAGTTCTTGGTGAGGAGGGTTATGAGAAAAGTTGGCAGTTAGTGCTGGAGTCTCTGCAAGATCCGCGGATAAACAGGTGGGTCCAACACAGAATTTGAGAATTGTAATGTTCATTTCTGTACTTAGAAACAGGTTGGCACACAGAAAAATCCACTTGGAATTGAAATAACCTATTCAGCTTCACAAGGAGCAAGGTTCTTAGATTGGTATGTCTTTTTGTGTAAATGTTTGAAGTATTTATCTCATATTTATCCACATTGAGTTGCATTTCTCCACTCATCTGACTTGTCTGTAACACCTAGCATTGGAGCTCCTTCGCCTCCTCCTCAGCTCACATTTATTAAAATGTAACTTCATATGTTTAAATCATATTTACATCATTACAGTCATTGAGTCATTTATTTTATTTTAGTTATTTTATTTAGAAATATAGCATGAAATAGGCCCTCTGAGCCACACCGCCAGCAACCCACCCAGCCTAATCAAGGAACAATTTACAATCACCAATTAAACAATTAACTGATCTGTCTTTGGACTGTGGGAGGAAACCTGAGCACCTGGAGGAAACCCACGCATTCACAGGGAGGACATAGAGACTCCTTACAGAGGACACCGGAATTGAACTCTGTACTCCAATGCCCCAAGCTGTAGTAGCGTTGCGCTAACTGCTATGCTACCGTGGCGCTGACTCTGGCACAGAACCAGGCCCTTGGTGCCTCTGGTCCATGCCAAACTATTATCTCCCTAGTCCCATCGACCTTAGCCCTCCAAACCCCTTCCATCCATGTACTTATCCAAACTTCTCTTAAATATTGAAATCAAACCCAGAACCACCACTTGCGCTGCAACACGTTCCACACACTCACTACCTTCTGAGTGAAGATCCCTCAGATTCCCCTTAAATAGCTCACCTTTCACCCTTAACCTATGACATAATAGAGTACTAGTTTCACCCATCTCAATGGAAAAAGCCTGCTTGTATTTACCCTATCTATAACTTTGTATACCTCTCTCAAATCTCTCCTACACTCCAGAGAATAAAGTCAATAACCTATTCATCCTTTCCTTATAACTCAGACTAGTTTAACCCAAGGTGATAATTTTCTTCAGGCACAGAAATTCAACTGTAAGGCAAGGTAGTTTAAAGACTTTACGGAAACATGCTGGAATTTTGATTTTATGCTCAAGGCAAAATAATTCAAATCATCAAGCCACAATAGTCACATTATGTATTATGTAGCTCTTATTAAAATCACAACTGATTAAAGTTCAAAGTAAACTTATTATCAAAGTATGTATATGTCACCATGTACAACTCTGAAATTCATTTGCTTGTGGGCGTTCATGGTAGAACAAAGAAATACAATAGAATCAGTGAAAAACTACATACAAACAACCAACCAACAACCAATGTGCAGAAGTTAAGTTGTCAAGTTCAAGTATATTGTTATTCAACCATTCACATGTATATCATCAAACGAAACTATGTTCCTCCGGACCAAGGTGCACAGCATGGTGCATATAACTCACACATAACACATAAAATAATTTACCACAAATAAATTGACAAATAATAAAATATATTCCAGCAGACTGACATTTAGCATAAGGTGCATTACAACTCAAGTCAAATAGTAAACAGCGTAACACTACTGGCACTTCGTAAGTGGTGAGACTTGGGTGGTGGCAGGGAGTTCAGCAGGCTCACGGCCTGGGGGGAGAAGCTGTGACAGTCCTTGTGCTAATGCTACAGTACCTCCTGCCTGATGGTAAGTTTGTGGGACGGGTGGGATGGAGGGATCCTTGATAATGTTAAGGCCCTGCATGTGCCGCGCTCCTGATAAACATCTCTGATGGGTGGAAGAGAGACCGCGATGATCCTCTCAGCAGTTCTGCCAATACTCTGTAGGGTCTTGCAGTCAGATGCCTTGCAATTCAGTACCAGATGGTGATGCAGAAGACAAACTATGCAAATCCAATCAAACAATCAAGCAATAAATAGACAGTAGACAAAAGGTGCAGGAGTAGGCCATTCAACCTTTCGAGCCAGCACCGCCATTCACTGTGATCATGGCTGATCATCCACAATCAGTATCCAGTTCCTGCCTTATCCCATAAATAGAATGGTATAGTAAAGTTGATTAAAAGAACTTTAAAAACTAGGATGTAACGTTGAGGCTTTATAAAGAACTAGTGAGGCCTCACTTGGGAGTATCATAAGCAGTTTTAGGCCCCTTAGAAAGGATGAGCTGACATTGGAGAGGATTCAAAGAAGGTTCACAAAAATGACTCCACAATTTAAAAGCTTATCATGTGAGGAGCTTTTAATGGCTCTGGGACTGTATTCACTGGAATTCAGAAGAACGAGTGGGGATCTCATTGAAACCTATCAAATGTTGAAAGACCCTGATGTGCAGAGGATGTTTCCAATGGTGGGGAATCTAAAACCAGAGAACACAGCCTCAGAATAAAGGGGCTTCCTTTTAGAACGGAAATGAGGAATGGTTTCTTTAGCCAGAGAGTAGTGAATCTATGGAATTCGTTGCCACAAGTGGCTGTGGAGGCAAAGTCATTGGGTATATTTAAGGCAAAGGTTGATAGCATCCTGATTGGTCAGGGCATGAAGGGATATAGGGAGAAAGCAGGAGATTGGGGCAGAGATGGATATGGATCAGCCAGGATGAAATGGTGAAGCAGACTCGATGGACCAAATGGCTTAATTCTGCTGCTCTATCTTATGGTCTAAATATTTTAACACAACTCAAAAATATAGTAAGTGACTATATTAGAAAGATTTTCAAACTGCTGAGAGTTCAGTAGTTGAGATAAAAAAATTCTTTTTGGTTGAGGGTCGCATCCTCCAAAATGGTGAAAGTTTTTTTGGAAAATGTTTAGGGATGGTTTCCATATGGTAAAGTTGCTTTTCCCAATATTCCCTGAGAAGTCAGGTCCAAGAATATATTTGATAGTCCTTCATTAGAGCGGAGTAGCCGTTATTGGATAAAGTTACTCTACAATGAAGATTCAGGTGATTCATTTAGCCTCATCACAAGCCACGTACACTTAAGTCAAAGTGCAACATCATACCAGTATCCTACCTAGCAATAATAATTGTTCAAATTACATTCCTACATGTGCTACCATTAACTTTAAAAAATGAGTCCCATAGACTTGATAAAACTTGAAAAAATAATTCCCCCATCAGCAATGCCAATTAGAAAATTGATTTTCCATCTGGTTCCAATGAAATTTGCAGTGCTTTATTTGGCTATTGAGATTCTAAGCATGTTTATTTTCATGTTAATAAATGCCTCTTCTTGTGTTTTATTCTTTATATCATGCAGCCAGTATGATACGGATATCTTTAGGCTTAATATTCCATAAAATTAGAAATTTTTTTACTCAGTCCAATGTGTAAAATAAAATGTCAGTTGTTTCCGAGGATGTATTTTCATTTGTCACTTTCACTGACTCTTCATCTCATGTTCTCAATTATTTAATGCTTAATTAAAGTTCAAAGTAAATTTATTATCAAAGTGCAAACAACAAGAATTCCGCAGACGCTGGTAATTCAAGCAACACACATCAAAGTTGCTGGTGAACGCAGCAGGCCAGGCAGCATCTCTAGGAAGAGGTACAGTCGACGTTTCGGGCTGAGACCCTTCGTCAGGACGAACTGAAGGAAAACCTAGTAAGAGATTTGAAAGTGGGAGGGGGAGGGGGAGATCCAAAATGATAGGAGAAGACAGGAGGGGGAGGGATGGAGCCAAGAGCTGGACAGGTGATTGGCAAAAGGGATATGAGAGGATCATGGGACAGGAGGTCCGGGGAGAAAGACAAGGTGGGGAGGAACCAGAGGATGGGCAAGGGGTATAGTCAGAGGGACAGAGGGAGAAAAAGGAGAGTGAGAGAAAGAATGTGTGTTTAAAAATAAATAACAGATGGGGTACGAGGGGGAGGTGGGGCATTAGCGGAAGTTAGAGAAGTCGATGTTCATGCCATCAGGTCGGATGCTACCCAGACGGAATATAAGGTGTTGTTCCTCCAACCTGAGTGTGGCTTCATCTTTACAGTAGAGGAGGCCGTGGATAGACATGTCAGAATGGGAATGGGATGTGGAATTAAAATGTGTGGCCACTGGGAGATCCTGCTTTCTCTGGCAGACAGAGCATAGGTGTTCAGCAAAGCGGTCTCCCAGTCTCTTATTATCAAAGTACATATATGTCACCATATACAACCCTTAAATTAATTTTCTTTCAGGCATGCATGTTCAGTAAATCCGTAATAGAATAATAACCATAATACAATGAAAGACCAAACCAACTTGGACATTCAACCAATGTGCAAAGGACAGTAAGCTATGCAGATACAAAAAGAAAGAAATAATAATAAAAAAATAAATAAGCAATAAATATCGAGAACATGAGAGGAAGAGTCCTTGAAAGTGAGTCCAGTGGTTGTGAGAACATTTCAATGATGGGGCAAGTGAAGGTGAATGAAGTTACTCCCTTTGGATCATGAGCCTGATGGTTGTGGGGTAATAACTTCCTGAACCTGGTGGTGAGGATCCTGAGGCTCCTGTACATCCTTCCTGATGGTTGAGGGGTAATAACTGTCTCTGAACCTGGTGGTGTGGGTCCTGAGGCTCCTGTACATCCTTCCTGATGGTTGAGGGGTAATAACTGTCCCTGAACCTGGTGATGTGGGTCCTGAGGCTCCTGTACCTCCTTCCTGATGGTTGAGGGGTAATAACTGTTCCTGAACCCGGTGGTGTGGGTCCTGAGGCTCCTGTACCTCCTTCCAGATGGCAGCAATGAGAGGAGAGCATGACCTGGGTGGTGGAGGTCCCTGGTGATGGATGCTGCTTTCCTGCAATAATGCTCTGTGTAGATGTGCTCAACAGTGGGAAGGGCTTTGCCCATGATGGACAGAGCCGTATCCACTATCCATTCAAGGACACTGGTGTTTCCATACCAGGCTGTGATGTAGCCAGTTAATATACTCTCCACCACACACCTATAGAAGTTTGTTAAAGTGTTCGATGATATGCCGAATCTTTGCAAACTTCTAAGGAAGTAGAGGTGCTGGCATGCTCTCTTTGTAATTGAACTTGCATGCTGGGCCCAGGACAAGTCCTCCGAAATAACACGAAGACATTTAAAGTTGTTGACCCTCTCCACTTCTCATCTTCCAATGAGGACTGGCTCATTAACCACCTGTTTCCTCCGCCTGAAGTCAGTAATTAGCTCCTTGGTCTTGCTGACATTGAGTAAAAGGTTCAACATCCTTCCTATTTATTTTTCATTTATCACTTTCAAGAACTCTCCCTCTCATGTTCTCAATATTTTATTGCTTATTTTTTTCAATTTACACAGTTTGTTGTTTTTTGCACATTGTGCATCTTGTTGGGTATGGTCTTTTATTAATTCTATTGTGCTTCTTGGATTTACTGCGTGTGTTCGCAAGGAAGTGAATCCCAGAGTTGTGCATGATGGCATATATGTACTTTGATAATAAATTTCCTTTGAACTTTGAATGTTTACTATCAAGTTTTACTGACTGTCCACTAGCAAATAGAATGAAAGAGAGCAAAAGATGGTGTATTTCAAAATCTTGTGACGTGACAGCACCCATTTGCAAATTTCCCTTAGGGTAAGAAATTGTTATCCTAGGTGGGCAGCATCTTTGGAGAGAGGAAAACACAGTTTTATGTTCAGTTTAATGACTTTTCATCTGACCTAATGAAAGACAATCAACCTGAAACATCAGCTCTGTTTCACTCTCCATGGGAGCTGCCTGATCTTGTGAATATTTCCAGCATTTTATTTCTAGTTTCTTGGATCTGTGGGTTTTTCCTAAATAAATAGCATTTAGAACTTTAGAACTATGGTCACTGTTGCAATGTAATGAATTACCATCGACATAATTCCATAGCTCAGGGTGTAGAGCGTGGTCTTGTAAACCAGGGGTCGTGAGTTCAAATCTCACTCAGGTCTCAACATTTGCGGCAGCACAGTAGTGTAGCAGTTAGCATAATGCTGTTACAGTGCCAGTGACCCGGGTTCAATTCCCGATGTTCTTTGTAAGGAATTTGTATATTCATCCCATAGCCCTGTGGGTTTGCTTCGGTTTCCTCCCACATTCCAAAGACGGATTAGAAGGTCAACTGGGTCTAACTGATTAGCATTGATGACATCTTCAAAATGCTGTGCCTCAAAAAGGTGGCATCCAACATTAAAGACCCCCATCAGCCAGGACATGCTTCATTGCTACCACCAGGGAAAGGGTACAGGAGCCTGAAGACACACATTTAATGTTTTAGGAACAGCTTCTTCCCCATCACCATCAGATGTCTGAATGGATAATGAACCTTCTTGAACACTGCTTCACTATTTTTACTCACGTTTTGCACTACTTAATTGATTTAAAATTTTAATATATATTTCTTATTGTAATTTATTGTAGTTTTATGTATTGCACTGCACTGTTGCTGCAAAACAACAGTTTTGTATTTCAATACAATAAGATATATGTCAGTGATATTAAATCTGTTTCTGATTCAATTTAGGAATGTTGAGCACAGCATTTATCTACTGGGTGAAACAGCAAGCAGGCACACTGATATAATTGCCAGTGATCATTAAAGAAACAATAAAGTTAAGGATTTGGCTGCTTTACAGTTTCATTTGTCTAATTAGTAGCATTTTACTGATAATCCCCTCATTTTTTGCGAATGCTCTCAGCTTCTCCGGTTTTGCTTAGTATTGAGCTGAGCAAGTGTTGTCGGTTTTCCAACTTTCCAAGGCACAAACTCCCCAACCACGTTGCAGATGCACAATGACTCTCCAATAGAGCATACTGAGGCATGACAGTCAAAAAGTATTTCTCACTAGCGCTCTCGGACTGATGTTCTCATTAGAAGGTTTATGGTGAAAATTGACTGCAGAACCTCTCAGTACAGAAGTCTTGAGAAAATCTGGTCTCAACTGTAAACTAAAATTCAGTTCATATCAAATTGTATGAAATTACTGTACCTAAGTTGAACCAAATGTTTGGTAGCAGTGTTGTCTACTTTGCCAATCTTCATGAGACCAAATGAAATCTGCAGTTAATTTTTTTTGTGTGGTATTCTTGGCTGCCCATAGGTGTTACAGGACTCGGGAGACATCTCATGGTACTGAGGAGAAGCCTAGCTTTGTAGCTCTGTCTTGGAAAGCTCTGTAGGATGTAGTTTTCAGGTGACCCATAGCTCATTAAACATTTTAAAAAATCTCATTCATAGGAAAGGACTTGGAGCCATTTACTTGTCAGTTTTTTATTGGAAAGCTTTTGTTGATACAGTACAGTGCAAAACTCTTAAGCACATATATCCAGCTAGGGTGCCTAAGACTTTTGCACAGTACTGTATTTGTCGATGTGGAGAGTGAGTTTGTAAATCTGGCGGGAGCAAAGGATGTTGGGAATGGCAAGGGTGGAGCTCTGCAGGAGGGGTGTGGGTGAGGTGGCAGGGGAAGAATGCCAAAGGCAGGGGGTGACGTGGGTGCAGACACGCCCAGCCCTGAGACACCAGGCAAGTTTATTTGATTCCAAACAATTGGTTTATTGATTATTACAGAATGTCTCTCTGGTGCTTTCTGCTCCCTCCTCTCTCCCTTCCCCTTTTTCCAACCATGATTCCCCTCTCCCTGCCCCCTTCCCACTCTCAGTCCACAATAGAGACCCATATCAGAATCAGGTTTATCATCGCTCACATATGTCATGAAATTTGTTTTTTTTATGTTTGCAACAGCAGTACAGTACAAAACATAGTATTACTGCAATACTGTGCAAAAGTCTTTGGCACCCTAGCTATAAATATGTGCTTAAGACTTTTGTACAGTACTGTATTATGTTAAAAATTGATTAGAAATTAAATATTTGATATTGTGGACAGATGTTGCATGCTGGATTGCATTTAAGTAAACCAATAAACCATGACTGAGATTATGTTGCTTTAAGTAGAGCATTCAGAGATGGAAATGGGGAGGAGCTGAGGGCAATACAGAGGGACCTGAAAGCCAGGATCAGGGAGGCTAAAGACAGGTACAGGAGGAAGATTGAGTGGAAACTCCAGCAGAACAACATGAGAGAGGTCTGGAGTGGGATGAGGACCATCACTGGGTTCCGGCAAACTAGCAACAGAGGAGCTGAAGGCAGTGGACAGGGCCAACGAACCTAACCTGTTCTTTAACAAATTTGACATTGTGGCCCCTGCCCATCCCCCACATGAGCCATCTGTTGTCGGCCCCCAATCATCACATATTCCACTCTCCCCTCCTACCCCTCCTCACAGTCCCCCACCCTGCTCTCATGACTATACCCCTTCCCCACACGAAACCACCACGGTGGGCTTCACAGCTGAACAGGTGAGAAGACAGCTGAAACATCTCAACCCAAGCAAGGCTGCAGGACTGGATGGTGTCAGTACCAGGGTGCTCAAAGCCTGTGCCCCTCAGCTATGTGGAGTACTTCACCATGTATTCAACATGAGCCTGAGGCTCCGGAGGGTTCCTGTACTGTGGAAGATGTCCTGCCTCGTCCCTGTGCCGAAGACGCCACGCCCCAGCGGCCTCAATGACTACAGACCAGTGGCATTGACCTCCCACATCATGAAGACCCTGGAGAGACTTGTTCTGGAGCTGCTCCGGCCTATGGTCAGGCCACACTTAGATCCCCTCCAGTTCGCCTACCAGCCCCGACTAGGAGTTGAGGATGCCATCGTCTACCTGCTGAACCGTGTCTACGCCCACCTGGACAAGCCAGCGAGCACTGTGAGGGTCATGTTCTTTGACTTCTCCAGTGCGTTCAACACCATCCGCCCTGCTCTGCTGGGGGAGAAGCTGACAGCGATGCAGGTGGATGCTTCCCTGGTATCATGGATTCTTGATTACCTGACTGGCAGACCACAGTACGTGTGCTTGAAACACTGTGTGTCCGACAGAGTGATCAGCAGCACTGGGGCTCCACAGGGGACTGTCTTGTCTCCCTTTCTCTTCAACATTTACACCTCGGACTTCAACTACTGCACAGAGTCTTGTCATCTTCAGAAGTTTTCGGATGACTCTGCCATAGTTGGATGCATCAGCAAGAGAGATGAGGCTGAGTACAGGGCTACGCTAGGAAACTTTGTCACGTGGTGTGAGCAGAATTATCTGCAGCTTAATGTGAAAAAGACTAAGGAGCTGGTGGTAGACCTGAGGAGAGCTAAGGTACCGATGACCCCTGTTTCCATCCAGGGGGTCAGTGTGGACATGGTGGAGGATTACAAATACCTGGGGATACGAATTGACAATAAACTGGACTGGTCAAAGAACACTGAGGCTGTCTACAAGAAGGGTCAGAGCCGTCTCTATTTCCTGAGGAGACTGAGGTCCTATAACATCTGCCGTACGATGCTGAGGATGTTCTACGAGTCTGTGGTGGCCAGTGCTATCATGTTTGCTGTTGTGTGCTGGGGCAGCAGGCTGAGGGTAACGGACACCAACAGAATCAATAAACTCATTCGTAAGGCCAGTGATGTTGTGGGGATGGAACTGGACTCTCTGACGGTGGTGTCTGAAAAGAGGATGCTGTCCAAGTTGCATGCCATCTTGGACAATGTCTCCCATCCACTACATAATGTACTGGGTGGGCACAGGAGTACATTCAGCCAGAGACTCATTCCACCGAGATGCAGCACAGAGCGTCATAGGAAGTCATTCCTGCCTGTGGCCATCAAACTTTACAACTCCTCCCTTGGAGGGTCAGACACCCTGAGCCAATAGGCTGGTCCTGGACTTATTTCATAATTTACTGGCATAAATTACATATTACTAGTTAACTACTTATGGTTCTATTACTATTTATTATTCATGGTGCAACTGTAACGAAAACCAATTTCCCCCAGGATCAATAAAGTATGACTATGACTATTTCTTGGGGAGGATATGTCTGCAAGCATTAGATTTTTAGGGTTCCTTTCAAAAGGCTGGTAGGAAAAACATTCCAATTATATGCTTTCATTGCCAGATATGGTTTAATATTAACCCACACAGGAAATGATGTAAAAAAAACTTACAAACAGGAAGTGATGTTTGTACAAAACAAATTGCCATACAGAATGAACAGTGCCTCTCAAGGCAGAACACAGTGAAATCAACTCTGGGCAAATTATTTACTACACTTGCAGTGTAAACCTTTCTCCTGAAAGGGTTAGGTGTCTTTATAATTTAGATGTTTAACTTTCACCTTCATTTTATGCAGCATATGTCTTTCACACAGAGTGTTGGGAATGTGGAGTACGCTGCTGGGAATGGTGGTAGAGGCAGATACATGAGACATGTTTAAGAGACTCTTAGGCACATGGATGAAAGGAAAATAGAAGGCTATACAGGAGGGAAGCATTAGATTGATCTTGAAGTTGGTTGAGAAGATGGCACAACATAGTGGGGTGAAGGGCCTGTACTGTACTCTACTGCTCTCTGTTCTCTGCCTAACTCCAAGTACTGGAGTGTTTTCTCCTTGTTATCCATTAACGTCAGTGTTATTAGGGCCTCCTGATGTCACATTTTGTTAGGTACTTGTTGGTCAAGGGCAGTCATTCACACCTCATCTTTGAAATTCAGCTGTTTGGACCAAGGTGTGATGCGTAGCAAAAACCTCAAACTGGTCTTCATGAACAAGTTATTATCTTGAACTGTTCCCTGGGAACATGCTTCCACCTCTGGTCCTGTGGGCTCTGATTGACACATATGGGGCAGGAGCTGCTTTGGGCTAGATAGATGGTTGTGAGATGGTCCATTCCTTCCATCGTTTATGCAGCACTTTGTGTGTTCGTGGCCCAATGTTCAGCTGGGCATGTTTGAGCAACGTGGTTGGATCTTGCCCACTGTCTGCCTGGTATTACGTGACTGTGCTTGGAATAGGGTGCTGGATTTGGGGTTTAGTGTGGGTCTGTGCCAGGTGAAACTGTTAGTCCTGACGGAGGGTCTCGGCCTGAAACGTCGACTGCACCTCTTCCTACAGATGCTGCCTGGCCTGCTGCGTTCACCAGCAACTTTGATATGTGTTGCTTGAATTTCCAGCATCTGCAGAATTCCTGTTGTTTAAATAGTAATTACCTGGATTCGATATGTGTTGATTTTTCTGAATATCATGTACCTGGGCAGCATTCCACATTATTGGTTTGATATCAGCTTATGACTAAATCAGTGAAAGATGAGATAGCTTTTCCACACAAGTAAATGCTATAATCTTATATCATTTGTGCTCATATGTAAAGTCATTTTAAAATTTGATTGGATCGCATTCACTGCCCCCTGAAAGTTTGATCCAAATGCCAATTAGGAGCTGAACGCCATTTACAGCATGCATTTGGTGCGAAATTCCAGTCACCGTAAAGCATTTTTTATCAAAAATACCTCAAACTTTCATTTGGACTAAAATTGAAATTCAGCTGCATTCAAAGAACTGTCAAGATTTCACGCTCACCTCAGCCTCCAGTCACTCTGTACCACATGGTGGAAAGCTGCCTTTTGTTCCTAACCCTTTGAGGAGAATGTATACATTGTTCAGAAATAATGATGTTTCTTTTTATTTTTTTTGAGAGTCCTCAAAGACAATCACATTTCAAAAGTCTCTTTGGGTGTTACTGGATTTTTCAAATTTTGACCCAGTGCCTGAGAAAAGTCTCTGATTCTACTAAATTAAGATGTAGTACTGCGAGTTAGAATACTTTCCTCAACCTCTGTATATCATGTTCAACCACAGCTTAGAGACAGTGGATCCAAGATGAAACAACACATCTGTCGTAACTGACTCGGTTCAATGCTTAAGTACCAGCACATTGGTACAATATTTATTGCTGTTACCTCATAGCTCCAGTGCCCAGGGTCACTCCTGACATAGGGGGCTGTCTGTGTAGGATTTGTACATTTTTGCACTGACCAGGTGGGTTTCCCCAAGGTGGACAAAGGACATAAAATATTTTAGCCTACTCCAGAGGTGTTGGAGCTGATGTGCTCCACCGGGGGCAGTGTGGCACGGCATTCAGGCTGGAGTCGGTGCTGCCCCCCACCAGTGTTCACTTGGCAGAAGACAAACTCTTTTGTGGTCCACTGTGGATTCCTGTGGCATTATGGCTCGAGTTTGGACTCTTTTATTGCGTGGCTGTATCTTACTGATACATTTATGTGCTGCTATCTTGTACGTGCTTTGTGCTGTGTGACTGTTGGTACTGTGTTTTGCACCTTGGCCCCAGAGTAACACTGTTTCATTTGGCTGTATTCATGAGTATTCATGAATGGATGAATGACAATTAAACTTGAATTGAATTGAATCGAATTTAAACCTTTTCATCTGATATAGCCCTCCAAGATTCTGTCATCTGTGTGCCTATCAACAGTAAGTGTCTCTTAAATCTCCTTAATGTATCTGCTTCGAACATCATCTATGCACTTCACTATCAAAAAAAACTACCTCTGATATTCCCCCTCTATTTTCCTCCAATCACCTTAAAATAATACCTCTTTGTATTTGCTATTTCTACTCTGGGAAATAGACTTTGAGCTGTCTGCTCGATGTACGGGTTAGGCTAAGGTTTACTAAATTGTGAGCGTGTTATTTTGGTACCACTTGCAGACTGCCTCCCCAGCCCATTCTCGGACTACATTGGTCATTAACACAAACGGTGCATTTCACTGTGTTTCGATGTACGTGTGACAAACAAAGCTAATCTTTTTTCCCCTCAGAGGTGGCAGCAGATAATTATCAGCTTTATAGTGCTCGGAGAATTGTTGGAGTGCGGGGAGTTGTTGGGCATGTGAATGAAGAAACAGTGCTCTGCCAAAGTCTTAGACACATATAACCATATAACAATTATGGCACGGAAACAGGCCATCTGGGCCCTTCTAGTCCGTGCCGAACTCTTACTCTCACCTAATCCCACCGACCTGCACTCGGTCCATCACCCTCCATTCCTTTCCTGTCCATATATCTATGCAATTTAACTTTAAACGACAACATCGAACCTGCCTCAACCACTTCTGCTGGAAGCTCATTCCACACAGCTACCACTCTCTGAGTAAAGAAGTTCCCCCTCATGTTACCCCTAAACTTTTGCCCTTTAGCTCTCAACTCATGTCCTCTTGTTTGAATCTCCCCCACTCTCAATGGAAAAAGCCTATCCACGTCAACTCTATCAATCCTCCTCATAATTTTAAACACCTCTATCAAGTTCCCCCTCAACCTTCTACGCTCCGAAGAATAAAGACCCAACTTGTTCAACCTTTCTCTGTAACTTCGGAGATGAAACCCAGGCAACATTTTAGTAAATCTCCTCTGTACTCTCTCAATTTTATTGACATCTTTCCTATAATTCTGCGAACAGAACTGTACACAATACTCCAAATTCGGCCTTACCAATGTGTTATACAATTTCAACATTACATCCCAACGCCTATACTCAATGCTCTGATTTATAAAGGCCAGCATACCAAAAGCTTTCTTCACCACCCTACCCACATGAGATTCCACCTTCAGGGAACTATGCACCATTATTCCTAGATCCCTCTGTTCTACGGCATTCTTCAATGCCCCACCATTTACCATGTATGTCCTATTTTGATTAGTCCTACCAAAATGTAGCACCTCACATTTTTCAGCATTAAACTCATTAAACTCCAATTTTAACATATACAGTATATAGCTAGGTTGCCTAAGACTTGCACAGTATCATATAAAATGTCTTCCCAGTTACCAGTACTTAATACTGCTGAGCTAATACAAAGCTAAATATTCTTATTTCTGTTTCCCAACCACCTTCCTGTTTTAACCAACATACAGTACTGTACAAAAGTCTGAGGTACTCTAGCTATATATATGTGCCTAAGACTTTTGCACAGTACTGTAGGTTTTCGGGAAGTAAGTGAGTGAATAGACTGCTGGGAGTTTTCTGAGAGCTAGCATAGATGTTTTAAGGCAGCTGTCCTTGTCATGACAAAATGAGAAATATGAGTTCCGGTTTAACTATATCTGGTGCAGTTGGACCCTGCTATTGTCTGCCAAGAGTTCCCACTTGTGTATTTCCCTCGGTTCTCTCCTGTCTTCTCTTAGGCCCTCACTCAACCCATCTTCACCACTCTGGTCCTTTGACTTCTAAGTAAATCACTGCCCTCCTGACTTCCTTCCTCCTCACCACGGTGGCTGATTTTGTTCATGGTTCTCCCCTTCACCGCATGGGTTTCCTCCAGGTGCTCCAATGTCCATGTGTCAAATAAAGCTAATCTTTATCTCCTGCTCTGTTTCAAATTTCCTGTCATCAACCCTTTTGTCAAAAAACCAGTTCACACAAGTCTTAGCCCTTGCAAGCTGATTTTTCTTCTCCAAATTTCTCTGTTTGTATGAATCCCTCAGTCAGATATTTGTTGTTGCTGCAATGTTGGAAGGGGGCCCTGATTAAAATCGCTAACGTCATCTTGTTTGACTGTCTAAGCTACCCTTTTCTGTGTACTATATTCCTAGGAGTGAACATCACCAATAGCCCCTCCTGGTCCAACCACGTAGATGCCGTGGCTTAGAGAGCTCACTACTGTCTCTACTTCATCAGGAAGCTAAAGAACTCTAGCATGTCCCAGTTGACCTTTATCAAATTTATCAATACACCATAGTATCCTATCTAGATGCGTCATGGTATGGGTAACTGATCTGCCCATGACCGCAAGAAACTGCAGAGACTTGTAGACACAGCTCAGCATGTCAAGGAAGCCAGCTGTCCCTCTATGGACTCCGTCTATACTTCTTTACTGCCTCAGTAAAGCAGTCAACGTAATCAAAGACTCTTCCCACCATGGACGTTCTCTCGTCGAGTCATAGAAAAGTACAGCACAGAAGTAGGCCCCTTGGCCCATCTAGCAACTTAAACTGCTTACTCCCACCGACCTGCACCGGGATCATGGCCCTACCATCCATGTACTTATCCAAATTTCTCTTAAGTGTTGAAATTAAGCTCCATGGACCACTTGTGCTGGCAGCTCATTCCACACTCTCACGAACCTCTGAGAGAAGAAGTTTCCCCTTAAATTTTTCACCTTTCACCCTTAACCCATGACCTCTAGTTGAAGTCCCATCCAACCTCAGTGGAAAAAGCCTGCTTGCATTTGCTCTATCTATACCCCTCATAATTTTGTATACCTCGATCAAATCTCCCCTCAATCTATGTTCCAAGAATAAAGTCCTAACCTATTCAATCTTTCCTTATAATTCAGGTCCTCCAGACCTGGCAACATCCTTGTAAATTTTCTCTGTATTCTTTCAACCTTATTTACATCTTTCCTGTAGGTAGGTGACTAAAACTGCACATAATACTCCAAATTAGCCCTCCCCAAAGTCTTATACAATTTTAACATAACATCCCATCTCCTGTTCCCAATACTTTGATTTATGAAGGCCAATGTGCCAAAAGCTTTCTTTTCTTTTGTATCTTCTCCCCTCTCCCATCAGGCAGATGATACAAAGCCTGAAAGCATGGACTACCAGGTTCGTTGACAGCTTGTATCTCATTGGATCTCTTGTACAGTCAGATGGACTCTTGACCTCACAATCCTTGTGTCTATTATTATCGACCTCTCAATCTACTTGCTCTGCACTTTCTCTGTTGCACTTTTTTCTGCATTCTGTTATAGTTTTACCTCAGTGCACTGTGTATTGATCTGTTCTGTATGAACAGCATATGAGACAAGCTTTTCACTGTATCTTGGTACATGCTTCAAGATTCAAGATTGTTTAATGTCATTTACAGTACACAAGTGTAAAGGAGAATGAAATATTTGTTACTCTGGACCCAGTGCAGCACAAGGAACACAACAATAATAATCCAATTTCAGTTCCAAAATATGGTAATCCATCCATGCTGAATCTCTGCAGTCTATGATGTGATAGACTTTTATCATCCACCTGTTCAAGAGCCTGTTCCTGAACCTGGTGGTATGAGTCGTGAGGCTCCTGTACCTCCTTCCTAATGGCAACAGTCAGTAGACAGCATGGCCTAGATGGTGGAGTCCTTGATGACGGATGCTGCTTTTCTGCAGCAGTGCTCCTTGTAGATGTGCTGAACGGTGGGGAGGGCTTTACCCGTGTCGGACTTCCAGATTGTAATGTATCCAGTTATTAATAACTTTCATCATCAATGGCTTATTCTCCTGAGCCTGTGCCATGAATTCTGGGTATCCCACATGAATAGAACCTTCCCCACCTCATTTTCTCAATCCTGAATGGTGATTTTTATTTGTGCAATTTAGTAATGTTGACATCTGTTTTTTTAGGTAATAGATACAGGTCATTGATTTATGGACCAAGTACTGTTGGCAAGGCTGGCGTTTTTGACCTATCCCCCATTGCCCGGAGAAGGCAACAGTGAGCTGCTGAAGTCCAAACAGTGAAATAATTTGCTGAGATATTGCAGTGGACATCTGTGTGTCTGGAATCTCAAAGGGAGGTTAATCGGAGGACATATCTCATTCCAGTGGAAATGGACAATTTGGGCAAATTTAATTCTGCAGTTCCCCTTGGCTCTGAGCTTCATATGTATTAAATATTTGCTTATAGATGTCAATTTATAACTTTTTTTGAGATTTTCCAGCCATTTCACATTTGTTCTGGTTGCCTCATTATAGGAAGGATGTAGAAACTTTAGAGAGAATGCAAAGGATATTTGCCAGTTAGAGAGCACATCTTATGAGGATAGGTTGTGTGAGCTTTGTTTTGTTTTCTTTGGAGCGAAGGAAGATGAGAGGTGACTTGATAGAGGTGTACGAGATGATAAGAAGCATAGATCAAGTGGCTAGCCAGAGATTTTTTCCCAGGGTGGAAATGGCAAGGGGGCATTATTTAAGGTGATTGGAGGAAGGTATAGGGGGATGTTACAGATAAGTTCTTTACATAGAGAGTTGTGAGTGTATGGAATGCCCTGCCAGGGTAGTTGTTAAGGCAAATATATTAGGGGCATTTAAAAAACTCTTGGATAGGCACATGGATGAAAGAGAAATGGAGGACTATGTAGGAGGGAAGAGTTAGATTGATCATGGAGTAGGTTAAAGGGTCGATACAACATCGTGGGCTGAAGTGCCTGTACTATGCTGTATGTTCTATCAACACTAGCTTGCTTTTGCACTCAAGCACTTGTTGCCTGTAGCTCTGTGTTTACGATACTTATACCCCGAAACTGTACTTGAAAATCTGTCTTCCTTTCTGATTGTATTGTTTTATTTCTGCTGTAACTCTGCTGTGTTCGAAATTTCTCTGCAGACATCTGGTGTACTGCATATGGGATCTGCTGCTAGAGTTCCTAATCCCTGAAGCTTCTAACGAGGAGTTCCAAAAGTCTCTGATAACCTTGGCTTCAGGAACCTCAGAGAAAGTGCTGGGATGAGGTAAGCAGTTGATTTGCAGAATTTTTCATTGGCGTTTTCTCTTCTGTGAAGTTCCTCTTGTCCAGCGTGGTGGCATAGCAATTAATGTTATGCTATTACAGCACCAGGGAGCCAGATTCAATACCATCACTGTCCGTAAGGAGTTTGTACATTTCCTCCTTCAGATTAGATGGATTAGATTAGCTTTATTTGTCACATGTACATCAAAACACGCAGTCAAATGCATTGTTGGTGTCAACGACCAACACAGTCTGAGGATGTGCTGAGGGCAGCCCGGAAGTGTCACCACACCTCCGGCCACCAGCATCGCATATCCACAACTCACTACTCACTAACCCTAACCTGTATGTCTTTTAGAATATAGGAGGAAACTGGAGCACCCGAAGGCAATCCACTCGGTCACAGGGGGAGTGCCCAAACTCCTTAGACACAGCGGCAGGAATTGAACCTGATCACTGGCACTGTAAAGCATTGTGCTAGCCACTAAATTGTTGCATGGGTGTAATTAGGTGTCCTGATGAAGGGTCTCGGCCTGAAACGTCGACTGTACCTCTTCCTAGAGATGCTGCCTGGCCTGCTGCGTCCCACCAGCAACTTTGATGTGTCTTGTTAATTGGGTGACCCATGCTTATTGGGCCAGAGGGGTTGTATCTCTGAATGAAATTTGATGTGCTGTGATGTTGATGGCCAGCACCCACTTACTTTGATTGTCATGGTGGCACAGTCCTCAGTCCTCCATTATGATAAAGCATCCAATCCCGAGAAACAAACATTATAATCAATATACCAACTCCCTTCTGTAGTTAGCAGTCCAGCTCATTTCAGCACTTGTGAATCAACAATGACCTCCAGAATGATTCTCCTTAACTCTAAGTGACTAAGCTTTAACTTTAAGTCATAAGCCACTTAAAAGATATCCTGCCTGCCTTCCAATCTAAGATTTGTTCCCTTGTGTAATAAACTCCAAATGTCCATTCTGTTTTTGTTTAATTTTCTCAGATCAGCAGTGGCATATTAGTTCTTGTTTCAGCCACAAACCTGTTGGAGGGAATTCCAATTGTGCTGGCATAGCAGGGACACAGTCACATTCCAATCTGAATAAGCAATTTTGTTCTTGCATAGCATAGAATCAAAGGGTCCAATCATCTGAATTTACAGGCCAAATTCTCCACATTAAAGTCTATTTAACTTTAAAGACTGTGACCAGTGGAAGACAAGCTGGACCAGGACAACATCCCGTGCACCATCAATGCCACTCAGGGACTTGGACTATATATTTAGTGTGACTGTATGTATTCCTGCTATTGTAACTATAATGTGCTGTGTGCTGTTGGTACTGTGTTTTGCACTTTAGTCCTAGAACACTGTTTCATTTGTTTGAATGGCAATTAAACTTGAACTTGAAACTCCTAGAGTTGTAAAGAGCTATTTGTTTCTTCACAGTTGAAACAAGGTTTACCTTTGGATTAACTTGTACTTTTCTTTCTTGTATAGACAAGAACCATCTCCACCCATCAACTGAATATTAAAGGAAGCATATTTCAAGAACATTACTGGGACATTGCTAAAAGAGATCAGATAACCAAAATGGATGCGAGATACAGGCTTAGCTTAAATCCTGTAAATTTCAGCTTCAGATTCGTAGTACAATGGCAGCACTAATCAGCTATTTATTGAAAATGTTAATGCATGTTAGAAATTGTCTTGCGCCTTGTCTAGCTTTGTGGAGATTATTTGAATGAGTATTTTACACTGTACTGGCCCTCTTCAGTGCCACAAATGTGTGCAAGGAAATCAAGATGATTGTCATGTTTGATATGTAACAAGTACTTCACATAAATGTGAGTTTTAAATGGTTTTAAATTCATTAGATGCAGTACCTCTGAGGCAGGTTTATATGATAGGCTTCTAAACTATTCCTTCTCAACAATTAATGACTGATGGTTGTTCTACCAAGGCCAGTCTCCACAAGTGCACTAATTAAGATATATTTATTTGAACATTACTGAATCAGAAATACTGGCACTGAATAGCACAATGAGCACCTACTGTTCAGCACTTTTTGGGCACCAAATTCATGAAGTTCTTCTGAATCATTTCATTTCACCTTTTATGGATTCTTTAAGTGTGGAGGACCTTCTCTATTAGTGTGGAAGAAGCTCTGTAGAAGTGTTAGATGGTTCATCCTCTGCCTTTTCATCAGAGGAACAGCTCTGAGGAATTTCTCAGATAAACAGTCAAGCTGCAGTACTTCCTTGTCCAATATGCTGTTTGAGAACCTATCCTTGTGTTTGTCACAATACGTCCTGGAATGGAGCAGGAGTCATCAAAATCAAATTTGTTTTATTTAAGACCTAATTGACAAAAGTGCTTTGTTAATTTAACTGCTATATGTAAGTTGGACTATCAGGAGTAGCTGCTGTACAAGACGTTACTCCTTCGTAATTTTGACTAGACGTGAGTCTGTGACGTTAAATGGCGCTGCTGGGAATGCTCGGCAGTATGAGCAGCGTTGGTGGAGAAAGAAACACAACTAACAAATGGTTCAGTGGCCGCTCGTTCAAACTTTGACCTGCTGAGTATCTTCAGTATTTATTTTCAATTTACATTTCCAGCAAGTGCAGTATTTTATGTTTCTGTGAATTCGATATTTATAGTTTCTAAAAATGTTTGAGATGTTATATTTTCATCTCACTTAGTCATAGTTTGGGTGAAGGTTAAATATCTCTATTACTTGTGTTACAGTTTTTCGTTTACCTACAGTTGTCATTTGTAACTTGTAACCAATGCAGAGTGAAATATGCTTCCCGTCTGGTTGAAGTATTGTGCTCAACCACTTGGTCTCGTTCCTCCTTTCTATCTACTCTTCTGCGTACCTGTTATTGCACTGAGCTGATGTTGGTTGCTTATTTCATTAAATATTTATTTTAAGGCCACACCTTGAAGATAGAAGTAGGTGCCCAAATGTATCAAATCATTCTACGTTAGATTTTAAGAATCATCTGTATAGAAATCTGTCTTCCGTGGACAAAGAGTGAAATAAAGAAGAGTATCAAAGCACAAATGCAAGGTTAAACCATTCACTGAATTCACTAAGAGCCATTCTGTTCTAACTTGTTGAGCCTGCTGTTAGATATAGAAGTGGAACCAACTTTTGAGAATGCTGCTTGGTTTAAGTATTCAGTAGAGGTATCAAACAGGTGTGAAACTAAACCACTACGTCCAACAAGCTCCATCTGGGATCTGAAGTACTTATGTTAAAACCAGGGAGCTTTATGACAGTGTAAGTTCCAATTTGTAGAAAGCTTCAAAGTTCGAACTCTGTGCTGGTGGTGTAGTAGCATCCGCACCCGGGCTTCGGAACGATAGGTAAAGCCAGATTTTGAATCTCTTTCCTAGATGCTCTTTCGTCACCACCTTTGATTCGGCCTATGAGAGCGTTGCTGCCAGCAAATCTGAATATTGCATTGGAGCTGTGCTTAGCCACACAGTCATATGTATAAAGTGAGTCGAACAGGGGGCTAAGCACACAGCCTTGTGGTGCTCCTGTGCTGATGGAGGTCGTGGAGGAGATGTTGTTGCCAATCCAAACTGACTGGTGTCTGCAAGTGAGGAAATCTAGGATCCAATTGCACACAGAGGTATTGGGGCCAAGGTCTTGGTGCTTATTGATTAGTTTTGAGGGGATGATGGTATTGAATGCAGAGTTATAGTTGATAAAGAGCACTCCCTGAAAGAGAGATTTAGACATTTAGTCTTCTTATAATAATTAATCATCCAGATCAGGAAACTTAAGAGGCAGAACCCTGACACTATATGGACCAAGGAAAGTCGGGAAAAGGCTGGCGATTAGGAAAATCAGCTGGTGAGATTCTGAGGACAACTGGATCAACTTGAATTTCCAGAGTATGACTGCATGGTTCTATTATACATGGGAGCCAGTAAACAGGGCTCTGGCTTTTGAGAATTAGTATTTGTATCAACTAAAGACCTGATCTGATCAACTGGCAGGAGTGTTTTGCTCATATGTTAAGTGCCATGCCCTATGATATGGATCATGAGTGTTTTTGGCAAATTTTTCTGCAGAGGTGGTTTGCCATTGCCTTCTTCTAGGCAGTGTTTTTACAGGTCGAGTGACCCTAGCCATTATCAATAATCTTCAGAGATTGTTTGCTTGGCATCAGTGGTTGCATAACCAGGACTTGTGATATGCTCCAGCTGCTCACCACCTGCTGCCATGGCTTCACATGACCCTGATCAGGTGGGCTTAGCAGGTGCTACACCTACCCAAGGGTGACCTGCAGGATAGCGACATATCTCACCCCGCCACCCCATGAAGGTGGGAAAGAGTTGTTATTCCTTATATATAAAGTCCCTAAAGCTGATCTTAACACAGCTAATTTCATATCCGGGAAACTGATCATAAATTTTGGATGATGGTGTGAAAAGAAACAAGGACCAGATGTAATTGGGCCCTGAGGAGGATTGGCCCAAATAATAAACAGAATTGCTTGTTGAATGTTAAAGATTATTTTATTTATCACTTGTACAAGGGTGTGCTGGGGGCAGCCTGCAAGTATCATTGTGTTTCTGGTGCCAACATAGCATGCCCACAGCTTATTAATCATAACCCATGTGTACGTCTTTGGACTGTGGGAGGAACCTGGAGTACCTGGAGGAAACCTACGTAGTCGTGGGGACAGCATTACAAACTCCTTACAGACAGTGGCAGGAATTGATCAGGGATCACTGATGCTGTAAAGCGTGCTATCTACCCTCTCTTCATTCTCTTTCACCTAGTGGCCACCCATTTTAATTCCACTTCCTATTCCCATTCCGACATGTCAGTCTATGGCCTCCTCTACTGTCATAATCAAGCCACACTCAGGTTGGAGGAGCAACACCCTATTTTCCGACTGGGTAGCCTCCAACCTGATAGCATGAACATCAATTTCTCAAACTTCCAGTAATGCCCCCCCCCTTCACCATTTCCCATTCCCATTTCCCTCTTATCTCCTTACCTGCCCATCATCTCCCTCTGGTGCTCCTCCTCTTTTTCCATGGCTTTCAGTCCTCTCCTATTAGATTCACCCTCCTCCAGCCCTATATCTCTTTCACAAACAATTTCCCAGCTGTTTACTTCACCCCTACCCTCCCCCTCCCCACTTTCTTACTCTGACTCCTCATCTTTTTTTCCAGTGCTGATGAAGGGTCTCAGCCCAAAATGTAGACTACTCTTTTCCATAGATGCTGTCTGACCTGCTGAGTTCCTCCACCTGACCTGCTGAGTTTGTGTGTGTTGCTTGGTTTTCCAGCATCTGCAGATTTTCTCTTGTCTGGGTTAATATGTGAGAAGCGTTTGATGGCTCTGGGTCTGTACTCACTGGATTTTAGAAGAATGAAGGAGGATCTAATTGAAACCTATCAAATATTGAAAGGTCTGGATTGTGTGAATGTGGAGAGGATATTTCCTGTTGTGGGGAAGTCTAGAACCAGAGGACACAATCTCAGAATAGAGGTTTCATTTAGAACAGAGATGAAGAGGAATTTCTTTAGCCAGAGAGTGGTGAATCTGGAATTTGGTGCCACAGGCAGCTGTGGAGGTCAAGTCATTGGGTATATTTGAAGCAGAGGTTGATAGGTTCTTGATTAATTAGGGTGTCAAAGATTACAGGGAGAGGACAGGAGAATGCGGTTCAGAGGGATAATAAATCAGCCGTGCTGGAGCAAACGCGATGGGCTAATGTTACGATGCAGAATGCTACATGGGTGAACAGCTGTTGTAATTGCAGGTGGTAACAGTTCCAGTTAGCTCACAGTTTGTATTGTACTTGATACTGAAAATGCACTGATGTATGGAGAACAATGTGCTCAGTTTTGTAAAAGAGCTATAGTTTATGATGTTGATTGTGCACTAAAGTTTGCAGAATAAAGCTTTGAAGATGAATGTAAATATCAGATCCTCTGGTTAGTGTATTTTCAACTTTTGCCTAACACCATCACTGCTTCAACACCATCACAAAAAGCGTTTCTGACCAAAAGAAACACATTGAATATTTTTACATACAGTACTGTGCAAAAGTCTTAGGCACATACAGTGGCAAGCAAAAGTTTGGGCGCCTGATCAAAATTTCTGTTACTGTGAATAGCTAAGCGAGTAAAAGATTAACTGATTTCCAAAAGGCATAAGGTTAAAAATGACACATTTCTTTAATATTTTAAGCAAGAAAACTTCTTTATTTCCATCTTTTACAGCTTCAAAATAACAAAAAAAGAAAATGGCCAGAAGCAAAAGTTTGGGCACCCTGCATGGCAGTACTTAGTAACACCCCCTTTGGCGAGTACAGTATCACAGCTTGTAAACGCTTTTTGTAGTCAGCTAAGAGTCTTTCAATTCTTGTTTGGAGGATTTTCACCCATTCTTCCTTGCAAAAGGCTTCTTGTTCTGAGAGCTACTTGGGCGGTCTTGCATGCACTGCTCTTTTGAGGTCTATCCACAGATTCTCGATGATGTTTAGGTCGGAGGCTTGCGCCTCTTGAGGTAGTCCATTGTGGATCTTGAGGTGTGTTTAGGTTCATCCTGTTGTAGAAGCCATCCTCTTTTCATCTTTGGCTTTTTTACAGACGGTGTGATGTTTGCTTCCAGAATTTGCTGGTATTTAATTGAATCCATTCTTCCCTCTACCAGTGAAATGTTCCCCATGCCACTGGCTGCAACACAAGCCCAAAGCATGATCGATCCACCCCTGTGCTTAACAGTTGGAGAGGGGTTCTTTTCATGAAATTCTGCACCTTTTTTTCTCCAAACATACCTTTGCTCATTGCGGCCAAAAAGTTCTATTCAAAAAGTTCAAAGGAACATCTAAACAAGCCTGGTGCATTTTGGAAACAAGTCCTGTGGACTGATGAAATTAAAATAGAACTTTTTGGCCCCCTCCTGGAAGTTTTCATGTTTGATTGTTTTGCAACATTGAATTACAGTGGATTTAATTTGACTTTTTTTTTAACTGATTAACAGAAAAAGACTGTCATATCAAAGTGAAAACAAATCTTTACAAATGATCTAAATTAATTACAAATATAAAACACAAAATAATTGATTGCACAAGTATTCACCCCCTTTAATATGACACAGCAAATCATCACTGGTGCAATCAATTGTCTTTCGAAGTCACATAATTCGTTAAATAGAGATCACATGAGCAGTCAAGCTGTTTCAATGCATTGTAGTAAAAATATACCTGTATTAGGAAGGTTCAATTGCTGGTGAGTCAGCATCCTGGCAAAAACTACACCATGAAGACAAAAGAACACTCCAAGCAACCCCACAGGAATGTTATTGAAAAGCACTAGTCAGGAGATGGATACAAGAAAATTTCCAAGTCCCTTGGAGTACAGTTAAGTCAATCGTCAAGAAATGGAAAGAATATGGCACAGCTGTAAATCTGCCGAGAGCAGGCCACTCTCAAAAACTGAGTGACCATGCAAAAATGGGACTAGTGAGGGAGGCCACTCAGAGACCCATGACTAGAGGAGTTACAAGCTTCAGTGGGTGAGATGGGAGAGACTGCACATACAACTGTTGCCCGGGTGCTTCACCAGTCACAGCTTTATGAGAGAGTTGCAAAGAGAAAGCCACTGTTGAAAAATACTAACATGAAATCTCAGCTAGAGTTTGCCAGAAGGCATGTGGGAGACTCTGAGGTCAGCTGGAATAAGATTCTATGGTCTGATGAAAACAAAATTGAGTTTTTTGTCCATCAGACTAAACACTTACGCCAAACACCACACATCATCAAAAACGCACCATCCCTAATGTGAAGCATGGTGGTGGCTGCATCATTTTGTGGGGATGATTCACTGCAGCAGGCCTTGGAAGGCTTGTGAAGGTAGAAGGTAAAATGAGTTCAGCAAAATACAGGGAAATCATGGCAGAAAGCCTAATGCAGTCTACAAGAGAACTGCGACTTTGGAGAAGATTTGTTTTCCAGCAAGACAAAGACACCCAACCATAAAGCCAAACCTACACAGGGATGGCTTAAAAACAACAAAGTTAATGTCCTGGAGTGGCCAAATCAGAGTCCAGACCTCAATTCAATTGAGAATTTGTGACTGGACTTGAAAAGGACTGTTCATTCATGATCCCCATGCAATCTGACAGCATGAGCAGTTTTGTAAAGAAGAATGGGGAAAATTTGCAGTGTCATATGTGCAAAGCTCATAGAGACCTATCCACACAGACTTAAAGCTGTAATTGCTGCAAAAGGTGCATCTACTAAATACTGACTCGAAGGGGGTGAATACTTATGCAATCAACTATTTTGTGTTTTATATTTGTAATTAATTTAGATCACTTTGTGGAGATCTGTTTTTACTTTAACATGAAAGAGTCAAAAAAGCCAAATTAAATACACTGTGATTTAATGTTGTAAAACAATAAAACATGAAAACTTCCAAGAGGGATGGGTGAATACTTTTTATAGGCACTGTATATAGCTAGGATGCCTAAGACTTTTGCACAGTACTGCAGCAATTTTATCTATTGCATTGTACTGCTGCCACAACAAAAAATAAATTTCGTGACGTGTGAGTGATGATAAACCTGATTTTGATATGGGTCTGTATTGTGGACTGAGAGTGGGAAGGGGGCAAGGAGAGGGGAATTGTGATTGGGACAAGGGGAAGGGAGAGAGGCAGTGAGTGGGAAGCACCTGAGAGACATCTGTAATGATCAATAAACCAATTGTTTGGAATCACATGGCCTTGCCTGGTGTCTCAGGGCTGGGTGTGTCTGCAACCACACCATCCAAGTGCACTGGCACTCCTCCTCTGCCACCTGTCCCACACTCCTCCTGCAGCGCTCCACCCTCAGCATTCCCAACATCCTATGCTCCCAGCAGATTCACAAACTCACTCACCTCTCCACGTTGACAAATACAGCACTGTGTAAACGTCTTAGTCACCCCATGTGCCTAAGACTCTTGTACAGCACTGTAGTAAACGACATTATTTAATGGTGTGGGCATCGTTGTCAAGGCCACCATTTTACTTCCCATCCCTAAATATCCCTGAGAAAGTGGTGGTGAGGTGGCACTTTATCTGTGGGTGTACAAAGGTCTGCTATAGTGCTGTGTTAATGCTGGGAAGTTATTATCAGAAAGAAGAGGGATGGAACTTGAAACACACACAAAATGCTGTAGGAACTCAGCAGGTCAGGCAGCACCTGTGGAGGGAACAGGCTGAGACCCTTCAGCAGGCCTGGAAAGAAAGAGGGGAGATGCCGAGTTTAAAAAAGGTGGTGCGAATGGGCAGAGCACGAGCTGGCAGGTGATTGGTGGATCCAGATGATGGAGGATTAATAGACAGGTAAGTGAGGGGCAAGAGGGGGAATAATTTAATAAACTGGTAGATGATAGGTATAGAGATATGAAGTTGAAGAAGGTGGACTCTGGTAGGAGAAGACATCAGACCTTGTAGTAAGGGAAGGAAGTGAGGAGGATCTGGGTAATGAGCAAATAGAGAAATTGGGGCTGGAGAAAGAGGTAGGGACAACTCAAAGATTCCTTTCATCTTTGATAGTTTAATGTTGCCTGTTTGAGATGCTGTACATGACCAATGCATCAGAGAACCCACATTGCATCACCAAAGAATATATCAGCAGGTAAGAAATGGCTGCAAATTATATACAGAAGCAAAATCTGAGCTTATGTATATATTTTCCCAAAATCTTGTGTGGCATTCTGATAATAAGATGTTCATTAGTAGTTTAGTACTGTATTTTAGATGGTGTGGAGAAATACTCCACAGGGGAATATATCATTGCCTCAATTCCAAGCATTCTAATGTTAAGCATTCAATGTCTAAAGTTCTAAACGTCTAAAATTAAAGTTCAAAGTCATTTTATTATCAAAGTACTGTGTGTACAACCTTGTGATTTATTTTATTGCAGGCATTCACAGTAGATCAAAGAAATACAATAGAATCAATGACAAGTGTGCAGAGGAACAACTGTGCAAAAATAAATAAATAATACTGAGAACGTGAGTTGTAGAGTCCTTGAAAGTGAGTCCATAAGTTGTGGAATTTGTTCAGAGTTGAGGTGAATGAAGTTATCCACACTGATTCAGGAGCCTCATGGTTCATGATAACACCCTGAAGATTTGTGTCCAGCTTTGGGTCTGACGCTTTTTGGGTTGGTGCAAGGTAGATCATTTAATCTCTGACACATTGGTTATGATGTGTGACATGGTTATTGGTCCCTTCTATATCATAGAGTAATAGAAAAGCACAGCACAGAAACAGGCCCTTCAGCCCATCTAGTCCCTGCTGAATCATTTAAACTGCCTACTTCCATCGACCTGCACCCAGACCACAGCCCTCCATACCCTACCATCCACATACCTATCCAAACTTCTCTCAAATGTTGAGACAAAATATTTCTTATTAAGACCTTCCTCTTGCAAAGCTTGGCCATGTAGCAGTTAGTATTATGCTTTACAGCACCGGTGACTTGGGTCCAATTCCTGCTGCGGTCTGTAAGCAGTTTGTTCGTTCTCCCCATGTCTGTGTGATTTTCGCTCCACATTCCAGAGGTACAGGTTAGTAGATTAACTGGTCACATGGGTATAGTTCGTCAGGCCAGTTATGGCCAGTTAACCATGCTGTATCTCTAAATAAAAAAAATCCGATCTCCAACTCCTTTCACCACAAATGATAAAACATCTTAAAATAGCATCTTTCTTTCCAGTATGAATATCTCAAAAGTGATAGATTAGATCTGGAAAGATATAAATCAAAGGTACCTATATTGTGTGATGTTAATGGATATAGTTGAAGGTTTTCTCAGTATTACAGAGAACACTGAAAACACGTCATTCAGGCTGATACAATAAACAATATTCAAATATTAATTAATTAATTGGTTGTTTGCAGCTGCCAACTAAATTGCTACACTTTTTAAACTCTAGAGTCATAGAGCACTACAGTGCAAAAACATGTTTTTTTTCTGCTTAGTCCTGGACCATAGCCCTCAATACCCATCCCATCCACGTACCTATCCAAACTTTTTTTAAATGTTAAAATCAAGCTCACATACACCACCTCTGCTGGCAGCTCATTCCACACTCTCACGACTGCCTGAGTGAGAAGTTCCCCCTCATGTTCCTTGTAAACTTTTCACCTTTCACCCAAACCCTTGACCTCCAGTTCTAGTCTCACTCAATCTCAGTGTAAAAAGACAGCTCGCATTTACCTTATCTATACCTGTGACAATTTTATAATCAGTACCGTGCAAAAGTCATAGGCACGTATATATAACATAGAGCGGAGACCAAGTTTGAACATCTGGCAGGAGCAAAGGATCACAAACAAGAGAAAATCTGCAGATGCTGGAAATCCAGGCAACACACACAAAATGCTGAAGGAACTCAGCAGGCCAGGCAACGTCTATGGAAATGAGTACAGGTGATGTTTCAGGCTGAGACCCTTCAGCAGAAAAGATAGAAAAAAAAACGATGAGGAGTGAGACTCAGACTCTGACTTATCTTTTTTTTTCTCCAGTCCTCATGGACTCCTCATCTTTTTTCTCCAGTCTTGCACACCCAGCCCTGAGACAACAGGCAAGGTCATCTAATTCCAAGTAATTGGTTTATTAACCAATATCTCTCTGGTGCTTCCTGCTCCCCCCCGTCACTTCCCCTTTTCCCAACCATGATTCCCCTCTCCCTGCCCCCTTCCCATTCTCAGTCCACAATAGAGACCTATATCAGAATCAGGTTTATCATCACTCACAAATGTCATGAAATTTGTTTTTTGTGGCAACAGTACAGTGCAATACATAAAATTACTACAGTACTATGCAAAAGTCTTGGGCACCCTAGCCTAAGAGTTCTGCACGGTAACATGTCTCTATTAAATCTATCACTATGAAGTTATTCCTATTTTTAAAGCATCATTAGGAGGGTTTGGAAGGCCTTGGGGCAGATGGGACCAATGCGCCACGCATCAAAGTCAGCGTGGATGAGTTGGACTAAAGGGCATGTTTCCATGCTGAATCAACACACATCAAAGTTGCTGGTGAACGCAGCAGGCCAGGCAGCATCTCTTGGAAGAGGTACAGTCAACGTTTTGGGCCGAGACCCTTCGTCAGGACTAACTGAAGGAAGAGTGAGTAAGAGATTTGAAAGTGGGAGGGGGAGGGGGAGATCCAAAATGATCGGAGAAGACAGGAGGGGGAGGGATGGAGTCAAGAGCTGGACAGGTGATTGGCAAAAGGGATATGAGAGGATCTCAAATAATGATTCATTATTTGTGTTCTGATCTTTTTGGTATATTTAAATTATTTCTGAGAAACGTCTGCTGTCTTGATACACTCCAATGATTTGCTCGCAATCTTGTCCTTTCTATCACCAATTGAAAAGTAAAATTCTTAGTGCAATTTGGAAAGAACTTGGCATTTCTTTAGCTCTTTCTCTTTGCAAACTTACATGTACACATTAATTTCACATACGTCAATTGTGTTATAACTGGACATGAGAGGGAAACATTTTCTACACACAGGAAGAGTGAATAGCATATTTCTGTAATGTTATACACTCTTTAATGTCCCCAGGAGGAAACAAGAAAATATGAGAATCCTGGCTCTACAAACACTAAGAAAGCCAACACTCCTGCGGTTTGAATCTGAACACTAGTGTAAGGGAGTGAGAGCTAATGTTACTAAATGAATAACCCAAAGGCCAGGACTATTAGGCCTGGGAATGTGAGTTCGTATCCCAGCATGGCATTTTGAGAATTTAAAATGGATCCAAAATTCTGGAGGTAGAATTAAAACAACATCAGTAACTGAGTGGCCATGAAGTTATCTGACATGTGTGAAAAATGACTTGGTTCATTGTGTTGTCTTGTTGCTTGTTGTGTTCTGTGTTGTTCTGCCGAGCATTGTGGGCATGATACGTTGGCACTGGAACATGTGGCTGGTTGTAAATGCAAACAACACATTTCACTGTATGCAGTTTTTTTCTTTTTCCTTGCTCTTATTTCGCATTACTTACTTAATTTTATATATATTTCTTCTTGTAATTTCCCACAGTCCAGCAGATGGACTTGGGAGTCCTCATGCAGGATTCCCTCAAGGTTAACTTGTGGTAAGGAAGGCAAATAAAGACACTAGAATACAAAAATCACACATCAAAGTTGCTGGTGAACGCAACAGGCCAAGCAGCATCTGTAGGAAGAGGTGCAGTCGACGTTTCAGGCCGAGACCCTTCGTCAGGACTAACTGAAGGAAGAGTGAGTAAGGGATTTGAAAGTTGGAGGGGAAGGGGGAGATCCAAAATGATAGGAGAAGACAGGAGGGGGAGGGATAGAGCCAGGAGCTGGACAGGTGATAGGCAAAAGGGGATACGAGAGGATCATGGGACAGAAGGTCCGGGAAGAAAGACAAGGGGGGGGGACCCAGAGGATGGGGAAGGGGTATATTCAGAGGGACAGAGGGAGAAAAAAGAGAGTGAGAGAAAGAATGTGTGCATAAAAATAAGTAACAGATGGGGTACGAGGGGGAGGTGGGGCCTTAGTGGAAGTTAGAGAAGTCGATGTTCATGCCATCAGATTAGAGGCTACCCAGACGGAATATAAGGTGTTGTTCCTCCAACCTGAGTGTGGCTTCATCTTTACAGTAGAGGAGGTCGTGGATAGACATGTCAGAATGGGAATGGGATGTGGAATTAAAATGTGTGGCCACTGGGAGATCCTGCTTTCTCTGGCGGACAGAGCGTAGATGTTCAGCAAAACGATCTCCCAGTCTGCGTCGGGTCTCGCCAATATATAAAAGGCCACATCGGGAGCACCGGACGCAGTATATCACCCCAGTCGACTCACAAGTGAGGCAACACTTCACCTGTGAGTCGACTGGGGTGATGTGAGGCAACACTTCACCTGTGAGTCGGCTGGGGTGATATACTGTGTCCGGTGCTCCCGATGTGGCCTTTTATATATTGGCGAGACCCGACGCAGACTGGGAGACCGCTTTGCTGAACATCTACGCTCTGTCCACCAGAGAAAGCAGGATCTCCCAGTGGCCACACATTTTAATTCCACATCCCATTCCCATTCTGACATGTCTATCCACGGCCTCCTCTACTGTAAAGATGAAGCCTCACTCAGGATGGAGGAACAACACCTTATATTCCGTCTGGGTAGTCTCCAAACTGATGGCGTGAACGTCGATTGCTCAAACTTCCGCTAATGCCCCACCTCCCCCTCGTACCCCATCTGTTACTTATTTTTATGCACACATTCTCTCTCTCACTCTCCTTTTTCTCCCTCTGTCCCTCTGAATATACCTCTTGCCCATCCTCTGGGTCCGCCCTCCCTTGTCTTTCTTCCCGGACCTCCTGTCCCATGATCCTCTCGTATCCCCTTTTGCCAATCACCTGTCCAGCTCTTGGCTCTATCCCTCCCCCTTCTGTCTTCTCCTATCATTTTGGATCTCCCCCTCCCCCTCCCACTTTCAACTCCCTTACTCACTCTTCCTTCAGTTAGTCCTGATGAAGGGTCTCGGCCTGAAACGTCGACTGTACCTCTTCCTACAGATGCTGCCTGGCCTGCTGCGTTCACCAGCAACTTTGATGTGTGTTGCTTGAATTTCCAGCATCTGCAGAATTCCTGTTGTTTGCACTAGAATACAAAAGCAAGGATGTAATGCTGAGGCTTTATAAGGCAGTGGTCAGATGGCACTTGGTGTATTGTGAGCAGTTTTGGGCTCCTTAATATAAGAAAGGATGCGCTGGCATTGGAAAGGATGTTCATGAGAATGATCCCACAAATGAAAGAGTTGACATATGAGGAGCATTTGATGTCTCCGGGCCTCTACTTGCTGGAGTTTAGAAGATTAAAACCATAAGACCATAAGATAAAAGAGCAAAATTAAGCCATTTGGCCCATTGAGTCTGCTCCACCATTTCATCATTCCTGATTCAATTTTCCTCTCAACCCCAATCTCCTTCCTTCTCCCCATATCCCTTCATACCCTGTCCAATCAAGAATCTATCAATCTCTTCCTTAATTATACATAAAGCCTTGGCTTCCACAGCTGCTTGTAGCAGTGAATTCCACAGATTCACCACTCTCTGGCTAAAGAAATACCTCCTCATCTACACTCTAGAAGGATACCCCTCTGTTTTGAGGCCGTGTCCTCTGGTCTTAGACTCTCCCACCATAGGAAACATCCTCTCCACATCCACTCTATCAAGGCCTTTCACCATTCAATAGGTTTCAATGAGGTCACCCCTCATTCTTCTGAATTCCAGTGAATACAGGGCCAGAGCCATCAAACGCTCTTCACATGACAAGCCATTCAATCCTGGAATCATTTTCATGAATATCCTTTGAACCCTCTGCAGTTTCAGCACATCCTTTCTAAAACAAGGGGCCCAAACCTGTTCATAATAATCCAACCTAGGCCTCTCCAGTGCTTTATAAAGTCTCAACATTACATCCTGCTTTTGAATGAGGGGAATCTCATTGCAACCTATTGAATATTGAAAGGTCTGAATAAAGTAGATGTGGAAGGAAATTATTTACAGTGGGGTGTCTAGGACCAGTGGGCACAGCCTCAAAATTGATGGACATCCATTTAGAACAGAGATGAAGAAGATTTCTTCAGTTAGAGGGTGGTGAATCTGTGGAATCCATTGCCACAGACCAAGTCATTGGGTATATTTAAAGCGGAAGTTCTTGATTAATCAGGGTGTCAAAGGTTACAAGGAGAAGGCAGAAGAATGGGGTTGAGAGGGATAATAAAATCAGTCATGATGAATTGGCAGAGCAGACTAATTTTGCTCCTATGTCTTATGGTCTTCTGGTCTAAATTATAGTTCTTATTATGTATTGCACTCTGCTGGTGCCGCAAAATAACAAATTTCACGAGAGATGCCAGTGATATTAAACCTGATTCTGATTCTGGTTTTGATGTACATGATAAATAAATCTGAATTTGAGTCGGAGTTCTTCACAAAAGTACTTGCTCTGTTGGCGGAGGATGTCAAGAAAAAGGGTTGTAACAAGTCATCTGGTGTAAACCAATCATAAACAAGAGAAAATCTGCAGATGCTGGAAATCCAAAGCAACACACACAAAATGCTGGAGGAACTCAGCAGGCCAGGCAGCATCTATGGAAAAAAAATACAGTCAACATTTCGGGCCGAGACCCTTCAGCAAGACTGGAGAAAAAAAGATGGAGTAGATTTAAAAGGTGGAGGAAGGGAGAGAGAAACAAAGTGATAGGTGAAACCGGTTGGGGGAGGGGTTGAACTAAAGAGCTGGGAAGCTGATTGGTGAGATACAAGGCTGGAGAAGGGAGAGTCTGATAGGAGAGGACAGAAGGCCGTGGAAGAAAGAAAAGGGGGGAGGAGAACCAGAGGGAGGTGATGGGCAGTCAAGGAAATAAGGTGAGAGAGGGAAAAGAGAATAGGGAATGGAGAAGGTGGGGCATTACCGGAAGTTTGAGAAATCAGTGTTCATGCTGTCAGATTGGAGGCTACCCAGACAGAATGTAAGATGTTGCTCCTCCAACCTGAGTGTGGCCTCATCGCAGCAGTAGAGGGGGCCATGGATTGTTCACACTTATGAGGTCCACTGAACATCGAGAGAATCTGAGCCTGTTTCCCAAGGTGGAAGGCACAAACTTAAGGTGAGAGGGAGAAAGTTTAAAGGGCACTTATAAGGCAGGTTTTGAATGAAGGGGTTGGTTGGTGGCTGGAGCTTGCTGCCAGTGGAGGAGGTGGAAACATACAAGGCAAAATTGTTTACGAGGCATTTTGACAGATATATGAGCAGCTGGGAAAGGAGGGACATCGATCATGTGCTGGCAAAAAGCTGCAGGGAGTTGCAGGCTTAGCCAGTTGCATCATGTCATTGGCCTCCACAGCATCAAGGGCATCTTCAAAAGGCGACACCTGAGGAAGGAGGCACCATCATTGAGGACCCCCAATACCCAGAACTTGCCCAGAACATAGACTGAAAATCTGGCAGAGTGGTTCCACAACAACAACCTCTCACTCAATGTCAGCAAGACCAAGGAGCTGATTATTGACTTCAGGAGAAGGAAAACAGAAGTCCATGAGCCAGTCCTCATCGGGGGACCAGAGATGTTATCATTTCAGAGGACCGTCCTGGGCCCAGCACGCAAGTTCAATTACGAAGAAATCTCACAGCGCCTTCCTAAGAGTTTGCAAAGATTTGGCATGTCACCTAAAACTTTGACAAACTTCTATAGATGTGTGGTGGAGAGTATATTGACTGGCTGTGTCAGAGCCTGGTATGGAAACACCAAAACCCTTGTACGGAAAGTTCCGCGAAAAGGAATGGATTCGACTCAGTCCATCACGGGTAAAACACTCCCCACCATTGAACACATTTACATAAAGTGTGGTCGTAGGAAAGCATCATCCATTATCAGGGACTCCATTGCCCAGGACATGCTCTCCTCTTGCTGCTGCTGTCAGGAAGAAGGTACAGGAGCATCAGGACTCACATCACCAGTTTCAGGAACATTAATTACCCCTCAACTATCAGGCTCTTGAACCAGAGGGAATAACTTCATTCAACTTCACTCACCCCATTTCTGAGGTATTCCCCTAACCTATGGACTCACCTTCATGGACTCGTCATCTCATGTTCTCAATATTTATTACATTTTTCTTAATTTTTTTGTATTTGCAGAGTTTGTTACACACTGCTTGAATGCGCAAGTTGGTATGGTCTTTTATTGATTCCATTATGGATTTTTTGACTATGCTTGCAAGAAAATGAATCTCGGGGTTGTATATGATGACATATACAGTACGTACTTTGAAAATAAAATTTACGTTGAACTTTGAAATGTTCTCATTCAAGATCCCATCAGAGAGGAGGTACAGAAGCCTGAAGACACACACTCAACACTTCAGGAACAGCTTCTTCCCCTCTGTCATCAGATTCCTGAATGGACAATGAACCTCACTACCTCACTACCATTTTCACTCTTTTTGCATTAATTATTTAATTTAATATCTACATTTCTTATTGTAATTTATAGCTTCTATTGTGTATTCCAATGTACTGCTGCCACAAAACATCAAATTTCAAGGTATTTGTCAGTGATATTAAACCTGATTCTGAATCTTAGTTTGCATTATCAGCATACTTAGTGGAGAAATCATAGGCAGAACATCTATACTCTAAAATCACCTCTTCAACAGGCTTAAAATTATGATGGTCATTGTGAATGTGCACTGTCTATTTCCCAGGACTGGACAATCAAGAACTAGAGGGCACAGGTTTAAAGTGAGAGGCAAGAGATCTGAGCAGTACCTTTTCCACCCAGATGGTGGTCAGTATTTGGAATGAGCCGCCAGGTACATTAACAGGTGCCTGGAGATGTACACGGATAGGATGTGGGCCAAATGCAGGCAAATGGGACTCACTTAGATGTCTTCAATTGTGGGGAGAAGGCAGGATAATGGGATTAAGAAGGAAAATAAATCAGCCACGATGAAATGGCAGAGCAGACTCAAAGGGCCAAATGGCCTAATTCTGCTCCTATGTCTTATGGCCTCATGGAACCTTGGTTAGCATAGGCTAGTGGACCAAAATGCCTATTTCTGTGCTGTATGAGTGTATAACTGGAATTTCTGGAAACAATTTGGAAGCCACAGGATATATACATCCTGAAGAGGAAGTACTCTAAAGGCAAGATGACACAACCATGGCTAACAAGAAAAGTCAAAGCCAACATGAAAGCCAAAGAGAGGGCATATAATACAGAAAAATTAGTGGGAAGTTATAGGATTGGGAAGCTTTTAAAAACCAAGCAAAGGCAACAAAAAAAGCTTCAAGATTAAGATGGAATATGAAAGGAAGCTAGCCAATAATATTGAAGAGGATACCAAAAGGTACTTCAGATACATGAAGTGTAAAAGAGTGGCAGGAGTGTATATCAGACCACTGGAAAATGATGCTGGAGAGGTAGTAAAGTGGAACAGTTAAATGGTGGACTGACTAAATAAGTATTTTACATGAGTCTTCACCATGGAAGACACTAGCAGTATGGTGGAAGTTCCAGGTGTCAGGGATCATGAAGTGTGTGAAGTTACCATAACCAGAAAGAAGGTTGTTTGGTATCTGAAATGTCTGAAGGTAGATAAGTCACCTCGCCCAGATGGTGTACATCCCAGGGTTCTCAAAGACAAGGCTGAAGAGATTGTGGAGGCATTAGTAATGACCTTTCAAGAATCACTAGATTCCAGAATGGCTCCAGAAGACTGGAAAATTACAAATGTCACAAGAGAGAGAGGCAGAAGAAGGGAAATTATAGGCCAATTAGTCTGACCTCAGTGGTTGGGAAGATGTTGGAGTCAATTATTAAGGATGAGGTCTCACAGTACTTGAAGACACATGATAAAGTAGGTCATAGTCATCATGGTTTCCTCAAGGGAAAATCTTGCCGGGAAAATCTGTTAGAATTCTTTGAAGAAATAATGAGCAGGATAGACAAAGGCGAAACGGTTGATGTTGTGTACTTGGATTTTCAAAAGGCCTTTGACAAGGTGCCTCACATGAGGCTACTCAACAAGCCACAAGCCCATGGTATTACAGGAAAGATTCTAGCATGGATAAAGCAGTGGCTGATTGGCAGGAAACAAAGAGTGGGAATACAGGGAGCCTTTTCTGGTTGGCTGCCGGTGACTAGTGATGTTCCATAAGGGTCTGTGTTAGGACCATTTCTTTTTATGCTGTATGTCAATGATCTGGATAATGGAATTGATGGCTTTGTTGTTGCAGATCATTAAAAAGCTAGGTTTGAAGAAGTAGAGAAGTTACAGAAAGGCTTACACAGATTAGGAGAATGGGCAAAGAAATGGCAGATGGAATACAGTGTCTGGTCATGCATTTTGGTAGAAGAAATGAAAGGTTTGACTATGTTCTAAATGGAGAGAAAAAGCAAAAAACTAAGGTGCAAAGGGACTTGGGAGTCCTTGTGCAGGATTCCCTAAAGATTAATTTGCAGGTTGAGTCTGTGGTGAGGAAAGCAAATGCATTTCAAGAGGACTAGAATATAAAAGCAAGAATGTAATGTTAAGACTATAAAGCACTGGTAAAGCCTCACTTGGAGTATTGTGAGCATTTCTGGGCCCCTCATCTTAGAAAGGATGTGCTGAAACTGGAGAGGGTTCAAAGAACGTTCATGAAAATGTTTCCAGGATTGAAAGGCTTGATGTATGAGGAGCATTTGATGGCTCTGGGCCTATATTCACTAGAATTCAAAAGAATGAGGGGTGATCTCATTGAAACATGTTGAATGGTGAAAGGCCTTGATAGAGTGGACGTGGAGAGGATGTTTCCTACGGTGGGAGAGTCTGAGACCAGAAGACACAGCCTTAGAATAGAGAGGTGTCCTTTTAGAACAGAGATGAGGAGGAATGTCTTTCACCAGAGAGTGGTGGATCTGTGGAATTCTTTGTCACAGGCAGCTGTGGTAACCAATCTTTTATGTATATTTTGGGCAGAGGTTGTTAGATTCTTGACTGGTCAGGGCATGAAGGGATATGGGGAGAAGGCAGGAGATTTGGGGCCGAGAGGAAAATTGGAACAGTCATGATGAAATGGCAGAGCAGCCTCGATGGGCCAACTGGCCTAATTCTGCTCATGTACCCTGTGGCCTTATAATAGCTGTGGAGCCAGGTAATATTTTTCAGCTCAAACTGATAGATATTTTTCCTTAGCACAGATCAACGAATATTACACAAGGGCAGGTTGATTAACTATAGTCTAACTAACTGAAAGAGTAAATAGCCTCATGTTGTGATTTTTCAGCAGAAGTATGTTCTCCTTTTCCTGTGTGGTCAACCTGTGTCCAGTTGACATTTTGTGCCTACTGACAGACAATCGGTGGCCACTTCATTAGGTATGCCTGTACACCTGCTCGTTAATGCAAATATCTCATCAGCCAATCATGTGACGGCAACTCGAGGCATAAAAGCATGCTGACAAAGAAGTGTGATCTAAATGACTTTGACTGTGGAATGATTGTTGGTGCCAGATGGGGTGGCTTGAGTATCTCAGAAGATGCTGATCTGCTGGGATTTTAATGCACAGCAGTCTTTAGAGTTTAAAGAGAAAGGAGCGAGAAACAAAAAAAACCATACATTGAGCGGCAGTTCTGTGGGTGAAAATGCTTTGTTAATGAGAGAGGTCAGAGGAGAATGTCCAGACTGGTTCAAGCTGTCAGGAGGGTAACAGTAACTCAAATAACCACACGTTACAACAGTGGTGTGCAGAAGAGCGTCTCTGAAAGCACAACTCATCAAACCTTGATGTGTATGGGCTACGGCAGCAGAAGGCCACGGACACACACTCAGTGGCCACTGTATTAGCTACAGGAAGTATCTAATGAATTGGTCACTGAGTGTACATCACTGGTTCAAAATCCATCAACCAATCAAGTCAGAGGCCCAGCACCATCTTAGAACAATGAGGGACAAACTATGTATTCTCTTGCTTGTGAAAGAACCAAAACACAGCAAATAATTCCTGCATGGAACCTGGTCCGTAGAGAAAAAAAAAACACTCATGATATTTGACAATTAAACTATTACATCTTGTTTTACATAGTGCAAATATAAAATATGGACAGCAAAGAATGTGGAGTGTTTACTAACATATGCTAGCATTTAAGCAGATAGGCTTTGCAGATCTTTTGACATTTAATAGCAAGGGAACGTTTTTTGTTCAATCAATGTGACTGAGTTGGAATGTAGGAATGTTAGCAGATGCTTTCGATCAGTCTTTTTCCTCTGCTTATAAACTGCGCATTTTGCTTCAATTAATTCAGACCGCAGGTGTCAGTTGGATTTCATGATCATCAGGGGACTCTTTAGTCTGGAGTTCTGTGTCTAGCAATGGCACTGATATAAGCAAGCTGCTCGAGCCAAGCAAATCGTCCAGAAGTGATTTACTTAATAAGGCCTGTGTGACATTCCATCTGGGATTTTTTTTTTAATCATACATTTTGCTATTTTGCATTGTGGTTCATCGTGTCTTGGCTTGTAAATCCCTTTTGAGTTCTGTCCTGAAAACTCTGCTTGTGACAACTGGGGTTGATGGCATTCGTCTATGTCGACCCTTGAACTGTAAACCAGAAGCTGTGAAAGGTCACAGGTACACTGGATTAGCTGATGCTGCTTTACACTCAGTGGACCAGTTCATTAGGTACCTCCTGTACCTAATAAAGTGGCCACTGAGTGTATGTCCGTGGTCTTCTGCTGCTGTAGCCCATCCACTTCAAGGTTCGATGTGTTGTGCGTTCAGAGATGCTCTTCTGCACATGGTTATTTGAGTTAATGTCACCTTCTTGTCAGCTTGAACCAGTCTGGCCATTCTCCTCAGACCTCTCTCATTAACAAGGTGTTTGCGCCCACAGAACTACCACTCACTGGATTGTTTTTGTTTGTTGCACTATTCTCTGTGAACTCTAGAGACTGTTGTGAGTGAAATCCCAGGAGATCAGCAGTTTCTGAGATACTCAAACCACCCCGTCTGGCACCAACAATCATTCCATGATCAAAGTCACTTAGATCACATTTCTTCCCCATTCTGATGTTAGGTCTGAACCACAGCTGATCCTCTTGACCACATCTGCATGCTTTTATACATTGAGTTGAGAGAAAACAGAGGAAAGGTTAGGGATTGGGCGGCACGGTAACTTAGCAGTTAGGATTACACTTCACAGCACCAGCGATCAGAGTTCAATTCCTGCTGCTGTCTGTAAGGATTTTGTACGTTGTCCCCATGACCGTGTGGGTTTCCTCCGGGTGTTCAGCTTTCCTTTGACATACTGGTTAGGGTTCGTAGGTTGTAGGCGTGTTATGTTGGTGCCGGAAGCATGGCATCCTCAGACTGTGTTGGTCATTGATACAAAAGGTGCATTTCACTGTATGTTTCGATATCTCTATGTACATGTGACAAATAAAGTTAATCTTTCTTCTTCATAAAACCAGTATCCGTTGCAGGAAAAGGGAGTATGGGAGGACCAGCCAGGTCTGGTGCTTGGGTGGAAAACAGAAGAGGTTAATTGATGGAGCAGGTGATGGAGGAAGTCAAATGTGGAACCACAGTGGGGGCTGGAGGTGCAAATGGAAAATGCAGGATCATTGGTTGCTGAGATTAGTTTGGAAGCCAGAAGCTCTATTTCTCTTGAGCTGCAGGAGGTCAGGGTCAGAGAGGTTGCAGCAGGACAGGAAACAGGAGTGAAAGAAGGCTGTAGTAGATGGAGTAGAGGGTGGTATTATTGTACCTGGAGTTTGGTGAGCAGTGGTGTTCCGCAGCGAGCGGTTCGGGAACCTCTGCTCTTTTTAATTTTTATAAATGACTTGGATGAGGAAGTGGAAGGCTGGGTTGGTAGGTTTACTGATGACATGAAGACTGGTGGAGTTGTGGATAGCGTTTAAGGTTGTTGTCGGTACAACGGGATGCAGGGCCAGGCTGAGAAGCAGCAGATGGAGTTCAATCCAGTAAAGTGTACACTTTGGAAGGTCAAGCTTGAAAGCAAAGAGCAGGGTTATTGGTTGGATTTGCAGCAGTGAGGAGGAACAGGGGGATCTTGGGATCCATGTCTGCAGATCCCTTGAAGTTGCTCACAGGTCAATCAGATGGTTAAGAATGTGTATGGTGTGTTGTCCCTCATTGGTCGGGGAAGAGCTGCGACAGAAGAATGTGACAATTCTATAAAACTCTGGCTAGACAGTACTTGGAGTATTGTGTTCAGTTCTGGTCACCTTGTTGTAGGGAGGATGTAGAAGATTTAGAGAGGGTGTAGAGGAGATTTACCAGGATGCTGCCTGGATTAGATGTCATGTGTTATGAAGATAGGGTGAGTGAGCTCAGGCTTTTTTGTTTGAAGCGAGGGAGGATGAGAGCTGACTTGCTTGAGGTGTGTAAGATCAGAAAAGGCAGAGACAGAGTGGACAGCCAGCACTTTTTTCCCTGGGTGGAAATGGCTAATATGAGAGGACATAATTTTAAGGTAATTGGAGGAAAGTATAGGAGGGATGTTAGACGTATGTTTTTCCACATAGAGAGTGTTGGGTTATGGAACTTACTGCTTGGGGGGTTGGTGTTAGAGGCAAGATACATTAGATACATTAGGGACATTTAGGAGACTCTTAAATAGACCCATGGATGATAGAAAAATGGCAGGCTATTTGGGAGATATGCAGGTAAAGAGATTTCTTCTCCTCACATGCCTATCACCTCCCTCTGGTGCCCCTCCTTCTTTCTCCCATGGTCCATTCTCCTTTTCTATCAGTTTCCTTCTTCTCAAGCCCTTTACCTTTCCCACCCAGCTGGCTACATCGATCACCTTCCAGCTGGACCTTCTTCCCCTCCCCGCTCCTTCTTACTCTGGCTTCTTCCCTCTTCCCTTCCGTCCCGATGAAGGATCTCAGCCTGAAACATCGACTGTTTATTGCTCTGCACGGATACTGTCTCACCTGCTGAGTTCTCCAGCATTTTGTGTGTGTTGCTTTGGAAGAGAAGGGTTAGATTGATCTTAGGGGAGGTTAACAGGTCAGCGCGTGACATCGTGGACCAAAGGGCCTGGACTGATCTACGATCTATGTTCTGTGTTCAATGAGATGCAAAATTTCCTGTACACTACTGGTGATGATCTTCAGGAATGGATTGCCTCAGAAACAGGTTTATTGTAACTGAAACACGCTGTGGATCTTTTTGTTTCGTGGCAGCAGTACAGTGCAATATCTAAAATTTTAATTAAGTTCCAATGAGAAATATAACAAATAAATAAGGAGGGCAAAAAGTGAAGTGGTGTTCACAGATTCATTGCCGGTTCAGAAAGCTGTTGATGAAGCTATTCCTAAAACATGAGTGTGTGTTTTTTAGGCTCTTGTACTTCCTTTCTGATGGTCGTAATGAGACGAGGGCATGTCCTGGATGGTGAGGGTGAGGGTTCTTAATGGTGGATGCTGCATTCTGGAGGCAACGCCTATTGAAGCTGTCCTCGATCCTGGGGAGGCTAGTGCCCATGATGGAGCCGGCTGAGTCACAACCCTCTGTAGCTTTGTAGAAGGATTCTTCATTGCTGTTTCCATAATAGTTTTGTTGAACCTTGAACCTGGATCACTTATAGTCTGGCCTCTGCCCTTTGACCTGTTGAGCATGGGTGACCCTACCAAGAACCAAAGCATGAATCCCTGACTCCAGCCAGCATAGCTCTCTGGGTCACTGAGGCACACAAACCTCCAAACCATGACAAGCTTGTGGTCCTCTTGGAGAATCCTGGGTTGACGGCTCTGTGAATACTACTATTTGAATACAGCAATAGCTAAACAGTGAGTCAAACATTGAGGTGTTACTGCGGATTTATAGTGACAGCATTTGAGGCGAATAAACAGCTTCCCATTGAGGGAAAATATCCCAGTCCTTCCCAAGTACTGACACAACCCCTCTTGTCTCAAAAATCAGCCCTGTTGTGTATCTAACATTTCAGTAATACTGTAAGTATATTGTTTGATTAAGCATTCTTGTTAATTTAAATAATTCATTATGGGCTATATGTAAAAGTACATGAATGGTATACATTATCACACCACCAGTCATATGTAAGCACCTCGCTGAAAGTAAAAACATGACTGACTCGCAACTCTTGGCTCCTACATTTTCCTTTCAATCAGTTTTTATGTTTTCGAATTAGAAAACATAACAAGCCCCTTCCAAACACTGCTATGCACTCTTGAAGAAACCGATTGTAGTCCAGTATAAAACTGTAACAAACAGGTACATAACGTTGAAGCGTAGTGCCGTTGCAACCAGAGCTGATGCTATGATGTGTGATCAGTCCTGAAACAGCACTACCCTACTGAGATACAAATTACTGAGTGAACATCCAGAATCTGGAGATGTTCACTGTAGGAACGCCAAAGCCCAGAGTCAATCGGAAGTCCGAAAGTCAAATCCCAAAGGCCGAAGATTGGAGACTAGAGGCTAAAGACTGGAGGCCTATTCTGGAGTTGGAGGAATGTCTGTGTGTGGGGGGGAGGGAGGAAAGGGGCTGGTTTTCTTGTTTTTTTTTGTTGCTTCTTGTGTTTTGTGTTGTACCACCAAGCATAATGGGTGTGATATGTTGGCGCCAGAATGTGTGGTGATATTTGTGAGCTGTCCTTAGATTGTGTTGGTTGATTACACAAATGACCCATTTCACTGTATACCAACTTTCTGCCTGTTATGTCATTGGTGTTTAGGGCAGCAACAAAGGTCCTCCGTCTCTGGTAGTGTTCAGGGCTTCCTTCATCATGTCAGTAGATTCCTCTTGGTTTTAACTACTGTCAGTCATGGACTTCCTGGCTGGAGACTCAGGAATACTGTCACGCTTAGATTCGGAAGGATTCTCCGTTGCTGTTTCTGTAACAATTTTGTTTTACCAGCAGCGTTCCCTCTAAGGTGTGGGCACGCACACACATCTTTTGCTGCTAGCACACGAAGGAATTTAAACTGCGCACAAATGCTTGTCACCCTTTACCTCGTTGGCATGTCAAGTATATTTCACAATCGTACACAATCACATTTCTTTTTCCGGTTTCTGATGCAGACAGTTTTGACAATGTGGGATCTGCGGTGACTTGTCTGCAGATTTTAGAACTGGCTTATTTAGACTGTTTTTATTGAAGTTATTCAGAGCACACATATTGTTGTCACTGGGCAAAAAATTGCACGGCACAGGATCTTTGCCCACACCGGTCATTATAAATTAGGGGAAACACTGTTTACCAGTCAGGGTTGTTAGCCCTAAGCTGAACTTCCGAGCCCGGAGGATTTCACTGTATGTTTCATAAATAAATGAAAAAATAAATCTGAGCCTGAATCTCAATAATAGAAGTGCTTTAATCTCTGCTCTGTATATGACCAGGCAAATTAAACTTTGCTTGCTTCTGCCTCTCACTCCCCTGAATGCATGTCTCTGTGGCTGAAAATGTATGTCAACACAGAGTCTAACAGAAAGGCTGTGGGATAATGGGGTCAATTATGGCACAGTACGGACAACTTGCACATGTCTTGGCTGCACTGCAGTTTGGAAGCACGCACATGATCTGATACAAAATGTACTAAACTTGTAGACAGGTCTCAACCTTGCATTTGGATCATCCTTTCCCCCCCCCCCACCCCCACCCCCAGACAGTTTAGCAATTAAATATGCTGTCATTTTCTTTGCTACTGCCAGAGAAATGTATCTGATTGAACTGGATGTCTGTGCAGTTACACAGCTCTGCAATCTGGCTTCTGCTCATGGTTTGGAGAACATCTTTCAGCTAAATTGCGTGTCCTTGGAGTCTCATTCATAACAACGATTAACTGTGTTAATCCATTAACATCATTCCTCTACTTGTCTGTATAAAAATTAGCCATAATTTAATCAAGAAACAGTATTTTGAAACACATTCTCTCTCATTATCTACTTGATTGTATAGTCCCTGTGGACTTTATCTGTACTCTAAAAATTTATATTTATTTTGCTGTTTTTATGATTTAAGCCAATTTTCATTCCTCAAGCAAGACCGTTTTCTGGTTTTTCTCAGGTTGCTGCTTCTGGGAGCTTGCTGTTTACATATCATCTGCTGTGTATCTTCCCTGCAACACTTTCAAACAGTTTGGCTGGTTTTAAATGCCTTAAAGCTTTTCAAAGTAGAAAACTATTCTTCCTTCCATCATCCAGACTATGCTGTCTTCTTGCTACTAACATCAGGCAGGACCCCGTTATTCCACGGCAGCACTTGCGGACACCCTAGGTTGTGTTGCTAATTGTGTTTCAATGTGCAGTACTGTGCAAAAGTCTTACACTCCTATGTGTATCTCGGGTGCCTAAGACTTTTGCAGAATACTGTGTTTGTCAATGTGGAGCGGAGAGCGAGTTTGTAAATCTGGCGGGAGCAAAGAATGTTGGGAATGGCGAGGGTGGAGCACCGCGGGAGGGGTGTGGGACAGGTGGCAGAGGAGTGCCAGTGACAGAGGAGTGTGACACACTCAGCCCTGAGACACCATTTGATTCCAAACAATTGGTTTGTTGATCATTACAGAATGTCTCACTGGTGCTTCCCGCTCCCTCTGCTCTCCGTTACCCCTTTCCCAACCATGATTCCCCTCTCAGTTTGAGAGGGAGAAGCACAAGTCACATGTATCAGTATCACAATGGAATAAAGTGAATTGCAGAGGCATGAAAGAGGAGCTTGCCCAGGCGGATTTGAAGGGGATACTGGTGGGGATGATGGCAGAGTAGAGGTGGCTGAAGTTTCTGGGAATATTTTACAAGGTGCAGGACAGATATGTCCCAGAGAATAAGTTGTTCTCAAATGGCAGCGATAGGCAATGGGGGCTGACAAGGGAAGTTCAGGACTGCATAAGAGCCAAGGAAAGGGCATATAAGGCAGCAAAAGTGAGTGGGAAATTGGATGATTGGGAAGCTTTTAAAATCCAACAAAAGGCAACTAAAAGAGCTATACAAAGGGAACAAAATGAAATATGAGGGCAAACTAGCCAATAATATAAAACAGGATACTAAAAGTTTTTTCAGTTATATACAGAGTAAAAGGGAGGTGATATTGGACCACTGGAAACTGATGCTGGTGAGGTAGCAATGGGGGACAAAGAAATGGCAGCTGAACTTAATGGGTACTTTACTTAAGTCTTCACTGTGGAAGACACTAGCAGTGTACCAGATGTCCGTGAGTGTCAGGGAGCAGGAGTGAGTTCTAGGCAAACTCAAAGGTCTTCAGGTGGCTGTCACATGAACCAGATGGACTACATCCCAGAGTCCCGAGAGAGGTTGTTGAAGAGATGATGGATGCATTGGTCATGATCTTTCAAGAGTCACCTGATTCTGGCATGGTGCCAGAGGACTGGAAATTTGCAAATGTCACTCCACTCTTTAAGAACGGCGGGAGGCAAAAGAAAGGAAATTATAGGCCAGTTAGCCTAACGTCAGTGGTTGGGGAAGTGTTGGAGTCTATTATTAAGCACAAGATTCTGAGGAATTTAGACTAATGATAAAATAAGTCAAAGTCAGCATGATTTCTGTTAAGGGAAGTCTTGCCTGACAAATCTGTTAAAGTTCTTCGAGAAAGTAACAAGCAGGGTGAACAAAGGAGAGGCAGTAGTTGTCATTTACTTGGATTTTTAGAAAACGTTTGATAAGGTGCCACACATGAAGCTGCCTAAAAAGATAAATTCCTATGGTGTTACAGGAAAGATACTGGCATAGATAGAGGAATGTCTGACAGCCAGGTGGCAGTGAGTGGCAATAAAGAGGGCTTTTTCTGGTCGGCTGCTGGGTGGAGTTCCTCAGGGGTCAGTATTAGGACCACTACTTTTCACGTTGTTTGTCAATGATTTAGATAATGGAATTGATAGCTTTGGGCAAAGTTTGTGGATGATACAAAGGTAGGTGGAGGGGTAGGTAGTGCTGAGGAAGCAATGTGATTGCAGCAGGACCTGGACAAATTGGAAGAATGGACAAAAAAGTGGCAGATGGAATACAGTGTTGGGAAATGTATGATAATGCATTTTGGTTAAAGGAACAACAGTGCTGACTATTATCTAAATGGGGAGAAGGTTCAAACATCAGAGGTGCAGAGGGACTTAGGAGTCCTCATGCAAGACTCCCAGAAGGTTAATTTACAGGTTGAGTCTGTGGTAAAGAAGGCAAATGCAATGTTGGCATTTATTTCAAGGGGAATAGAATATAAAAACAAGGAGATAATGCTGAGCCTTTATAAGACACTAGTCAGGCCACACTAGGAGTATTGTCAACAGTTTTGGGCCCCTTATCTCAGTCAGGACGTATTGTCACTAGACAGAGTCCAGAGGAGGTTCATGAGGATGAGTCTGGGAATGAAGGAGTTAACATATGAGGAGTGTTTGGCAGCTTTGGGCCTGTGCTCACTGGAAATTAGAAGAACGCGTGGGGATCTCATTGAAACCTACTGAATGTTGAAAGGACGAGATAGGGTGGATGTGGAGAGGATGTTTCCTATGGTGGGGGTATCCAGAACTAGAGGGCACAGCCTCAAAACTGAGGAGCGACCTTTTAGAATGGAGGTAAGGAGGAATTTTTTAGCAAGAGAGTAGTGAATCTGTGGAATGCTCTGCCACAGACTGGGGTGGAGGCCAAGTCCGTGGGTATATTTAAGGCAGAAGTTGACAGTTTCCTGATCGGTCAGAGCCTCAAAGGATATGGCAAGAAGGCAGGTGTATAGGGTTGAGTGGGATCCGGGTTCAGCCATAATGGAATCGTGGAGCAGACTCGATGGGCTGAATGGCCTAATTCTGCTCCTGTGTCTTATGGTCTTCTGGTTTCCCTGCCCCGCTTCCCACTCTCAGTCCACAATAGAGACCATATCAGAATCAGGCTTATCATAATTACATATGTCATGATTTTTTTTGTGGCAGCAGTACAGTGCAATATATAAAATTACTACAGTACTGTGCAAAGGTCTTAGGTACCTTAGCTATATATATGTGCCTAAGACTTTTGCATAGTACTGTACATGTGATAACTAAATGAATCTGAACATGCCTTTGACTTCTCTTTGATCTCCAGCAATACAACCTCCAAGAAAGCTGCTTTCTTCTGAACCCAAATTGCAGTTCTTCCATTACTAATGACCATTTGTGATTTACAAATATGAAGTTAAGCTATCGAATGCAACTCTGTGTCTGACTGTTGATTTGCTGTGTATACAAAACAGGTGCAGTAGACTGAGGAAAAAGTCAAAGTTCAAAATTCAAATTGAACATGTTGGGGTCGTCGATGCTAGTCCTTAAAAGCTTGACTGATCTAACTAAAGTTCGAACCTTGCCTTGAAATTCATTCCCAGAACGTAGAGCTAAACCTGATATATGTACAAATGTATGTGTCCCTGCGTTGTATCTGCTTCTAAAATCCATTTCCCTCAAGCCACAGAATGGCTTTTGGAGATACAGATTCAGACTTACTTACCGCATGTACATTGAAACATGCAGTGAGATGCCTTGTTTGTGTTAACAACTGACGTAACCTAAGGATTTGCTGGGGCCAGCCTGCAAGTGTCACCACAGATTCCGATGCCTACCATGTTCAGCCTTTCCCTCCCTTCCATCCACCTACCATTCACACACACAGAAAGGCCTCCAACCGCAGGACAGACCTCTGGGCCTCCAGGCTCCAAAGGACTCACGGACATCAGGTGCAGGACCATCTGCGGTCAGCGTGGGGGCTGTGCTGCTACCTAGGAGAGACTACAGGTTGGGTATTCTTGGCCCTGTTATGTCTTCTGAACAAGACAAAGGAAAAGACCTGGTGTATCCATTGGTGATTGTGTAGAGCAGTACAACAGCACCAGCAACCAGGGTTCTACTCCCATCTCTGTCTGTAAGGAGTTTGTACATTCTCTCCATAACTGCGTGAATTTCCCTTGGATGCTCTGGTTTCCTCCCACATTCCAAAGGCGTACAGGCCAGTAGGTTTATTGGTTATTTGGGTGTAATTGGGCTCGTTGGGCTGGAAGAACCTGTTACCGTGCTGTATCTCTAAATCAATAAATAAAAATGTATAGCTCAGAATCAGGCCATTTGGCCTAATTCTTCAGGCTGACCCCCCCAAGGATCCTCCTAGCCCTCTGCAAATCTTTCTCACCATCATCTTCATTCATGGTTTCCTAAAACACCCTGTTTTAGCCCACTTAGTCACAGTCATTCTTGTTACAAGTTTCATTAAGTTGAGCTACCAGCCTTCTCCTTCCCACCCTCCCCCCACCTTCTTTATAGGGCCTCTGCCCCTTCCCTCTACAGTCCTGACGAAGGGTTCCGGCCTGAGACCTCGACTCATCGTTTCCACGGATGCTGCCCGACCTGCTGAGTTCCTCCAGCGTGTTGTGAGTGTCATTAAGTTGTTACTCTTGAACTCCCAACTGGGTTGGGGGGTGGTGGGATTCACTGCTGACTGGGGAGAACATGTGACTCCTGGTGTTCATTGTTCTCATAAGATGAGAAATCACCGTGGTATTTATTTCTGTTACCCCGAGTCCTGGATAATTCACAGTGAGGTGACTCCCCTCATTCTCGCCTTTTCCAGTGAGGTGAATCCCAGGTGTTTCTCCAGTTGTGCTATGCTACGCACTACGCGCTGCCATACTGACCGGAAACAATATGTTTTACTCAGGCAAGGAGGAGAATTGACAGAGCTGTGTTTGCTGAACTTGGCTGGAAAATTGTTCAGATTCAAGCAGATGGAACAGACTCGCGTTTGAAACATGGACTTGGCACAAGTAATGATCTGCATCCTTTCGAAAATTCCTGTTTAATCGTTGGCCCTGATGTTACTGGAGGGTAGCAGAGCCTTGTCTGGAACGGCTGCTTCTGAATCATACCCCTTCTGAAGCTTATACCCAACACAGAGTGCTGGTCTGATGCCAGATTGGCTGCAGCTTTTTAACCACATCCTGTGGAATCTGCGCTCCGGGCAGAAAATCGTTGGACCAAGTCGGTGAGTTTGTCCCTTCAGTTGGCTGCTCAGAAGAATTGATGGGGAACGTGTTTAATGCAATCCACTGAGAGGAATGCAAAATCAAACAAAAGCTCAACAAGGAAGACCCAGTTGCAGTATTTTACAGACCTAGTCACAGATCTTCTCACGAGAATAATTCCGGGAATGAGGAGCTTTTGATAGCTGGAGTTCAGAAGAATTAAGGAGGATTGTATTTAAACCTATCAAATACCGAAAGCCCAGGATGGAGTTCAGAGTTCAAAGTAAAATTTATTATCAAAGTACATATATGTCACCATATACAGCGCAGAGATTAATTTCCTTGCAGGCATACTCAGTAAATCCAAGAAGCATAATAGAGTCAATGAAAGATTGCACCCAACACTGCGGAAAATACAATCAATGTGCAAAAGACAACAAAAACTGTGCAAATACAAAAGAAGACAAAAAGAAAGAAATATAAACAATAAATAAGCAATAAATATTGAGACCATGAGATGAAGAGTCCTTGAAAGTGAGTCCAAAGTTTGTGGGAAAATCTCAGTGATGGGGCAAGTGAAGTTACCTCCTTTGGTTCACGAGCCTGATGGTTGGTAATAACTATTCCTGAACATGGTGGTGTGAATCCTGACGGTCTGAGCCTCCATCCTGATGGCAGCAGCGAAGAGAGAGCATGGTCTGTGAGGTGGGGGTTATTGATGATAGGTGCTGCTTTCCTGCGTCAGTGCTCCGGGGTGGGGGGGGGGGTAGGACTTTACCTACGATGGACTGGGCCATATCCACTACTTTTTGTAGGCTTTTCCATTCAAGGGCATTGGTGTTTTCATAGCAGGTCATGATGCAACTAATCAATGTACTCTCCACCACACATCTATAGAATTTTGTCAACGTTTTAGAGGTCATGATGAATCTTCACAAACTCCTAAGGAATAGAGGCACTGATGTGATTTCTTCGTAATTGAACTTACGTGCTGGGCCCAGGACAGGTCCTCTGAAGTGATAACACCAAGGGATTTAAAGTTGCTGACCCTCTCCACTTCTGATCTTCCAATGAGGACTTTGGTTTCCTCCTTCTGAAGTCAATGATCAGCTCCTTGGTCTTGCTGACATTGAGTGAGAGGTTGTTGTTGTGACACCACTCAGACAGATTTTCAATCTCCCTTCTATGTCTTGATCATCACCACCCTTGATTCAGCCTACAACAGTGGTATCATCAGCAAATTTAAATATGGCATCGGAGCTGTGCTTAGCCACACAGGCATAAGTGTAAAATGAGTAGAGCAGGGGGCTAAGCACACAGCCTTGTGGCCCTCCTGTGCTGATGGAGTTCGTGGGGGAGATATTGCCATTCTGAACTAAATGGGGTCTGCAAGTGAGGAAATCCAGGATCCAATTGCACAAGGGGGCATTGAGGCCCTGGTATTGGAGCTTATTGATTAGTTTTGAGGGGACGATGGTATTAAATGCTGAGCTGTAGTTAATAAAGATCATTCTGATGTATGCATCTTTGCTATCTTAATGCTTCAGGATTGAGTGAAAAGCCAATGAGATGGCATCTGTTGTGGAATTGTTGTCTTGGTAGGCAACTTGGGGCAGATCCAAGTCGCTTCTCAGGCAGGAGTTGATATGTTTCATCGCCAACCTCTCAAAACACTTCATCTCAGTGGATGTACGTTTGCAGGTGCTACTGGATGATAGGCAATGAGGCAGTTTACCACGTTGTTTTTAGACACTGGTGTAGTTGAAGGCTGTTTGAAGCAGGTGGGCACCTCAGACTGTCGAAGTGAGAGGTTAAAGATCTCGGTGAGTACTCTAGCACAGGTCAAAGTATTCGGCCAGGTATTCTACCTGGGCCAGATGTTTTCTGTATCCTCTTAAAGGATGCTTTCACATCAGCCTCATGACTGAAAGCACAGGTTCATCAGAGGCTGTGAGAGCTTGTGGCCTTTCCTCCATGTTTTGATGGTCAAAGTGAGAATAGAGGTCATTGAGCTCACCTGGAAGCGAAGCTCTGTTGTCAGGGCTGGTAATGGGGATAAGCTCCCACTGCCTATTAAATGCTCCCAATGGCATGCATCTCAAATAGTCTCTACTGCCAGCCAAGTCCAGTTCCTGGCATTCCTGTGTGACTTGGCTACTAAGCCCAGTGGAACTATTTCTACTGACAGGAGAAGGGGCAAAGACGGGTTACTGGTGCCTTCAAACCAGTGACTTTGGGCAGATGGGGGTCATCAGCCGTGGTTGGCAGCTCATCTAGGAGAAGGAAAACTCTGATTCCAAACCTCTGCTGCCTTGCGGCTGTACCCGCTCACGGGGAAGGCTTTGGGAGTAAACGCCGAAGAAAACCCCAGAGCTGGGGTCCCGAAGCAGGCTTACGCTCAGTTCAACACCGACTGGCAACTCCCGCGACACTGCTCTGTAAAACTGTGTCGGTCTCTGCCGTCCCCTTGGATCCATCAGCTACATGGAGAGGGGGAGCCTGCGACACGGGCAACAGCTTGCTTTGTACTGCCCTGGCTTGCCTATCACATAGACAGCTGGAATGCAACATCCGTGGTTGAACCCGACCAATGGACAGCCTCATTAGATAAACATTAATGTGGAGCTATCACATCCAAAGTGCTGGAGGGACTTAGCAGATGTGGCAGCATCTACAAAAATGAATGACGCTCAACATTTCTGCCCAAGGCCCCTCATTGGGCCTGGATAAGATGGGGGAAGATGACAGAATAAAAAGGTGGAGGGGAGAGGATAAGGTAGGAGGTGATATGTGAACATGAAACTATCATAGGTCCACCCCCTGTCCCCAAACCCCCTCTCCACACACACACCTGGCTTGGCCACGTATCCACACGGAGCTCATTTTGGCTGCTGCAGAATCCTGGAAAGCCAAGTTTCCTGTTCCTTCATCCTTAAAGCCACCAAGACATGGGGTGGATCCAGGAATTCCATTCTCCTCAGCTGTCTTGTACCCACCTACCTATTCTTGGCACCTATCGCAGGCAAGAAAGTTCATCAACATTTCTACTTCCTCAGGAGGCGAAAGAAATTGAGCATCTTTCAATAATCACTAGGTTTCAGTGAGATCCCCCACATTCTTCTAATCACCAGCAAGTACAGGCCCAAAGTCATCAAATGCTCTTCATATATTAACCCTTTCATTCCCGGGATCATTCTCGTCAACCTCCTCTGGGCCCCTCTCCAATGCCAGTACATCCCCTCTTCGACATGGGACCCAAAACTGCTCACAGTACTCCAAATACAGTCTGACAGATGCCTTATAAAGCCTCAGCATTACATCCTTGCTTTCATATTCTAGTCCTCTGGAAGTGAATGCTAATATTACATTTGCCTTCCTTACCACCAGCTCAAATTGCAAGTTAACCTTTAGGGAATCCTGCACAAGGAATTGTGATTTCTGAATTTGTTCCCCATTTAGTAAAGAGTCTACATCTTTATTCCTTCTACAAAAGCGCGTGATCATACACTTCATTAAACTATATTCATCTGCCATTTCTTTGCTCGTTTCCTTAATCTGTTCAAATCCTCCTGAAGACACCCTGTTTCCTCACACTACCTGCCCCTCCACCTACCTTTGTACCATCCACAAACGTGGCCATCAGTTCTGCCATCCAGATCATGAACTGTGAGCCCTATCGGATCAATAGGGAGAATGTAGCCAGTGCTCATGCGGCTGAGTGAATTGATTGGGCCTCCGATGCGGGGAGGGTTCCCTCTTTTCGTGCGGGCTTTTGAACGTGCATGTTTCAGGCTCGGTTCATTGCTCCCACACTGTCCATTGCCCAGCGAGTCCCATGGCTAACATGACTCAGCAAAAACGTTCAATCATACTGCTTCGTTGTCATTCTTGCCACGGAGCAAACATATAACCTGAGAGGTCGCGGTCCCAACACTAACCCCTGCGAATCACCACTTGCCACCAGCAACCAACCAGAAAAGGCCCCTCTTGCTCCCACTATTTGCCTTCTGCAAGTCAGCCAGTCTTCTCTTCCTCTCTACTGCCGGCAGCTTGTAACTCAGCAACAAGGTTCCTGTCCCTCTTTGGACAGTATTAGCAGTGCAATCACTTGAGTCAAGTATGATATTCTCCAAAGAGCTGTCTATTAGTGGGTCCTCAGCCGCCTATAGAGGACTATTTGGATCCTCGTAACTGGGACGTTAGGGTGCATTCCCTTAATGAAGAATGCCTGTGTGTGACTTTGTTCAATGTGAGGAGGCTGATGCAATGGCCCTTGACAGACCAGGGTCAGAGTCAGCAATGCAAGATAACTGGTGACCCTGCACTGCAGCAGCTTTCTTCCGTCTTCACTACCGTTGCAATGTGTCATCGTCTTCCACCAGCTCCACCACTGAGGTCTTAGTTGGATTGCTCTGGAAACTTCTCTTCAATTTAGCACCATGGGTGACCTACCAGGAGCAAAGTGCAAGATGGCTAAACTCCAGACGGTATCGCTCTCAGGATCTTATTAACTCACAAGCCTCTCCACGCTGACAAGGTGACGATCCTCGGAGAAGGCCTCTTTTATAACTGCTGGGGTTGGGGGGGAGGAGATGACCTATCAGGGTCAGCATCCAGGTCAGTGGACTGTGACCGGTTCTGAGGCCCTGCGGGGAAGAGGGTCAGGCATAATGGGACAGATGGGCTGAACTGTGTGTATTTCAATGCTATTATCAGTAAGGGAGATGAACAAAGATCAGTATAGGGAACTATTACATTGTGGCCATAACAGAGATTTAGCTGAGAGAGGAACAATGATAGGTGCTTAATATTTCAGGGTTTTGATATTTTTGAAAAGGTAAAAAAGGAAGTAAAAAAATAAATGGCATATGGGGCTGGGAGGTAATGTGCCATTGATCAGAGACAACTTCCCTTGTATAGACTGGGATCTCCCTTGTGCAAGAGGCTTAAATGGGGCAGAACTTGTTCTTGACGTAAGAAACCTGCAGGGGTTTTTTATATCAATTTGCACAGAACTGTATTTGTCAATGTGGAGCAGAAAGCAAGTTTGTAACTCTGGCGGGAGCAAAGGATGTTGGGAAAGGCGAGGGTGGTGCAGTTACGGGACAGGTAGCAGGGAAGCAGCGCCAAGGGCGGGGTGTGGCACGGGTGCAGACGCACCCAGCCCTGAGACATCAGGAAAGATCACTTGATTCCAAGCAACTGGTTTATTGATCATTACAGAAAGTCTCTCTGGTGCTTCCTGCTCCCTCCCTTCTCCCTTCCCAATTTCCCAACCATGATTCCCCTTTCCTTGCCCCCTTCCCACTCTCAGCCCGCAATAGATACCCATATCATAATCAGATTGATCATCACTCACATATATCATAAAATGTGTTCTTCTCTTTGCGGCAGCAGTTCAATGTAATACATAAAGTTACTACAGTACTGCCCTAGCTATCTGTATGTGTCTAAGACTTTTGCACAGTACTGTAGATAGTCCAATAAGAAGAGGGACCATAGTGAACCTGGTGCTGGGTAATGTGCCCGGCCAGGTGACTGACCTTTCCGGGGGGGGGGGCGGGTGCAGTGGGACCATGACTTCTTAAATTTTAAGATATGTATGGATAGGGATATGTCTGGACATTGTGGGAGAGTATTAAATCGGAGCAGGACAAATTACAAGGGTGTTATGGAGGAACTAGGGAGAATTAATTGGGAACAACTGTTTTATGACAAGACAATATCTGACATGTGGACAAATGCAGAGTATGGATCAGGTACGTACCAATAAGCAGGAAGAACAAAGACGAGAAGGTACGGGAACATTGGATGTCAAGAGAGGGGGGTAAATTTAGTCAAGAGAAAGGAAGCATACAGAATGTAAAGTTTAGGAAGATACAACCAAAGAGCTTTTGAGGATCAAGAAGGGAACTAGGAAAAGGAGAAGTCATGAGAAGTCATTTGCAAGAAGGATTAAAGAGAATCTCAGGGTATTCTATGCATACATCACGAGCAATAGGATAACCAGGGTGTGGGTATGCCTCTCAAGGATAAAGGAGGTAGAAGGTGTGGCTGAGGTTCCAAATGAGTACTTTGCGTCAGTATCCAGGCAAAAGGACATAGAGGATAGGGAGATCTGTGTGCAGCCTACCTATTCGCTAGGGCATTTTGAGATAAAGAAAGGGGTAGTGTGGGGTCTCTTGAAGAACATAAAGGTGGATAAGTCTTCAGAGCCTGATAGGATATACCTCAGGTTATTGAGAGAGGCAAACGGTGAGATTGCTGGTGCCGTGACTAAAATCTCTGGGACCTCTCCAACCCCAGGCAAGGTCCTGGAGGCCTGGCAATTAGTTAATGTTGTTCTATTATTCAAGGAGGAAAATAAAGCTAATACTGGAAACTATAGATCATTGAGTGTCCAGGCAGTGATAGGGAAGCTACTGGAGAAGACTGTAAAGGATAAGGTTTATAAGCAATTGGAAAACCATGGCTTAACTAGGGGCAGTTTTTATGGCCTTGTGCAGGACAAGTCGTGTCTTTGCATATCTCAACTGTTTTTGGAGTATGTAATGAAGGGAGAGCTGCGGATGGGTTTGACAGGAGAGGCTCACCCAGAAGATTAAGATGCTTGGGATCCATGGCGAATTGTCCATTTGGATTGAGAACTGGCTGCCCTTAGAAGGCAAAGTGTAGTGACTGATGGGACTTAATCTAGCTGGAGGTCTGTGACTAGTGGAATTCCATGGGGGTCCGTACTGAGACCTCTGCTGTTTGTAATAAATTTAAAAAAAAATCCTGGATGAAGGTGTAGATGAGTAGGTTAGTAAGCTCGCAGACAATACAAAGATTAGTGGTGTTATGGATAGCATAGAAGACTGGCAAGAAAATACAGTGGGAATCAAGGGTTATGGAGACATGTTAGGGAAGTGAACATGTTAGGGAAGTCAACCACAATCCCATTGAAAGGTGTTGTCAGCATTGTCAAGCACCTTCCCATCCATCCCACAATCCCTTTGGCCTCCTACTGTCAGGCAGAATGTACCACAGTGTAAGAACAAGGACTGTAAGGCTGAGTAACAGCTTCTTCCCCACTAAGCAAGCAAGAGCCAAGTCCCCAAACAGAGACCGTGATTTGCGGTCCATCACAATCTATTGTGAGAAAGAGAGAGAGTGTGAGAGGTCACCCTAGTACAAAGGCCTCCGACAGCCTCATCCACAGCCACAATGTGATGTTCCGTTCTCCTGTAACACCTCAGTTGATGACACCGGCATGAAATCGGTTTGTCCACAGGGCCTCATGGCCTACCCTGAAGACACACGTCTTCCAGGCTGCACCCTGGGGATGTTGAAAGTCGCTGGTCAGCAAGCTCCAGAAGAGGGAACCATGGCCGTAAAGAACCGCAGTTTGAGTGTAGCAGTAGATTATGAGCTCTGACAGAACTCCATCCGCCTTGAGACAAAAGCAAGGCATTAAAAAGGAGAAATTAAGCTGTTTCACAGATGAGCTCAAAGAAGCCACCTCTGGCTCCTTCTCCCCTACAGAATAAATATCAACAGAATGATTTTTATTATCTGTTGTATTATTGTGTTAATATAATTTTATGTGCTGTATGTGATGTATGTACTGTATGTTTTGTACATTGTTCCCGGAGGAACATTGTTTTGTTTGGCTGTATACATGTGTATGGTTGAATGACAATTAACATAAACTTGAACTTACAGACATTGCCAGGGTAAATTCCTTTCTGGTCACTAGCTGTATGCAACTTCACACAAGCCCGTGTATTGAAAGCAGCAACATCTGAAAGGGAACGTTACTGGACACAGACTGTCTCGTGCTGGTTTGGAACCAGACTCCAGAGGTGCATTTTCTCCTGTTGTAGTGCGGATGTGCGGTACTATGCAGAAGTCTTAGGCACATATATAAGCTAGGGTGCCCGACCCGTAGTAATTTTATGAATTGCACTGAACTGCGGCCACAAAAACAAAACAGATTTAACGACAGTAGCACAGCGAGTGGGATTCATTTCACAGTGTTGCCTGCGAGGAGTTTGTACGTTATCCCCGTGACTGCGTGGGTTTCTCTGAGTGCTCCAGTTTTGTCCCCGCATTTCAAAGATGTAAGGGTTAGGGTTGGCGAGCTGTTGACATGCTACGCTGGTGATGGATGCATGGTGATCCTTGCGGGCTGCCCTCAGCACATCCTTGGGCTGTGTTGGTCATCGACACAGACGGCACATTGCACTGTATGCTTTGATGTTTCGAGGTACATGTGACAAATAAAGTATATCTTCTTTAATCTTTCTTTTAACCTTTAGTTATTAATGACTTGAAAACGCTGCCCCGCACAAACATTGGACCCTCTCATACTCTCCAAACTGTACTGAGAACTCACCGGTCAGTCCAGACTTCTTACAGAGAGCACTGGGAATTGAACCCCGATCGCTGGCACTGTAAAAAGTTACACTAGCTCCCACGTTACCATGCCACCCTTGGAATGGTCCTTCAATGGTCAGTTCTGCTGCTGTTTAATTGTTAATAATCTGAGCCCTGTGCCAGTATAGTTTTTCTTTCATGCCTTTGAGTTCAGTTGGTGTAATCACTCAATATCTCCTTCCAATTCTTGAAGTTCTATCTAATCTGCCGGGCACAGTGAAACAGCTGGACTCCTCCATCTCGTAAACTGGAAGTGTGCAACCTTGGACACCACTGCAGCTCTGATATCCGAGGCCCTCCATTGGTTCGGGTCGACCATGGACGTTGCGTTCCGGCTGTCTACATGGTATGCAAGGGCAGCATAATACACAAGCCTGGGCAGTACGATATGGAGAGCAAGCTGCTGCCCATATAGCAAGCTCCCCCTCTCCACGGATCCGATAAACCCAAAGGAACGGCAGAGACCGATATAGTTTGGCACCAGCAGCGTTGTAGGAGCTGCCAGTCAGCATTGAACTCAATATTGGGCTTCTTTAGGGATTCCAGCTCCAGATTCTTCCTCGGGGTTTACTCCTGAAGCCTTTCCCGTGAGTTGGTACAGCTGCAAGGCAGCAGAAGTTTGAGATTTGAGTTTTCCTTCTCCTAAATGAGCTAAATACCCCCATTTGCCCGGAACAACTGGTTTTAAAGTGCCAGCAACCCACCTTTGCTCCTTCTCCTGTCAGTAGAAATTGCTCTTCGGGCCTAATAGCTAAGCCACACATGGAGACCAGGAGCTGGATTTGGTTGTCAGAGGCTATTTGAGATGCACGGCGCTGGGAGCATTTAATAGGTAGTGGGAGCTTATCTACCCTGGCTATGGCAACCTTAAGGAACCAATAATATCTAAAGGGGCATCAATGGCCAAAGGACAGGAGAAGAAGAAGAACCAGGCCATTCGGCCCATCATACCTACTCTGTTGTTCAGTCAGGTCACGCCTGAGCTTTTACCCCAGTGTCACTTTCCTGCACAAACTTCATTTCAATTGATTCTCTTAATATCACAGAATCCACCAAACACTGACTTGAACACTCAGTAACTGAGCTTCCTTGGTGCCTTTTGGGGCGGGGGGAAGAATTCCAAAGGTTCACTCCCCTCTGGATGAAAAACAGCTCTTCTAACTTCAGGTGTCTGGGTGGTGCAGCCTGTTGGTCCGGAAGGGCCTGTTCCACACAGTATCTCTAAATAAATAACAGATAGATAAATCTAAATTTGAATCTGCTGGACCTTTTTGTTGATCCTTAGTCATCTGTGATTCAAAGTGAGACCTGAACAACACAACAACATGTTTTTTTTTTTTTTAATGCACGAATTAGAGCCAGATGCATCTTCAATTCCTTTCATTTAAATGTTCTCCACACCACCATCATTCTCTTGTCACTGATTAAATCCCCTTGTGGCCCCCTCCCTCAGTCAGGACACCTCCTTTGTATTGATACAGTCTGTAATTTCGGCCTCCTGTACCATAGTGCTCCGTGCTGGCCTCAACTACCAGTCTACAGAAACTGGCATCCACAAAAGAGTGTGAGATTAACTCCTTCCTTACAATTGGGAAGTTCTGTCTTAAACTGCCTGCATTTCTCATCAGCAATGAATGAGAATGAAAAGGTTAACATGTGAGGAGCATTTGATGACTCTGAGCCTGTATTCGTTGGAGTTTAGAATAATGAGGGGGGGGATCTCATTGAAACCTATTGAATATTGAAAGGCCTTTATAGAGTGGATTAGAGGATATTTCCTATAGCAGGGGAGTCCAGGACCAGCGATCACAACCTCAGAGTAGAGGGGCATCCATTTAGAACAGAGATGAAGAGGAATTTCTTTAGCCAGAGGTTGGTGAAACTGTGGAATTCATTGCCTTGGATGACTGTGCAGGCCAAGTCATTGGATATATTTAAAGCAGAGGCTGATAGGCTCTGGATTAGTCAATGTGTCAAAGGTTACAGGGTAAAGACAGGAAAATGGAAATGAAAGGGATAATAAATCAGCCATGATGGAATGGCAGAGCAGACTTTAATGAGCCAAATAACCTAATTCTTCTCCTATGTCTTATCGTTTTTATGGTCTATTAAGTTCCTTCCAGGTTGCTCACGGCTCAATTTCTTTTTCTAATGGAATCCATGTGTCCTTCCCCATCAACACACAAAATACAGGAGGAACTCAGCAGGTCAGACAGCATCTATGGAAATGAGTAAACTGTTGCATTTTGAGCCAAAACTTCATCAGGACTAGAAAAGAAGTGGAGGGGGGAACCAGAATAAGAAGGGGGGGGGAAGGGAAAGGAGTACAAGCTAGAAGATGAGAGGTGAAGCCAGGTGGGTGGAGGAAGGGGGAATGAGGTAAGAAGCTGGGAGGTGATAGGTGGCAGAAGTAAAGGGCTGTAGAAGAAGGGATCTGATAGGAGAGGAAAGTGGACCAGTGGAGAAAAGGAGAGAGGAGGGACACCATGGAGAGGGAATAGTCAGGTGAGGAGAAGAAAATATGTGAGAGAGGATCCAGAATGGAGAATTGAAGAAGAGCGGAGGTGGGAGGGTGGGAAGGTGGGAAATTACCGGACATTCAAGCCATTAAGTTGGCGCACACCCAGACTGAATATGAGGTGTTGCTCCTCCAACCTGAGAGTGGCCTCACTGTGGCAGTAGAGGAGGCCGTGGACTGACACATCAGAATGGGAGTTGGGATTGGAATTAAAATGGGAAATCCTGGTCTCTGCGGAAGGACCTCACCATCTTGCCTTTGACTGGAAGCTTTATTGGTGGCTGTGGATAAACATAAACGACAGAAATGAGAGTGGAGGATGGGAAGGAAGTATTGCTTATGATGGATGACAAAATCCATGGACCAAATATGAGATTCTGACTTGGGACTATCCTGTTCCTAGTTGCTGGAACTTAGCACAAGAAGAAATCAATTTCTTGACTGTTAACAGTAACACATCAGTTTGTGGAAAGCACACAGGAGTTGGGCCTTCCAACACATAACTGTGATCACTTTTGTGCATGGGCCAAGGCCATTGCCATTGACTGTCACAGGAGGGGCCAGAGGTTGTGGGGAAGTTTTTACCCAGCAGCTGTGCTCCTTCCTCACAGCTGTTGCTTCCTGCAATCCAATAAAGCAGTCAACAGTCAGAGGAGATGATACAATGAACCAAACACATTTCACAAAGGTCACTTGGAGCCTGTGGCTACGGAAGAGCAACATACACAAAATGCTGGAGGAACTCAGCAGGAAACTGACTTCCTATCATCAACAGCTCATCACTTCCATCTGGTGACCACCGCCTTCCATTTCTCCATGGTCCTCTCCTATTAGATTCATTCTTCTTCAGCCCTGTACCTCTTCCACCTATCACCTCCCAGCTTCTTACTTCATCCTCCCCCCTTCCTCCACCCACCCACCTTACTCCTCACCTATCACTTGTACTCCTTTTCCTCCCCACATACTAGTTTCCTTTCACCCACCTTTCCAGTCCCGATGAAGGGCCTTGGCCTGAAATGTTGACTCTTTGTTCATTTCCATTAAAATTAGTTCTAAAAAAAATCTAGTTCACATCTTGTTCATTCAGAAGGAGGATATTTCCATTACATCGAAGATAACATGTCACCCTCTTCAAATTCCTGGGCATCATTGGGGCTGCACAGTAGCACAATGATTAGCACAACTCTATTACAGTGACAGCAATAGGGGCTCAATTCCCACCGGTGTCTGTAAGGAATTTGTACATTCTGCCCGTGACCGCATGCATTTCTCTTGGGTGCTCTGGATTCAAACGTTCAAAGGTTAATTTTACTATCAAAGTATACAACTCTGAAACTCTTCTTCTCCAGATAGCCACGAAGCCAAGAAAGAAAAGAACGGCAGCATGGTCATCAAACTCCAAGTCCTCTCCCCCTGCACAGAAACGGAACAGGAACATCGACCGCCAAATCCCCCTCCCCTGCACACAAAAAAAACGAGAAAGATCAGGCATAAAGCACAGAATATAAAAAAAAACATATTACACATTCCTCCCACATTCCAAAGGCATGTGGGTTAGTAGGTAAATTTCTCACATGGCTGTAATTGGGCAGTGTAGGCCCGATGGGTAAGAAGGGCCTGTTACCGTTGCAATAAAAAATAAATTAACAGCTCAATACACATCAAAGTTGCTGGTGAACGCAGCTGGCCAGGCAGCATCTCTAGGAAGAGGTACAGGTCGACGTTTCAGGCTGAGACCCTTCGTCAGGACTAACTGAAGGAAGAGCTAGTAAGAGATTTGAAAGTTGGAGGGGGAGGGGGAGATCCAAAATGATAGGAGAAGACAGGAGGGGGAGGGATGGAGCCAAGAGCTGGACAGGTGATTGGCAAAAGGGGATACGAGAGGATCATGGGACAGGAGGTCCAGGGAGAAGGAAAAGTGGGGGGGGAAGCCCAGAGGATGGGCAAGGGGTATATTCAGAGGGACAGAGGGAGAAAAAAGAGAGTGAGAGAAAGAATGTGTGTATATAAATAAATAATGGATGGGATACGAGGGGGAGGTGGGGCATTAGCGGAAGTTAGAGAAGTCGATGTTCATGCCATCAGGTTGGAGGCTACCCAGACGGAATATAAGGTGTTGTTCCTCCAACCTGAGTTGGAGGAACTCCAACACAATGACAGTTCAATAAGCTGTCCTGGGTCCAGCACAAAGATACAGTCACAAGGGAGGTGCACCAGCGTCTTTACTTTCTTACGGAATCAAGGATGATGGATTTGACATTGAACTCCCTAACAAACGCCTGCAGATGCCCTGGCTGGCTGCATCATGGTCTGGTACAGCAATTCAAATGCAGAGGGATGTAAGAAGCTGCAGAGAGAGTGGACATTATGGGGGATGTGCTGGCCTCGCGAAGGCAACATCATCAAAGATCCCCACCATCCGGGCTGTACCACTTTCTCACAGCTCTCGTTGGGCAGGAGGCACAGAAGGCCCGAAGCCCCATGCCACCAGGTTCAGGGACCGCTACTTCCCTTCAACCATTAGGTTCTTGAACCAACTGGCAAATTCTAGTCACTGCATTTCAGCAATGCAATGAACACTTTGATCACTCTGCACTGAAAAGGACTTTATTTTTGTTTCTTCAATTCTGTTCTTTTTCTTAAAAATTGTGTAAAATGTATGTTATTGTATTTGTTGTAAATGCTGCTTATACGCCTGTGATGCTGCTGCAAATAAGTTTTTTTTATCACACCTATACATACATGTACTTGTGCATACGACAAGAAACTCAATGTTGACTTTGTCTTCAAATTTAATGTATTCAAAGTCAATAAATTCGATATTTGCATTGACTGCTATGCTGGTTCCGGAAGCACTTTGACACTTGAAGGCTGCCCCCAGCACATCCTTGGACTATGTTGGTCGTTGACACAAACGACCTATTTCACTCTATGTTTCGATACACATGTGCCAAATAAAGCTGATATTTAATCTTTAACTGATTTCCGGAGTGTTGCTTCAAATCCAGCTGCAACTTATTTCCCTCAAGCCATCTGGACACACTGACGTTCCAGCAGCTGCCTTTAAATTTTCCTCTTAATCAGGTGATTTTCAAAAAGATCCGTCAAAAACAATACGTTGTGGGCATGCTATGTTGTGGGCATGCCAGGTTGGTGCCAGAGTGTGTGGTGATACTTGTGCACCGCCTCTAACACATCCTTAGGTGTGTCAGTTGTTAACTCAAATGACACATTTCACTGTATTTAAACATACACAGAGCATTACAGTACAGTACAGGCCCTTCAGCCCACAATGTTGGGCTGACCTTTTAACCTACTCTGAGATCAATCTAACCCTTCTCTCCTACATAGCCCTTCATTTTTCTATCATCCCTGTGGGTATTCAACAGTTTCTAAAATATCTCTAATGTACCTGCCTTCACCACCACCCCTGACAATCCAAATTTCAAGTACCCACCACTCTCTGTGGGAAAAAAACATCTAAATCTAAATCTCAATTTAAATCTAATCTAATCTAATTTGATCTTCCAACAGATAACATAGGCTTAAAATTCAGATTGAAATCGATTTTTAAAGTTCAAAAAGTTCAAAGTTAAATGGAAAAAAAAACCCACAAAAAGTAGTGGAAGCAGCCCAGTCCATCACAGGTAAAGCCCTCCCCACCATTGAGCACATCTATAAGGAGAGCTGTCACAGGAAAGCAGCATCCATCATCGAGAATTCCCACCATCCAGGAGATGCTCTCTTCTCACTGCTGCCATCAGGAAGGAGATACAGGATCGTCAGGACTCACACCATCAGGTTTAGGAATAGTTATTACCCTTCAACTATCATGCTCTTGAACCAGAGGATGGTAACTTCACTCAGTCCAACACTGAACTGGTTCCACAACCTATGGATTTTTAAGGACTCTGCAACTTGTGTTCTTGATTTTTTACAAAACAATAGTGTCAGAGATGACCAGAAAAGTAGATTGAGAACCATCTCAGGGCAGTTACTTCAGGCATACACACAAGCTGTTGTGCCCTAAGAACAAACAAGAATCCCTTTTGGCAGACCACAGTATTGCGCCAACTCACTGCCCAGGGCATGTGTCACGGGCAGACAGTCTGTAATACTGAGGAAAATATTTGATAGCTGGTATTGAAGAGCAGAAGTTGCATCTCCTTCTGGTATGGGAGCAGCAGAGCATCAGACTGGAAGTGCCTACAAAGGACTGTGCGAATGGCTGAGAGGATCAAAGGGGTTGCCCTATTATCCATCAGGAGTGCTGTGTACGGAGGATACTTATTATTACCAAGGGTCCCACCCATCCATCTAGAATCCTCTTTGACTTTCTACCATCAGGTGATGCATAAAAACAAGAATGATCTGTATGGGAAACAGCTTCTTCCTTTAGGCCATTAGGCTTCTGAACTCCCTACTGCATTGCATTCAACATGCCACTAGTTAATCTGTTCTGTACCTTATAATATTTAATTTATGCACTTTAATTTGTTTATTTACGTGTAATCCACCTGTAGATTTCATCCTTACTTCCATAAGTTATTACGTGTTATGTCTGTTATGTGTACTATTGTGCTTTGCACCCTGGTTCGGAGAAATATTGTCTTGTTTGATGGTATACATGTATATGGATAAATGGCAATAAACTTGACGACTTGAAAACTGCTTTCAGTGGAAATATCTAATACTGCATGTGATTTGATTTTTAATTTGTTCCAATTCAGTTTCTGTGGGACCGTAGATCTATCACATGCAGTTCATACCTCTGTGAAATGGGGTTTGAGTTGAATGATTTACTTTGCTATCAGCTGAGTTCCAAATATTTCACTTTCCTGGTGTCTTGCCGATAACAGCTTCGGAGCAGAATGTCAGGAACATGGAAATCAGAAAGTAAAAAACTAATCAGCAGGTAAAAGAGAGCATAGAACTTCAGACAGAATCAGAATCAGTTTTATTATCACAGAGAGATGTCACAAAATTTATTGTTTTGTGGTAGCAGTACAGTCCAATGCATTGCATATACTATAAATTACTGTAAGACAATTTAAAATGTAAAAAAGTAGTGCAAAATAGAGAGCTAAAATAGTGAGATGGTGTTCAAAGATTCATAGACCGTTCAGAAATCTGATGGTGGAGGGGAAGAAACTGTTCCTAAAATGTTGTATGTATGTCACTTACTCGCCATAACGTTTGAAGTTCCTTTACTTGGTGGCTTTGTCTCGGCAGCCATTCACGTTCAACGTCATACCATAAGACATCAGTAAGATTGAAAGAGTGTGGAGAAAACTTGTAAGGATATTACTGGGACTTAAGGCTCTGAGTTACAGAGAAAGGTTGAATAGGTTAGGTTTATTCTCTGGAGCGTAGGAGGATGAGCAGAGGTGTGATAGAGAGAGATCAGAGGAGAATGGCCAGACTGCTTCAAGGTGACAGGAAGGTGACAGTAACTTAAGTAACCACACATTACAACAGTAGTGTGCAGAAGAGTATCTCTGAACACACAACATATTGAAACTTGAAGTGGATGGGCTACAGCAGCAGAAAACCGCACTGGGTTCCCACTCCTCTAACTAATAAAGTGGTCACTGAGTCCATCTTATCTGGCGTAGGCCCTTTTATAAACTTGAATGATGTATTTCTAATCTGAATTAGTCCCTTCTTTAATGTTGATTCATTTGTCCACTTTGGAAAAGCCTTGTGTTTCCCGGGTTGGGGCTGAAATTATGGGTCTACCTATAGAACTCTAATTTTCAAAATTCCAGCTGACAGCCACTCAAAACAGATCAAATACGTCAGCCACTAATGGAAAACAGTTTTTCAAATGAGTTTTTTTTAATGGATTACTGTGGTTAGTTAAGAAGTGAAAAATGAACAGTATTGCTCGTGCCAAGGTGATTATTCTGAGTGGCAGGGCCCAACACTCTCCAGAACAAAATTATTTCCTGATGTGAAGTGGTATAGACGTAGAACAGTACAGGGCTCTTGGCCCATGATGTTGTGTCAGAGGTTTAACCTAGTCCATGAACAATCTAACCCTTCCCTCCCATGTAGCCCTCCACTTTTCTTTCATCAATGTGCCTATCTAAAGTTTCTTAAATGCACCCAATCAAAGGTTGAAAGGTTCATTTTATTATCAAAGTATACATGTACAAAACAACTCTGATATTCTGTCTTCTCCAGATAGCCATGAAATATAGAAAGACCATGGAAGTTGCTGAAAGAAAAGACATCAACTTCAGCTCCCCGTCACAAGAAAAGAAAAAGAAACAAAACTCGCCTACCCCAGAATTCCCCACCCCCTCCCCTGCAGAAAAACAGCGACAATAGCAACAAAACCCCAACCCCTCCCCCCACAGAAAAAAGCAGCAACAACAATTCCTGACCCCCTGATTCTCAGAAAATAAACAGCAATAATACAATCCCAGACCACCCCCTCTGTATTCTCCCCCACCCCACACCACCATACAAAGGACTAACAGACAACCCACCTGCTAGTTGGCCATAAGAAAGAAAACATCAAAAAACTGAAGGAGACCAATATAAAGTACAGTCTAATAATCTCATAAATCTCAGAATATTGAAGACATTGAATGGTAATGGTGCTGAGGTGGAGATGCGTCTCTACCAAAGGAGGTGTAAGGCGCTCCTTCCCTCCACTAGCCTGCAGGCCACCCTTGGGCAAGGTGTAGTACCTGCTTACACCCCCCCCAAAAAAAAATCAGGGTCATGTGAAGCCATGGTAGCAGGTGGTGGATGGTCATGTGAGCAGCTGGTGCATATCACAAGTCCTGGTTATGTGACATTAACGCCAGGCAGACAATCTCTACAGAGTATTGAAAATGGCTGGGGTCACCCGTCTTGTAAAAACACTGACCAGAAGAAGGCAACGGCAAAGCAGTTCTGTAGAAAAATTTGCCAAGAATAATCATGGCTATGGTGACCATGATCGCCCATGTCATACAACACGGCACATAGTCATAGTCATAGTCATACTTTATTGATCCCGGGGGAAATTGGTTTTCGTTACAGTTGCACCATAAATAATAAATAGTAATAGAAATAGAAATAGTAATATTACTATTAGTAAATAGTAAATAGTAATAGTCATAGAAATAATAAATAGTAATAGAATAGTAATAGAAAATAGTAATAAATAGTTAAATAGTAATATGTAAATTATGCCAGTAAATTATGAAATAAGTCCAGGACCAGCCTATTGGCTCAGGGTGTCTGACCCTCCAAGGGAGGAGTTGTAAAGTTTGATGGCCACAGGCAGGAATGACTTCCTATGACGCTCTGTGCTGCATCTCGGTGGAATGAGTCTCTGGCTGAATGTACTCCTGTGCCCACCCAGTACATTATGTAGTGGATGGGAGACATTGTCCAAGATGGCATGCAACTTGGACAGCATCCTCTTTTCAGACACCACCGTCAGAGAGTCCAGTTCCATCCCCACAACATCACTGGCCTTACAAATGAGTTTGTTGATTCTGTTGGTGTCTGCTACCCTCAGCTTGCTGCCCCAGCACACAACAGCAAACATGATCGCACTGGCCACCACAGACTCGTAGAACATCCTCAGCATCGTACGGCAGATGTTAAAGGACCTCAGTCTCCTCAGGAAATAGAGACGGCTCTGATCCTTCTTGTAGACAGCCTCAGTGTTCTTAGACCACAGCCTCAGTGTTCTTAGACCAGTCTAATTTATTGTCAATTCGTATCCCCAGGTATTTGTAATCCTCCACCATGTCCGCACTGACCCCCTGGATGGAAACAGGGGTCACCGGTACCTTAGCTCTCCTCAGGTCTACCACCAGCTCCTTGGTCTTTTTCACATTAAGCTGCAGATAATTCTGTTCACACCATGTGACAAAGTTTCCTACCGTAGCCCTGTACTCAGCCTCATCTCTCTTGCTGATGTATCCAACTATGGCAGAGTCATCCGAAAACTTCTGAAGATGGCAAGACTCTGTGCAGTAGTTGAAGTCTGAGGTGTAAATAGTGAAGAGAAAGGGAGACAAGACAGTCCCCTGTGGAGCCCCAGTGCTGCTGATCACTCTGTCAGACACACAGTGTTTCAAGCACACGTACTGTGGTCTGCCAGTCAGGTAATCAAGAATCCATGATACCAGGGAAGCATCCACCTGCATCGCTGTCAGCTTCTCCCCCAGCAGAGCAGGGCGGATGGTGTTGAATGCACTGGAGAAGTCAAAAAACATGACCCTCACAGTGCTCGCTGGCTTGTCCAGGTGGGCGTAGACACGGTTCAGCAGGTAGATGATGGCATCCTCAACTCCTAGTCGGGGCTGGTAGGTGAACTGGAGGGGATCTAAGTGTGGCCTGACCATAGGCCGGAGCAGCTCCAGAACAAGTCTCTCCAGGGTCTTCATGATGTGGGAGGTCAATGCCACCGGTCTGTAGTCATTGAGGCTGCTGGGGCGCGGCGTCTTCAGCACAGGGGCGAGGCAGGACATCTTCCACAGAGCAGTGGAATGACAATGATGATGAATGTATCTACCTCTACCACCACCTCTGGAAGTGCACTCTATGTACCCATCTCCTTACCTTATACTTATGTTACATCATAATGGATATTGGGTTCAAGAATGGACAGATAGATGGACAACCTATCCACCAGATTGGAGCCCAGTGATGGTTCTCCTGGAATCTATGAAGTTTTAAGTGATGATTTTCCCAGTGACTTCAAGACTTACCTGGTCACGTTGAACAGAAATTCCACTTCGCAAAATAGCATGTGCTGGGGGGATCATAAAATATTAAATATTACAGCACAATGTTGTGCCAACCCTTGAACCTGCTCTTCTAATAATCTACTGGATCGACTAGGCTTATACTCGCTGGAATTTAGAAGATTGAGGGGGGATCTTATTGAAACGTATAAAATCCTGAAGGGATTGGACAGGCTAGATGCAGGAAGATTGTTCCCGATGTTGGGGAAGTCCAGAATGAGGAGTCACAGTTTGAGGATAAAGGGGAAGCCTTTTAGGACCGAGATGAGGAAAAACTTCTTCACACAGAGAGTGGTGAATCTGTGGAATTCTCTGCCACAGGAAACAGTTGAGGCCAGTTCATTGGCTATATTTAAGAGGGAGTTAGATATGGCCCTTGTGGCTAAAGGGATCACGGGGTATGGAGGGAAGGCTGGTGCAGGGTTCTGAGTTGGATGATCAGCCATGGTCATACTGAATGGCGGTGCAGGCTCGAAGGGCCAAATGGCCTACTCCTGCACCTATTTTCTATGTTTCTATGTTTCTAACCTGTAACCTACTCTCATAATAATCTAACCTTTAACCTACTCTCATAATAATCTAACCTTTCCCTCCCACATAACCATTGTGAACTTCTGGAATCTCTTAGAATTCTCTTTCACCTTCTGCCAAGGATGTCACATATCCTTTTCATGCCTTCCTATTTTACCCCATCCCCTTTGAGTGTAGTCCTATATCCCTTATGGGTAGTCAAAACTGCTAAATGTTTCACCAGCACCAGCCTACCAACAATCAAGGACATAATATAGAGAAAAGTGCTGGGAAAAAAGGCCAGCAATATCATGAAGGATCACACCCATCCTGTCATGGTCTCTTTGTCCCACTCCCATCAGGGAAGGGGCTACATAGCATCCACTTCAAGACCACAAGAATAAAAAACAAATGCTTTCCCCAAGCAGTGAGGCTGGTCAGTATCTCCACCCACTAACCCACCGCTCCACACCCCCAACCACCACTACTTTATCATTTCCTGTCAGTCACTTTATGTACAGACACTCCTGTGCCGAGCATCACTTTGTGAATATACAATCAGCATGCAATTAATCTATGTATATAAGCTATCTTACATATTTACATTCATCCCTGTGCACTGATCTCCCTCCTGGCACTTACCCTTGCAAGCAGAACAAGTGCTACACTTGCCCCCACACCTCCTCCCTTACCACCACTCAGGGCCCTAAACAGTCCCTCCAGGTGAGGCGACACTTCACTTGTGAGTCTGTTGGGGTCATATACAGTGTCTGGTGCTCCTGGTGAGGCCTCCTGTATATCGGTGACACCCGACGTCGATTGGGTTCGTCGAGCACCTATGCTCTGTTCGCCAGAAAAAGCAGGATCTCCCAGTGGCCACCCATTTTAATTCCACTTCCCATTCCCATTCGGATAGGTCCATCCATGGCCTCCTCCACTGTCGTGACGAAGCCACACTTAGGTTGGAAGAACAACACCTTATATTCCATTTGGGTAGCCTCCAACCTGATGGTATGAGCATCGATTTCTCAAACTTCAGGTAATGCACCACCCCCCCCACCCTTCATCATTCCCCATCCACCTTTCCCTCTCTCACCTCATCTCCTTATCTGCCCAACACCTCCCTCTGGTGCTCCTTCTCCCTTTTCTTTCTTCCATGGCCATCTGTCTCTTTCACCAATCAACTTCCCAGCTCTTTGTTTGATCCTTCCCCCTCCAGGATTCACCTATCACTTGGTGGTTCTCTCTCTCCTCCCCCCACTTTTTAAATCTACTCGTCAGCTTTTTCCTCCAGTCCTGCCGAATGGTTTCGGCTCAAAACGCCAACTGTACTTTTTTCCATAGATGCTGCCTGGCCTGCTGAGTTCCTCCAGCATTTTGTGTGTGTTGCTCGGATTTCCAGCATCTGCAGATTTTCTCTTGTTTGTGATATTTATACTTATTATATTTCTTATAATTATTGTGTTCTTTATCTTATTTTTTTTGGGCTGCATCAGATGCAGAGTAACAATTGTTTCGGTCTCCTTTACTCTGTGTACTGCAAATGACTTGCACAATCTTGAATCTTATAATCCTTTAGGGATTCTCTTGATCCAGGCTACCTTTACCTGAAACACACCTACTTCTGACTTCAAAATTCATCCTAAATCAGTGTTCCTTAATCCAGCCAAATTTGCCCTTCAAAGATCCTGGGAATACAGATCCATAATTCCTTAAGAGTGGTTTCATGTGTAGATAGGGTCATAAAGCGAGCCTTTGGCACATTGACCCTCATAAAACATAATATTGAGTGCAGGAGTTGGGATGTTACGTTGAAGTTGTATAAGATGTTGTTGAGGCCTAATTTGTAGTATTGTGTGCAGTTCTGTTAACCTACCTATAGGAAAGATATCAACAAGATTGAAAGAGTGCAGAGAAAATTCACAAGGATGTTGCCGGATTTGAGGACCTGAGTTATAGGAAAAGATTGAATAGGTTAGGAGTTTATTCCCTGCAGTGTAGGAGAATGAAGGGAGGTTTGATAGAGGTATACAAAATTATGAGGGGTATAGATAAGGTAAAGGCAAACAAGCCTTTTCCACTGAGTTTGGGTGGGACTACAGCTAGAGGTCATGAGTTAAGGGTGAAACATAAAACATTTAAGGGGAAAATGAAGGGGAACTTCTTCACTCAGAGTGTGGTGCAAATGAGGAACTAGCTGTATGTGAATGCGGGTTCGATTTCGACAGTTAAGAGGAATTTGGATAAATTCATGGATTAGAATCAAAATCAGAATCAGGTTTAATACCACTGGTATATGTCATGAAATTTGTTGTTTTGCAGCAGTAGTATATTGCAATGCATAATAATATTAAGAAACTATAAATTGCAATAAGAATATATATATATATATATATGTAAAATTAAATTGAATAAGTACTGCAAAAGGGGAGGAATAAAAGAAAAATACAGTGAGGTATTGTATATGAGTCCATTGTCCATTCAAAAATCTGATGGCAGATGGAAAAAAGCTGTTGCTAAAATGGGAAATGGAGGGTTATGCTCCATGTGCAGGTCAATGGGACTGGGTGGGTTTATGTTTGGCACAGGTTAGATGGCCTGTTTCTGTTCTTCTATGAGTCTCTATCTTCACTCTAACTGCCAGCCTGGTGGAGCTAAGATAAAGGGCAGCATACATTGTAACCTGTCAAAGGGCGGATGAACCCTCTCGTAGGGTCAACGGCCATCTAGCAAACACGTGCCGTGAAGCGCGGAAAGGGCATCCCTTGCATCGAAGCCTGGTCTGGCCATTCACTACAACAGAACTTCCCCCAGCCGTCTTGGACCCCACCATGCTGCTGGATCCCTGAGGGGATGTTGAGAGGGTGGGTCTGGACCTGTGCAAACCCGCACTCACCTAAAACCCACTCATGCACACACTGTTCCTTTCTGAGGAGTGTGGTCAACCCCACTAACTGACTGAAAGGAACCATCATCATCCTATGGGATGGATAGCCAGAGAGAGAGAGGGACATTGTAACCCAGGTGGTGGGATGGAGATACGTCTCTACCAAAGGAGGTGTAAGGCTAGCCTGCAGATTATCCTTGGGCAAGGAGTAGCACTGATAAGGGTCACGTGAAGCCATGGGAGCAGGTGGTGGATGGTCGTGTGAGCAGCTGGTACAGATCACAAGTCCTGATCCTGCGACCATTGACGCCTGGCAGACAATCTCTGAGGAGCATTGATAACGGCTGGGGTCTCCCATCTGGTAAAGTCACTGCGCAGAAGAAGGCAATGGCAAACCACTTCCGTAGAAAACTTTGCCAAGGGCAATCATGGTTATTGAAAGACCATGATCACCCACGTCATACAGCAAGGCACATAACGAACAAACAGACATTGTAACCAGGAGAGGGCAGAGTGTCCAGCAACGATCATCAAAGCCACAGTCAATGAATCACGCTGAACTCCATCACCCTGCCACTCTAGTGAATGGTCCTTACCATAAAGAAGCTAACAGGAGAAGGAGAGCGAGATTAACATTTGTTGAAACCCAGTGCTGATTACATTGCATTTTTGACATTCTGCCTTGGCCAAAACCACTTTGATTGTTTACTTGGGCAATGGTGGAGATGTTGCAGCATTTCCTTGAATAGATTACATTAAATTCCACTGGCATTCAATTGGGAAGAATAACTTTCATATTCTACATAGAACATAGAGCATTACAATACGGGAACAGTCATTTCATTCCACATTTAATTGTATAGGCTGAAGCAATTAAATTAGTAATCAAATAGCTAACTAAACTAATCTCTTCTGCCTTCACAATGTCCATATCCTTCCATTTATTTCACACTCATGTGTTGAAATAAAGGTCTTCTGTCTGGTATTTAATATTTCAATAATATTAGAATAGTCTTGTATATATATTGGTTGATTAAGCATTCTTTGTTTGTTTAAATAATTCATTATGGGTTATATGTAAAAATATGATAATTGCATACATCATCACGCTACCACATGGTACGTGCGTGCCTCGCTGAAAGTAAAGAGGAGGTTACACCATATTTCGGGCTCCCCATGTCTTCCGTAAATTCATTTAATGTTTGGAAGTTTTTCCATGTGAGCGACCTGTTAGATTTTTGGGTGTGACAGAGGTTGGGGGTTTGATGTTATTGTCGGTTTTTGCATGGGAGGGGCTTGGGGGTTAGGGGTTTGACGTTTTAGCTGCCGTGTCAGTGTGGGCGATCTGTTAGCTTTTGTGTGAGGGAGGGGTTGGGAGAGTTTGCTTCTTTTCCTTTTTTGTGCGGGGGGGTGGTGGTTGATATCTTTTCTTTCAACAACATTCACGTTTTTTTCTGTATTTCACGGCTATCTGAAGAAGACAAATCTCAGAGTTGTATTCTGCGTGCATACTTTGATAATAAAATGAACCTTTGAAAACATAACATCTAAAAATCTCTAATGGTATCTGACTCTACCAACCACCTCAGGCAGAGCATTCCAGGCACCCACCACTCTCTGTGTAAAAAAACCGTCCCTCGCATCTCCTTTGAAATTGCCACCTCTTACCTTAAACCAGGAGTTCCCAACCATTTTAATGCCATGGACCAATACCATTAAGCAAGGGGTCCATGGTCCCCTGATTGGGAACCCCTGCTTTAAATGTTTGCCGTCTGGTATTAGACATTCCAATCCTGGGAAAAAGACATCTTCTACCCTATCTAGGCCTCTTACAATCTTATAAACCTCCATCAGATTCTAAGTCATCCATTGACATCAACATTTCTGACTGGAATCTGTCTGAACAATGAATGTAAAGAAACTGCTATAATTGATCTCTTTAACTGTATTGCCTAATGTTGTAAGGCAAACATTTTGCCCAGGAGCCTTTCCCTTTTAACTCTTTGCCATCCAGAGACATTATTTTGGATCAGTTAGCAGCCAGGAGGAAATCCTCTACCCCAATCCACTTCATTTATCTTCTCACCACCTAATTGAAGACAGAGGTCCTGGAGGAGAGATCATATTATCTCAGCAGATTTATGGAAGATAATTGGATTGTGTTGTGGCTATGAACTAAGGCCTCACCTCAACAAACTACATTCTGGAATTGCTTCTGAGACATCTTCATGGTCCCACTGATCATATTCACTGTGATCTTATATTACGTGCTAATTTAGCTGTGGAAGGCACTTTCTTGTGTAGCTTAATGTCAAAGCTGTAAGTTATTTTGTCTACAGATAAGAATTAAAGATGAGTTTTATTTGTCACATGTACATTGAAACATACAGTGAAATGCATTGTTTGTGTCAACAACCAAGCACAGTCCGGAGATGTTCTGGGAGCAGTCCACAAGTGTCGCCATGATTTTGGAGCTAATATAGAACACACACAACTCACTAACCCTAACCCGTACATCTTTGGAACATGAGAGGAAACTGGAGCAACCAGAGGAAAACCATGAGGTCACAGGGAGAATATACAAATTCCTTACTGACAGTGACCGTAAGACATTGGAGCAGAATTAGGCCATTCAGTCCATCAAGTTTGTTCTGCCATTCCATCATGGCTGATTTATTATCTCTCTCAACCCCATTCTCTTTCCTGCTCCCTATTACCTTTGACACCCTAGCTAATCACGAGCCTGTCAACCTCTGCTTTAAATATACTCAATGACTTGGCCTCCACAGCCACCTGTGGCAATGAATTCCACAGATACACCACATTCTGGCTGAAGAAATTCCTCCAAATCCCTATTCTAAAAGGATATCCTTGTTTTCTGAAGCTGTGTCCTCTGGTCTTAGACTCACCCACTAAGGGGGGGGGTTAAATTGGACAGAGTTTATTGGGTTGCAGTGAAGCAACATTAAATAATTTCCAACCAAATGGCACCGTTGACCTGAGAACATTGAAATCAGTTAATTTGGCACTGTCTTGTGGTTGTTGGTTGTATCAGAATCTCCTTTTAAGGCCATGGCATTTTAAAAGCCATGCTTTGGGAATGAAAAATGTTACACTTGCATTGTGTAGTTATGATTGGATCCAGAAGGCCTCTGTAAAGTGAACCATAAGGCCACATCAGCAAATTTGCTGCAGTCTGCCGTGTTGCTTCACAAGAAAATCCAGACCTGTGCTGGATGCATTAGCCATGGTGAAATGATTCAAAGTTCAAGATTCGAGATTGTTTATTCTCATTCTTCAGCACTCGAGTGTAAAGGAGGACGATATGTTTGTTACTCAGGATCAGATGCAACATACAAAGAACCTAATAAACATAAAGAGCACAATAACAAATAAACACGATACAAAAATAGAAATATAAAAGCAATCCTAAAGCAGTGCACAAGTAACTGTTATATACGTACATGGACTGATTGTATGTATATAAAGCGACGCTTGGAGACGTGTATGGACTGATGGTGGGCTGGGTTAGAGGGAGGAGGTGTTCATCAGCCTGACAGGTTGGGTTAAGTAACTGTTTTGAGCCTAGTCTTCCTGACTTGGATGCTGCGTAGCCTCTTCCCTGATGAACAGTCCATAAGCAGGGTGGAAGGGATCCTCCATGATATTACTGGCCTTTTTCCCTGCACCTTCCTGTGTATATGTCCTCGACGACCGGCAGGTGCTGGTAATGTACTGGGCTGTTTTAACTACCTGTTGTAGAGCCCTGCTCTTTGCGGCTGTGCAGCTTCTGGACCGTGAAGTGATGCAGAAAGTTAGGACGCACTGCGTTACACATTGTGTAGAAGATCATGAATATTGATATGCTGCACTTGATGGAAGTTGAAGGGATTAAATATGCATTACACTCCATGTTAATGTGTGTGAGAAGGGACTTGTTTGACACCTATGTGCAGCATTTAAAAGGGAAGATATGAGTTGGTAGATCCCCTATGTTTCATGCACGGGTAGTCCAGCACCTGGACGGAGGTATTGACTACACCCAGTCCAGTGGAGTGCTGACTAGCAACTGGCATCTCACTCTCCTGGTGTCTCGATACATTAGCCTCATGAGTGGAGGATTTCACTGTCACTTTGCTGTCAATAACTGAGTCTGTTCCACCTATCCTATCAGACAGATTTAGCAATTGGCCATATCTGTTTAAGTATAGGCCCTTCGCTCCGTAATATTGTGCTGACGTTTTCAAAGTTCAAAGTAAATTTATTAACAAAGTACTGTATGTACCGGTCACTGTGTACTACCTTGAGATTCATTTTCTTGCAGGCATTTGCAGGAAAACTAAGAAATACAAAAGAATAAATGAAAATCTCTGCACAATGACTGACAAACAACTAATAAAGACAAATTGTGCAAATCAAAAATAGGAACTTAGAAACAGAAAACCTACAGCACAAAGTTGTGCTGAACATATACTTACTTTGGAAATTACTCGGCTTACCCATAGCCCTCTATTTTTCTGAGCTCCATGTACCTGTCCAGGAGTCTCTTAAAAGACCCTATTGTTTCTGCCTTCACCACCATCGCCTGCGGCCCATTCCACGCACTCACCATTCTCCGTGTAAAAACTTACCCCTGACATCTCCTCTGTACCTACTTCCAAGCACCTTAAAACTGCCCTCTCGTGTTAGCCATCAAAAACATAAATACTTAAATTTACTGAGAACATGAAAGTGAGTTCATAGGTTGTGGAGTTAGTTCAGTGTTGAGGTGAGTGAAGTTATCCATGCTGTTTCAGGAGCCTGATGGTTGTAGGGTAATAAAATACTCTGAGATCAGTCTGATCCTCCCCAGAAAGCCTTTCACTTTTCTATCATCCAGGTGACTATCTTAGTGTCCCTAATGTATCTGCCTCTCTGCCTCTACCATTGCCCCAGCAGCGTGTTTCATGCTCCTGCCACTCTGCGTGTAAAAAAAACATCCCCGTATACTTTCCTCCAATCACCTTAAAATTAAGCCCCCTTATAGATGATTGCAACTTTGCCACGGATGGTCCCAAGCCCGCTTGTGAAAGGAGGAGGGTTGGGCATGGAGTTAGCAACCCCATCCTGTAAAAACACAGAGCTACAGCAAAGCCAACAAATACAGCAAAGACCTCGAGGCCTCTGATAGGCTGCTGTCAGCAGCCTATGCCCCAGTAGGAGTGATTGGCTTAAGTGAGTAGGTCAAAATTATCATCTTAAAATTTGGCCCATTATTAATGGACCAAATAGGATCAAAAGATCAAGTAAACTTGCTTTGCCTTGTTTTGTTTTATTCCTTTATTATCTGTAGTAATAAGACAATAAGATATACGAGCAGAATTAGGCCATTTGGCCCATTGAGTCTGCTCTGCTATTTCATCATGGCTGATCCAATTTTCCTCTCAGCCTTGGAAGGGTTGTATATGGTGACATATATGTACTTTGGTAATAAATTTACTTTGAACTTTATAATGTCACCATGCCTCCAGTAGCAATGTAGCATGCTATATTATATAACTTACTAACCCCTACCCATACGTCTTTGAAATGTGGGAGGAAACCAGTGGAACCGGAGGAAACCCACTCAGTCACGGGGAGAATGTGCAAACACCTTCCAGACAGCGGTGGGAATCGAACCCCGATCTTCCAATTGCCAGTGCAGTTGCACTATAACCGCTTCCGCGCTGCCCTCGCTGAACCTGTGTGATGGATGGAACACCAGGATGTCTTGGCAGCAGTGTCAGGAAACGGACGGCCGTGGAGACAGTCCATCCGCTGTAGAGAGACTGGATATAAAGTCCAGAGCAACCTTTGGAATGAACAGTTGTGTTTGTCGCTCTGCCAGCACTTCAAGATGTCCGTGGAGGAATGCTGCCGACTGGCACATTCCAGACTGCTGAACTGCACACTGAAGCTTGGTGCAGCCACTGCAGGGGCTCAGCGCGGGAGGACCACTGTGTAGGGTTCATCCGAGTCTGCAGAGAGGGGTCAGGTTGGGTGAGGAAGCCCCTCAATTTTTGTAGTAGTGTACCACTCCGGAGGGCCACATGAGTGTCAATAGTGTTATTGATGTGCAGTATAGAAAGCATTGACTGTGAATGTAAAGAATAAAATGCCTTTGCATGATTTATTCTTGTAACCTTTAAATTATGAATAATGTTTATTTTGATATAAAAAATGTTTGTTGGAACTCCTGGGTCTTGGTGAGATTTTTCATCCCTTCGTCTGACCAGCAGGAAGAGATCCTTCACCCAGCATCTTGTATGTGTCATACTGCTGGAGTGGTGTATCATACACCACTGGATTCTGGTATCCGCTGACGTTAATTTGTGATGAAAGCTCTTTCTATTCAATAATGTTCTTGCATGAAAGTTATCAGCTGTCCTTACTTGCTCTGGCCCGTCATGAGACAAAACACCCAGGGCAATTTAATCGGTGCTTACCCTGTCTCTCAGATTGCCTCAGGATTAATTCAGTTCCAGAGGGGTCAGGGATGGTCAGTGCTGCTTTACATTGGTGCAGATGGGTAAAAACTAATTTAAAAATAATCATGATCTTCACCACAACAAAAATTATTTCATCATTTAGTATAAAGGTATAATAATAATAATAACAACAACAATATCATTACTGTTTAGTATTAATGTTAATTATGTTAATAATTAATAATTATCAATACAATTAATGTTATATTAATCTTCCTTAGTAGGATAGTAATCTCCCATCAGGAAGAAGGCTACATAGCAACCACTCCAGAACCACCAGACTCACAAACAGATACAGTGGCATACAAATGTTTGGGAACCCCTGGTCAAAATCTCTTTTACTGTGATTAGTTAAGTGAGTAGAAGATGAACCGATCTCCAAAAATCATAAAGTTAAAGATGAAACATTCTTTTCAACATTTTAAGCAAGATTAGTGTATTATTTTTGTTTTGTACAATTATAGAGTGAAAAAAAGGAAAGGAGCACCATGTAAAAGTTTGGGCACCCCAAGAGATTTGAGCTCTCAGATAACTTTTACCAAGGTCTCAGACCTTAATTAGCTTGTTAGGGCTATAGCTTGTTCACAATCATCATTGGGAAAGGCCAGGTGATGCAAATTTCAAAGCTTTATAAATACCCTGACTCCTCAAACCTTGCCCCAACAACAGCAGCCATGGACTCCTCTAAGCAGCTGCCTAGCACTCTGAAAATTAAAATAAATGATGCCCACAAAGCAGTAGAAGGTTATAAGTAGGTAGCAAACTGTTTTCAGGTAGCTGTTTCCTCAGTTTCCTCAGTTCGTAATGTAATTAAGAAATGGCAGTTAACAGGAACGGTGGAGGCCAAGTTGAGGTCTGGAAGACCAAGAAAACTTTCCGAGAGAACTGCTCGTAGGATTGCTAGAAAGGCAAATCAAAACCCCCGTTTGACTGCAAAAGACCTTCAGGAAGATTTAGCAGACTCTGGAGTGGTGGTGCACTGTTCTACTGTGCAGCGACACCTGCACAAATATGACCTTCATGGAAGAGTCATCAGAAGAAAACCTTTCCAGTGTCCTCACCACAAAATTCAGCGTCAGAAGTTTGCAAAGGAACATCTAAACAATCCTGATGCATTTTGGAAACAAGTCCTGTGGACTGATGAGGTTAAAATAGAACTTTTTGGCTACAATGAGCAAAGGTACGTTTGGAGAAAAAAAGGTGCAGAATTTCATGAAAAGAACACCTCTCCAACTGTTAAGCACAGGGGTGGATCGATCATGCTTTGGGCTTGTGTTGCAGCCAGTGGCACGGGGAGCATTTCACTGGTAGAGGGAAGAATGAATTCAATTAAATACCAGCAAATTCTGGAAGCAAACATCACACCGTCTGTAAAAAATCTGAAGATGAAAAGAGGATGGCTTCTACAACAGGATAATGATCCTAAACACACCTCAAAATCCACAATGGACCACCTCGAGGCGTAAGCTGAAGGTTTTGCCATGGCCCTCACAGTTGCCCAAACTAAACATCATCGAAAATCTGTGGATAGACCTCAAAAGAGCAGTGCATGCAAGATGGCCCAAGAATGTCACAGAACTAGAAGCGTTTTGCAAGGAAGAATGGGTGAAAATCCCCCAAACAAGAATTGGAAGACTCTTAACTGGCTACAGAAAGCGTTTACGAGCTGCATTACTTGCCAAAGGGGGTGTTACTAAGCACTGACCATGCAGGGTGCCCAAACTTTTGCTTCGGGCCCTTTTCCTTTTATGTTATTTTGAAACTGTAAAAGGTGGAAATAAAAAAGTAATCTTGCTTAAAATATTAAAGAAATATGTCATCTTTAACTTTATGCCTTTTGGAAATCAGGCCATCTTTTACTCGCTTAGCTATTCACAGTAACAGAAATTTGGACCAGGGGTGCCCAAACTTTTGCACACCACTGTACTTTCCCCGTGCACCCCCACACCCCCAACCACCACTATTTTATCATTTCCTGTCAGTCACCTTATGTACAGACACTCCTGTGCCTGATGTCACTTTATGGATAAACAATCAATCTGAGTATGTAAGATAATCTTATGTACTGTATATTTGGCCAGACTCAAACAGTTACTTGTACACTGTGTTTTATTGGATTGCTTTTATGTTTATATTTATTGTGCTTTGTTTTTATTCTTGTATTCTTTATGCTTATTGTGTTTTTTATGCTCTATTGAGTCTGGAGTAGCAAGCATTTTGTTCTCCTTTACACTCATGTACTGAAGAATAAGAATAAACAATCATGATCTTGACCTTTAGTAATAATACTATGCTACAATATAATAATAGCTGGCTGGTGATGTAGTGGCATCCGCATCAGTCTTTGAGGCAGTGGTCTTGGGCTCAAATCCGGCCGGCTCCTTGCACGGTTTCCGTCTGTGCTAGGCTGAGCGTCGAGCTAGCAACTCAACCTCGTAAAAAACCAGACTAAAGTGCTAAAGAAATAGCAAGGTTTCTGCCCGATGCGCCATAAGGTACAGAGAGGAACAACAAAACCAAAATAATTATATATAGAATGGAAACATAAACAATCGCTTTACAATTCTATTTCCGCCGCTGTCTAAAAAGAGTTTGCACGTTCTCCCTGTGACCGCGTGGTTTCCCTCCGGGTGCTCTGGCATCTTCCCACATTCCAAACATGTACAGATTAGGGTTAGTGAGTTAGTGCTTTGGGATCCATGTTTACAGTACATTTCTCCATTTAAAAGAAATTGCTTCTTGAGCATTTCATTATGTGAGCTTTGCTTCAGTAGCATTTGCTGTGCCAAACTGCAACTTAATTCATTCTTCTTAATCCGCAAGTGTTCTCAATTGAACATACTTCTAATGGTCTGATATTTCAAGAAATACAAGAATCTAAAACTTTATTTCTAAATAAACATTTCATACATTCTTCTTGGGGGCAAACTGAATTTGATTTGTTTCTGTGAGCAAATGTGTAAAATGCATGGAATCCAAAACGTATGAGACATACATATCTTGTTCCAACATATTTAGTTAAAACGTGGCAGGAAAGAGCTACTGTATTCAATCCTACATTCATTTTGGAATGATTAGAGCGATGCCATTATTCACTATGATATGAATCAATGGTGTAGCACCAGCCGTAGAAACGGAATAGGACTGTTGTGAAATTTCATAGTTTAGATAGGAAAGATAAAGAGCCAGCAGTCTCATCGTAATGCCAATGACAGCTGTGATTCATCCACGTTTTTGCCGAATGGTTTCTGATTCCTTCTGAACAATGGTAACCAGAATCGGAATTAGACTTAATATCACTGACATATGCCATGAAATTCATAGTTTTGTGGCCACAGTCCCACAAAACCGAGAAACTGCAATAAGAATTACAGTGCTGTGCAGAGGTCTTAGGCACATATATATTGCTAGGGTGCCTAAGACTTTTACACAGTACTGTATTTGTCAATTTGGAGCGGAGAGTGAGTTTGTAAATCTAGCAGGAGCAAATGATGTTGGGAGTGGTGAGGGTGGAGTGCTGTGGGAGTGGCGTGGGACAGGTGGCAGAGAAGGAGTGCCAAGAGCAGGGGGAGGCGTGGGTGCAGACACACCCAGCCCTGAGACTCCGGGCAAGGTCATTTGATTTCAAACAATTGGTTTATTGATCATTACAGAATGCCTCTCTGGTGCTTCCCCATCTCTCCCCTCTCCCTTCAGATCCTGTGCATTGGCCCCTCCATACCATAAGTTTACTGAGTTGTAGTCATTACCATCTTTACCTAAATTGTGTGTACCGTTTTATCAATTTGCTGTTCCATACCAAGATTACCATTTGCAAATGGAACATTAAGTCTTTTATTGGACGCAAATTGTCAGATTTTAAACAGTCAGCATTGCAAGCTAACCTCAGTGAATTATTTTATTTATTTATTGAGATACAGTGTGGAATCGCTCTTCCATCTCTTCCAGCTGCCCCGACCAGCAACACCCGATTTAACCCTGATTTCATCACAGGACAATTTACAATGACCAATTAACCTACCACCTGCTACGTCTTATGGACTGTGGGAGGAAACCAGAGCACCCGGAGGAAACCCACACGTGGTCACAGGGAGAACGTACCAACTTCTTACAGGCAGCAGCAGGAATTGAACCCGGGTCACTGGTACTATAAAGCGTTGTGCTAACCACTACTCTACCATGCTACCCCACTCTGTTTATTCCTCAAAACAGTGGAGATGCATATTGACTTCAGGAGAAGTGAGTCTCCTGTCCATCATCAGCTTCTCTACAGTTAGCACTGGATCAACATTCAGGTCCCTGGGCATCATTATTTCACAGGACCTCATGTGGGAGAACCACATCTTCTTCATTAATGAAACATCTCAGCAGAGGATGTACTTCTTCCAGCAGCCGATAAAATTCCATATTTGCCAGAACATACTGGTGTAATTCTACATTGCCATCATAGCACCTAACACTCTTGCACATCGGTTGTTTCTCCATCCTATTGGGAGCAGTCTTTTAGAATCAGAAGCCGAATCAGGTTTATTATCACCGGCATGTGTCGTGAAATTTGTTATCTTAGCAGCGGCAGTACAATGCAATACATAATCTAGAAAGAAAATAAATAAGTAAATCAATTACAGTAAGTATGTATTAAATCGTGAGATTTAAAATAGTGCAAAACAGAAATAATATATATAAAAAAAGTGAGGTGGTGTTCATAGATTCAATGTCCATTTAGGAATCATATGGTAGAGGAGAAGAAGCTGTTTCTGAATTGCTGAGTGCGTGCCTTTAGGCTTCTGTATCTCCTTCCCAGTGGTAGCAATGAGGAGAGAGCGTGTCCTGGCTGATGGGGGTCCTTGATGATGGAAGCTGCTTTTCTGAGGCATTGTTCCTTGAAGGAGTCTTGGATACTATGGAGGCTGCTGTCTTGCCTTCTTTATAGCTGCATTGAAATGTTGGGAGCAGGTTTAGACCTCAGAAATATTGACATACAGGAAGTTGAAATTGCTCACTCTCTCCACTTCTGATCCCTTTATGAAGACTGGTTTATGTTCCCTTGTCTTACCCTTCCTGAAGTCCACAATCAGCTTTTTCACCTTACTGATGTTGAGTGCCAGGTTGTTGCTGTGACACTATGCAACCAGCTGGTAGATCTCACTCCTGTACGTCCTTCATCTCCATCTGACATTGTACCGTCAATGGTTGTATCATCAGCAAATTTATAGATGGTATTTGAGCTATTCCTAGCCGCACAGTCACGGGCATAGGGGGATAGAGTAGTGGGCTAAGCACACACCCCTGAGGTGTGTCAGTGTTGAGCGTCAGCGAGGAGGAGATGTTATCACCAATCCGCACAGACTGTGGTCTTCCGGTTAGGAAGTTGAGGATCCAATCGGAGAGGGAGGTACAGAGGCCCAGGTTCTGCAACTTCTCATTGAGGATTGTGGGAATGATGGTGTTGAATGCTGAGCTATAGTCAACGAACAGCATCCTGACATGGGTGTTTGTATTGTCCAGGTGGTCTAAGGCCGTGTGAGGAGCCATTGAGATTGTGTCTGCCGTTGACCTATTGTGGCGATAGACAAATTTCAGTGTGTCCAGGTCCTTGCTGAGGCAGGAGCTCAGTCTAGTCATGACCAACCTCTCAAAGCATTTCATCTCTGTCGATGTAAGTGCTACCAGGTGATAGTCATTAAGGCAGCTCACATTATTCTTCTTGGGCACTGGAATAATTGTTGCTCTTTTAAAGCAGGTGGGAAATTCCAACTGTAGCAATGAGCGGTTGAAAATGTCCTTGAATATTCCCACCAGTTGATTGGCACAAGTTTTCAGAGCCTTACCATTGAGGCCTGCTGCCTTGCGAGGATTTGCCCTCCTGAAAGACAGCCTGGCATCGTTCTCTGAGACAGAGTTCTCAAGGTCACTGGGTGCAGCAAGGATCTTCACAGCTGTAGTTATATTCTCCCTTTCAAAGTGGGCATAGAAGGTATTCTGGTAGTGAAACATCGCTGCTATTCATGCTATTGGTTTCGTTTTGTAGGAAGTAATGTTCTACAAACTCTGCCAGAGTTGACATGCATCCAATGTCACCTCCAACCTCACTCGGAATTGTTTCTTTGCTCCTGAAATAGCCCGCTACAAGTCAAACTTGGTTTTCTTGTACAGACCTGGGTCACCAGACTTAAATGTCACAGATTGAGCCCTTAGCAGTTGGCGAACCTCCTGATTCATCCATGGCTTTTGGTTTGGGAATGTACAGTAAGTCTTTGTAGGCACACACTCATCCACACAGGTTTTAATGAAGTCAGTAACAACTGCAGCAAACTCATCCAGATTGAAAGATGTATCCCTGAATACAGTCCAGTCCACCGATTCAAAGCAGTCCTGTAGGCGCTCCTGTGCTTCCCTTGTCCATACCTTCTTGGTCCTCACTACTGGTGCTGCAGTCTTCAGTCTCTGCCTATACTCAGGGAGTAGAAGTACAGCTAGGTGATCAGACTTTCCAACATGTGGGCATGGAATAACATGGCATTCTTGATGGTGGTGTAACAGTGGTCCAGTGTGTTGTTTCCTCTGGTACTACAAGTGATTTATTGGTGGTAATTATTTAGTGACGTTTTCAAGCTGGCCCTGGTTAAAATCCCTCAAAATGAAGGGATACAGGGAGAAGGCAGGGGACTGGGGCTGAGAGGAAAATTGGATCAGCCATGATGGCCCAATTCTGCTCCTATATCTTGTGGTTTTATGGTCTAAAATAATGGTAAAGGCGTCAGGGTGTGCTTTCAGTGATTTAATTGTGTTTCTTCACGGCATCTTAAAAGTTTCTTCCCAAGCAGTTAATCTCATCAGCCATTTTAGTTAGTCCCCCATCCCCTCTATTACCCCGTCACTGCACTGTACTGTAAGCACTTTAAATCACTTTTTAATAATGCTGATTACATTGGTATTGATGTATTTACACACATTTTATTGCATAACCATGCTTTGACCTTGAACTTTATCTTTTACATAATTCTTTATGATTGTTGAAGGTTGTTGTTTTTTGTTGCATGACATGCCAACACACCACAGCAAATTGCTAATGAACGTAAACGTACTGTAAATTCATCCCTTGATCACTTGATTCATTCACAGGATTCACTGAAGAAAGGGAACCTGACACGCAAGTGGGTTCATGATTTGATGTCAGCTGCATTGCTCCAAATAGTGAAGGTGAACTTTGTTCTTCTAAAACTCACCTCTATTGAGATCAACACACCAAATTTTGTAATTTATCGGAAGGTTGTGGAAGCGAGAGAGGGTGCAGAGATTTACCAAGATACAGCCTGGATTACAGCGCATGCCTTATAGAAAAGGTTGCACTAGTTAGGGTTTCTCACAGTAAAATTTATTATCAGAGTACATATATGTCACCACATACAACCCTGAGATTCTTTTTCCTGCGGGAATACTCAGCCAATCTATAGAATAGTAACAGTAAACAGGATCGATGAAAGAGCAAGAGCATAGAAGACAACAAACTGTGCAAATGCAAATATAAATAAATAGCAATAAATAATGAGAGCATGAAATAACAAGATAAAGAGTAATTAAAGTGAGATCATTGGTTGTATGAACATCTCAATACATGAGTGTAGTTCTCCCCTTTTGTTCAAGAGCCTGATGGTTGAGGGGTAGAACTGTTCTTGAACCTGGTGGTGTGAGTCCTGAGACTCCTGTACCTTCTACCTGATGGCAGCAGTGAGAAGAGAGCATGGCCTGGGTGGTGAGGATCTTTGATGATGGATGCTGCTTTTCTACGGCAATGTTTTATGTAGATGTGCTCAATGGCCCGTGATGTACTGGGCTGAATCCACTACCTTTTGTAGGATTTTACATTCAAAGGTATTGGTGTTCCCATACCAGGCCATGAGGCAGCCAGTTAGCATTCTTTCCACCACACATCTTTAGAAGTTTATCAAAGTTTTTGATGACATCCTGAATCTCCGCAGGCTCCAAAGAAAGTAGAGGTTCTGTCGTGCTTTCTTTGTAATTACATTTATATGATGAGTCCAGGACAGATCCTCTGAGACAGTGACACTTGAGAATTTAAATTTACTGACCCTCTCCACCTCTGATCCTCTGATGAGGGCTGGCTCATGGATCTCTGGTTTCCCTCTCCTGAAGTCTACAATCAGTTCCTTGGCCTTGCTGACATTGAGCTAGCCAAATTTTCAATCTCCCTCCTGTGTGCTGATTCATCACCACCTTTGATACGGCCCACAACAGTGGTGTCATCAGCAAACTTGAATATGGTGTTGGAGCTGTACTTAGCCACACGGTCATAGGTGTAAAGTGAGTAGAGCAGGGGGCTAAGCACACAGACCTGTGGTGCTCCTGTGCCGATGGAGATTGTGGAGGAACCCACACAAAATGCTGGAGGAACTCAGCAGGCCAGGCAGCATCTAAGGAAAAAAGTACAGTCGACGTTTCCGGCTGAAACACTTTGGCAGTACTTTTTTCCATAGATGCTGCCTGGCCTGCTGAGTTCCTCCAGCATTTTGTGTGTGTTGCTCAGATTTTCTCTTGTTTGAGATTGTGGAGATGTTTTTGCCAAACCAAACTGACTGGAGTTTGCAAGTAAGGAAATCCAAGATCCATTTGCACTAAGGGGTATTGAAGCCCAGGTCTTGGAGTTTACTGATTAGTTTCAAGGGGATGATGGTATTAAATGCTGAACTGTAATTGATAAAGAGCATCCTGATGTATGCATCTTTGCTGTTCAGATCTTCCAGGGTTGAGTGAAGAGCCAATGAGATGGCATCTGCTGGTGGACCTGTTGCCTCGGTAGCAAATTGGAGTTGATCCAAGTCACCACTCAGACAGGAGCTGATTTGTTTCAACACCAGCCTCTCAAAACACTTCATCACTGTGGATGTAAGTGCCACTGGGCGATCGTCACTGAGGCAGGTCACCCCGCTCTTTTTGGGCATCGGTATGATTGAAGCAGGAGGCAACCAGACACTACTGAAGCTCGAGGTTGAAGATATCTGTGAATCCACCAGCCAGCTGGTCAGCACAGGTCTTTAGTGTGCAGCCAGGTACCCCGCCTGGTCCAGATGCTTTCCGTGGATTCACCCTCTTGAAGGCAGCCCGCACGTCAGCTTCAGAAACTGAGCCCAAAGGATCATTGGGAGACATGGGAGTGATCGATGGTTCTTCCATGTTCCAGTGGTCAAAGCAAGCTTAGAAAGCATTGAGCTCATCCAGAGCGACGGGGGATGAGAGGTGACCTGATAGAGATGTATAAGATGATAAAAGGCATAACTTGAGTGGACAGGCAGAGACTTTTCTCCCAGGGTGGAAATAGTTAACATGAGAGGGCATAGTTTTGAAGTGATTGGAGGAAAGTACATGGGGGGAGGGGACGTCAGAGGTAGTTTTTTTTACACAGAGAGTGTAAAAGCTTAGATCACCTTGCATAGGTAGTGGCAGAGGCAGATACATTTAAGAGACTCTTTGCTAGACATATGGACAAATGAAAAATGTCTGTCTATGTGGAAGGGAAGTGTTCAATTGACATTGGAGTATGTTAAAAGGACGACACAGCACTGTGGGCTGAAGGGCCTGTAATATGTCAGTGATGTTAAACCTGATTCTGATTCTGATTCTAACGCTCTACTTTCTAAATAATCAGTTCTGAGTGAGAAGGTCTCAGAGCAATGTTCTTCACAGAACAAGACTGTGACCCTAGGACAAAAGCAGCTGATATGCTGCTGAATCTCATCAGTAAAGCGGAAGAGTTGGGAGGGAAGGTTGTGTTCCAAGCTGCAGGACAATGTATCTTGATGTTATTAGGCCCTCACGATGCCTGCTGCATCACCTTCCACTCGCTGCCTCCCAGTTAGGCAGCGTGGTAGCGTAGCAGTTCGCGTAATACTTTACAGCACCAGCAATCAGCAGTCTGGGTTCATTTCTCGCCACTGTTTGTGAGGAGCTTGTCAGTTCTCCCTGTGGCCACGTGGGTTTCCTCTGGATGCTCCAGTTCCCTCCAGCATTCTGAAGATGTACAGGTTAGGATTAGTAAATCTTGAGCAAGTTATTTTGGCACTGGAAGCATTTCCTGTAAGTTTTGATGTTTTCATGCACAGCGAGAGTCTTAGGCACATGTATATAGCTAAGTGCCTAAGACACTTGAACAGTACTAAAGTCATTTTATATATTGCAATATACCATGGCTGCCAAAAAAACCAAAACAAATTTCATAGCTTATGTGAGTGATGATAAACCTGATTCTGATATGGGTCTCTGTTGTGGACTGAGAGTGGGAAGAGGGCAGGGGGGAATCATGAATGGGAAAGGGGGAAGGGAGAGAGAAGGGAGAGGGGAGGGAGTGGGAAGCACCAGAGAGCCATTTTGTAATGATCAATAAACCAATTGTTTGGAATCAAATGACCTTGCCTGGTGTCTCAGGGCTGGGTGTGTCTGCACTCTCATCACACCACTTTCCCCCACCCTGGCACTCCTTCTCTGCCACCTGTCGCACACCCATCCCACGGCACTCCACCCTCGCCGTCCTCAATATCTTTCGCTCCCGCTCGATTTACAAACTTGCTCTCCGCTCCCCCTTGACAAACACAGTACTGTGCGAATGTCTTAGGCACCCTAGATATATATATACATATATATGTGCCTAAGACTTTTGCACAGTACTGAACGTGACAATTAAAGCTCATCTTAATACCTTGATTTTAAAATTCTCAGGTATTGCTTTTCCTCCAGTCCTTCCATGTTTAGCTCGCTTTTCCAATTCTCTTGTGCTTCTCTGATTTTAATTGCTTTACCATTGGTGGTTCTAACTTCGACTGGCAAGCTACTGAGCTCGAGAATTCCTTCTCTGTCTCTCTACCTCTCTCTCCTGCTCTAAGAATCTCTCTAAAGCATGCACTTTGAACAAAAAAGTAACTCAAGCACAATTTAATGCAATGGGATGACTTGTGATGATTGGCTGTATTTCAAATGTTTCTCGAAAAGGTTGAGTATTGAAGTTGGGCAGAAGTAATCGCAAACTTGGCATGGGGGAGAAAGAGTGTAGTCCGTGATTCGGAACAAATTACTGGTAAAACAGCAAAGTCCAAGTGTCACCATTTGATAACCATGTTTGATCTTTCTCACAGACAGAGGCAGTGAAGGGTGAAAACAGCCAGGTGTCAGGTCTCTCTCAGAGGTTCAGAGCAGAATCTACTAACAGCAAAGAATTGAAGTCTTACCTAGGCTTAGGGAGATTACCGGAGAAACAGCACCGTATGGCAAGAGTCTAACTGTGGAAAACATTAACCCCTTGTTTAAAACAGACCAGCTGATGCAATTCAGTGACCGTTTCAATAGCAATGCAAATTACTACGTACTGAAACATCACACAAGGAGCTGGAGGAGCTCAACAAACCAGGCAGCATCTATGGAATCGGAATCACAATCAGGATCTATTACGTTTGTTCTTTAAGAAAGAAAAACGTTGGAACCATTTTATTTACAGATTTACTGAATGGCTTCGGCTCGACCACATTTTGCTTGGGACCTTCAGCCCGCCAGGAGCATGTGTGAGACCTGTTCACCAACACCACTCCCGGTTCTGGGTGAACCACCCACGTTGCACATTGGGGACTGAAGATCTTTATTATGTACACACATAATAACACAGGATCGGGTTTGATATCACTAACATCTGTTGTGAAGTTTCCTGATGAGTCCTGAAGAAGGGTCTCAGCCCAAAACGTTGACTGTTCATTCATTTCCATAGATGCTGCCTGATCTGCTGAAGTTCCTCCAGCATTTTGTGTGTTTCTCCGGATTTCCAGCATCTACAGAATCTCTTGTATTTATGAGTAATGAAACTTGTTTAGTGGCAGCACTGCAGTGCAATTAAGTAAGTCGTGCAAAAAGTGCAAAGCTATTAAACTAGTGTTCATAGTATTTTTGCTCTCTTTTTGCTCTACTTATGGGTTTATGGGTTGGTTCATTGTCCGTTCAGAAATCTGATGTCGGAGGGAAGGAAGCTGCTCCTAGAACATTGAGTGTGTGTCTTCAGTCTCCTCTACCTCCTCTCCGAGGGTAGCAATGAGAAGAGGACATGCCTGGGGTGATGGAGTCCTTAATGATGGATGCAGCGTTTTTGAGGCATCACCTTTTGAAGATGTCCTTAATATTGTGGAGACTAGTGCCCATGATGGAGCTGGCTGATTTTACGACTTACTGCAACTTTTCTCAGTCGTCTGCAATGCCCCCTGGTACCAACTGAAGGACGACCGAGCACGAAAGAGAAGTTGATGAATGGGGTCAAGACCCTTCATTAGCTTTGAAACGTTGATTGCCCATTTCCCTCCACAGATGCTGCCTGACCCACTGAGTTCCTCCAGCTCCTTCATGTGTTGGTCCAGACTTCAGGCATTTTCGGTCTCTTGTGTCACCCATTGAAACATTTATTTCCCCCCGTGGTGTGAAATAGACTGCTCACAAATTGCAGAAACTGACAACAACTGAAAAGTCATTTTAGAAACCAGTTAATCTGTTCCATTGCTCTAACTTAGAAATTTTGATTTCAATTAGTCATTGGTGAGGCTGTACAGTTTTGGTCACCCTGATATAGGAAACGGGTGGAGGGGGTGGATATATATTTCTACTAAAGGATGTGTAAGGTGCTCCTTCTCAGTGCTAACCTGCAGGTCACCCTTAGGCAAGGTGTAGCCCCTGTTTAGCCCCCTCCACCACTGATCAGGGTCATGTGAAGCCATGGGATCAGGTGGTGGATGGGGTCGTATAAGCAGCTGGTGCATCTCACAAGTCTGGTGATGCCAGGCAGACAATCTCTGAAGGGTATCGATGCTGGCTGGGGTCACCCGTCTTGTAAAGACACTGGCCCAGAAGAAGGCAATGGCAGACCACTTCTGTAAAAAAAATTGCCAAGAACAATCATGGGTAAGGCTGTATAGGCCTATCCCCTGTACAGTGGATACAATTGATTACAGAAATGTTGATGAAATCCAACCATATCATTGACTTTGGATGATGGAGACCAGGAGGTCATTAATGGCCTGTGCTCCACTGGGAGATCAGGGCCCAAGGAGAAGAATCATGGTCAGGACCTTGATTGGCCACGTCATACAAAACACGGCACATAATGATAATGATAATGTCGTAAGAAAAACATTGTCGAGCTAGAGAGGGGCAGAAGATATTTATGAGGATGCTGCCAGGACTATAGGGCCTGAGTTATGGGGAGAAGTTGGCCATGTTTGATCTATAATCCCTGGAGCACAGGAGAATGAAGTGTAACCTCATAGAAATTTATAAAACCCTGAGAAGTATGGATAAGGTGTATGGTGATAGTCTTTTCCCCAGGGTTGGGGAGTCCATAACCAGAGGCATAGATAAGAAGTAAGAGGCACGGATTTAAGAGAGACCTCTGAGGTAACTTCTTTACACAGATGGTAGTGAGTGCCAGAATGAGCTGCTGGAGGAAATGGTGGAAGAGGGTATAATTGCAACTTTTAAGATAAATTTAGAGAGCTTGATGGAGAAGAGGAGCTTGCAGGATTGGGGGGCTGAATACTAGCAACTGCAAATAACAGGGAGGAAGTGTCAGTGTCAGCAGCGGAATCAAGTACACAGAGACTTCAAAATTCAAATAAAACAAACGAATCATTACGGAAGTGAAGCAGCAAAACTATCGAGAACTTAGACAAACTATACAGAATCTTGAAGAAGTGAAATCAATCACGATACGCAGAAGAACTCGGCCAGAGTTTCTCCAGACAAGGAACCACAATGACCAAGCAAAGAGGGATTGGCATGCCCCGCTGAAATACATCCCAGAGCACTCAGGAATTCACGAGCAATCAGACAGCCCCAGTGTCCAGACGAAGCAATAATCCCCAAAGACAGCAACTACAGTGCAAGACATTGAAAATCCCATGCTAATTCAATTACCCTGTGCTGAATAAAAGTGATAAATACACAGAGAGCTTATCAATTCCCATGACCCCAAATGAGGTACTTGTAACACAAAAGTGAGAAACGGAGAAAATGCGATCAACATACTAACTGAAAGAAACTTTTCTTTTCTTTTGAAAATGACCCCTGGTTTTGACAGATTGCATGGACCAGTTGGACCAATCTCATTTCTGAGCTACATTACTGTATGACTCTAATGTTTAGCCTTGTATCATATTTCAGCTTTTGCTGAAGGTTTCAAACTCGTCACATCTCCCACCATTTAGATAATATGCTTCTTTTTAAGCTTTCATGAAAGTGGGAGATTTCTCCTTTATTCACAATGCACTCCATTTGCCAGAACTTTGTCAATTCACTTAACCCATCTCTACCTTGTTCACAACTTTCCTTTCCATCTACCTTGGGAACTATAGCAATTAAGAACCTTGCACTCAATGGCAGTAAGACCAAGAAACTGATTGTGGACTTCAGGAAGGGAAAGTTGAGGGAACACACACCAGTCCTCATAGAGGGATCAGCAGTAGAAAGGGTGAGCAGTTTCAAGATCCTGTGTGTCAACGTCCCTGAAGATCTATCCTAGCCCCAACATATCGATGCAGTTGCAAAGAATGCATGACGGCGGCTCTATTGAGTTTGAGGAGACTTGGTATGTCACCTAAGACTCTCACAAGTTTATACAGATGTACTGTGGAGAGAATTCTGACTGGTTGCATCACTGTCTGGTATGGAGGGACCACTGCACAGGATTGGGAAAAGCGGCAGAAAATTGCAAACTCAGCCAGCTCCATCATGGGCACTAACCCCCCACCCCCGCATCAAGGACACCTTCGAAAGGTGATGCCTCAAAATAGTAGCATCCATCATTAAGAACCCCCATCACCCAGGACGTGCTCTCTTCTCATTGTTACCATCAGGGAACGGTACAGGAGCCTGAAGGCACACACTCAATGATTCAGAAACAGCTTCTACCCCACCACCATCAGATTTCTGAATAGACAATGAACCCATGTGCACTACCTCACTGTTTCCTTTCTTTTTTTTTTGCTCTCTTTTTGAACGTCTTATTTAGCATATATATAAAACCCCTCTGGTGAAGGGGCTTGTCATGTCCAGTCTGGGGCAGCTCACTCGCCCTCGGATTCCACCGGACACTTAGCTCTCATCTGTGGCTCCAATTGGCTGTTTGCATCCGTCAGTGACCGCACTGCTTCACCAGGTGGGCTAAACCAGGTGAGGGTAGGTCGTAGGCCTCGTACCCCGGCGAGATAGGGACGTGCCTGTCCCAGCATGCAAAGCCAGCTCTGCTGGACTGGGCGGAGGTGATCAACGGTGAGATCCAACAGATAAAGAGGGCGGTACTGTAACACCCCAGGGAGAGCAAGGGGCACGACGAGCGACAGATGATGTCATGGTCATCCACTGCAACCAAGGAAGACCCCGGTTTGTGATGCTTGTTCGTACCACTGGACCTGGATTTCTGAGGTTGAGAGGGGGGAACCGTCCCAGTGCAACGGCTTTTCACTTTAAAAACTCTCCCACACAGGTTTCCAGTCATCTTATATATATATATATATATATATATATTTCTGATTATAGATTTTGTTATGTATTGCACAGTACTGTTGCCATAAAACAACAGATTTTAAAACATATGTCAGTGATAGTAAACCTGGTTCTGATTCTGATTTTGATTCACATGTTATCATCTTATAATTTCATTGAGAAAAGTTAAGCTGGATCAAGCACACTGAGTTTAACCCATTTGAGTAAAACTAAAAGCAGAGAGCAGAGTGACTTTACTGTACTGGTTATTGTTTTTGTTAATGTCAGAGTCTGATGGGAAGTTGAGGATGAAATGACTGCTTTGTAGCCGGAGGGAAAAATTAGAGATTAGTCCAATGCCCTGACGGGATTCCAAGAAACCAATGCTTTAGCAAGTTAGAACGTTAGAGAAATGTCTAAAACAGCAAAGCATTACCAGAGGACAGAGGAGTATTACCAGTTGGAGCCATCAATAGTTCTTCTGTGTAATGCTTCTTCATAAATTTCATAATAAAACACAATCAAGGAAATATTGTTTATTAATTGCATTGTGGAGGATTGACATCTGTTCCTGATACTGTGTAGCCTTACTGTTTCAACATGGAACATAGAACAGACAACGCAGTACAGGTCCTTTGGCCCACAATGTTGTGCCGGCCTCTTAACCTACTCTAATATCAATCCAGGGTGCTGAGGTAGAGATACGTCTCTACTAAAGGAGGTGTAAGGCACTCCTTCCCTCCGCTATCCTGCAGGTCACCCTTGGGCAAGGTGTAGCACCTGCTTAGCCCCCAGTCAGGGTCATGTGAAGCCATGGGGGCAGCTGGTGGATGGTCGTGTGAGCAGCCGGTGAAGATCACAAGTCCTGGTTACGCGATCACAGACACCAGCAGACAATCTCTGAAGAGTATTGATAATGGCTGGGGTCACCCATGTTGTAAAGACACTGCCCAGAAGAAGGCATTGGCAAACCACTTCTATGGAAAAGATTGCTAAGAACAATCATGGTCATGGAAAAACCATGATTATCAATGTCATATAACACGGCACATATTGATGATGATGATGAAGATCAATCTAACCCTTCCCTTCTACATAGCCCTCTATTTTTCTATCATCCAAGTGCCTATCTAGCCTCTTAAATGTCTTGAATGTATCTGCCTCTACCACCATCCCCGGCAGGGTGTTCCACACACCAACCACTCTCTGTGTAAAAAACTTCACTTTGACATCTCCCCTACACTTTCCTCAAATCAGCTTAAAATTATGCCCCCTTGTATTAGCCATTTTACCTTGGGGAAAATGTCTCACACCACCCACTCTATTTATGCCTCTAATGATTTCTTCTCTTGGACTGAGTCCTGATGAAGGGGGTCGGCCCGAAACCTTGACTGTTTATTCCTCTCCATAGACGCTGCCTGAGCTGCTGAGTTCCGCCACCATTTTATGTGTGTTGTTCTGGATTTCCAGCATCTACAGAGTAACTGAAGAAACTGAAAGGTCATATCAGAGTCTAAAGGACGAGTTCAAAAAATTGTTCTGGGGTGTATTGACCAAATGTCCTCCCCTTCATTAGAAGGCATGTGCTATTATGAGAGGGTGGACAGACTAGGGTTGTTTTCTTCGGAGCACGGAGTCTGAGGGGGTGATATTACAGAGGTTATGCGAGGCAACCTGCACCTTTTTCCCAAGGTTGAAATGTCTAATACCAGAGGTGTGTGTTTAAAATGAGAGGGGGTAATTTCAAAGGAGATGTGAGGGGCAAGTTTTTTACACAGAGTGGTGAGTGTCTGGAATGCGCTGCCTGGGGCGGTGATAGAGGCAGATACACAGTAGACTTTTAGGAGACGTTTAGATAGACACATGAATGTGAAAAACACAAGGATATGGACATTGTGTAGGCAGAAGGGATTAGTTAGATTGTCCATTTGATGACAAATTTAATTGATTCAGCACGACACTGTGGGCTGAAGGGTCTGTTCTTGTGCTGTACTCTTCTATGTTCATTGTGTAAAATGGAGGTCACATTGCTGGCAAGAATTATCGTCTGTTCTCATAATCTAAACAGGAGTGATTATGTACACTGCTGCTTTTATCACTGACTATAGGAGCAAAAGTAAAAGCTATTGATAATAAAAATAGCTGAGAGGAGGTTTGCCACCACCGACGTCTTGTTACTAGGACAGCGAGCTGTTTATTGTTTAACTGTGCTGCACACTACGTGCATGTTGAATTATACTTTATTAACTTATTTATGGTAATACTTTGGCTTACGTGCTGTGTGTGATACATATTTTGTGGATGCATCATGGTCCAGAGGAACATTGTTTCATTTGGTTGTATATATGTACAGGGGGTGTATGGGTTGTCAGGGAGGGGTAGCACCTCTGGTGGGGAACATGTCGCGTCCTTTTCAAGGCGGTTAGTCCACCTTTGGTCCCCACCTGGCACTCAGCTCTCACCTGTGGCTCCCCATAGCTGTTTGCGTGCGACAGCAGCCACACCCCGGCCAACGGCTTCGACAAGCCGGCTAAACCAGGTGAGGGTAGCCGACGGGTCTCAAACCCTCGGTGAGATAGGGAGTTGTCTATCCCTGCATGTGAATTCAGACTCCGGCGGGTTGAGCGGACGAGACCAATGGAAGGTCCAACGGTCAAGAAGGCGGTCTCTGCAAGCGTCGTGGAACGTGTAGAGCATGACAAGACACAGAAGGCGTCCTGGTCATCCACTGCGCCTAGTCCCATCTCCAGCCGTCTCGGCTCTGTCTTGCCACTGGATCCAGATGGGAATTGGGAAGAGAGAGTGAGGCTGACGCTGCGCAACTCTCCCTCACTTAAATCCAAACCACGCGCTAGTCTCGACACCATCAGGCCGGCTGGTGGCTCAGTGACATCAGCACCGGACTCTGGAGCGAAGGTTCCCGAAGTTGAATCTGGTCGAGCCGCTCCCAGGCACACTTTCCATCTGTGCCGGGTTGAGTGTTGAGCTAGCAACTCGACCTCGTAAAAAGTACTAATGGTGTCGAGGTCTTCATCGATGACAATGGACGAACCTATATATGTACAGTCAGATGACAATAAACTTAATTGACAAAATAATTCACCATCTCTGTATTCTACATTGGGGTCTCAATGGAGGCTGCTTAGCTGTTATCAGAGGTGCCTTGGTCTTGACTGAGCGTAATTGTCTACAATTTTTCAACATTACTCCTATTCATCTAAAATTTATAAGACCATAAGACATAGGAGCAGAATCAGGCCATTTGGCCCATTAAATCAGCTCCAGCATTCTATCATCACTGATTTATTATCCCTCTCAACCCTATTCTCCCCGTGTTCAGATGATAAATAAATCTAACTCTGAGTGCTACTCGATCTCCTGAGCTCCCCCAGCAGATTGCTCGTTGAGAGTGGAGAGGATATCTCCCGTAGTGGGGGCTCCAGGACCAGAGGGCGCAACCTCAGAATACAAGGATGTCCCTTTACAACAGTGACGAGGAGGAATTGCTATAGTCAGAGGGTAGTGAATCTGTGGAATCCATTGTCACAGATGGCGATGGAGGCCAAGTCATTGGGTATATTTAAAGCCGAGGCTGATTGGTTCTTGATTAGTCAGTGTGTCAAAGGTTATGGGTGGAAAGCAGGAAAAGTGGGGCTGAGAGGGGTAATAAATCAGTTATGATGGAATAGCAGAGCTGACTTGATAGTCTGAGTGACCTGATTCTGCTCATATGTCTTCTGGGCTTATTAAGATGGTATTACAATTCATTGTGATATCGCTCATAATTCATTCCACTTTCTTTTAGCCAACTCTCTTTCACCCTGAGGTGATCTTTTACCCTTATCAACAGTGCCCTACCTCCCAGTGAAAATTGGTGTTGCTTTATTATTGCCACATGTGCAGCGAAAAAATTGCCTTGCACACTGTTCATACAGATCAGATCGTTACAGGGTTTACTGAGGTCGATCGAGGTAAAACAATAACAATGCAGCTACACAACGTTTACTCTGATCTTCACTGAAGTGAGGCTGAGGCTCCGGCCTACTGTGGTACGCCAGGCTTCGTGTTTGAGGACTCTCTTTCTACATACTATTTGCTTACTTTTATTGTTTGCACAATTTAATTTTCTTTTGGAGTTTCTTGCTTGTGGCTGCCTGTAAGGAGAGGAATCTCAAAGTTGTATAATGTATACATACTTTGATAATAAACATACTTTAAACTTTGAATAAAGTGTAAAAGCTTCTGAAAAAGTACAGTGCAGGTAAATGGTAAAGTGTAAGATCATACCGAGGCAGATTGTGAGGACAAGAGTTCATCTTATCGTACAACAGTCTGATAAAAGTGGGGTAGACACTGTCCTTGAGCCCGGGGCATTGCATTCTCTGCTTGTTGACGTGGAATCGTGTCCTCTTGACTTCCAGTATTGCTGGAAGTCATTGGCCATCGTTTCCCATGCACAGATGCAGAGAAAGATTTGTGTTGCGCCTAGCGGGACAGTGCACCACTTCCTGTCAGCACAGCTGTGCTGGAATGCTAGGGCACAGCTTAAACAACCACCATAAAGTGTCCACACCATGTCCACCGAAGGTTTGATCCAGATTTATTTCTCTAGTAAATTAAACACTCGTGACTGATCATAAGCCGCATGTCGATCACCAGGAGCACTAAAATTTTCACGTGGGATTAACTTGTGAGATTAAAAATCAATGGTTTAAATTATTTGATTTCTATTATGTCATTTTTAATTTAACGGGACAACATAGCCCAGGGGCTTCTGACAGAATGAGTTAGACAGCTGTCATTCCCCTTCCTCTGGTCACAGGCTAGCTAGAAAAGTAATGTCGAGCCCAGACAGTGTGCAGATTTATTTTTCAGTTGTCTCAGCTCGTTCATGCCATCTCTCTGTTAGTTTGAGGCTAGGAGGATTTCAGGGGTGTGTTTCGCTGTCTGAGGTCCCAGTTGGCATCGATGGATCAGACCACCCTGGCTTGAGCAGTAAACAGTCCAACTGAATTTAACATGACTTCAGTTTCAAGGGGTGAACTTGTTTTACGAAGATGATAATTATGATACTTACTGTTTCAGTGGATAATTAAGTGACAGAGAATAATATGGCCACATATGTGCCATACAGTATTTAGTGAGGGCATGGTAATGTCGCAGTTAATGTAACGCTATTACAGCACCAGCGACCTTGGTTCATTTCTCCTGCTGTCTGTAAGGAGTTTGTATGTTCTTCCTGTGACTGCATGGAGTTCCTGCCTCTAGCAGGGAGTAGGCATACCCAAGTGAAGTCAAGTCAAGCTTATTGCCATTTAACTATATACATGCATACTGTCAAACAAGATAACATTTCTCCGAACCAGGGTGTAAAGCTCAGTAGTACACATAACACACGTAACACATAATAATATACAGATGGATTACAGATAAGTAAACAAATTAAAGTGCATAAATTAAATATTGTAAGGTATGGAACAGATTAACCAGTGGCACTTTGAAGGTGATGCGGCAGGGAGTTCAGAAGCCTAATGGCTTTGGGGGAAGAAACTGTTTCTCATCCTGACTGTTCTTGTTTTTACGCATCGGAGTCTCCTGCCTGATGGTAGAAAGTCAAAGAGGATGCTGGATGGATGGGCGGGATCCTTAATAACATTGAGGGCCCTGTGTACACAGTGCTCCTAATAAGAAGGTGGGGGGAGGGTGGGAAGGAGAAGGCTGGTAGGTTCCAGGAGTTTAGCACCCACTTCAACTCTGCTTCACATACCCATTTGGATATGTCCATACATGGCCTCCTCTGCTGCCATGATGAGGCCAAACTCAGGTTGGAGGAGCAACACCTCATATACCGTCTAAGTCTCCAGCCCCTTGGTATGAACATTGAATTCTCCAAATTCCGGTAATTCCCTCCCCCTCCCTTCCCCTATCCCTATGTCACTCTGCACCCTCCCTTCCCCTAACCCCATTTCACTCTGCCCCCTCCCTTCCCCTATCCCTATTTCACTCTGCCCCCTCCCCCAGCTGCCTATCACCTCCCTCATGGTTCCGCCTCCTTCTACTACCCATTGTGCTTTCCCCTATTCCTTCTTCACCTTTCCTGCCCATCACCTCCCTGCTTCCGCTCCCCCACCCCTTTATCTTTCCCCTTACTGGTTTTTCACCTGGAACCTACCAGCCTTCTCCTTCCCACCCTCCCCCCACCTTCTTTATAGGGCCTCTGCCCCTTCCCTCTACAGTCCTGACGAAGGTTTCCGGCCCAAAACATCGACTGATCTTTTCCACGGATGCTGCCCGACCTGCTGAGTTCCTCCAGCGTGTTGTGAGTGTTGCTTCGACCCCAGCATCTGCAGATTATTTTGTGTTTAGTGCTCCTAATAAACGTCTCTGATGGATGTTGGTGGCGGGGACACTTGCCCAGCACAATCCTGCTGATCTGATTTAACACAAAATGATGCATTTCACTGTATGTTTCAATGTTTTCATGTACATGTTCTTATGTTTTGTAACTTTAAACCATTAAACTAAGTCAAAGGAAGACACGGGATGGAGGATTGAGTTATCCTTTGGTGGGGGGGGGCAGGGTTGAGTCGAACTTTTTCCTTAAAAAATACTTAAATTGCAAGACAAGGTACACACCAAGTGTTAAGTAGGCCAGTGTTGTTTGTGTCATGGTACTGGAATGATCTCTTTAGCTGTATCAGTGTCTGGGCATCTTAATTATATATGTAACCTGCGGCTGTCTCTGTTGTGTCTGAGTCTGGAAGTAATTACTTAATAGGTTTACTCTCTTAACTTTTATTACCAAAAGTCATCATGTTGGATGCAAGATTTTTGTAAAATTACCCCAAGACCAGTCATTAATTTCTACCAGGTTAAACAAGGAATTGTTCTGAATGTTATAGTCCAGGAGCTTTTATTACCTGAAAATTGAAATCTACAGTACATCCATGACAATGTGATAGTTGCTCAGAAAACATTTTTATGATTTGACTTGAAAAGAATATGAGGTTTTGTTTGTATATATGCTGAGGCTTTATAAGGAATTGGTCAGACTGCATTTGGAATATTATAGGATGTTTCCTATCGTGGGGGCATCTAGGACCAGGGGGCACAGCCTCAGGATAGAGGGACGTCCATTTAGAACAGAGGTGAGGAGGAGTTTTTTCAGCCAGAGGATGGTGAGTCTGTGGATTTCATCGCCACAGGCGGCTGTGGAGGCCAAGTCATTGGGAATATTTAAAGCAGAGGTTTAAAAGAGATCAAATTGTGCAAACAGCAAAAAGCAAGTGAAGAACCCATATCAAACATCAGTCCAGTGGCATTCAGTTTAGTTCAGGTCAACCTCTATGACTTCATCTGGCATCTCGTGCCATATACTTACCACCGTCAATGTGAAAAACATACCCTCAGTTGCTCTTTCAACTTCTCCCTTCCCACCCTAAACCTGTGCCCTCGAGTCCTCTGGGGAATAGACTACCTACCTCACGATGCTCTTCATAATTTTACTTACTTTTTTTATTGAGATACAGTGCAGCCCTTCAAACCACACTGCCCACCAATCCCCTGATTTAATCCGAGCCTAATCATGTGATAATTTACAATAACCAACCAACCAGTGCATCTTTGGACTGTGGGAGGAAACCAGAGCACCCAGAGAACACACAAGCGGTCATAGGGAAAAGGTACATGCTACCATGACAGTATTTTATTGGCTTCTGAGTCCCCACTCAGGCTACCAGTGATAATAAATCCAGCCAATCCAATTTCTCTTTATAAATAAAGGCCTCCAATTCAGGAATATCCTGGTGAACTTTCTCTGCATTCTTTCCTGTACTGTCACTGACATACACTCAGTGACCACTCTATTAGGTACACTTGCTCAACTGCTCGCAAATATCTAATCAGCCAATCAAGTGGCAGCAACTCAATGCATAAAAGCATGCAGGCATGGTCATGAGGTTCAGTTGTTGTTCAGACTAAACATCAGAATGGGGAAGAAATGTGATCTAAGTGACTTTGACTGTGGAATGATGGTTGGTACCAGATGGGGTGGTTTAAGTATCTCAGAAACTGCTGATCTCCTGGGATTTCCATGCACAACAGTCTCTAAATGGAGAATGGTGTGAAAAAAAAATCAAGTGAGCAGCAGTTCAGTGGGCCAAGCACCATGTTAATGAGAGAGGTCAGAGGAGAATGGCCAGACTGGTTCAAGCTGACAGGGAGATGACTGTAACTCAAATAACCATGTGTTACAACAGTGTTGATGGCAATGACTGTCTCTGAAACTAGAACTGTCAGATATTAAAAACTGTTACCTTTTGAATTACCTTTATCTTTTCTACCTATCACCTCCCAGCTTTTTACTTCCTACACCCTCCCCCAGCCGCCTGCCTTCGCCTGTCTCCTCCTTCCGCTCCCCTTACCCTATTATTCAGGCATATTCCCCTTGCTCTCCAATCTTGATGAAGAGTCTAGTCCCAAAGCATTGACAGTTTATTAATTTCCATAGATACAGTCTGACCTGCTGAGTACCTCCAGCATTTTGTATGTGTTGACCACAAGATAGTGCTGACATTTTACCCTACTCTGAGATCAACCTAGCCCTTCCCTCCCACATAGTCCTCCATTTTTCTATCATCCATGTGCCTGTCTATTAAGGAGGAATTTCTTTAGCCAGAGAGTGGTGAATCTTTGAAATTCGTTGCCACAGGCAGCTGTGGAGGCCAAGTCATTGGGTATATTTAAGACATAGGTTGATAGGTTCTTAATTGGTCAGGGCATGAGGGGATACGGGAGAAGGCAGGAGACTGGGGCTGAGAGGAAAATTGGATCAGCCATGATGAAATGGCGGAGCAGACTCGATGGGTCAAATGCCTAATTCTGCTCTTATATCTTATGGTCTTATGAGCCAAGACTTTCTTAAATATCCTAATATAATGTAAAGGTGCAGCACAGTAGCGTAACGGTTAGAGTAACACTATTACAGCACCAGTGACCTGGGTTCAATTCCTGCCACTATCTGTAAGGAGTGTGTACGTTCTCCCCGTGACTGCGTGGGTTTCCTCCCACATTCCAACAAAGTATGGGTTCGTGGGTTCACTGGTCACATGGGTGTAATCAGGCAGTGTGGGCTCACTGGGCTGGAAGGACCTTTTACTGTGCTCTAAAATCTGCCTCTACTCCCACCCCTGGCAAGGCATTCCATGCACCCACACTCTCTGTGTAAAGAACTTACCCCTATACTTTCTTCCAATCACCTTGAAATTATAACCATTGTATCTGTGTTGATTGTCTGGATGAGCTGTCAGAGTTGATTCCACTTCCCAGATTTCTTACACATGTGGACAAAGACCAGCGAGGATGAGGGCTGGTGTTCCCCAAGTCACCACGATTGGTGGTCCATGCAGGCAGAGGGCACAAGAACCAGTAAACCCTTTGGTACAAGAGTTGGCGAGTCTGGAGTGATGAGGCGTAGGGTTTGGTGTCCCATCATCGGCATGTCCTGGGGTTGATACAAGCCTGAAGTCCAGACATCAAGGCCTGATCTGTCAATCTGCAAGTCTCCATCAGTAGCATCCATCACTAAGGACCCCAATCACCTAGCACATGCCCTTTTCTCACTGTTACCATCAGGAAAGAGGTACAGAAGCCTGAAGGCACACACTCAGCGATTCAGGAACAGCTTCTTCCCCTCTGTCACTTGATTTCTGACTTACTTATTTAATTTAACTATTTAATATATATATACTTACTGTAATTCAGTTTTTTTTCTATTATTATGCATTACATTGTGCCGCTACCAAAGACAACAAATTTCACAACATATGCCAATAATATTAAACCTGATTCCGATTCTGAAGTCTACCTGTACAACCCTGAGATTCCACTAGAGGCTGGAGATCCGGAGGGGTTGGAGGACTACCTCTGTGCATGACCCACTTGTTTTGCTATTGTTGCCGAGTTGCTGTTGTTATGTTGCGGTTATTGTTGCCTGTGTTGTTCTGCTGAACATTGTGAGCATGCTATGTTGGCAACAGAGTGTGTGTCGACACCTGGGGGCTGCCTACAACACATCCTTAGGTTGTTGTTGGTTGTTAGCACAAACAACGCTGTTCGCTGTACATGCGATAAATAAATGAAGCTAAACTGTATTCAAATCCTTTTCAATAGTAATAAAATGATAGCATAAAAGCATAAGAAATAGAATCAAAGCCAGTCTATTTGCTTTTTCTTACCAGCTGAGCCTCATCATTTACCTCAGGTTTTCTTTCATTCATTAATCCCTTATTCACAACCTACAGATTCACTTTCAAGGACTCTTCATCTCTTGTTCTGGATATTTATTGTTTATTTATTTATTATTAATAATATTTCTTTATTTTTGTCCTTCTACAGTTCATTGTCTTTTGCGCACTGGTTGAATGGCCAAGTTGATTCAGTCTTTCATTGATTCTATTATGGTTATTATTCTATTATGAATTTGTTGAGTATGCCCATGAGAAAATGAATTTCAGGGTTGTATATGGTGACATATATGTACTTTGATAATACATTTACTTTGAACTTTCAAATTATCTCCTGATCCCCTGAATATACAAGTATGTAAATGTCATTTACAAATTGTGAGATCTTCCTCTTTGTGTCAAAGTATTTGAGTGGTTTTGTTGGGAAGGTGTTTGTCTGAGTATTGGTCACCAGGTGTACTTAAAGCACTTGAGTGAATTTCTTGAGGGGCAATTTGAGTATTCATCATCAGGTATACCATACTTCTCCACATCTGGACTTACTAAAGCCAGTAATCTGGAGAAGCAGTTTGAACAGTAAACACTGAATCAGTTAATCAGTTAAGTAATCAGTTTCTTTTTATTTGCACAGGTTGTTTGTCAGTCTTTATCTGTGAATGGTTTTCATAGATTCCATTGTATTCTTTAAATATTTTTTCTGTAAATGCCTGGCTTTAGTCCAGATGTGAAGAAGTATGGTATACCTGATGATGAATACTCAAATTGCCCCTCAAGAAATTCACTCAAGTGCTTTAACACAAAGAGGAAGATATCAGAATTTGTAAATGCCCACAGAAGACAAAACTCAGGGTTGTATACTGCATACATACTTTGATGATAAGTGCAGTTGGAAAGATCCTCAGCACCCAGGCCATGCTCTCTTCTCACTGCTGCCATCAGGTAGAAGGTACAAATGCCTCAGGACTCACACCACCAGGTTCAAGAACAGTTACTACCCCCCAGTCATCAGGCTGTTGAGCAAAAGGGAATAACTACACTCATTCTATTTCCGGTGTTCCCAGAACCGATGATCTCACTTTAAGCACTCTTTATCTTGTTATTTCATGCTCTCATTATTGGTTGCTATTTATTTATATTTGCATTTACAGTTTGTTGTTCATTGATCTATAGATTTTCTAAGTATGCCCACAGGAAAAGGAATCTCAGGGGTGTATGTGGTGACAGGTACGTACTCTGATAATACATTTTACTTTGAACTTTGAATCTTGAAATGACTCTGAAGAAAGTACATGGTAACATGAAAGAAAGAAAGACCATTCTCTAATTTTATTCTTCAGCAGATTCAACGTGACTTTCTTATTACATGTTCATCATTGTAAACGTCCTCGAGGGACTGAGTTAGGAGGGTGAGCAAGTTAGGACATTATTCAGTGCAGCGTAGGAAAATGAGGGTTAAACTTATGAAATCATGAGGGGCATAGATAGGGTGAAAACATGATAGTGTTTTTTCTTGAGAATTGGGGAGTCAAGAACTAGAGGGAATAGGTTTAAGGAAGGACTTGAGTGGCAGCTTTTTCACCCAGAGGGGGTTGGATATGGAATGAGCTGCCAGACGAAGTGGTTTAATAGGTACCTTAGCAACATTGAAAGGGCACACGGACATGTACTTGGATAGGAAAAATTTAGACAGATATAGGAAAAATGAGACTAGCTTGGATGGGCATCTTAGTTGTCATGAACCAGTTGGGCTGAACAGTCTGTTTCCCTGCTCTATGACTCTAAACCAAGGGTTCCTGACCTTTTTTATGCCATGAACCAATATCATTAAGATTGGGAACCCCTGTTCCAAACAGTTTGAAAAAAGGCACAGATGAAATAGACTCTAATTTTAAAAACTATTATTAAAAGAATCCATAAGACCATAGATCATCACTCTTAGGAGCATAAATAGGCCATTCGGCTCATTGAGTCTGCTCCACCATTCCATTATGGGTGGTTTATTATCCCCCTCAACCCCATTTTCCTGCCTTCTCTCCATAAACCTTTGACACCCCGAATAGGACCACAAGACGTCTGGCAGTGCTGCCTCAGGGCAGGTCACTGGGGAATCTCCTGGCATTCACAGGATTACCACTAGCTGACCTGTGGAGCGTGAAGCTGAAGCAATGCGGCTGTGCTTTGTTCCTTCCAAGGCAAGCACAGTGCGCTGGCTCGAAATTAGGAACGTTTCTCCAGGATCTCACCACGTGCAGCAGGCAGACAGAAGCTAATGTACCTGGAAATATCAGACCCAAATAAACTGACCAAACCGAGACAATTCATCCTGCAATGGGAAATAGATTACCAAAATAATATTGAGCGGTACAACACAGTACTGGCCCTTGATGTTGTGCCAAGCTCATAAACCTACAACACAATCAATCCAGCCCTTCCCTCCTCTACAGTCTTTTACCCTCCATTTTTCATTACTGACCATCCTAATGAATATTCCCAGCATCTTCAGTTCTAATTTTTGTTTTTTGCAAGGTACAGTGAAAAACTTTGGTTTGCAACTCATCTGTACAGACCAATGCATTGCAATAGTACAAAGGAAAGACAAAAACAGAATGCAAGATTATAGTGTCGCACTTTTTCCACACTCACTGTCGACTTGCAGGCAAATTCTTAAAACCTGCAGAAAAGTTGGAAAAAAAAGTTTGACTATCAGAATCAGGTTTAATATCACTCAGCTGTTCCTGAATTGCTGAGTGGGTGCCTTCAGGCTCCTGTACCTCCTTACTGATGGTAGCAATGAGAAGAGAGCAGGCCCTGGGTGATAGGGATCCTTAATGATGGATATTGCCTTCCTGAGGTACTGCTCCTTGAAGATGTCTTGGATTCCCTTTCCATATGCACCACCTCCAAATATTTTGTGAGACAGTGTCAGATTTTTGTTGGCAATGAGTCCAGACAGACACCTGGAGGCAAAACCCATTCAGACTACCTCCCTGGTCATGTCTCAAAGCACTGTGCAGAATAGAACAGTCTGTACCATGCCTAGGATGCACTCCAGCAACTTGTCAAGACTACTTCTGCCACGCCATCTTCCAAGTCCATAGGCTTTATGACCTGTGAAAAGGGAAGCACACAAGAGCGTTACCACATCCAAATCATATATCAATCTGATTTGGAAATACATTGTCTTTTCATTATCAATGAGTCTCAATCCTGAAACTGTCTACTTTCATCTCGTGGACTCAGTTGTTCAATAAAAGCAATGAATGCCTTGCCAGCAACACTTGCACATTGGAATTGAAGTACCAAAACAAGAAATCTCAAAAGGGATTCTGCTCGTGCTGTGTCATAAAAAAGAACTATTCCTTATTGTTAACCAAACTGAAACAACGGTGTTACAGGCAGAAACTAATAATTACCAGAAAAAGTGAAATGTGCTAAATGCACCGAGAAAATTCTTTGGATTTTGTTTCTAAAACAAATCTATTGAAGCCAGGTTTAAAGGAGCTTTTTTTGTTCTTAGAAACGTCATTAAATCATTTACACTCACTGGCCACTTTGTTAGGTACAGGAGTGGATCCCAGTGTGGTCTTCTGCTGCTGTAGCCCATCAACTTCAAGGTTTGACATGTTGTACATTCAGAGATGCTCTTCTGCACACCACTGTTGTATCGTGTGGTTATTTGAGTTACTGTCACCTTCCTGTCAGCTTGAACTAGTCTGGTCATTCTCCTCTGACCTCTCTCATTAACAAGTTGTTTTCACCCACAGAACTGCTGTTCACTGGATCTTTTTTGTTTTTTGCACTATTCTCTGTGAGCTCTAGAGGCTGTTTTGAATGAAAATCCCAGGAGATCAGCAGTTTCTGAGATGCTCAAACCACCCTGTCTGGCACCAACAATCATTCCACAGTCAGACACTTCCCCATTCTGATGTTTGGTCTGAACAACGACTGAACCTCTTGACCATGTCTGCATGCTTTTATGCATTGTGCTGCTGCCACGTGATTGGCTGGTTAGATATTTGCATTAATGAGCAGGTGTACAGGTGTTTAGGTATGTCTAATAAAGTAACCACTGAGTATATATTGAAGTGTGGGCTCACTGTAGCACAAAGCATAAATTAAATAAGGTGATACATTCCAACTATTCCAAACATTTTGTATGTCATCCTTCAGAAATGCCTCTTGTCAAAACAGCACCTGGTGGGATGATTTCATCTCTGTAATAATGGGTCAGGCAAGAACTGAATTATAGACTTTCCCTTGACAGACTTCCATTCAAACAAATCTCATCAGTCACGGTCACCAAGTACCATTACAATAGCATCATTTACTCTCTCGCTAGAGTTTACAACTCAGTGTTTAAGGTACTTGCAGAAACACTGAAATGAACCAGGATCAGAAACAGGTTGAATATTATTGACATACTGTCACCATCATCATTATGTGCTGTATCATATGACATGGGCAATCATGGTCTTTGATCATGATTGTTCTTGGCAAATTTTCAACAGAAGTGGCTTGCTATCGCCTTCTTCTGGGCAGTGTCTTTACAAGATGGATGACCCCAGCCATTATCAATACTCTTCAGAGATTGCCTGCTTGGTGTCAGTGGTCGCATAACCAGGACTTGTGATCTGCACCAGCTGCTCATACGACCATCCACCACCTGCTCCCCTGGCTTCACATGACCCTGATTCGGGGGCGGCGGGGGGTGTATGCAGGTGCTACACCTTGAGGTAGAGATGTGTCTCCACCCTGTCACATACTGTATGTCATGAAATTTGTTGTTTTTGTGGCAGCAATACAGTGCAATATAAAAAATATATGACAAATTACAATTATAATTAAAATCAACATATTACATGTATTATATTAATCACCAGTCCAGCTCTTGGCTCTATCCCTCCCCCTCCTGTCTTCTCCTATCATTTTGGATCTCCCCCTCCCCCTCCAGCTTTCAAATCTCTTACTATCTCTTCCTTCAGTTAGTCCTGACGAAGGGTCTCGGCCTGAAACGTCGACTGCACCTCTTCCTACAGATGCTGCCTGGCCTGCTGCGTTCACCAGCAACTTTGATGTGTGTTGCTTGTTATTATATGTATTAACTAAGTAGGGCATAAAGAGAGTAAAAATAGTAAGGTGTTGTTCAAGGATTGGTTCTTTGTCCATTCAGAAATCTGATGATGGAGGGCAAGAAGCTTTTCCAAAAATGTTGAGAATATGACTTGGCTTTCAAGGATTTGAAAATAATGTCTTGCATCTTCTGAGGCAGCATTCATTATGTTATGGTTTAAGTTACACTTGTTAATATTAAATGATTTGACGTTACATCAACACCTTCATTCACCGAGGCGACCTGCACTTGGAGATGAGAGCGGTGCCATTGAATGGGACCATATGTCATCTGACTGACCTGACTGGATTATGGACATAAGTGTCCTGTCACCACCAAGCTCTCATCACTTGTACTGCTTATTGTTCACTGGGCCCTACAGGCATTTGGAATTATATATTGTGAACTTATTTATGGTAATATTTTGGTTTATGTGCTGTGTGTATATGTAATGGGAGATAAACCATGATCTGGAGGAACATTGTTTCATTTGGTTGTATATATGTACAGTCAGATGACAATAAACTTCAACTTGAACTTGTCTGTCTTAATGCAAGTTTCTGTAAGACATAGCTTCTGGATTATAAGTATGCAATTCCTCCTCTGGGAACTGCAGAGAACTATTTTTTTAAGAAACATCTGATTAAATTTGCAAAAGTACTAAGTACAGATGAAGCACTGAGCTTGCGTTTAATCCCTTTTGTGTGCAGAGACTATACAATAGGGACAACCTTTGAAATTATTTCCTGATTGCAGACCCCGAGAGACACTTGCTGCTTAAGTCATTTACCTGATGATCTTGGGTATTTAAGCAAAGTTGTTTGAAGAGAAATAATGACAGGCTATGTCTGCACAAATAATCTTGTGCTGAAGGACCGCGGGCATAAATGTACAAATGAATGTTCTGCAACCTACAGGTTCACTTTCAAGGACTCTTTACACCTCAGTATTATTTATTTTTTACTCAGTTTGTCCTCTTTTGCATGTTGGTTGTTTGTCAGTCTTTGTTTATGTATAGTATTTGATAAATTCTATCAGAGTTCTTTATTTTCCTGTAAATGCCTGCAAGGAAATGAATCTCAGGGTGGTATTTGCTAACATACCCTGTATATGCACCTTGATAATAAATTTCAATTTGAACTTTGACTTCACATGACTTGTTGTTTAATGAGTTCAATCTTGGATGATGAATGCTAAAGGCTATTTTTAACCCTCTGCTCGTAATAACTCTGATTTATTTTTTGAGATACAGTGCGGAACAGGCTCTTCTGGCCCTTTGAGTCATGCCAACCAGCAATTCCCCAATTTAATCCTACCTTAATCATGAGACAATTCACAATGGAAAAAATAACCTACCAACCAGCAGGTCTTTGGACTGTGGGAGGAAACCGGAGCACCCGGAGGAAACCTATACCTTCACTGGGAGAATGCAAAAGCAGTGGTGGGAATTGAACCCGAATCGCCGGTACTGTAAAGTATTGTGCTAACCACTACGCCACCTGGCCACCCCGTATAAACCTATATCTAGTAAACAGAATGTGAAATGCTGTGAAAGAAAGCTGTACTGCATTTCTTAACATTTTTACCTAATCAGTGGATAGTCCATGGTGTTTCGCAGTGAGTGGGGCACTGATGTGTAGCAACACAGGGACTGCTGGAGGAACTCAGCAGGTTGTGCAGTATCTGTGGGAGGAACGGAATTGTCGACATTTCAGGTCAAGACCCTGAAATGCATCGACGGTTGATATGGAGTAAATGTGGAAGGCACTTTACTCACAACAAGCTCCACTGTCGGGCTACATCGTCTAATATGGTGATTGGATCATGCTGGACGAGTGCATTTATCAGAGTGTTTGTGGACGTTTTGAGTGTGTAAGGAAGTTGCTGCATTCCCCATATTGTATCAGTGACCGCAGAAGTACGTCAGTAATGGCAATGCTTGCTGGGTAGGTCATGAAGTTGTGGATAGGGCCACTGATTACAAACTCCTCTTCCTGTGCCAAGGAGAGGAGAAAAAGCCACTATATGAGTCTGGCTCTAGACTGTATTGGAAATAGTCACACATATCTGAATTAAGGGAAAAGTAATTGTGATATTGACTCTGTTTTATGCATTTTAAAGGTAAGTATTGCTGCAACTCGTTATTCAATAGTTCTGGGTTTCTTCAAGATTTAAGCTAGTTTATTGAAGAAACCCAGAACTATTGAATTTTACTCTGGATTTGATGGAGCACACAAAAAATAACGGAAAGCATAAAGAACACAGTAAAAACACAATGAATAGAAATATAAAAGGAATCCAATAAAACACAATGTACAAGTAACTGTTGTAGTGTGACCATATATACCTAAGATTAGCTTACCAGATATACATATATTGATTGTACATACATACATAAAATGACACTTGGCACAGGAGTGTCCGTACTTAAGGTGACTTTGACAGGAATTGATAAAGTAGTGGTGTTTGCGGGGTGTGGAGGGGTGGGTTAGTGGGTGAAGGGGTTGATCAGCCTTACTGCTTGGGGAAAGTCACTGTTTTTGAGTCTGGTGATCCTGGCGTGGATGCTACGCAGCCTCCTCCCTGATGGGAGTGGGACAGGCAGTCCCTGAGCAGGGACTTCATGGCAAACAGCAAAAGGTTTCTTTAAAGCATATTTAAAATGTACGCTAAAGTAAGTTACTGGAATAAATTCAAAGTTGTTACATATCAGCTGTGAGTGGTAATCTGTGAATTCAGCATTGCTTACAGACAGACATGTTTGGCATTCCTCACTTCAAAGCTTTTTCAGCTGTGCGCAGAGGTGGCGTGGGTTGGCGTGGACAGGACAGAGGCTGAGATTTGTGCGTTGCAGCTGCAGACTCCCACTAATCTCGGCAAAATCAGAGTTCGTATTTCCTGCGTCGGACCGTGCAGATGGTCACCTTCGACCTCTGGATGATAAAGGGACGATAAATCCATGGTTTAGAATGTAAACTGAACAGGTTGGATTTGCTCAGAAATGGTGCAAGGTTTTCAAATATTGTGCAGTCAAAAACAATTAGCATTACTGCTGTGTAAACTGGGTTTGCCTAATCTGCCCTTCACACCTTTGAAAATCTATTCCTACTGATTAATTGGACTTGACATTAAAATTTTCCTACCGAGCATCATAAACCTTGCACTCACACTCACTGGCCACTTTATTAGGTACAGCAGTGGAACCCGGCATGGTCTTCTGCTGCTGTAGTCCATCCACTTGGAGGTTCGATGTTTTGTGCATTTAGAGACGCTCTTCTGCAAAGCACGTCGTGTTTGATGTCTTTCTTTGAGCAGGCTGGTTCCATGTCCTTTGTTTCGTGACTGTCTGTGGGACGACAAATCTTAGTGTTGTATGCTGCATACGCACTTTGAAAATAAATGTACTTTAAATGTTTTTCCCACCATTCTCTGTAAACTCTAGAGACCATTGTGTGTGAAAATCCCAGGAGATCAGCAGTTTCTGAGAAACTCAAACCACCCCGTCTGATACCAACAATCATTCCACAGTCAAAGTCATTCAGATCACATTTCTTCCCCATTCTGATGGTTGGTCTGAACACAACTGAACCTCTTGACCTTGTCTGCATGCTTTTATGCATTGAGTCGCTGCCACTTGATTGACTGATTAGATATTTGCAAGCGAGTGATTACGTGTACTGGTGTACCTCATAATAAAGTGGCCATGGCAACAAAGAACCAACCTGTTCAAGGAAAAAACACCAAACCCCCACGTCCTCCCTCGCTCAAAGGAAATTGTGCAAACGGTGAGAAAAATACTGGGCGAAAACACAGAATATAAAACCCAAAATCAAAAGATTTTTGCACGGTACTGTAGTAATTTTATGTATTGCACTGCACCGCTGTTACTGCAAAAAAAACTAATTTCATGACGTGTGAGTGATGATAAACCTGATTCTGATATGGGTCTCTATTGTGGACTGAGAGTGGGAAGGGGGCAGGGAGAGGGGAACCATGGTTGTGAAAAGGGGAAGGGAGTGGGAAGCATCAGAGAGACATTCTGTAATGATCAATAAACCAATTGTTTGGAATCAAATGACCTTGCCTGGTGTCTCAGGGCTGGGTGTGTCTGCACCTGTCCCACCGCTTGCCCCTGGCACTCCTTCTCTGCCACCTGTCACACACCCCTCCCACAGTGCTCCACTCTCACCGTTTCCAACATGCTTTGCTCCCCACCAGATTTACAAACTCACTTTGGTCCACGTTGACAAATACAGTACTGTGCAAAAGTCTTAGGCACCCTAGCTACATATACTGCGTGCGCCTCAGACTTTTGCACAGTATTGTTTATAACTATTATATAAGTTATATAAACATAACTGGCTGACATAGATTTAGGATATGGGTAAAAGATTTAGAGGGGAACGCAAGAAGAAATTTTTCCATTCAATACAACCAGGGGGCATGAAGGCCAGTAACCCACTCTCCCCCACACCCACCCCGAGTCAGTGTGTACAGAGGCTGGAAGTCCATATGAGTCCAGTGTTTGAGGCAAATCCTGTGGTCAATACCAAAGATCAAAGTCCAAAATTGGACAGTCCAGGAGAAGGGGCCCGATGGTTGAAGCCCTTGGTCAGTGTGTCTGGAGGCCGGAAGCCCACTTGAGGCTGGAGACCTGGATACGGCATGTCCTGGGGTTGGAGGATTGTCCCTGTGTGTGAGTGGATGTGTGGGGTAGGGGTAAGGAAAGGGGTTTGTTTTGTTGTTGATGTCGCATTGTTTTTGCTGCTGACTGTTGTTTTGCTGAACACTGTAGGCATGCGATGTTGGCCCCGGAATGTGTGGCGACCCCTGCGGGCAGCCCCCAGCACATCCTCAGGTTGTGTTGGTTGCTAACACAAATGACGCATTTCACTGTATGTTTCCATGTACTTGTGATGGCTGATGACCTATTCTGGGGCCCAACATACCGATGCAATTACAAAGAAGGTACTACAGTGGCTATATTTCATTAGGAGTTTGAAGAGATTTGCTACGTCACCAAAGACTCTTGCAAATTTCTGCAGATATGCCGTGGAGAGTGTTCTAACTGGTTCCATCACCGTCTGGTATGGGCGGGGGGGGGGCGCTGGGTGTAATGTTCAAAGGAAGATACGGGAGTCTGAAATGTGGGTCTAATTTCGTGTTTACTTTAAATGAGGTGTGCACGTATCATGTGGTAGTGTGATGATGTATGCAATTAACATATTTTTCCATTTAGCCCGTAATTAATTATTCAAATGAACAGGAATGCTTTATCTAACAATATGTAACAAGATTACTCAAAAATTATTGAAATATTAAATATATAATGGGGGGGGGGAATGCTGCACAGAATTTAAAAAAGCTGCAGAAAGTTGTGAACTCAGCCAACTCCATCATGAGGCTAACCTCCGTATCAGCCAGGACATCTTCAAAAGGTGATGCCTCAAAAAGACGCATCCATCGTTAAGGACCCCTACCACCCAGGACATGCCCTCTTCTCATTGTCACCATCAGGGAGGAGGTACAGGAGCCCGAAGGTACACACTCAACAATTGAGAAACAGCTTCTTCCCCTCTGTCATCAAATTCCTGCATGGACATTGAATCCATGAACACTACCTCACTACTTTTTAAAAAATCTTTTTGCACTATTTAATCTAACTTTTTAAAAATTTATATTGAAATGAGCTGAACTAAACTGAACATTCCTCGTCTATTTCAATGTTTCTATGGTTTGATATTTTATATTCTGTGGTTTTAGATTGTTTTTTGCTGTTTGTGCAATTTGTTCTTTTTTTTGCACTTTGATGGTTTCTTTGAACGGGTTCCATGGTGTTTCTCTGTTTCGTGGCTGTCTATGGGAAGACAAATCTCAGGGTTGTATACTGCATACATACTTTGATAATAAATGTACTTTGAATCTTTGAGTGTTTGTTATTAAACCTAATTCTGATTCTGATAAATAAATCTGAATCTGATTCTGGAATGCACTGCCTGTCTTGCTGGTGGAAGCAGATACTTGTAACATTTTAACCAGTATCTGGGCAAGCACTTGAATCGTTAACATATAGAGAGGTACAGACCAAGCACTGGGAAATGTGATCAGTGCAGAGATATCTCATGGATAGAATGGACTTGGCTCTCTGTTGTATGATCCTATGACTTGTTTCCCAGACAAACCCTGGCACTTGTCTGTTCAAGTTAAAATGAGGCCAGATGTCAAAAGCTTGGTCAATATTGGTGGATTTTAGGGCTTGTCTGATGAGGAAAGGGAAGACAAAAGTTGGAGAGTTAGTTGCAGAACTTGCTGCCAAGACAGCTGAAGGCACAGCTGGCAATAAGATTTTACAAAAAAAAAATTAAATCTATTTTACAGTTGTTTTCCTGTGACATGAACAAATATTTTTGAATCATTTTCTGCTGTTTTCTCAAAGACTATAAAGTTGCATCAAATGCAGATCTGTCATGATTCCAAGCCATAACAGTTCTTGTGCATAGCGGTTAGCATAACGCTATCGCAGCACCGCGCAACAATTCTGTTGCACGGTTTTCAATTCCAGTCACAGCTGAAAGGAAAGTAAATTCTTATTTCACTCAAACACCTTTACGATAATCTGGAATTTAATTTTATTCTTGAAACCACAGAATCTGATTTGTGCTTTAATGTGAATCAGTACATGATAGAATAGTGTTTCGCGTAATCTATTATAGCAACCTGAATTCATTTCTCTCTGTCTGTAAGGAGCTTGTACAATCTCTCTGTGACTGCAAGGGGTTCCTCCGGGTGCTCCAGTTTCCTCCCACATTCCAAAAAAAATGGGTTAGTACGTTAATTTGTCACATGGATGTAATTGGGCATGTTAGGCCAGAAGGGCCTGTTACTGTGTTGTATCTCTAATTAAAACTAAACAATAAGATGTATATTAATTTGTTACTGTCTTCAGGAGATGCTTGATACGAACTGGTGGGTTTGAGGTAGGATTAGTATTTGGAGAGACGGGACCCTCTTGTGTTCATTCTAGGAGCAAATGTAGAACATGAGTTGGGTTAAGGAAGTGGGTTGTACAGTAGCAAAACCAGCTGGTATGTAACTAATGTAAGTGTCACAAAAAACTGTGGGTCAATTGTTTAAGAAACATAACCAGATAGCTTGAGTCGCAAAAATAAATTGAGGGGCTTTTATTTACCTCAAAACAAGACAAAAACTGGGGGAAAAAACAGCTCCATGCAGCAGCTCTGTTTCAGACCCAGTCACTATTACTGCTGGGGATGAGTGTTTTACCGAGTGCGCCGTGTGCCGTCCGTAGTCAATGACGGGCCTTCGTCACAGTAAGTACTCTTCACACTGGGCTGCCTATTCTTCTGATGGCAACTTACTTATAGAGGATGAATCAAACATTGGACTTGTCATAAAGTGCAGTTTACTTTATGACAAGGGAGAAGTGAGAAGTTTAAAGTCACTTTGCTAAATTCCCTGTGAACATTAAAACTTCTGTTTTTAAAAACAGCTATGTTAAGACCATGAGGCCATAAGACATAGGAGTAGAATGAGGCCATTCGGCCCATTGAGTCTGCTCCTCCATTCTGTTCTAAATGGATGTCCCTCTATTCTCCTTCAGGTGCTCCTGTTTCTTCCCACATTCCGAAAGATGTACGGGTTAGGGTTAGTAAGTCGTGTGCGTGCTATGTTGGCAGGTGAAGTGGGGCGACACTTACAGGTTGCCCCAACACATCCTCAGACCGTGCTGGACATTCGTGCAAAAGCTGCATTTCACTGTACGCTTCAATGTTTTGATGTGTATGTGACAAATAATCCTAATATTTAATGAACTGATCTTCAGGGATGGTATCTTGGTACAGGGGACAATAATAAAACAATTTACCTTGTCTCCAGCAAATTTCAGATTCAGATTCAGATTTACAAATCATAGATACATGAAACCATACAGTGAAATGTGTTGTTTGCGTTACTAACCAACATAACCTAAGGATGTGTTGGGGGAAGCCCGCCAATGTTGTCACACTTTCTGGCCAATGCTCAGCAGAACAACACAGAACTCGAGAAGCAATATAACAATAAATGCAAAACAAATCCCTTTCCTTTTTCCCTCCCTCCACTCTACACTCACTCACACTCACACTCACACAGCCCTCCAACCCCAGGTCAAGCCTCTGGGACTCCAGACTCCGGGCTTTGGGCAACCTCTGACTGCACTGGAACTGGTCTACATGAGACCTTTACTTGTATAAACTGCAAGGTAAAGGGTCCTGTTGGGAGGATGAAAACTGGGGAAATGTTATATAAATTATGTTCTATATCAGAATATGAAAGCAAGGATGTAATGCTGAGGCTTTATAAGGCATTGGTCAGGCCTCACTTGGAGAGCTGTGAGCAGTTTTGGGATTCTTATCTAAGAAAAGGTGTGCTGTCATTGGAGAGGGTCCAGAGGAGAGTCACAAGAATGATTCCAGAAATTCGTCAGGACCACTTGATGGCTCTGGGCCTTACTCACTTAAAGTTTAGAAGACTGGGGGTGGGAGGAATCTCATTGAAACCTATTGAATATTGAAAGATCTAGATAGAGTGGATGTGGATTGGATGTTTCGTAAAACGGGGGAGACTAGGACCAGAGGGCACAGCCTCAGTATAGAGAGATGTACATTTAGAACAGAGATGAGGATGAATTCCTTTAGCAAGAGGTTACTGAATCTGTGGAATTCATTGCTACAGACAGCTGTGGAGGTCAAGACATTGGGTATATTTAAAGCAGAAATTGATAGGTTCTTGGTTAGTCAGGGTGTCAAAGGTTATAGGGAGAAGGGAGGGGAATGGTGTAGAGGGGGATAATGTATCAACCATGATAGAATGGCAGAACAGACTTGATGGGCCAAATGGCCTAGTCCCGTTCCTACATCTTGTGATTTTATTTTTGATGTCACATTATTTAGCCTTTTCTTTGCCTCGTGACGGCCCCCCCTGTCAATGTGCCTTCCCAATGAGGTGGAAATTTTTCTTTTATGTCTTAGATGAGGAAAGCTGCGAAACTTTCTCAGAGCCCCGGTCTGAGAGGCACTAAAGATCAACATTTGAGTAGGATGCCAGGATTACCATTCCAAATGGAATTTATCATTGTTGCTACACAAGGTCTTGGAATGGCAAACAACACTTAACATTAAAAAAATGCATTTCAATTCAAAAACATATTTTTCCTGCAATGATTGGTATTCTAACAAGTGGTTTGGATAATGCACATTGGTCAAAATACCATTGCCTGTGGGAATATGACTATTCTTCAGTGTTGACCATTCATCAACTGAACTAGTTGAGGCAACTCACTACACAACTCTTAATTAATTAAAGCTCATATTTTATTGTCTCTGCACAAACAAGAACGTAACTATATTGACCCCAGGCCAACAACTCAGAGCATGAATTCTACTGTTCCCTCTGTACCAATACTCACTCAGACTACTTCTCCAATTTATAAAGCACAGGACCAGAGGATCTCCTGTTGGTCTAATGATTGATCCTTCTTCTCCCATCCTTCAGCATGGGGTTCTTCTTTGCAATTGTTAATCTCTGGGGTTCTCGCTGATTTGCATTCAAAGCACTTCAATTCTTACAGTCTTCCTCATCAGTTCAAATGTCGCACTTGAATCTTGTTGGCCTGAGGTTATCTGACTGACCTGTGTTGGATTTCCATTGGATGTAGGCAAGGACGACATAACTTCATGCCTTAGCTGATTTATTTTATTCTGTTCGACTGGTTCAAACCATTTATGGCAGGTCACCCAGACACTAGGCTGAGATAATGAGATTACTTCTGCAAACCTGTACACAATAAACAGCATATCTGAGAATGATCTCAGGTTTACCAGATCAATAGCAGAAACTCCTTGTGTCCATGTTCAATTGCTCAGATTAAGTTATCCCAAAGCAAAAATCAGTTCATTAAACAGTTCACAAAATGGAGGGTACAGGGCAACTTTACAAAATGGCAGCTTCCATTCTTTCAAGCAGATGGCAAGAACAAAGACAAGTAGTTTGTCTACTTCCACTGTCCTTGACACATTTGAAATGGAAGTTTTCTTCCATATTTTAATTTCTCCATAGCTAACATGAGTGCAAATCAATGGTCAAGGGTGATACTTTTAGGGATGTAACTAACATTCTGGACAATGAAAGATTTTCACTTCTGTCCAACCTTTCACAGGCTTGGGTTGCTGCAGTGAAGGCCAGCAATATGGCCCATCCCTATGTACTCTTGGTGACATTGTCAAAGTAAATTTACGATCAAAGTATGTACATGTCACCAAATACTACCTTGAGATTCATTTTCTTGCTGGCATTCACAGTAGAATAAAGAAATACAATAGAATCAATGAAAGACTGCACACAAACAAAGACTAACATGCAACCATTGTGCCAAAGAAGACTAATTGACTGGGATGACCTTGAAGACTGAGACATCTGCTGGCAGGGCGAAGAGGTCAAAGTCAAAGTCAAAGTAAAAATTATTACTAACATGCGTATTTTTTTTAATAGGCATCCATTAGTCTCGTGAGACCATGGATTTGTGCCTTGAAAGGTTTCCAGGGCGCAGGCCTGGGCAAGGTTGTATGGAAGACCAGCAGTTGCCCATGCTGCAAGTCTCCCCTCTCCACGCCACCGATGTTGTCCAAGGGAAGGGCACTAGGGCCGATACAGCTTGGCACTGGTGTCGTCGCAGAGCAGTGTGTGGTTAAGTGCCTTGCTTAAGGACACAACAAGCTGCCTCAGCCAAGGCTCGAACTAGCGACCTTCAGATCACTAGACCGATACCTTAACCACTTGGCCACGTGCGTATATGTCACCATTTACTACCTTGTGATTCAATTTCTTGCAGGTGTTTACAGGAACATAAAGAAATACAACAAAATTTTTAAACTATACATGGACAAAGACTGACAAATAACATTAAGTACCTGTGTTGTGCTTACCTTAAAATTCACTGACAAAGATGTTGAGTGACAGCACTTATTTTGTGGCACTGAGTGTGTATGTGTATATGTTTCTGTGTGTGTGTGTGTGTGTGTGTGTGTGTGTGTGTGTGTGTGTGTGCGTGTGTGTGCGCGTGTGTGTGCGTGCATGCGTCTCCACCTCCCCAAAACCTTTGGGACATGCCTGTGTACACCTACTGGAGATGGGTCAGCCCAGAATAAAAATCACCCCTCTGGAACTTCCCTCACATCCATTTGTATCCTGACAGTACTGCGAGTGAAATAATACCCAGGGGAGCAACATCCCATTCAATTGCATTTGCCCAGTCTGACTTGCCGGTCTTTCCACTTCATTGTTTCATCGTACCTGTATACATTTAAGTAAGGATTTGTTTTGACCATGAAAATGACCAAAACAGGATGTTACAGAGGAACCTCCACCCACTGTGATCAATGTGTGGCCACACTCACTTTTGAGGAGCAATACCTCATATTCTGTCTGGTTAGTCTCCAACCTAATGGTATGAACATCGATTTCTGGCAATTATTTGACTCTTTATTTCCCTCCATTGATGGTGCCTGACTTGCTCTAGACAAGGCAACCCTGAAACCTGGCGAACACAACAAAAATAGTTTTTGGGGTTGGGCGGACCAGTTTTTGGGTGATTACAAAGTAACCTTTGATAGCTCCAAGGCAATAATTCATTAGACACATTTCAGACCTGGTTCGAGCAAGAGTCTGTAACTGTTACTTTTCCATCTAGAAAATGAAAGCTACAAGGTGATATTTTCACTCTCCATTAATGCACATTGTGTAACGCTACCTTATTTTTAAATTTCTTCACCTTCCCCCACCCCCCCCACCATCCTCTGAAGCTTCAAAACATCTGTTTGTGTTTAAATCAATCCTGGCCCTGCCAAACATCAATATTATTTACAAACAAGAGAAAATCTGCAAATGTTGGAAATCCAAGCAATACACTCAAAATGATGGATTTATATTCCTTATTTGTTGAGGTACAGCATGGAACAAAACCCTTCTGGCCCTTCGAGCTGCGACACCCAGCAATCCCCAATTTAATCCCAACCTAATCAGGGGACAATTTACAATGGCCAATTAACCTACTAACCGGTACGCCTTCGGACTGTGGGAGGAAACCGGAGCACCCGGAGGAAACCCACACGGTCACGGGGAGAATCCACAAACTCCTTCAAGGCAGTTGTAGGAATTGAACCCAGGTCGCCTGCACTATAAAGGATTGTGTTAACCACTCCACTGCCGTGCCACTCTTGATGGCAGGTAGACTAGTACCAGTGATGCATTGGGTATTTTTGACGACTTGTTATCGAGTCTTCCTGTCCGCTGCAGTGCAGTTTCCGTACCGAGCAGTAATGCAGCTTGAATTTGATACATTCTCAGCTTATGAGACAATTAGTAAAACTGCATTTTCATATCAGAATGGTGGTTACAGGAAGACTTAACAAAGTAACAGACTAGGTCCTGATGAGAGAGTGAAATGATTATCCACAGGTCTAACAGTAAATCAATTGTCTATTACAACAATGGGTACACGCTATAACACAATTATTGAAAATCCTGAAGCTTGGACATCATCACTGCTGCATTCCGTGTCTCTATTTCTAGGCTTTGTCTGTGGCTCCCTGTTACCACATGACCACAATCCACATCCCTTGTTGCTAGTTACTGGCCCTCACCATTCTGTCTCCTGTGCTGTATGATTCTGTGATTCTTTCATTCCAGGTGTTTCACTGAAGGACTTGACTCATGCTCTGGAACCTTAGCTCTGCTGCCTGATCTCCTGAGCAGTTCCAGAATGATACCGTGTGGCAACAGGCCCTTCGGCCCACTGAGTCAGTGCTGACCCAGCACCAACTTAGACATTTGCTTCTCCCAACATTCCCATCAACTCCACACCCTGGGGTAACTTCTACCAAACCTGTATAAGTTTTAAAACCTGCAAGACAGTACTAGGCCCCAGAGGAAACCCATATGGATGCAGGGAAACTGTGCAAACTCCATAGAGATGGCACTCAAGGTCAGGACTGAATCTGGGTCCCTAGAGCTGAGGGCCTCCTACATGTTGCACCATGCTAAACCAGTGCATTCGTGAATTTGAGGCCTTTCCAAATGAATCACGTAAAAAGATGTAACTCCATAAGACCATGAGACCATAACACATAGCAGCAGAATTAGGCCATATGGCCCATCAAGTTTGCTCCACCATTCCATCATGGCTGAGCAAACTCATTCTCCCATTGCAATCTGTGGCAATGAATTCCACAGGTTCACCATCCTCTGGTTAAAGAAATTCCTCCTCATCTGTGTTCTAAAGGGATATCCTTCTATTCTGGCCCTTAACTTTCCCACTATTGAATACATCCTCTCAATATCCCCTCTGTCCAGGCCTTTCAGTATTCAATAGGTTTCAATGAGATGCCACCTCATTCTTCTTCCGGAAATAGTAGGGGACAGAGGGTCCAGTGAGATGGAGGAACTGAGGGAAATACATGTTAGTAGGGAAGTGGTGTTAGGTAAATTGAAGGGATTAAAGGCAGATAAATCCCCAGGGCCAGATGGTCTGCATCCCAGAGTGCTTAAGGAAGTAGCCCAAGAAATAGTGGATGCATTAGTGATAATTTTTCAAAACTCTTTAGATTCTGGACTAGTTCCTGAGGATTGGAGGGTGGCTAATGTAACCCCACTTTTTAAAAAAGGAGGGAGAGAGAAACCGGGGAATTATAGACCGGTTAGCCTAACGTTGGTGGTGGGGAAAATGCTGGAGTCAGTTATCAAAGATGTGATAACAGCACATTTGGAAAGCGGTGAAATCATCGGACAAAGTCAGCATGGATTTGTGAAAGGAAAATCATGTCTGATGAATCTCATAGAATTTTTTGAGGATGTAACTAGTAGAGTGGATAGGGGAGAACCAGTGGATGTGGTATATTTGGATTTTCAAAAGGCTTTTACAAGGTCCCACACAGGAGATTAGTGTGCAAACTTAAAGCACACGGTATTGGGGGTAAGGTATTGATGTGGATAGAGAATTGGTTAGCAGACAGGAAGCAAAGAGTGGGAATAAACAGGACCTTTTCAGAATGGCAGGCAGTGACTAGTGGGGTACTGCAAGGCTCAGTGCTGGGACCCCAGTTGTTTACAATATATATTAATGACTTGGATGAGGGAATTAAATGCAGCATCTCCAAGTTTGCGGATGACACGAAGCTGGGCGGCAGTGTTAGCTGTGAGGAGGGTGTTAAGGGGATGTAGGGTGACTTGGATAGGTTAGGTGAGTGGGCAAATTCATGGCAGATGCAATTTAATGTGGATAAATGTGAAGTTATCCACTTTGGTGGCAAAAACAGGAAAACAGATTATTATCTGAATGGTGGCCGATTAGGAAAAGGGGAGGTGCAACGAGACCTGGGTGTCATTACACACCAGTCATTGAAAGTGGGCATGCAGGTACAGCAGGCGGTGAAAAAGGCGAATGGTATGCTGGCATTTATAGCAAGAGGATGCGAGTACAGGAGCAGGGAGGTACTACTGCAGTTGTACAAGGCCTTGGTGAGACCACACCTGGAGTATTGTGTGCAGTTTTGGTCCCCTAATCTGAGGAAAGACATCCTTGCCATAGAGGGAGTACAAAGAAGGTTCACCAGATTGAATGGGATGGCAGGACTTTCATATGATGAAAGACTGGATGAACTAGGCTTATACTCGTTGGAATTTAGAAGATTGACGAGGGATCTGATTGAAACATATAAAATCCTAAAGGGATTGGACAGGCTAGATGCAGGAAGATTGTTCCCGATGTTGGGGAAGTCCAGAACAAGGGGTCACAGTTTGAGGATAAAGGGGAAGCCTTTTAGGACCGAGATTAGGAAAAACTTCTTCACACAGAGAGTGGTGAATCTGTGGAATTCTCTGCCACAGGAAACAGTTGAGGCCAGTTCATTGGCTATATTTAAGAGGGAGTTAGATATGGCCCTTGTGGCTATGGGGATCAGGGGGTATGGAGGGAAGGCTGGCGCAGGGTTCTGAGTTGGATGATCAGCCATGATCATACTGAATGGCGGTGCAGGCTCGAAGGGCCGAATGGCCTACTCCTGCACCTATTATCTATGTTTCTATGTTTCTAAATTCCAGTGAGTACAGGCCCAGAGCCGGCAAACACTCCCCATATGTTAACTCCTTCATTACTGGGATAATTCTTGAATATCTCCTCTGGACCCTTTCTTCACCCTTCCTCATTATAATCACAAAGTGGTTTTGGGACTATTTTGAGGTTGTTTAAAATTTGTCAGCATAGTTATCTCCTCACATACTCAATTCCTGGGATAATTCTTGTGAATCTTCTCTGGACCCTCTCCAATTCCAGCATATCCTTTCTTAGATAAGAGGCCCAAAATATTCCAAGTGCAGTCTGACCAAAGTCTTATAAAGCTTTGGCATTACATCTTTGCTTTTGTATTCCTTCCCTATCACCAACTCAATCTGCAGTTGAACCTTTAGGAGTCCTGCACGAGGGCTCCGAAGTCCGTTTGCACCTCTGATTTCTGAATTTGTTCACAACTTAGAAAATAGTCTATAACTTTATTCCTCCTACCAAGGTGCATGACCACACACTTCCCTACACTGTGGTCACTGTACTCAGCAGGTCAGGCAGCATCTATGGAGAGGAAAAAACACTTGACATTTCAGGCTGAGATTCTTCAATGATTTGATGGTTCCACTTAATATCAGAGAATGTATGGAGTATACAACCTGAAATTCTTTCTCTTCGCAGACATCAACAGAAGAAAAAAACCCCAAAGAATAAATGACAGAAAAAATGTAAGAACCCTAAAGCACCCCTCCACTTTCCATGCATAAGCAGTAGCAAAAGCATCAACCCTCCCCCACCCTCCTCCCACTCCCCCCTCTCATTCCAGCAGAAAGCACCTTGTGGGGGGGGGGAGAGAGAGAGAGAGATTGCTCAAGTGTGAATGCCTCCAACAGCCTCTGCTGTATCGATGTTGCAATCTACCGCAATGCTTCAGTTAGTGACATGCGCAGGGAACTGAGTTGGCCACTGAGCCACGCAAGGAGATATAGGAATGTGGTCAATCAGCGAGCTCCAAGAACAGGAACCCACCGCCATGAAGATCCACAGTTTGAGTGCAGCTGTAGATCAAGGGCTCTGATCCCTTGGAAAGGAAAGAAGAGGCATTAGAGAGAAGAAGAACTTAAACTGTTTTACAGATGAGCTGGGAGAAGTCACCCACTGGTGCCATTTTTAGCTTTTCATCAGAGTCTTGGCCTGAAACTTTGACTGCTTATTCCTCTCCATAGATGCTGCCTGGCCTGCTGAGTTCCTCCAGCATTTTGTGTGCATTACTCTGGATTTCCAGCATCTGCAGAATCTCTTGTGCTTATACCAAGAAGATGAATTTATTTTCAATTTTCCTCTAGATTACTTACTTGTAGTTGCAGTAGACAACTGCAGCACAGAAACAGGCCCTTTGGCCCATCTAGTTAATTATGGGCTGAACTTTAAACTAATCCAATCTATCTGCACCATCCACATGTCCGAACTTGTCTTAAATGTGACAACTGAAACCGCATCTGCCACTGGCAGCTCCTTCCACACTCGCACAACCCTCTGAGTGAAGCAGTTCTCCCTCAAGTTCCCCTTAAATATTTCACCTCTCATCCTTGAACTATTACCTCTGGCTCTGGTCTCACCCAGCCTGAGGGGAAAGAGCCACGTTAGACATGTCTATTTGCTTGCAGGGCTCCAGCTTTTGAGATGTTTTCCATGTTGCAACATTCTGTTGAAAATTCTTTTGCATGCTTCATTTTACAAGAGTCGGATAGTTGGCTGGAGATACGACCCTACCAAAGGAGCTGTAGGGCACTCCTCCCCTCTGCTGGCCTGCAGGTGGGCGAGGTGTAGCACCTGCTTAGCTCCCCTGATCATGGCGTGTGAAGCCATGGGAGCAGGTGGTGGACGGTCGTGTGAGCAGCTGGTGCAGATCACAAGTCCTGGTTATGCAACCACTGATGCCAGGCAGACAATCTCTGAAGAGTATTGATAATGGCTGGGGTCAGCTGTCTTCGAAAGACACTGCCCAGAAGAAGGCAATGGCAAACCACTTTGATAGAAAAATTTGCCAAGAGCAGTTGTGGTCATGGGAAGACATGATCACCCAAGTCATACCTAACGAACGAACGATTTTGTGTGGGACCCATCTGCTTTCTGTAAGTTTCTGTGTCCGTCACTCTCACAGAATTTCACAAGATGTTTGCTGTAAAAGAGAAAGTTTGTTCAGTATTCCCGCAAGTACGCCTATTTTCCATTGTTCGGTTAGCACTGTCAGTAAACCTGAAGATTTGCATTTCAGAAAGAAAATTTCAGCCTCAGATTTAAAACATGAATTATTTGTGTTTCTGACATATGGGCAGAATTAATGTCAAAATAGCAAAATTTAACCTATTTATCCAGCTGTACTTGTCACTTCCCCATTGAATAAACAATTTGAATTAAAACTAGGTAATTCTGCTGGGATTACACAGAAAATGGAGAACACTCTTATGTGAGTTATGAGTTTCAATTGGTCTGTCATTTACAGCAGGATTAATCACTAATCCCCTTATTTATAGAGCCTGATGTTTTAATCCAAGGTTAAAGTCAAGGAAGAGGAACAAAACTTGTTCTTTTCGATCATTTTATTAGGCGTTAATAGAACAAAGAGTAATTGAAACAAACAGTGATAGAGGTCTACCAAGTGAAGGGAAAGCTAAGATCTATGAGGGGTGATTGATAAGTTCGTGGCCTAAAGTAGAAGGAGCCAGTTTTAGAAAACCTAGCACATTTATTTTTCATTCTCCCCTAGTGTTGCCATCATGTCCTTGGGTGATAAGCCATTGAGACCGAGGTAGCGGATAACTGCACGAAGGCTGATGTTGTCCATTTTCTCACAGTGCTTACTTGCAATTTTCAATTATCTGAAACAGAAATACCACAAAAGTTATTAACTTCAAACTTTCTGCATAATCACTCAAAGAGTTGAACTGCATGTGCATGTAACGAGAGCTGTATAACTCAACTCCTTCTACCTTAGGCCACGAACTCATCAATCACCCCTGCTGTGGACCACTCTCTGGAGGTCCGAAAAGCCAACTTCTACAAAGACGGGATCCATATGCTCCATGACCGCTGGACTAAGTGTGTAAATGTAGGAGGGGACTATATTGAAAAATAAATGTGCCAGGTTTTCTAAAATTGACTCCTTCTACCTTAGGCCACGATCTTATCAATCACCCCTCGTAAGATGTAAAATGGTGCAGAAGGCTTACCGAGAGAGATAAATACCCAGAGTGATTTTAATAAGATTAAAAGTTGATTTTATCATTTTTTCATTTGAAGGCCAATTGTTTTTCTGAATGGTAGGAAAGAAGGTGCAAGTAAAAATTGGAACAGATTCTAATCAATGGCTTATATCAAGTTATAATTGAAATACTGAAAATTTTGTTTTTACACATACACACACACACATACACACACACACACACACACACACACACACACACACACACACACACACACACACAATAAAACTCATGAAACTCTCAACATATTGAGAACCTTCATTCCTGGAACTCCATATCTTTTATAGAGTCATAGAGAAGTACAGCACAGAAACAGGCCTTTTGGCCTATCTAGTCCATGCCAAACCATTTAAACTGCCTACTCCCATCGACCTGCACCAGGACCATAGCCCTCCACACCCCTACCATCCATGAACCTATCCAAACTTATATTAAATGTTGAAATCGAGCTCGCATGCACCACTTGTGCTGGCAGCTCATTCCACACCTTCATGACCCTCTGAGTGAAGAAGATTCCCCTCATGGGGTCATAAAGAAAGCTTTTCGCCTTTTTAAATCAAAGTATTGAGTACAGGAGATGGGATGTGGTGTTATATTTATGAAGGTCAATGTTCCAAAAGCTTTCTTTACAACCCTATCTACTTGTGATGCCACATTCAATGAATTATGGACCTGTATTCCCAGGTCCCTTTATTCTACCACACTCCTCAGTGCCCTACAGTTCACTGTGCAAGACCTACCCTGGTTGGTCCTAGCAAGTACAACACCTCACACTTGTCTGCATTAGATTCCATCTGTCATATTTCAGCCTATTTTTCTAGCTGGTCCAAATCCTGCTGCAAGCTTTGATAGCCTTCCTCTCTGTCCACTACACCCTCAGTCATGGTGTCATATGCAAATTTCCAGTTGACCACATTATCTTCCAGATCGTTGATGTAGATGACAGACAACAATGGGCCCAGCGCCGATCCCTGTGGCACACCACTGGTCACAGGCCTCCAGTCAGAGAGGCAACCATCTGCTACCACTCTCTGGCTTCTCCCACAAAGCCACTGTCTAATCTAATTTACTACCTCATCTTGGATGCCAAGTGACTGAATCTTTTTGTCCAACATCCCATGTGGGACCTTGTCAAAGTCCTCACCGAAGTCCATGTACATAACATCCACTGCCTTGTCTTCATCAACTTTTCTGGTAACATTGTCGAAAACTCTAAGATTGCTTGGACACAACATAACATGCACAAAGCCATGCTGACTATCCCTAATCAGTTCCTGTCCATCCAAATACTCATAAATCTGGTCTCTTAGAATACCTTCCAATAACTTTTCCACAACTAATGTTAGGTTCACCAATTATTCTTATTTCCTGGTTCATTCTTTGGGCCTTTCTTAAACAGTGGAACAACATTGGCTATCTTCCGATCCTCCGGTCCCTCACTAGTTGGTAAGGCTGATTTAAATATCTCTGCTAGGGCCCCTACAATTCCTGCATTAGACTCACACGGGTTCCAAGGGAACACCTTGTCAGGCCCTGGGCATTTATCCACCCTCATTTGCCTCAAGACAGCAAACACCTCCTGCCCTGTAATCTGTATAGGTTCCATAATCTCGCTGCTGCTTTGCCTCACTTCTGTAGACTCTGTGTCCATCTCCTGAGTGAATACAGATGTGATATAGCAATTTAAAATCTCTCTCTCCCCCCCCATCTACTTTGGCTCCATACATAGATTACCATACTGATCTTCCAGAGGACCAATTTTATTCCTTGCAATCTTTTTGCTCTTAACATATCTGTAGAATCCCTTCGGATTCTCTTTCACATTGTCAGCAAGGGTAATCTTATGCCTTTTTTTAGTCCTCCTGAATTTTTTTCTTAAGTGTTCTCTTGCAATTTTTATACTCCATAGGCACCTCATCTGTTCCCGTCTGCCTATGCACCTCCTTTTTCTTTTCTTAACCAGAGCCTCAATATCTCTTGAAAATCCAGTTTCCCTTTACCTTTTATTCTGACAGACACACACAAGGTTTGTTCTCTCAAAGTTTCATTTTTGAAGGCCTCCCACTTAACTTTGCCAGAAAACAGCCTGTCCCAATCCACACTTGCCAGATAATTTCTGATACCATCAAAATTGGCCTTTCCCCAATTTAGAATCTCAACTCGCAGACCAGAGCTATCTTTTTCCATATTTACTTTGATACTAATGGTATTGTGATCACTAGATACATTGTGTTCCCTGCACAAACTTCTGTCACCTGTCCTGTATCATTTCCTAATAGCAGATCCAGTATCACACACTGTCTCATTGGAACTGTTGCGTACTGATTAAGGAAACATTCCCCCCATTTCTCATGTGAACTGGGGCAGTGAGTGTAAAGTTGCCAAACCCACCAGCCTAAATTTTGCTGCTGGCAAAGCACACTGCAGCTTGCAAAGATATAATGACTGTTGGATTCTGATGTTTTAATCCAAGGTCCTTTCAGAAGTCAGGAAAGAGGCACAGAACTTGTTTTTTAATGATCTTTTCATTAAGCATTAATAGAGCAAAGAGAATTGAAACAGTGATAGAGGTCCACCAAGTGAAGGGAGAGGCAAAAAGCTAAGATCTAAGATGGAACTGATCTTGTGGTGCAGCTCTTTTATACCCATAGATAAGGAAAATTCCATTCAAATTTGAAGATTAGAGCTAACCTCTTACTCAAGTAATGCAGTACCGAGAGAAGCTTCCAGAATCATACCAATATAACCACTAGGGGGCACACTGAACTTGCCTACACATACATACTAGGCAGTTACTTGTATATAAACAATTATGTAAAAAATAAGCAAACAATTAATTGTTAAACTGCAAAAAAATAACAATTAAACAGCCTAATCTAAGAATTAAACAGTCAAATCCAACAAGTCATAATCATAGAGCAATATGGCATGGATACAGGCCTGAGTAAGGGTCTTGACCTGAAACTTCAACTGTTTATTCGTTTCCAAATTTGAGGAAGGACATTTTTGCTATGGAGGGAGTGCAGCGTAGGTTCACTGGGTTAATTTCAGGGATGGCGGGATTGTCATATGTTGAAAGATTGGAGCGACTGGGCTTATATACACTGGAATTTAGAAGGATGAGAGGGGATCTGATTGAAACGTATAAGGTTATTAAGGGATTGGACACGTTAGAGGCAGGAAACATGTTCCTGATGTTGGGGGAGTCCAGAACCAGAGGCCACAGTTTAAGAATAAGGGGTAGACCATTTAGAACGGAGTTGACGAAAAACTTTTTCACACAGAGGATTGTGGTTCTGTGGAATGCTCTGCCTCAGAAGGCAGTGGAGGCCAATTCTCTGGATTCTTTCAAGAAAGAGTTAGATGGAGCTCTTAATGATAGCGGAGTTGAGGGATATGGGAGAAGGCAGGAACAGGGTACTGATTGTGGATGATCAGCCATGATCACAGTGAATGGTGGTGCTAGCTCGAAGGGCCGAATGGTCTACTCCTGCATCTATTGTCTATTGCCAATAGATGCTGCCTGACCTGCTGAGTTCCTCCAGTATTTTGTGTATGTTGCTATTGACACAGGCCTTTTGGCCCAACCAATCCATGCCAACCATGGTGCCCACCCAGCTAGTCCCAATTTCTTGTGTTTGGCCCATATCCCTCTAAACCCTACTCCTCCATGTTTCCATCAAAATGCTTCTTAAACTATGTTTCAGTTTTATTTAGAGGTCCAGAGGGTTTACAGACCTTTCTGGCCTAATGAGTCCACAATGGCCAATTAGATTCTATGTTACAATTAACCTATTAACCTGTATGTCTTTGGGATATGGGAGGAAACTAGAGCATTCACAGGAAACCCACATGGTCCAATGTTTCAGTGGTTCAATGGTTCAATTTAATAGAAACATAGAAAGCCTACAGCACAATACAGGCTTTTTGGCCCACAATGCTGAGCCGAACATGTACTTCCTTTAGAAATTACCTCAAAAAGTCCTGAATGAGAAGTTGCAGAACCTGTACCTCCCTCTGCAATTGGATCCATGACTTCCTAACTGGAAGACCACAATCTGTGTGGATTGGTGATAACATCTCCTCCTCGCTGACGATCAACACTGGCGCACCTCAGGGGTGTGTGCTTAGCCCACTGCTCTACTCTCTGTATACACATGACCGCCGTATGTCATCACGAGATTTCTTTTCTTGCGAGTATAGGTAGTAAATCCAAAAAACACAATAGAATCAATGCACCCAACAGGACGGGTAAATAACCAATGTGCAAAAGACAACAGACACTGCTAGTGCAAAAGAGAGAAAAAAATCATAATAAATAGATAAATAATAACTATCAAGAACATAAGATGAAGAGTCCTCGAAAGTGAGTCAATAGGTTGTAGGAACAGTGCAGTGATGGGGACCATGAGGGTACATTGTACCCTCCTCTGGCAGCTTGTTTCATATACTCACCACCCTCTGTGTGAAAAACGTGCCCTTTGGTTCGCTTTTAAATCTTTTCACTCTCACCCAAAATTATGCCTCATGGTTTTGGCTTCCCTTACCTTTGTGGAAAAGATTATTACCTTATCTATGCCTCCCATAATTTCACACATTACTTTTTTTAATCATAATCTCTTGTTAGTCCAATTATAAAAATCCCTTTAGAAATCATATCCACTTGATTTCACAGGGTATCGGGCTTTGAGGTGGAATCTTATAGTCGTAGAGTACCATAGCACATAACCAGGCCATTTGGCCCATCTAGTCTATTCCACCTAGTTCCATCAACCTGCATCTGAACTATAGTCCTCCATACCCCTCCCATCCATATACTTATCCAAACTTCTCTTAAATGTTGACATTAAACCTATATCTACTACTTCCACCAGCAGCTCATTCCACACTCTCACCCCCTCTGAATAAAGAAGTTCCCCCTTAGGTTCCTCTTAAATAGTTCACCTTTCACCATGAGCCTATGACCTCTAGTTGTGGAAAAAGCCTGCTTGCATTTACCCTGTCAATACCCCTTATAATGTTGTATACCTCTATCAAACCTCTCATTCTCCTAAGTTCCAAGGAATAAAGTCCTAACCTATTCAACCTTTCTCAAGTCCTGTGTAATTGGGACGCATTTGGTCTCTCCTTTCCCTCAATGACAGTACCTGCTGCTAAAGTAAGGCACATTAGCTGCGGAGATGGCATGACAAGTTAAACAACCCTTCGAGTACAACCACGTCCAGTCGGCCATAGAAAGGAGATTCAGAATGAGGATCCAGGAATGTGCCTAAAATAGAAGTGAAAAGTTCCATGTAAGTTTATTATTGGAGTACACATATGTCACAATATACAACCCTGAGATTTATTTTGTGGTGTGCATTCTCAATAAACCCAAAAACCATAATAGAATCAATGAAAGATCGCACCAACTGGGTGTACAAAGACAAAGGAAAAATAATTTATAAAACATAAATAAATAGACAGATAAATAAATAAATAAGCAATAAATATCAAAACCATGAGATGAACAGTCCTTGAAAGTGAGTACATTGGTTGTGGGAACATTTCAATGATGGGGCAAGTGAAGTCGAGTGAAGTTTCAAGAGCTTGATGGTTGAGGGGAAATAACTGTTCCTGAACCTGGTGGTGTGAGTCCTGAGGCTCCTGTACCTCCTTCCTGATGGTTGAGGGGTAATAACTGTTCCTGAACCTGGTGGTGTGAGTCCTGAGGCTCCTGTACCTCCTTCCTGATGGTTGAGGGGTAATAACTGTTCCTGAACCTGGTGGTGTGGGTCCTGAGACTTCTGTACCTCCTTCCTGACGGTTGAGGGGTAATAACTGTTCCTGAACCTGGTGGTGTGGGTCCTGAGACTCCTGTACCTCCTTCCTGATGGTTGAGGGGTAATAACTGTTCCTGAACCTGGTGGTGTGAGTCCTGAGGCTTTTGTACTTCCTTCCTGATGGCAGCAGTGAGAAGAGAGCATGTCCTGGGTGGTGGGGGCCCTTGATAATGGATGCTGCTTTCCTGTGACAATGCTCCATGTAGATGTGCTCCATGGTGGGGAGGGCTTTACCTGTGATGGACTGGGCTGTATCCATTACTTTTTGAAGGATTTTCCATTCAAGGACATTGGTGTTTCCATACCAAGCTGTGATGTAGCCAGTTAGTATACTCTCCACCACACACCTATAGAAGTTTGTTAAAGTTTTAGATGTCAGGCCGAATCTTTGCAAACTCATAAGGAAGTAGAGGCACTGCTGTGCTTTCTTTGTAATTGTTCATTCATGCTGAAATGATAACAGAAAGGAATTTAAAGTTGCTGACCCTCTCCATCTCTGATACCTCTGATGAGGCTTAGCTCATGGACCTCTTGTTTCCTTCTCCTGGTCTTGGTGACATTGAGTGAGAGTTTGTTGTTATGGCAACACTCAGCTGGATTTTCAATCTCCCTTTGACTTGGCCTACGGCAGTGGTGTTCTCAGCAAACTTGAATATGGTATTGGAGCTATGGTCAGTCACATAGGTTATTTTTATTTATTTTAGAGATATAGCATGGTAACAGCCCTTCTGGCCTAATGAGCTTGCACTATGCAATTATGCTCACGTGACTAATTAACCTACTAACCCTATTGAATACTAAAAAGCCTAGACAGAGTATATGTGGGGAGGGTGTTTCCTATAGTGCAGAGTCTACGGCCAGAGGACACAGCCTCAGAATACAAGGATATTCATTTAGAATAGAGATGAGAAGGAATTTGTTTACCCAGCAGATGATGAGTCTGTGGAACTTGTTGCCACAGAAGGCTGTAGAGGCCAAGTCATTGGCTATATTTAAAGGAGAGGTTGATCGGTTTTTGATTAGTCAAGGAGTCAAAGGTTATGGGGAGAAGGCAGGAGAATGGGGTTGAGAGGGAGAATAAATCAGCCATGATGGAATATCGGGGCCGACTAGATGGGCCGAATGGCTTAATTCTGCTGCTATGTCTTATGGCATGGAAAGAAGCATCTGAAGGAAACCACGTGATAATGGGGAGAATGTATAAGCTTTCTACAGTCTGTGGCAGAGTTGAACCCGTGTCACTGTAATAGTGTTATACCTACTTCGGCATTTTTTTTTAAGCGTGTTGCACCAGACAGTCAGCCATCCTTGTTTGGTGCGTGGTGTCAGGATTAACCGGGTCACGTTATGAACGATCCTGACTTGACCCTTGTTTTTCACGAGGCCGAGTGGCTAGCTCGACGCTCGACCCGGCACAGATGGAAAGCGTGCTCAGGGGGTGGCCCGACTTGGATTCAAACTCGGGAGCCTTTGCTCCGGAGTCCGGTGCTGATGCCATTGCACCACCAGCCGGCCTACTTTGGCATGAATTGGTTTTATTGAAAATTGTATTTTTGAAGTCAATGGAACAAGGTTTAAGAGGTAGAATTGTGGGTTCACTGCATGATAAAGATTGCAACACACATCAAAGTTGCTGGTGAACGCAGCAGGCCAGGTAGCATCTCTAGGAAGAGGTGCAGTCGACGTTTCAGGCCGAGACCCTTCGTCAGGACTAACTGAAGGAAGAGTGAGTAAGGGATTTGAAAGTTGGAGGGGGAGGGGGAGATCCAAAATGATAGGAGAAGACAGGAGGGGGAGGGATAGAGCCGAGAGCTGGACAGGTGATTGGCAAAGGGGATATGAGAGGATCATGGGACAGGAGGTCCCGGGAGAAGGACAAGGGGGAGGGGGGGGAAACCCAGAGGATGGGCAAGGGGTATAGTCAGAGGGAGAAAAAGGAGAGAGAGAGAAAGAATGTGTGTATAAAAATAAATAACGGATGGGGTACGAGGGGGAGGTGGGGCATTAGCAGAAGTTAGAGAAGTCGATGTTCATACTATCAGGTTGGAGGCTACCCAGACGGAATATAAGGTGTTGTTCCTCCAACCTGAGTGTGGCTTCATCTGTACAGTAGAGGAGGCCGTGGATAGACATGTCAGAATGGGAATGGGATGTGGAATTAAAATGTGTGGCCACTGGGAGATCCTGCTTTCTCTGGCGGACAGAGCGTAGGTGTTCAGCAAAACGATCTCCCAGTCTGCGTCGGGTCTCGCCAATATATAGAAGGCCACATCGGGAGCACTGGACGCAGTATATCACCCCAGCCGACTCACAGGTGAAGTGTCGCCTCACCTGGAGGGACTGTCTGGGGCCCTGAATGGTGGTAAGGGAGGAAGTGTAAGGGCACAAGTAGCACTTGTTCCGCTTACAAGGATAAGTGCTAGGAGGGAGATCAGTGGGGAGGGATGGGGGGGACGAATGGACAAGGGAGTCACGTAGGGAGCGATCCCTGTGGAAAGCAGAGAGAGGCGGGGAGGGAAAGATGTGCTTAGTGGTGGGATCCTGTTGGAGGTGGCGGAAGTTATGGAGAATAATATGTTGGACCTGGAGGCTGGTGGGGTGGTAGGTGAGGACCAGGGGAACCCTATTCGTAGTGGGGTGACGGGAGGATGGAGTGAGAGCAGATGTACGTGAAATTGGGGAGATGCGTTTAAGAGCAGAGTTGATGGTGGAGGAAGGGAAGCCCCTTTCTTTAAAAAAGGAGGACATCTCCCTCGTCCTGGAATGAAAAGCCTCATCCTGAGAGCAGATGCGGCGGAGACGGAAGAATTGCAAGAAGGGGAGGGCATTTTTGCAAGAGACAGGGTGAGAGGAAGAAGAACATACAAATTCATTACAGACAGCAGCAGGAATTGAACCCCGGTTACTGGCTCTGTATTAGCATAATTGATTCTGGGACTTGTTTGCATGCTAAATTGGCACTTGACATTCATAACATTTCATTCCTTGTAAAAATGAGAATGTTTTTAATTTCTGATTTCAGAAATGGTCCTGGCATTGCCGATGAGAACTGAGTAATGGTCAAAGATTAAACTGTCAACCCTTTGTTAATGTAATCAAGAACAGACTTAATCCAGTGCTCTGAGATTAGATAACTTAGAACAGTGTGTTCTTCTATTTTCCATCAAGTGTACAATAATGAGACTAATCTCTTCCTATTCTGTGTTATCCTTTTAAATGTCAAGTTTGTGAGGTGGTCTTCCAATTTTTGTCATGTGTACAGTATTGTGCAAAAGTCTTAGGCACATATATATAGCTAGGTGCTAAAGTACTTTTGTACAGTACTGTAGTAATTTTATACATTGCACTGTACTGCTGCCGCAAAAAAAAACAAATTTCATGACATGTGTGAATTCTGATGTGGGTCTCTATTGTGAAATGAGAGCGGGAAGGGGGCAGGGAGGGGGTAATTATGGTTGGGAAAAGGGGAACGGAGAGGGTAGGGAGTGGGAAGCACCAGAGAGACGTTCTGTAATGATCAATAAACCAATTGTTTGGAATCAAATGACCTTGCCTGGTGTCTCAGGGCTGGGTGTGTCTGCACCTGCACCACCCCCTGCCCTTCACTCACTTTCTGCCACCTATCCCACATCCCTCCCACAGTGCTCCACTTTACCATTCCCAACATTATTTGCTCCCTCCAGATTTATATATATATATATGTATTAACACAATACAATCTGCTAAGACAAGAAAAACATTGAAGGTCCAAGTATTTTTAAATCTGAAGTTCGTAATGCAATAAATAAGATGAAGAAAGGAAAGGCAGCAGGTCCTGATGAACTAGTAATAGAACAAATTATCGCCCTTGAAGATTATGGAATTGAAAAACTTACTGATTTAATCAATGACATTTATGAGACTGGAATAATACCAGAAGAGATGAAAAAATCAGTATTTATCACTCTTCCTTAGAAATCTGGAGCAATAGAGTGTGAATTACATAGAACCATTAGTTTAATGAGTCATATCACCAAGACACTACTAAGAATTTTGATGATGAGCTAAAGTAAGATACAAGCTGAAATAGGCAAAGAACAATGTGGTTTGTGAAAGACAAAGGTACAAGAAATGCAATATTGATGTTAAGGATACTATCAGAACGAGCTATTCAAGTGCAAAAAGATGTGTTTGTTTGTTTTATCGACTATTTGATAAAGTGAAGCACAATAAGTTATTTGAAATATTACAGAAAGCTCTAGATCTAGATTCGAAAGACCTCAGCCTAATCAGAAATCTGTACTGGGAACAAACTGCCGCTGTAAGAAAAGATGGAGAAGTGAGTCAGTTTACGAAAATCAAGAGAGGCGTTAGACAAGGGTGTGTTTTCTCCCCTGATTTATTTAATGTGTACACTGAAACAATATTACGAAAAATAAGAGACATCTTGGGAATCAAAGTTGGCGGTGAAAACATCAATAATTTCAGATATACAGATGACACTGTTAATTGCAAGTACGGAGGAAGAACTACAATTGATTGATATAATTGTTGAAGAAAGTGCAAAAATGGGTCTATCTATCAATTGCAAAAAGACAGAATGTATGATGATATCCAAAAAGAAGGAAAATCCTATCTGCAGGCTGAGAATAAACGGGCAACACATAAAACAAGTACAGAACTTTTGCTACTTAGGAAGCTGGGTGACATCAGATGGCAGGTGCGACATGGACATCAAAAGAAGAATAGGGATGGCAAAAGACACCTTTACGAGAATGAAGAGTATACTGACCAACACTAAACTAGGCATGACAACCCGCCTCAGAGTACTGAAATGCTACGTTTATCCAGTTATGTTATATGGCTCAGAATGTTGGACAATATCTAGTAACATGAGGAAATGAATTGTAGCAGCAGAGACGTGGTTTTTGAGGAGGATGAAAAGAATATCATGGATGAAACGAATATCTAACGAGGATGTCATGAACAGAGCAAACACAAAAAGAGAAATAATGTATGAGGTCATGAAAAGGCAACGTAACTTCATTGGACATGTGATTAGGAAAGAGGAGTTAGAATGCACGGTAATTATGGGAAAGATTGAAGGGAAGAAAGCAAGAGGAAGACAAAGACAAATGATGATGGAGACAGCAGCCAGAGAACTGGAAATGAATACCAATGAATTGATCCACTTGACCTGAAACAAGAGTGTGTGGGCCATGGCAGTCAAAGCTCAAACTGGGCATGGCACCTGATGATGATGATGATTAACACAATACTCTGGATGTTAGTTGATTTGTGTTGTTAAAGAAAATATATGTACTTCACACATGACGATGGACAGGTCTTTACCTGTAAACTCCTTAGACTTCCACTCCCGATCATCCAGCTGGTGAATGTACAGTCTCTGGAAAAAAAATGAAAACCTCAGAGCACGATTGCTGTACTAGAGGGCACCGGGAACTGCTGTGTTCTCTGCTTTACAGGATTATGACCCACACTTGATATTTCAGACGCAGTGCTGCAGCCCGATGACTTCACCATTCTCTGCAAACACAAGCCAGCTCAGTCTTCTAAAGGCAGAGGAGGCGGAATATGTTTTAAGATTCACTAATTGTAGTGCACAAACGTGGCAGTTCTGTCAGTCTTGCTCACTCGGCCTGGAACATCCAGCAGTCCAACGTCATCTATTTCGAAGGTTCAAAGGTTCATTTATTATCAAAGTATACCTCTCTGAAATTCTTCTTCTCCAGATAGCCACGAAACTGTGAAATAAAAGAACGGCAGCACGAATACAAGGACATCTTGTTTTATCTGCTGAAGGAGTTTTCCACAATCATCCGGTAGCGGTGTGCATTCTACCTCAGGCCAATATCAGACTGACACTGGAGGAGCTGAGCTCTGTGATCAGCAGGCGCAAAACATGCATTCTGAAGCCTTCCCTATCATTGCGGGAGATTTCAACCAAGCCAGCTTGAAGAAGTCCCTGAACAACGACCACCAACCTATCACCTGTGGAACTAGAGGAGCCAACCCATTTGACCACTGTTATACCACCATCAAGAACACTTACCATACTATCCCACGCCGACACTTTGAAAAGTCCGATCACCTGGCTGTACTTCTACTCTCAGTGGATAGGCAGAGACCAGAGACCATAACACCAGTGGTGAGAACCAAGAAGATATGGTAAGGGAGATGGAGGAGCACTTACAGGGCTGGCTTTTGAGTTGGTGGACTGGACAATATTCAGGGATTCATCTTCAAATCTTCAGTAACAACACCATTGTTGTTACTGACTTCATCAAGACCTGTGTGGGTGAGTGTGTGCCTTTGAGAACATACTGGACAAACCCAATCCAAAAGCCATGGATGAACCAGGAGATCCGTAGTCTGATGAGGGTTAGATCTGTGGCATGGAAGACCAGTGATCTATCTATACAAGAAGTCCAGGTGCAACCTACAGAAGGCTATTTTAAGGGCAAAAACAACAATACCAACTGAGATTAGAGACAGAAATGGATGCACATCTGCTTTGGCAGGGTTTGCAGCCATTACTTCCCACAAAGCGAAACCTAACATCATAAATGGCTGTGATGCTTCAGCTTCACTGTCAGACAAGCTCAATACCATTTATGCATGCTTTGAAAGAGAGGATAAAGCTACAGCTATGAGGGTCCCTGCAGCGCCCGGTGTCCCTATGATCCCTGTCTCGGAGGGCGACGTCAGAACGTCTTTCAGGAAGGTGAACCCTCAGAAGGTGTCAGGCTCTGAAGGCGTACCTGGTAGGGCTTTGGGAGCTTGTAAACTAACTGGTGCGAGTGTTCAAGGGCATCTTCTATCTCTCACTGCTGCAGTCAGAGGTTCCCACCTACTTCAAAAGGGCGACAGTCATATTAGAGCCCAAGAGGAGCCTCAATGACTATCACCCAGTGGCACTCACATCTACTATGATGAAGTGCTTTGAGAGGTTGGTCATGGCCGGAATCAACTCCTGCCTAAGCAAGGACTTGGACCAGCTGCAATCTGCCTATCACCACAATAGGCCTACGGCGGATGCTATCTCACTGGCTTTCCACCCAGCCTTGGATCACCTGGACAATACCTATGTCAGCCTGCTGTTTATTGACTACAGCTCAGGTATTCAACACAATCTTTTTTTTTGGACCTGCTATTAAATCTGGAATGAAAACCCTGACTAATCCATGCTTTACGAAGTCTATTATGGTCCTCCACTCTTAAATGTGTCTCTTGTAGAAATAGTATATCTGCTTTTAATTGTTTCAGATGAGAGAAAACTTTAGCTCTTTTAACAGGACCATCGAGCCCCTTTACATTCCAAGAAATAAACCTCACAGGGTGGCCTCCACCAGCAGCACTCACGTTAATCATATCAAAAGCCACACAGGGCCTACAATCCAAAACAGTGCGAGGGCATAAGTTGCACACAATAACGCACAATGAAAAGAAAGTCTGATCAATCCGTAACACACAAAAGAATAAACTTCCATGGTAATCCCCCAAAACACTCCCCCCACCCCTTTACACAAACAACAAAAAAACCCAATTACCCCCGAAACCTAGATCTACCTCCCCAGCTGAGGATGATTGCAGGCAGTACCCAACAAAAAACTTCCAAGGCGTCCCCCATACAACCCAACTTTCAATCTAACCTAGAGTGACTCCCCTCCTTAAAATTTATACACTCATTTACTCTACCTTTAATATATATAGGCTAAAGATGACACAGGCCAAGCAAAACATTAAAAACAAGAAACTAGGAAACTAATCGCCAGAGATGCAAGATGCAAGATACATTTTGCTGGTTGAAGGTTCTTGTTAATCAGATTCCGCAGCATAACAGTTCAACCCGATCGCGTTCCACAAATTAAACTGGAAAAAAAATGAACAAAGAAGTGGATTGTGAAAATTAACAGTTTACCTCGGCGGGAGGCCCCTTCAGTGCTGCATGAATAACCTAAAAAAAAGTCGTTGCTCTTCTCGTTCTTGATCAGAGATTAAGGGAGCTAGGGCTTTACTCTTTGGAGAGAAGGAGGATGAGAGGAGACATGATAGAGGGGTACAAGATAATAAGAGGAATAGATAGAGTGGACAGCCAGCGCCTCTTCTCCAGGGCACCACTGCTCAGTACAAGAGGACATGGCTTTAAGGTAAGGGGTGGGAAGTTCAAGGGGGATATTAGAGGAAGGTTTTTTACTCAGAGTGGTTGGTGCGTGGAATGCACTGCCTGAGTCAGTGGTGGAGGCAGATACACTAGTGAAGTTTAAGAGACTACTAGACAGGTATAGGGAGGAATTTAAGGTGGGTGCTTATATGGGAGGCAGGGTTTGAGGGTCAGCACAACATTGTGGGCCGAAGGGCCTGTAATGTGCTGTACTATTCTATGTTCTATGTTCTCCCCAGCACGAATGGTAAAACTCTTTGGCTGCCTCTGGTGTATCGAAATGATGCTTTTTACCTTCATGGGTGACCTGGAGCTGGGCATGATACAAGAGGCCGAACCTGACCCCTTTCCTGTAAAGCAGGGATTTCACCTTCTTGAACACTGCTCGTTTTCTCCCCAGCTCCGCACTAAAATCCTCATACTTCTCCAGTGCGTTCAACACCATCCGCCCTGCTCTGCTGGGGGAGAAGCTGACAGTGATGCAGGTGGATCCTTTCCTGGTGTCATGGATTCTTGATTACCTGACTGGCAGACCACAGTACGTGTGCTTGCAACACTGTGTGTCTGACAGAGTGATCAGCAGCACTGGGGCTCCACAGGGGACTGTCTTGTCTCCCTTTCTCTTCACCATTTATACCTCGGACTTCAACTACTGCAGAGTCTTGTCATCTTCAGAAGTTTTCAGATGACTCTGCCATAGTTGGATGCATCAGCAAGGGAGGTGAGGCTGAGTACAGGGCTACGGTAGGAAACTTTGTCACATGGTGTCAGCAGAATTATCTGCAGCTTAATGTGAAAAAGACCAAGGAGCTGGTGGTAAACCTGAGGAGAGCTAAGGTACTGGTGACCCCTGTTTCCATCCAGGGGGTCAGTGTGGACATGGTGGAGGATTAGAAATACCTGGGGATACATATTGACAAATAAACTGGACTGGTCTAAGAACACTGAGGCTGTCTACAAGAAGGGTCAGAGCCGTCTCTACTTCCTGAGGAGACTGGGGTCCTTTAGCATCTGCCGGACGATGCTGAGGATGTTCTACGAGTCTGTGGTGGCCAGTGCTATCATGTTTGCTGTTGTGTGCTGGGGCAGCAGGCTGAGGGTAGCAGACACCAACAGAATCAACAAACTCATCCGTAAGGCCGGTGATGTTGTGGGGATGGAACTGGACTCTCTCACGGTGGTGTCTGAAAAGACCAGTCCTCATCCAGGGGTCTGCAGTGGAAAGGGTGAGCAGTGACATAGCAACCAGGTGAAAGACACTCGCGAATTTCTACAAATGTAATGTGGAGAGCATTCTAAGTGGTTACATCACCGTCTGGTCTGGCGGGGGTGCACTGCACAGGATTGGAAAAAACTGCAGAAAGTTGTAAACTCAGCCAGCTCCATCATGGGAAATATCCTCCCCAGCTTCAAAATGTAATGCCTCAAAAAGGCAGCATCCCTCATTAAGGACCCCCATCAGCCAGGACATGCCCTCTTCTCATTGCTACCATCGAGGAGGTGGTACAGGAGCCTGAAGACACACACTCAATGTTCAGCAGCAGCTCCTTCCCCTTGGCCATCAGATTTCTAAATGAACAATGAACCCATGAACACTTCCTCAGCACTATTTCTTATTGTAATTTATAGTTATTATTATTATCATTATTATTATGTATTGCAATGTACTGCTGCCGCAAAACAACAAATTTCATGACAAATGCTGGTGATATTAAGCCTGATTGTGACCTGAGCTTAACTCTTGCTTTGCCACAACTTCCACTTGTGTATGATGATAAACTCGATGTTGAGTTTGTTCAGGACAAGAAAGGACCTAAGCCTTCTGGTTCGGTGACTTTTGAGCTGCCGCTTGAGCGACCAATGGCTTTCGAATTCTTTTCTGATAGGGAGGTGAATAATAAATTGCCATGAATGTCTGTTTCAGTCAAGGCTATTTAGCTTCTGTCAAACTTGTTGAGAGAAATCTGGTTTGGTATGTTTTACAGCAATTGGAAATGGTTCACAAGAACAATTCTGGGAATGAAAGGATTTATGCATGAGGAGAGTTTGATGGCTCTGGGCCTGTACTCGCTGGAGTTTTGAAGAATGAGGGGAGAGCTCATTGAAATCTATCGAATATTGAAAGGCCTAGGTAGAACGAATATGGAGAGAATGTTTCTTATAGTAGGGAAGTCTAGGTCCAGATGGCACAACCTCGGAATAAAGGGATGTCCATTTACAACAAAGACGAGGAAGAATTTCTTCAGCCAGAGGGTGGAGAATCTGCAGAATTTGTTGCTACAGATGAGTGTGGAGGCCAAGTCATTGGGGATATTTAAAGCATGGATAGTTAAGTACTTGATTAGCAAAGGTGTCAAAGATTTCAGGGAGTAGGCAGGTGAATAGGGTGGAGATGGATAATAAATCAGCCATGATGGAATGGCAGAGAAGGCTCGATGGGCTGAATGGCCTAATTCTGCTCCTTTGTATTATGGTTTTATGGCCTATGGCATGTTTCATAATATTTTCAAAATAAGGTTCAAAGTAAATTTATTATCAAAGTACATATATGTCACCATATACAACCCTGAGATTTATTTTCTTGTGGGCATACTCAATAAATTTATTGAATAATAACTATAACAGAAATAACTTCGGCGTTCAACCAGTGTACAAAAGACAATTAACTACAAATACACAGAGAAAGAAACAATAATAATAAATAAATAAGCAACAAATATTGAGAACATGAGATGAACAGTCCTTGAAAGTGAGTCCATTGGCTGTGGGAACATCTCAATGACGGGGCAAGTGAAGTTGAGTGAAGCTATCCCCTTTGGTTCAAGAGTCTGATGGTTGAGGGGTAATAGCTGTAAACTTGAATATGGCATTGGAACTGTGCTTAGCCATACAGTCATGAATGTAATATTATAAAATTGTAAGAGGTTATAATTCTTCAAACTAATAAAAACCTCAGGGGAAACATCTGAGCAAATTTGAGGATGAAGCTGAGGCAGATTTTAAAGTGTAACTTAAGGCCTGGGTAATCTGGAAGGACAGTCATTGGTGGTGTCCAAAAATTAACTTCAAAATATTCGGAGATCCCTTTAATGCAAACTTGCCAAAAGGCTAAGCGATCTTACATTCTCCTCATGACAGAACGGTGTTGTGTGAAGTTCAGTCGACAGAAGGGCTCTGAAGTCTTTAATCTTTATAATTCACAGGCAGTTTAATCCCTGGTTATTTAATTCTGCACTGTGGCAATTTCCAACATCGTTTAACAACTAACATAACCTAATGCATCATGACCTCTAAATGTAACTTGATTGATTTGTTTTAGCAGAATGTCTGAATCCAGGATCCAGTTCCACTGGTTAGTGAGTAACTGTGAGATTCACAACCAAGTCAAATTTTTCAGAAAGAAACCATTCACACCCCTCTTTACATTGGCGGCGTAAACTGTGGAAACCGTGACCTGTTTCGAAGCTGCATCGCTGCATGGTATGGAAACTGCACCTCGGCGGACAGGAGGGCTCTACAACGAGAAGCCAAAACTGCCCAACTCATCACTGGCACCAGCTTACCAGCCATCAGGGACATTTTACAGAAAGGAGCTGGAAAAAGGCCAGTAACGTCATGAAGGATCCCACCCACCCTGCCCATGGACTGTTTGTCCCGCTCCCATCAGGAGGAAGCTATGTAGCATCCATGCCAGGACCACCAGACTCAAAAACAGTCACTTTCCCCAAGCAGTAAGGCTGATCAACACCACCACCTACTAACCCACCCCTCTACACCCCCAACCACCACTAATTTATCATTTCCTGTCAGTCACCTTATGTACAGACACTCCTGCGCCTCCTGTCACTTTATGGACAATCTATCAATCTATGTCTGTAAGCTATCTTAAGTATTTATATTTATTGTGTTTTTATTATTATTGTGTTCTTTATCTTATTGTGTACTTTCTGTGCTGCAGAAGATCCAGAGTAACAATTATTTCATTGTCCTTTATTGGACATTAAACAAGCTTGAATTTAAAGATTTACAAACAGAGCTCAGAACTGGCCAGGATTCCTGAGAAAGTCGAGCTGGCAGCCATACTGAAACAAATACTGCTGGTATGTGTAGTTCAGGAGCACCTCACCCAATGTCACTCTGCACTCAGTGCTGTGCTCACCGCAGCTTAGAGGTGAAAAATGCAAATCATTTCATGTAATTTCCTGACGCTTGTGACACCTCCATCTTATTTACAACTGAGAATGAGCCACGGGCTTCCAGGAAGGCCGTCTGTGCACTGGGAAGTGTGAAAGACACGGAGTCTCACTGAACGTTTCCAATGAGCCATTTAAGGAGCTCGGGCAGACAGCTGCGGTTGTTTGGCCAACGAGCATAAAACGTGTGGGTGATGTTCAGTTTGACAATGCGATAAAGTTGTCAGCAGCTACTCAAACACCTCAGCAGGACGGAACTTTATGTTCCTTGGTAACTGGTGCTTGTGTATCAAGTTGGCAACATCTGTTTCACAACAGGCAACTGTCTAAAGATGAAAAGAAACCGAGAGCTCTGATCATCAGAGGTTTTTTAATCTCAGCATCAGAATCGGATTTAATATCCCCAACGTACAGTATGTCATGAAATTTGTTGTTTTGTGGCAGCAGTACATTGTACACCTGCATGTTACTGCAGGTATCTAATCAGCAAATCACAGATCCTCTTCCGCACACCACTGTTGTAACACGTGGTTATTTGAGTTACCGTCGCCTTCCTGTCAGCTGGAACCAGTCTGGCCTTTCTCCTCTGACCTCTCTCATTAACGACATGTTTTCACTTATTTTGGCTGAGAAAATGTTTAAAGGACCCGGACCTTGCCACTGTCTGGGTAGCAGCCCCAAGACTAGCCGATCGCAGAGATTTGACCTCTAGGCCTTGACCTCCAGACTCGCGCGGACCTCCAATCCCGGGACTCGTCAACCAGGGTTCATCAGCCCTCCATTTTTTTTCCTCCATGTGCCTATCTAAGAGTTTCTTAAATGTCTCTAATGTATCTGCCTTTTATATCATCCCTGGCAGCATGTTCCATACACCCATATTTGACATCCGCCCCCCCCCCCGCACCTACACTTTCCTCCAAACACCTGAAAATCATGCCCCCCCCGCATGAGCCATTTTCACCCTGGTCTCTGGCTGTCCACTCGTTCTATGCCTCTTATCATTTTGTACGCCTCTATCAAGTCACCACTCATCATCCTTCTTTCCAAAGAGAAAAGCCCTAGCTCACTCATTCTATCCTCCTAAGACATGGTCTCTAATCCAGACAGCGTCCTGGTATATCTTCTCTGCACCCTCGCTAAATCCTCCACATCCTTCCTAGAAATGAGTCGACCAGAACTGAACATAATATTCCAAGTGTGGTCCAACCAGGGTTTTATAGAGCTGCAACATTATCTCCCAGCTCTCGAACTCATTCTCCTGACTAATTAAGGCCAACATATGACATGCCTTTTTTTTACCATCCTATCAACTTGATCAGCAACTTTCTCATCATTAAATCTCTCACCGTTTACTCTTTCCTCACACGGAGGGAAAAAAATGGAGCAAAATGAACCAGTTAAGGCACACAGTCAGAGCACGTGTCACGTACTAATACTTAGCCAATGAAAACTGGAAAAGGTGAGAAATGGTTATGCAATTGCTATACAGCTTCTCTGCCAGTAGGTGTAGACAAAACACCACATATTGTGAAAAATATATGAGTTTGTTAAAAATATGAATTGTGTGTCAGATTTTAGCCTTGCATTAATTCAACTAATATCTTATCAAAAGCATAAAAACCAAGTGATTCCAACACTATGTTATTCCAAAAACAAAAATCCTTCCCTGCCACAATTTTATTTTGTCCAAACCTTTCTCCATTGCTCAATAAATAATAATACTTGGCTGACTTTGCATTCATAAGGTTTGGCTTTTACTTCCTCATCTGGAGTACCAAAGAGAGCTCTCTTTGTAAAATTTCAAAGTACAAACAAAGAAAAAATTGCGCAGGTTTTGCAGTAAGACTATATGGTTAATCAGTAAACTAGTTATTAATCTGGCATCTACAGTTTGCTTTGGTCTAAGACCACTCAGTGTCAACAGGACCAACTGATTGTGGACTTCAGGAAGAGGAAATCAGGCAAAAGCACACCAGTCCTCACCAAGGGGTCAGCAGTGGAAAGGGTAAGCAGCTTCAAGATCCTGGATATCAATTTTCTTGGAGAATCTATCCTTGGCCCAAAATATTGATGCAATTAAATGAAGACACAGCAGCGGCCGTACTCCAGTGGGAGTTTGAAGACTGCAAATTTCTATAGAGGTATGATGGAAAGCATTTTGACTGGTCGCATGACAGCCTGGTGTGGAGGCTCTAATGCACAGGAATACAAGAACTTAGCTAGCACCATCATGGCCACAACCCTCCCCACCATTGAGGACATCTTGAAGAGGTAGTGCCTTAAGACAGCTGTATCAATCATTAAGGACCCTAACCACTCTTCTGGTTACTGCTATCAGTGAGCAGGTAGAGGAGCCTGAAGATGTACACTCAGTGATTTAGAAACAGCTTCTTCCCCTCGGTCATTGTATTTCTGAAAGGTCCACGACCGCTACTACAATATTACTTTTTATTTCACTATTTAATTATTTTGTCATTTATAGCAATTTTATGTCTTCCCACTGTACAAGTGCTACAAAACAGGAAGTCTCACATCATATAAACAGTGAAAAAAAACCTGATTCTGATTCAGAGATGTTTGATGACAAGAGCCAGGAGGTAACGTTGCAGCTTTATAAAACCCTGGCTAGACTGCAACTGGGATATCGTGCTTAGTTCTGATTGCCTCATCATAGGAAGGGTGTGGAAACTTTAGACAGGGCGCAGAGGAGATTTACCAGGATGCTGCCTGGCCTTGAGGGCGTGTCTAATGAGGATTGGTTGAGCAATCTAGGGCTTTTCTCTTTGAAGTGAAGGAGGATGAGAGGCGATTTGATAGTGGTGTACAAGATGATCAAGTGGACAGCCAGAGTCTTCTTCTCCAGCGTGGAATTGGCCAACACAAAGGGGCATAAAGTTAAGGTGATTGCAGGAAAGTATAGACGGGATGTCAGAGGTTAAGTTCTTTACACAGAGAGTGGCAGGTGCGTGGAATGTGCTGTCAGGAGTGGTGACAGGGACAGATTTATCTGGGGAATTTAAGAAACTCTTAGATAGACATATACGTAGATAAAAGAAAAATGGAGGACAATGTGGAAGGGAAATGTCAGATTGATCTCAGAGCAGGCTAAAATTGGCACATTATGGTGGGACAAAGGTCCCTGTACTTTACTATAATGTTCTAGGTTCTAAGTAATCAACTTGCACAATGTTAGGATTTCTTGTCTCACTAATTAAATAAGTGGGGTGGCAAGGTAGCTGCAAGATCAGGTTTCAGTTCCTGCCACGGTCTACAAGGAGTTCGTATGTTTTCCAAGAGCCCGTGTGGATTTCCTCTGGGTGCTCTACAGTCCTCTCATATTCTAAAAGATGTACGGGTTAGAGTTAGTAAGTTGTGGGTATGCTATGATGGTGCTGGAAGCCTAGCGACACATCCGGGCAACCGAGCACAATCCTTAGACTGTGTTGGTTGTTGACACAAATTATGCATTTCTCTGTATATTTCAATGATCATGTGACAAATAAAGCTCATCTTTATAAAATCTCTTTATAACATTCTATTCCTTTGTATAGAGCTTGTTTCTGCTTAACTGGAAATCTCTAAAGATTTACTTAACAGAGAATAACTAAGTCATTATTACAGGGAACCAAATGAAGAATATTAACAGTCTGTCTGAGTCAAATTTCAATCTCTGTAAGAACCAGAGGACACAGTAGGAGAATATTATTAAACTTAATTTGAAGAAAAGAAGTCTATGGGCAACCAGACGTTCTCCGAAAGAATTGGTTTCATGGATATGGCAACCATCGATCCAGGATTGTGATTTCTGAAGAGGGTTACCCAGGCAACCATCCCATAGGCGGCTCAATGCTCTAGGAGGCTGACAATGTAATTGGAGTTAAAATGTCACCAAGACTAGGCTCCAGTTTGTCAGGCCTTGGCCTAGCCCACTGAGAAAGTGCATATCCAGCGTGAATGTTATGGTTGCTGGGTAGAAAATACCACTTTGCCTCCACAGGGAAGAGTGGAACAAGGGGAGCTGACAGGGAGTTCACTTCAGTCTTGAAAGTTTCTTTATTTTGTCACTTCAAAGTGAAAATAGTAATAAAGAAAATTTTCTGGTTTTCAAAGAGGGAAGAACCCTAGCAACTGGTGTGTGTGTGTGTGTGTGTGTGTGTGTGTGTGTGTGTGTTGTGGGGGGTAGGGGGAGGTAGGGAAGTGCCATGCCTGATATTTCTGGTTTCTGATGGTAATATAAGCCTCACTGATCAAACTTTCCAGTTAGCAGTGTGGCCCTGTAACAGGTGTAATTTCTATTGGAAAATCAGGGTTTTTGAGGAGTTGAGTTGAAAATCTAAAGTGTGCTTTGGTTGAATACAATTTTCTGATTTTGCTTTGCAATCTGTCACGTGAAGTGTTTCACATTCAAAGTCAAGGTCAAGCTTATTGTCATATGCACAAGTAAATGTATGCACAGGTGTTATGAAAAACTTTCTAGAGACAGTATCACAAGCACATAGCACATCGAAACCAACCTTTACACAAAAAACATACACTCAGTGGGCACTTTATTAGATATCTCCTGTACCTAATAAAGTGGCCACTGAGTGTATATTGTGATCTTCTGCTACTGCAGCCCATCCACTTCAAGGTTGAATATGTTACGCATTTAGAGCTGTTTTATTTAGCACACTACTGTTGTAAAGCATAGTTATTTGAGTTACTGTCGCCTTCCTGTCAGTTTGAACCAGTCTGGGCATGCTCCTCTGACCTCTCTCGTTAACAAGACGTTTTCACCCACAGAACTGCTGCTGTAATGGCTCTTCGGGCCTGCGTGGGGCACCAGATTGCGTTGGGCTCCAAGGTTCTCACAGCACCTGAATTGGTTAATTGTTATTTAATGACAGCTGTTAACCATTTGGAGTACCCTGTGTTTTTCTTGAGTAACTCGCTCTTTGTAATGCGGTTTCCTGGTGCTTTCTGTTTAAACTTGTTAAGATTATTTTATCATAGTCATACTTTATTGATCCAGGGGGAAATTGGTTTTCATTACAGTTGCACCATAAATAATAAATAGTAATAAAACCATAAATAGTTAAATAGTAATATGTAAATTATGCCAGTAAATTATGAAATAAGTCCAGGAGCAGCCTATTGGCTCAGGGTGTCTGACCCTCCAAGGGAGGAGTTGTAAAGTTTGATGGCCACAGGCAGGAATGACTTCCTATGACGCTCTGTGTTGCATCTCAGTGGAATGAGTCTCTGGCTGAATGTACTCCTGTGCCCACCCAGTACATTATGTAGTGGATGGGAGACATTGTCCAAGATGGCATGCAACTTAGAGAGCATCCTCTTTTCAGACACCACCGTCAGAGAGTCCAGTTCCATCCCCACAACATCACTGGCCTTACGAATGAGTTTGTTGATTCTGTTGGTGTCTGCTACCCTCAGCCTGCTGCCCCAGCACACAACAGCAAACATGATCGCACTGATAGGCTCAGGGAGTCCATTTCACTTGTATTATTTAAGAGAACGCCTGATTAGTGGGGTCCTAGTTTTGAGAATAGTGCATCTCGCAGTGTCGATTGGCTGAGCCACCGATGTTCTGTTGGAATTCTTATATATAAACTCTAATCACTGTCTTTTTCCACAGTTGGGTTCCGACACTGCCAGCACACATTGTGACAGTTGCTAACTGGATGTTTTCTTTTTTGTTTCTCATATCATTCTCTGTAAACTCTAGAGTCAATGAGACTCCCAGAAGATCAGCAGTTTCTGAGATACTCAAACCACCCCTTCTAGCACTAATAATCAGTCCATGGTCAAAGTCACTTCTTCCCCATTCTGATGTTTGGTCTGAACAACAACTGAACCTCTCGACTATATCTGCATGAGTGCAACATGATCTGAGTGACAGACCAAAATGCTGGAGGAACTCAGCAGGTCAGGCAACATCTATGGAGAGGAATAAACAGTTGATATTTTGGGCTGAGACCCTTCCTCAGTTGCTCAACTATAGTGTTTTGAGTTACATCAGTTGGCTCAAGAACTGAATGGTTGAAGGGAAGGAGCTGTTTTTGAACCTGCTGGTGTGGGACTTCAGGCTTCCGTTGTGAATTATTGAAGCTTCAGAGGAAATTATTCAGAGTTTTCTTATGATAAGATTAATAATAACACAAAGGTTGAAGATTATGTGGTGATTTATCAAACAAGCCTTGACTAGAACAATAAGTTGTTTAGTGAGGTCCAGGATGGAAAACTTCCACAGTCAAATATTTCAGTGGCCATAGCCATAAACTAAACACAATATACAAGTCTAATAACTCTCCATCCATAAATCATATTAGGCACGGTTGAAGATGTCAGATCAGATCAATGGAGGATTGAGCCTGTAGGTGGTGCTTGTATGATCAAGAAAGGATAAAATACATAACTTGCGAGGATTTTGCAAGTCTAGCAGTAGAAGAAAAAGTCAACAACTGAACCAAGAAGGAAAACATCAGTGCCTGAGGAATGTGTGGGAACATTTGGCAGAAATGGTTTCTATCTGATATGCTTAGGAAGGATTCTGCTGCGTTAACCTTAAGGAGGGATATGGAACATTGGAAGAGAAACTGTTTTGCGTCTCAGGCTTTGAATCTGTCACCACGTTCTGTTGCTTGCTGTTTAAGTTCACAGCGGCAGATCCCGGAATGTGCTCATTAATGGGAGGGAGTTCAGTGAATTTGTCAGGTGGGTTGACAATGGCCAGGACTGCAGCATGAAGGAACACTGTGTGGGTTATTAACAGCACACTGCACTCCCTAACAGCACAGCCAGCAGCTGGAGCATTGTTCAATGGCAGGTTTCTAACGCAAGCTATTTTCATGTGTGGATTGTGTATCACTTCTGCCTGTGAATTGCATGGTGAAGTGGTGTCATTTCTGGGCAAGACCAAATGTCTCTCCACACCTCCCACCACCATGACTTTATCTTTTCTTGTCAGTCACCTTACGTATAGACACTCCTGTGCCTAGTGTCACTTTTTGGACATGCAATCAATCTACATACAGTATAACTTATCTTACATATGTGCAGTGTTTATATTTATTGTGTTTTTCTATTATTACTATGTTCTTGATCTTACTACGCTTTTTTTGTGCTGCATTGGAGCTGATGTAACAAATATTCCATTCTTCCAGCAAGTCCAAGGTGGATTCATGCAGTGTTGTGTCTAGATGTGTTAGTCTGGACACTTGCAATGTGGACTAGATGGGCAGCAGCATAAATCTGACACAGAACAACTTCCAGTTTTGATGAGAAATTCATGTTGGGGGTGAAAAAAAACTGTTACAACGTGATACATCATGGTCATAAGGCATGAAGTGGGGGAAAAAAAATCGATTTAAGTTCGAAAGCAGCATGTTCATAGCAGTAACTGCAACACCAGTCACCCTCAGTTCTGAAGTGTGAAAGGGCTTTCAACACTTTGTTAGAACAGTGGTTCAGAACCTGAAGCTGGATTTTGCAGTTGTAAGGATGGTGCATAAACCTGGCATTAGTTTATGGACTCTGGACACATACAGTAACTAGTTACCCAGCAATCACCTGTTCAATCTCTACCATCCAGCGGGAGATACAGAAACAGGTACGTCTTGTAACTTGCCTCCATCTTCCTTACATCCTTGTGTCTATTGAAAAGTCCCTTAAAAGCCTCGAATGTATTTGCCTCTGCCACCACACCAGGCAGAGCGTTCCAGGCATCCACACTCTGAGTAAAAAAACTGACCCCTCTCATTCCCCTCGAACCTACCCCCCCTCACCTTCAATACATGCCCTTTGCTATTAGATATTTCAACCCTGAGAAACAGATACTGTCTACTCTATCTGCCTCTCATAATCTTGTAAACCTCTATCAGATCTCCCCTCAGCCTCCTCCATTCCAGTGAAAACAACCAAAGTTTATCCAGACTCTCATGATAGCTCATGCCCTCTAAACCAGGCAGCATCCTAGTAAATCTCTTCTGCTCCCTCTCCAAAGCCTCAACATCCTTCCTATTGTGGCTCGACCAGAACTGTATACAATACTGCAGATGTGACCTAACCAGAGTTTTAGAAAGTTGCAATATAACCTCTTGATTTTTGAACACAATGCCTTGACTAATAAAAGCAAGCATTCCATAAGCCTTCTTAACTTCCTTACCGAAGGTGACCCCATTCACCACTTTCAAGGCGCTATGAACTTGCACCCCATGATGTCCCTGCTCGGCAACACTGTTAAGGATCTTGCCCTTAACAGTGTACTGTCTCCTTGCATTTGCCCCACTGAGGTGCAACACCTCACATTGATCTGGGTTAAAGTCTATCTGCCAATTCTCTGCCCATATCTGCAACTGATCTATATTGTGTTGTGTTCTTTGCCAGTCTTCTGCACCATTCACAACTCCACCAATCTTGGTATCATCTGCAAACTTACTAATCCACCCATCTACATTTTCATCCAGGTGATTTATATACATCACAGACAGCAGAGGTCCCAGCACAGATCCCTGTGGAATGCCACTAATTACAGACTCCCAGCTAGAATACGTCTCTTCAATCACTACCCTCTGTCTTCTATGTGCAAGCCAGTTCTGAATCCAAACAGCCAATTTGCCATGGTCCCCATGAAGGACTTTGTCAAATGCCTTACTAAAATCCATGTCGAAAACAGCCACTGCCCTACCCTCATCAATCTCTCGTCACATTGTCAAAAAACTCAATCAAGTTGGTAAGACACGACCTACCATGCACATGCTGGCTCTCCCTAACTAGGTCATGGGTTTTCAAATGCTCATACTGTATATCCTATCCCTAAGAATTTTCTCCAGCGATTTCCCTACAACTGACGTGAGGCTAACTGGTCTATAGCTTCCAGGATTTTCCTTTGTTCCCTTCTTAAATAGAGGTACAACATTAGCCACTCGCCAGTCCTACAGGATCTCACCTGTGGCTGGAGAGGACATGAAGATACTGGTCAAGGCCCCAGACATCTCATCTCTTGCCTCCTTCAACAAGCTAGGGTAAATCCCATCAGGCTCTGGGGACTTAACCCACCTCAATACCCAATTAGGAGGCTCAACACTATCTCCTCCTTGATCTTCAAACACCCTAATGTATTTATACACTCAGCACTGATCTCCTGGTCTTCCATATCCTTTTCCGTGGTAAATACTGAAGTAATGTACTCATTAACTACCTCACTCACATTCTCCACTTCACTTCCAAGCAATATTTCCCTCTTAATCCTTGCGTGGTCGCACCCTCTCCTCAGTTATCCTCTTGCTCTTGATGCATGTGTAGAATGTCTTGGGATTCACCTTAATCCTACTTGCCAAGACTCTTCATGGCTCCTCCTGTATTTCTCAATTCCTTTCTTTAGTTCTTTTCTAGCTTCCTTACACTCCTCATGTGCTTTATTTGATCCTGACTGCTGAAGTCTTCTTTTTCTTCTTGACTAAACTCATCACCTCTCTGGACATCCGAGGTTCTCTTATCTTTCCATCTCTGTCCCTCCTTCTGACAGGAATGCACCTTTCCTGTAGTCTGTGCAATCGATTTTTAAACGCCCTCACATGTCTGATGTGGGCTTGCCAGAGAAAAGGTGTTCCCAATTAACACTTCTTAGTTCTTGCCTACTGCTCTCGTAATTCGCCCTACTCCAATTTAAAACTCTCCCACAAGGACCATACTTGTCCTTCTCTGTAGCTATCCTGAAACTTAAGGAGTTGTGGTCATTGTTCCTCCATTGAAAGGTCAATCACTTGGCCAGGCTCATTTCCCAACACCAGGTCCAGTACGGCCCATCCTCTCATTGCGCCATCTACATATTGATTTAAGAAACCCTCCTGGATACACTTAACAAACTTAGTCCCATCTAAACCCCTTACATGAAGGAGGTCCCAGTTTATATTAGGGAAGTTGAAATCTGCTATGACAACGACCCTATTATTTTTACACATTTCATTAATCTGATTACATATCTGTTCCTCAGTATCCAGGTGGCTGTTAGAGAATCTGCAGTACAATCCCATCAGTGTGATTGCACCCTTTGTATTCCTAAATTCCACTCAAATGGACTCAGTGTCTAACCCCTCCGTTACATCTCCCCTGACTGCAGCTGTGATATTGTTCCTGATTAGTAGCGCAACTCCACCCCATCTTTTACCTCCTCCTCTATCTTTTCTAAAACTGCAAAAACCTGGTATATTAATCACCCATTCCTGCCCCCCCCTCAACCAGTTTCAATAATAGTTCCATGCACTGATCCATGTTCTAAGTTTATCACCCTTAGCAATAATACTCACAGCATTAAAATATACACACTTTAAACTATCCAACCCCTCATACCAGTTATCCCGATTTTGCCGTTCAGCACTTTCACTGACATCTCCCTTCTGGCCTCATCCTTCCCTTACTGACCGGAGGCCCTGGTTCCCAGCCCCCTGCAAAACTAGTTTAAACCCTCCCGAGTAACGTCAGCAAACCTCCCGGCCGGGATACCGGTTCCCCCCAGTTCATGTGCAACTCGTCCCACTTGTACAGGTCACCCCTTCCCCAGAAAAGGTTCCAGTGATCCAAGAACTTGAAACTCTGTCCCCTGCACCATCCCCTCAGCCACTCATTCATCTGTGTTATCGGCCCATTCCTACCTGCACTAGCCTGTGGCATAGGGAGCAATCTGGAGATTACTACCTTGGAGGTCCTTTTCTTCAGCCTCTTTCCTAACTCTGTATACTCTGTGTAGGACCTCTTCCCCTTTTCTGCCTACGTCATGATAATGAATGGCTGAAACATACAAAAATACTTAATCAAACAATATACTTACAAGATTACTCAAATATTACTGAAATATTAAATACACAACAGAAATATTTCTGCATGGACATCCAGGCTGAAGAACTTTCCCCCCCCGCCCCCCCCCAGGGCTGTCATGCAACTGAACAGTGCCCCATTTTAGAGTTGTTTGTTTTTAACTTAGTTGTAACCTAAACATCACTAAGTAACTCAGATGGCCCTTGTGGCTGCGGGGGTCAGGGGGTATGGAGGGAAGGCTGGGGTGGGGTTCTGAGTTGGATGATCAGCCATGATCATAATAAATGGCGGTGCAGGCTCGAAGGGCCGAATGGCCTACTCCTGCACCTATTTTCTATGTTTCTATGTTATTTTAAATGTAGTCATTGTGTTCTCAGCAATTGAATTGCCAGTGTGCCAGTCTCCACCGAACAGAGCGGCACTGCAATCTCCTTGTCCTCAGCAATAACAAGAAAGCTCCAACCACAACTTTAGTCCCCACCGGACACTCAGCTCTCACCTGAGGCTCCAAGTAGCTGTTTGCATGGGACAGCGGCCACACCCCAGTACACCGCATCGACAGGTGGGATAAACCAGGTGAGGGCAAGCCAGAGGGGGACTCATACCCCAGTGAGATAGGGACATGCCTGTCCTAACATGCAAAATCAGCTCCGGCAGACTGGGTGGATGAGATTACAGTGAGATCCAGCAGCCAGGAAGGCGGTTCTGCAATGCTTCATGGAAAACAAAGGGCATGACAAGGCACAGAAGATGTCACGGTCATCCACTGCAACCAAGGAAGACCCCAGTTTGTGACGCTTGTTCGTACCACTGGACCCGGACTTCTGAGGTTGAGAGGAGGGGAACTGTCTCAGCGCAATGGCTTTTCCACTTTAAAAACTCTCCCACACAGGCTTCCTGTCATCTTCAGACACAATGGACAAACACCACAAGTTGAGCGACCATTAACAGTGATATCCCATCCACTACACAAACTGTTGTTACTGTTAACAGTTCCCATGAAGATGACAAGTTATATCTTCACTCATCACAACTCTGAACGGATTCCATGACCGACAGACTCACTTTCAAAGGCTCTTCACAACTCAAGTTTCAGTGTTATTTATTTTTGCACAGTTTGTGTTCTTTTGCACATTGGTTGTTTGTCAGTCTTTGTTTATGCATCATTTTCATGAATTCTATTGAATTTCTTTTATTTTTCTGTAAATGTCTGCAATGCAGGCAAACTCAATAAATCCATAATAAAATAATAACCATAACAGAATCAATGAAAGACTGCACCAACTGGGGCATTCAACCAGTGTGCAAAAGACTATGAACTGTAGAAGGACAAAAAGAAATAATAATAATAAATAAATAAATATCAAGAACATGAAATGAAGAGTCCGTAAAAGTGAGTCCATGGGTGTGGGAACATTTCAAGTGAAGGTGAGTGAAGTTATCCCCTTTAGATCAAGAGCCTGATGGTTGAGTGGTAATAACTGTTCCTGAACCTGGTGGTGTGGGTCCTGAGGCTCCTGTACCTCCTTCCTGATGGTTGTGGGGTAATAACTGTTCCTGAATCTGGTGGTGTAGGACCTGAGGCTCCTATACCTTCACCCTGATGGTTGTGGGGTAATAACTGTCCTTGAACCTGGTACTGTGGGACCTGAGACTCCTGTACCTTCACCCTGATGGTTATGGGGTTATAACTGTCCCTGAATCTGGTGGTGTGGGTCCTGAGGCTCCTGTACCTCCTTCCTGATGGTTGTGTGGTAATAACTGTTCCTGAACCTGGTGGTGTGAGTCCTGAGGCTCCCGTACCTCCTTCCTGATGGTTGAGGGGTAATAACTGTTCCTGAATCTGGTGAAGTGGGTCCTGAGGCTCCTGTACCTCCTTCCTGATGGTTGAGGGGTAATAACTGTTCCTGAACCTGGTGGTGTAGGTCCTGAGGCTCCTGTACCTTCATCCTGATGGTTGAGGGGTAATAACTGCTCCTGAACCTGGTGGTGTGAGTCCTGAGGCTCCTGTACCTCCTTCCTGATGGTTGAGGGGTAATAACTGTTCCTGAACCTGGTGAAGTGGGTCCTGAGGCTCCTGTACCTCCTTCCTGATGGTTGAGAGGTAATAACTGTTCCTGAACCTGGTGGTGTGGGTCCTGAGGCTCCTGTATGTCCTTCCTGATGACAGCACTGATAAGGAATAAAGAATCAATGTCTTGGGCTGAAACACTTGCATTTTCCATAGATGAAGGGACTCAGCCTAAAACACCGACTCTATTCCTTTCCATAGATGCTGCCTGACCTGCTGAATTCCCCCAGCATTTTATGTGTGTTACATATAGTAACATATACATAAATTGATAATAAATTTACTTCAAATTTTGATACCTTGTCTCCTTACATAGTGGTCATTCAGAGTGAAACCTTATGCTCTACACACGAATGTCATTAGCAATACCTTACCTACGACACAGTTGTTCTCTCTATAGACACTACCTGAGTATCCCAGCATATCATGTTCTGTCTTGAGCATTTCTGTCTGTGGATTGGCATCACATCTTTGTGTGATGACACTCCCTGGGACATTTTTGATACATTAAGTCCTGTGTAAATGGAGGGCTGCATATGAGTTCTTTGAACTGTTGATTAGGGCGTTGATTAGATTAGAGGGAATGGGACTGGCTACCTGGAGAGGTGCTGAGGTTGAATGAAGACTTCAGTCTTCCTTAATCTGGCTAGATTTTGCCGTCTCCTGGAAACAAAATAAACACAAAATAGAAACAAGATATAACCACAAGATATTTGGCAGATGCTGGAAATCCAGAGCAATGCACACAAAATGCTGGAGGAACACTGTAGTTCAGTCAACATAAATGGAGGAAAATAGAGAGTTGACATTTTAGGCCAGGACCCTTCATCAGGACCGGAAAAAAAGGGGAAAGAATCCAGAATCCCAACCATGCAGAAACTTCCATTTCAGCAGATAAGGGAAATGGCTGTAATGGTGTTGTTCTACCAGACACTCTCATTGGGAGGTGAATAATGTGGGAAGGACTTGGGGGAAAGGGGAAAATGGATTTGTTGTATCAAACCGTTGCAGTGAGATGTGAATAATGTGAAAGGACATGGGGAATGGGATAATGGTGTTGTTCTCACAGACCCTCTCAGTGGGAGGTGAAAGATCTTCAAGACTGAAGAAAGCAGTGATGTTCAATTAGTGTTCTGACCAAAATTAGTGCCTCAAGCAGTCAGACAGATCTGATAATTTCATTGAGAGATGTGAACTTGCTGTGCGTAGTTTTGTTCCTCACTTTCCTGCAGATCACCACACAAACCATGAATGCAATTGAAAGCGTTACTCCATTGCTGTAAGACATCCTGAGCTATCTTGGAAGTGACGTTAAATGTGCTCCAGGGATGCAAGTAACACAAAATACTGGAGGAACTTGGCAGGTCAGGCAGCATCTATGGAGATGAATATCAGTCCACACGTGGGTCGAGACCCTTGGAGCGCCACGGTAGCGTAGCCACTGGTGTGATGCTGTTACTGCGCAGGGCGTCAGAGTTCAGAGAACGTTTGTACCTCCTTCCCGTGTGCCCAGAGGTTTCCTCCCACAGTTTGCAACTCATTGGTCATTATACATTGTAAATTGTTCTATGATTAGGCCTGCTCCACACTATCTCTAAATATAAATAAACAAAACAAAATTATCTGGGACAGAATGGTGTTTCGGATTCAGTGATGGGCCAGTCTTTGGGGATCAAATGAGGTGTTCTGGGGGCAGGGATTGTGACCCTGACCAAGGTGTACCCTGCCCAACATGGGCAGCTGCAGAAATTGTCCGATTACAACAAAACAAAAGTCCTGCTTTATTTGCGGCCCCATAAATCACTCCTGTCTGACCAACACTTGGTGCCCAGTGCAGGCAGGATTGAAGTGAGAGTGACTGGGAGAGCTGACTGAAGGCAACAGATGGCTCTGTGCTGAAGTGCGACTCTTTTAACACAAACACCCCTCTAATCTCCTCAATCAGCTCTTGGTCTAAAGTTATCTATTTTGTCACTGCGATTTTCATATGCTCCACATGTAACTTTGGATATGTCACTCCCTCTATATGGCACTGATCTCATTGATTCTTCGAACTCTCTTGGAACTCAAGTTCCTCCCAACTCTCTCAATGTGTCCCACTTCTCTCTCTGTTCACCTCTTGCCTCTGGGGCAGAAGGTCACCTGGTCAAGTCTGACTCCAGAAGGCACAACATTGCAAGTTGACTTGCCCGAGTCACTGAGGAGCTATGTGATTATGCTCATGGAACTTGCTGCCACAGATGCAGTGGAGGCCAGGTCATTCAGTATATTTAAGGTGGAGGCTGATAAATTCTTGATGAGTTAGGACATGAAAGTTTACAGGGAAGAAGGCAGGAGAATGCAGGTTGAGAGGGAAGTGTATCCACCATGATCACATAGTTGAATAGACTTGATGGGTCAAATGGTCTAATTCTGCTTCAGGGTCTTCTGGATGTAACCTTGAAGCGAAGCCCTGTCTGCTCTCTTAAGAAAGCAAAGGAAAGAAAAGCTCAATTTTTTTTTCCTTCTCTTCTTTATACCTGCTCAGCTAGGACAGTAAAGATGCCAAGCAGGCTGGTGAAATGCTCTTCTTGCGGGATGTGGGACGGCAGGGAGACCTCCACTGTCCCTGACGACTACAACTGCGAGAAGTGCATCCAGCTGCAGCTTCTAACAGACCACGTTAAGGAGTCAGAGCTGGAACTGAATGAACTCCGGATCATTAGGGAGGCTGAGCAGGTGACAGATAGGACATTTAGAGAGGTCATTACACCCAAGGTGTAGGACACAGGAAACTGGGTGACAGTCAAGAAGGGGAAAGGGGTTCAGGAGCCAGTACAGAGTACCCCTGTGGCCATCCAACTCAACAGCTATATGACTTTGGCTACTGTTGGAGGGAATGATTAACAGAGGAAAGTCACAATGGTCAGGTCTCTGGCACCGAGTCTGTCTCTGTGACTCAGAAGGGAAGGGGGAGAAGAGGCACACTGTGCTGATAGGGAATATTTTAGTTTGGGGAACGGACAGGAGGTTCTGTGGGTGAGAATGAGATTCCAGATGGTATGTTGTCTCCTGGGTGCCAGAGCCCAGGATATCACACATCTCAGATCCAGTCCTCAGCATTCTTAAGTGGAAGATTGAACAGCCAGAAGTCATGGACTGTGTAGGTACCAATGACATGGGTAGGAAGAGTGATGAAGTTCTGCAAAGTGAGCTCAGGGAGTTAGGTGCTAAGTTAAAGGGCAGGACCTCCATGGTTGTGATCGCAGGATTGCTACCCATGCTGTGTGCTAATGAGGCCAGAACTAGGAAGACTATACAGTTTAATACATAGTATGAAGTTGGTGTAGGAGGAAGGACATAAGATATGAGGTGCTGGGAACAGACCCAAATGCAAGACACAGACACTGAAGTACAAGGAACAGGACTTGACTAGAGTAGGGACATGACAGGATTCAGGCAAGGAGCAGGGACAAGAACGCAGACTTGGGCTAGGGAAAGTGGGACCAGGACTAGGAACCATGGACTAGGAGACAAGGCTTCGACTCCGAGCCCGAGACTGGACAAGGACCCAGAACCTGGGTCTTGCCTCAGGCTCGGAACCAGAGCTAGAACCAGGCAAGGACATGACATGGCTGCGGGACCCTCGAGGCTGGGGTTCTTCGAGCCGGGTTGCGGGACCCTCGAGGCTGGGGTTCTTCGAGCTCAGAGAGAGTGGGAACTAAACATCAACATAGAGCTGGGACTTATCCTTCAACAAGCCGAGACTCATCTTTAACACAACACTAACATGAGACAGGACAGAACATAGACATAGAGCCAGGACTTATCCTAAGACAAGCCAGGACTCAACTTCTCCACACCCAGGTGGGACAGGTCCATCTATTGGGTAACAGCAGGACAGCCAGACTTACCCAACAGGGGCAAAGACAAGACATGTTCCCCCCCACAGGGCAACAGCAAGATGGCCTGACTTACCCCCACAGAGGCAAGGACAAGGCAAGACATGACCCACCTATAGGGCAACAGCAAAACAGCCTGACTTACCCCACAGAGGCAAGGACAAGAAGAGACAAACACCAAAGAACAACAGACAGTTCCATCTCTGCTCCGGGGTAGCTCCAAGTCTCAGTTCAGCCAGCAACCTCAGCTGGCTACAGAAACAGCCAGATCCTGACCTAGTTCGGAGTGGCTGGCAGCCACTCAGCTGGCCTAGGAAACAGCCAAATCCATACCACAAAGACTACTCCTACAAGTGGCAACTAGGCTCCATGAAACAGTGGTCCTCCAACCAGGCCTAGAGATCACAAATGGTTTCATCAGCAGGTTGCTCCAAGGGGAACTGACAAGACAAACCAGCATCCCACACTCAATCCCAAGGCTACTTATATTGCAAGCCCAAAGATGGGAATCGGGTGCCAATGATTAACTCAAACAAGGGACGGCTGGAAGACCCGGAGTCCTGAGTCCACGGACCGGACGTTGAACCAGAATGCAGAGTTCACGGACCGGACCATGACATTTTGATCATTGGGTTCTCTTTCACGGAAGGTGGGACCCATACAGAAGGTACAGTTTGCACTTGAACTGGAGGGAGACTAATATCCTAGCAGGAAAGTTTGTTAATGCTGCACGGTGGGGTTTAAACTAGAATTACAGGGGGATGGGAACCAGAATGCCAGATCAGTTAGTGGAGAGGTTGTGGAGACAGATGTTGGTAAGAGCTCAAAGTCAGGAATCAAAGGGTCGAGCATGGTGTGACTAGTGTCCTGAGCTGCGTCTATTTCAATGCAAGAAGCAGCGTGGATAGTAGTGCTGAAGGTGAGGGAGCTGGTTTACAAACAGAGGCAATGTGTAGTGAGGAGAGGCTGTTAAAAGGGCAAAATTGTAATCAACAGGATGAGATGCAATGTAAAAAATGGACAAGATCAAAAAGAGTGAATACAGGACTTTAGGTGTTGTATCTGAATGTGTGCTGTACATGGAATAAGGTAGATGAACTTGCAGCACAGTTGCAGATTAGCAGGTTGTTGCAGGCATCACTGAATCATGGCAGGGAGCTTAATGTTCAATGATAAAGATTATATCGAAAGGATAGGCAGGAAGCCAGAGGGGCCGGTGTTGCTCTGTTGGTAAAAAATGTAATCAAATTATTAGAAAGAGGTAACATAGGGTCGGAAGGTGTTGAATCATTGTGGATAGAGCTAAGGAACTGCAAAGGTAAAAAGACCCTGATAGGAGTTGCATACAGAACCCTAAACAGCAGTAAGGATGTGGTCTACAAGTTACAATGGGAGATAGAAAATGCATGCCAAAAGGGCAATATTACAATAGTCATGGGGGATTTCATTATGCAGATAGATTGGGAAAAATCAGGTTGGTGCTGAGTTCCAAGAGGTGGATTTTCTAGAGTGCCTACAAGATGGCTTTTTAAAGAAGCTCTTGGTTGAACCCACCAGAGTATCAGCTATTCTGGATTGGGTGTTGTGCATTAGAGAGCGTAAGGTAAAATAACCCTACGGGGAAAGTGATCATAATATGATCAAAATCACCCTGAAATTTGAGAAGTTAAAGTCAAACGTATCAGTATTAGAGTGGTGTAAAGGAAATTACAGAGGCATGAGAGAGGAGTTGGCCAGAATTGATTGGAAAAGAACACTGGCAGGGATAATGGCAGAGTAGCAATGGCTGGAATTTCTGGAAGCAATTTGGAAGGCACAGAATATATCCATCCCAAGGAGGAAGAGGGATTCTAAAGGAAAGATGACACAACCGTGGCTAACAAGAAAAGTCAATGCCAACATAAAAGCCAAAGACAGGGCATATAATAGAGCAAAAATTAGTGGGAAGTTAGAGAATTGGGAAGCTTTTAAAAACCAACAGAAGGCAATTAAAAGTGCATTAAGAAGGTAAAGATGGGATATGAAAGTAAGCTAGATAAAAATATTAAAGAGAATACTGAAAGTTTCTTCGGATACATAAAGTGTAAAAGAGAGGCTAAAGTGGATATTGGACCACTGGAAAACAATGCTGGAGAGGTAATAATTGGGGAGGGGGGGGGAACAATGAAATGGTGGATGAACTGAATAAGTATCTTGCACAGTTTTCACTGTGGAAGACACTAGCAATATGGTGGAAGTTCCAGGTATCAGGGGACATGTTGTGTGAAGTTACCATAACTAGAGAGAAGGTTCTTAGGAAACTGAAAGGTCTGAAGGTAGGTAAGTCACCTGGACCAGATGGTGTACAATGCAGAGTTCTGAAAGAGGTGGCTGAAGACATTGTGCAGTGATTAATAATGATATTTCCATAATCACTAGATTCTGGAATGGTTCCACTCGCTGTACTTATTATTGGAATTATCCATCTGGGTGGCATGCAAAACAAAGTTTGTTCACCGTATTTTGGAATAAGGTCCCTCGAAGGTTGGTCTAGAAATTGCAGGGGCCCTGGCAGTGTTATTCAAATCATCCTCAGCCGCGGGTGAGGTGCCAAGAGATTGGAGGATAGCTCATGTTGGTCTGTTGTTTAAGAGAGGCTCTAAGACTAAGCCAGGAAATTATAGGCCGTAGAGCCTGATGTGAGTAGTGGATAAATTATTGGAAGGTATTCTAAGGTACAGAATATATAAGTTTTTGGATAGACAGGATCTGATTTGGGTTAGTCAACATGGCTTTGTGCATGGGAGATTCTGTCTAACCAATCATATATTTCAAGGGGGTTAGCAGGAAAGTTTAAGGAAAGGCAGTGGATGTTGTCTACATGGACTTTAGTAAGGCCTTTGACAAAGTCTTGCATAGCAGGCTGATAAAGAAGGTTCACTTGCTTGACAGGATGAGGTAGTAAATTAGATTCAACATTGGCTTCCTGGATGAAGACAAGGAATGGTAGTAGATAGTTGCATCTCTGACTGGAGGCCTGTGACTAGTGGTGTGTCGCAGGGATCGGTGCTGGGTCCGTTGTTGTTTGTCATCTGTATCAATGATCTGGATGATAATATGGTTGACTGGGTCAGCAAATTTGCTGATGACACCAAGATTGGGGGGGGGGTGTAGTGGACAGTGGGGAAGGCTATCAAAGCTTGCAGTGGGATCTGGACCATGTGGAAAAATGGGCAGGAAAATGGCAGTTGGAATTTAATGCAGACAAGTGTGAGGTGTTGCACTTTGGGAAGACCAACCAGTGTAGTTCTTATACAACAAGCAGCCGGGCACGGAGGAGTGTTGTAGAACAAAGTGATCTGGGAATATAGGCCCATAATTTTTTGAAAGTGGTATCACAGGTAGATAGGGTCATAAAGAAAGGTTTTGATACATTGGCCTTCATAAATCAAAGTACAGGAATCGGAATGTTATGTTGAAGTTGTATTAGACATTGGTGAGGCCAAATTTGGATTATTGTGTGCAGTTTTGGTCATCTACCTGCAGGAAATTCATAAATAAAATGGAAAGAGTAGAGAGAAATTTTACAAGGATGTTGCTGGGACTTGATGACTTGAGTTATAGGGAAAGAGTGATTAGGTTAAAACTTTATTCCCTGGAGCGTAGGAGAATGAGGGGGAGATTTAAAGAACAATAGAAAATTATGATGGGTATTGACAGGGTTAATGCGGGCAGGCTTTTTCCACTGAGGTCGGGTGAGACTAGAGGTCATAGCTTAAAGGTGACGTGAAATATTTTAGGAGAAACTTATGGGGGAGTTTCTTCACTCAGAGGGTAATATGGAACTAGCTGCCAGCGGGAGTAGTAGATGTAGGTTCGATTGCAACATTTAAGAGAAGTTTTGGTAAGTACATAGATGTGAAGGGTATGGTGGGTCAATGGGACAATGCAGAATAACAGTTCAGCATGGACTAGTTGGGCTGAAAGGCCTGTTTCCGTGCTGGCATGCTCAATGACTCTGACTCTACATGACAATAATAAACCAATACCAATTGCATTGCCTCAGTGCCCATACTTCAGACATCCTTTGGGGCTTTGTGAAAGTTCTGTAACTAGATGCTCCTTCCCCCCTCTCTCGGCCCCCACTAGCACTGATTTTAACCTGCTGACCCGACCCGGTCAATAGCAGCAGGGAAGCTTTAACAAGCATTTTAGGCCTTGCATTTATTCACGAAGACAACCAGTTAGGAGACAGGATTAAAAATAAACGCAGTGCAGGGGGAGCCGTGAATTCAAGTCTGAGATTCTGGCGGTGCAATGACTCCAGTCTGGGGGGAAATTGCACAGACCGTGCATCAACACCCTTATTTTTGGCATCTCAGCCTCTTTTTAGAAAACCGAAGCTACTAATTATAAATCGTAGGATTGCTCGTGATGTTGTCTCTGGACAGGATTATCTAGTAACAGAAAATAATTCAACCCCAACACAACTAACGGTTGGTGAGGATGTTCCCCTGAAACTTTGAAGCAAATTTGGCATGTAGCATAAATGTAGGTTCAATTGCAGCATTTAAGAGAAGTATTGCATACAGTTCTGGTTGACCCACTATAGGAAGGATGTTGAGGCTTTGGAGAGGGTGCAGAAGAGGTTTACCAGGATGCTGCCTGGTTTAGAGGGCATGAGCTATAATGAGAGGCTGGACAAACTTGGGTTGTTTTTCTCTGGAGCACTGAAAGCTGCGAGGAGATATAATAGAGGCTTATTAGATTATGAGAGGCAGAGATAGAGTAGACAGACAGTATCTGTTTCCCAATAGCAGAGGGCATGCATTGAAAATGAGAGGGGTTACATTCAAGGGGGATGTGAAGGGTAAGTTTTTGACTCAGAGAGTGGTGGATGTTTGGAATGCACTGCCTGCTATGGTGGTAGAGGCAAATACATTAGAGGCTTTCAAGGGATGTTTGGATAGGAACATGGATGTAAGGGAGATGGACATGGTGGAGGTAGGAGGGATGAGCGTTTGGGTGCTGTTGATTTGCTTTTTAGCTGGTTCAGCACAATGCTATGGGCTGAATGGCCTGTTCCTGTGCTGTACTCTTCTATGTTCCATGTACGTGGATGGGAGGGGTATAGAGTGCTATGGTCCAGGTGGGGCTTGATGAAACTAGCCACAGACTAGATGGGTTGAAAGGTCTATTTCTGTGCTGTAGTGCTGTATGGATCTATGATGCTTCCTGAGGCTCTTTCATCTGTAGACGGGCAAACTTCAACGACCTTCTTAGCCTACTGGATGGACTGTGTATACTGGAAGTGCGTATCTCTGATCTGCACTTACATTTAAAGGAACATTCTTGAGAATGGATGTATCCACAACCTGTCTGCATCCATTCTGCTTCAACAGCAACATCTTGGTAGCAATATTCTGTGGTCTCAGGAATGAAAGGGTTAATGTATGAGGAGCTTTTGATGGTTCTGGGTCTGTACTCACTGCAGCTTCGATGAATGAGGGAGGACCTCATTGAAACCTATCAAATACTGAAAGCCCCGGATGGGGAGAGGGTGCTTCCTATAGTGGGGGAGTCTCAGACTGGAGTGCACAGTTTTGGAATAGAAAGACGTCCCTTTAGAACAGAGATGAGGAGGAATTTCTTTAGCCAGATGGCTGTGAAGTCCAAGTGATTGGATAGATTTAAAATGGAGGTTGATAGGTTCTTGATTTGTGAGGGTATCAAAGGTTATGGGGAGAAGACAGGGAATGTCAAGCAGCCATGATGGGGTGGTGGAGGAGGTTTGTGGGCAGAATTAGGCCATTCAGCCCATCGAGTCTGCTCTGCCATTCCATCATGGCTGATCCCGGATCCCACTCAATCCCATATACCTGCCTTCTCGCCATATCCTTTGATACCCTGAATGATCAGGAAACTATCAACTCATGCCTTAAATATACACATAGACTTGGCCTCCACCCCAGTCTGTGGCAAAGCATTCCACAGATTCACTACTCTCTGGTGAAAAAAATTCCTCCTTACCTCTGTTCTAAATGGTCACTCCTCAATTTTGAGTTCTAGTTCTGGGTACCCCCAACACAGGAAACATCCTCTCCACATCCACCCTATCTAGTCCTTTCAACATTTGGTAGGTTTCAATGAGATCCCCCCGCATTCTTCGAAATTCCAGTGAGCACAGGCCCAAAGCTACCAAATGTTCCTCAGTGTTAACCTCTTCGTTCCCAGAATCATCCTCATGAACCTTCTCTGGACTCTCCAATGACAACACATCCTTTCTGGGGTATGGGGACCAAAACTGTTGACAATACTCCAAGTGCGGTCTGAATTATGGTCTAATGGTCTTTGGGTCTGTAACTTTCTGACTTTGTGCATTTTCCCTCCACCAACAGATTTCTGAATGGTCCATTAACCCATGAACACTACATTGTTTTACCTCCTTTGCATTATTTACTTATTAATTTTTATACCTTACACTGTACTGCTGCTGCAAAACAACAAATGTGTTTATGCATAGTTTGTCATAAAACCTATTGCATTTCTTTATTTAATTATAATTAATTATGATGATTATATATACTTTATTATAATTATGTTGTTATAATTAATTAATTAATGTGATTGGCTGCTTAATTGCTTGATGATGCCATGGCAGAAGGCCATTTGGCCTGTTTGAGTCTATCCCGTCTCCAATGGAACAATCCCATTTTCCCATCCCTTCCTCGCCTTGTTTCTTTACATGTCTGCATCTTATTCTCTCTCACACGTGTATCATCAATTCCCCTCGGATTATTTTAGCCACTAAGGTGTAATTCAGAATTGATAATTGCCCTACAAACACATTTCCCAGAGGTGGGAGCGCCCAGGGGAAATCCACACAGTCACAGGGAGAAGGTGCAAACTCCACACAGACAATGCTGGAGGTCAGGCTCGAGCCCGAGTCCCCTGGAAGTGTGAGGCAAAAGCACCATGTATGCTTTGTAACTGAGGTATTGCATGGTTGGGGGGGGGGGGCGGGTATTGTGTACCTGCCAGTCAAATGAGAAAAAGACCACAGAATGTTACAGCCTAGTACAGATCCTATGGCCCACAATGTTGTGTTAACCTTATAACCTTCTCCAAGATCAACCTAAACCTTCCCTCCTACATAGGCCATTTTTCTATCATCCATGTGCCCGTCTAAGAGTCTCTTAAATGTCTCTTATGTATCTGCCTCTACAACCACAACTGTCAGTAGATGAGATTGATGAAATCAGAATTTTACTTATAATTTCAGGCATTTTGTAAAGGGGTGACCTTGGGCTATTGCACCTGAACCTTGAATACAGATCAGTGTAAATCATAAATACAAGAGGTTCTTCAGATGCTGGAAATCTTGACCAACATGCACAAAGGATGTGCCGGTTGGTGGGTTAATTGGTCATTGTAAATTGTCCGGTGATTTGGCTACGGTTAAATCGGGGGGTTGCTGGGCAGTGTGGCTCAAATGGCTGGAAGGCTCTATTCTGCACTGTACAGGATCTTAATCAATAAATAAACAAACAAACACACACATAAATAGATAAAATGCTGCAGGAACTCAGCAGGACAGGCAACATCTCTGGAGGGGAATACGCAGTCAACGATTTGGGCGGGACTGGAAAGGAAGGGGGAAAGAAACCAGAAGATGGGGGGGGGGTGGGGAGGAGTACAAGCTGGCAGGTGATTGGTGGAAACAGCTGGGTGGGTTGGGAAGGGCTGATGAAGTAAGAAGCTGGGAGGTGATTGGTGGAAAAGCAAATTGCTGAGAGGGAAGGACAGTGAACCATGGAAGAAAGGGAAGGAGGAGGGCCTCCATGGGGAGGTGATTGGCAGGTGAGGAGAAGAGGAGGGGTGAGAGGGTAGCCAGAATGGGGAATGGAAAAGGGGCGAATGTCATGGTCCGGTCTGTAAAATCTGTATTCTGGTTCATGGTCTAGTCCATTGTCTCAGGACTCCAGGTCTTCCAGCTGTCCCTTGTTTGAGTTAATCAAAGGCACCTGATTCCCATCTTTGGGCTTGCAATATAAGTAGCCTTGGGATTGAGTGTGGGATGCTGGTTTGTCTTGTTAGCCCCCCTGTTAGAGCAACCTGCTGATGAAACTATTTGTGATCTCTAGGCCTGGTTGGAGGACCACTGCTTCATAGAGCCTTGTTGCCACCAGTTGGAATGGTCTTTGTGGTATGGATTTGGCTGTTTCCCAGGCCAGCTGAGTGGCTGCCAGCCACTCTGAGCTAGGTCAGGATCTGGCTGTTTCCATAGCCAGCTGAGGTTGCTAGCTGAACTGAGCCTCAGAGCTTCCCCAGAGCAGAGATGGAACTGTCTGTTGTTCTTTGGTGTTTGTCTCTTCTTGTCCTCTCCTCTGTGGGGTAAGTCAGGTTGTCCTGCTGTTACCCAACAGGTGGACCTGTCCCACCTTGGTGTGGAGAAGTTGAATCTCGGCTCTTTGAAGGATAAGTCCTGGCTCTATGTTAATGTTTGGTTCCCAGTCTGTCTCTGAGCTCCAGGAGCCCCAAGCCTTGAGGATCCCGCGGCTGAGCTCCAGACCCAGGAGCCCCGAGCCTCAAGCCATGTCATATCCTTGCCTGGTTCTGGGGTCTGAGCCCGAGGCGAGACCCAGGTTTTGGGTCCTTGTCCAGTCTCAGGCTCGGAGTCTAAGCCTTGTCTCCTTGTCCATGGTTCCTAGTCCTAGTTCCACTTTTCCTAGCCCAAGTCTGTGTTCACGTCCCTACTCTAATCAAGTCCTGTTCCTTGTCTGTGTCTTGCATTTGTGTCCGTCCCCAGCACCCCCATTGTGACAGTGAAGGGGGAGGGGTGGAGAAATTACCAGAAGTTAGAGAAATCGATGTTCATGCCATCAGCTTGAAGGCTACCCAAATGGAATATGAGGTGTTCCTCAAACCACCCCCACTGTCAGGAATATCTTCAATAGCTGATGCCTCAAGAAGGTGGCATTATAAACACTACCTCAGATTGATCTCCTTTTGCACTATTTTCTTTATTGATTATTGTAACTTTTCATGTATTGCACTGAACTGCTGCCAGAAAACAACAAATTTCATGACATGTTGTATGTCAGTGATATCAAACCAGATTCATCATGGCGTTAGAGGAGACCACGGACAGACATGTCAATATGGGAATAGGAAGTCAAATGGAAATGCGTAATCAGTGTAAATGTACTTGGGTGTGAAAGATCCTATTTTAAATGGAACTGTAAGGCATAAACTCGGAAAGAGAGAACTTTGGCTTCTGTTGTGGATCCTGGGCTGATTCCAGTCTGAGCTGGCATAGCTTCATAAACCAGCATCTGTCGCCCTCTGTTGGCTTGTGTCTGTCACTGCCCTGCAGTTCCCTACCAAGTTCAAAGTTCAATTTTGTTATCAAAGTATGCATACCATATACTACCTTGAGATTCATCTTGCAGGCACCCTCAAAGCAAAGAAACAATAGAATCCACACAGAACCACAGGCAACAAAGACCAATGTGCAAAAGAGGATAAATCGTGCAAATAATACATAGAAGATGAGCTGCAGTATCCATGATGGCGACTCTACAGGCTGCAGTCAGTTCAGCGCTGAGGTGAGTGAAGCCGGTTCAAGAACCCTACGGCTGTAGAGTACCAACTGTTCTGGAACCTGGCGATACAGGTCCATTTCTGTTGAAATATTACTTCTAAACTATACATCAACAATTTCAACCCCTTTTATTCACAGTATATTGAACAGAGAACATAGACGATTCTTGGACTGTACAGGCCCTTCAGCCCACGATGTAGTGCCGACCTTTTAACCTGATCAAACAGGCAATCAATTGGGTCCCAAACATTGGAAAATGTTATTGATGTACTTGGACATTTAATATGAGAGAACAATTATCCATTCAGATATCAGGACGGGAGCAGCAACAGGTGTCAGGGTCCTCCTGCCAACCATCAGAGATTATTATCAGGAGCACAGTGTATGCAGGGCTCTTGGCATTGTCCAACAATCTTTAACCCCCTACCATCAGGCAGGAGGTACTGTAGCATTAGAACAAGAACTGTTAGGATGGGAAACAACTTCTTCAGCTCAGGCTGGAAGACCACTGAACTCTTTCTGGCTTTCACTTTTATCTTCAAATAGAATGGTTGTGAATTTATTAATAAAGATCTGATAATGCAAGACATGCAGATTGTTTTTGTTCCTTTTACTGCAAACAGTTTACTCAGTTCTCAGTAGTGAAGGGGAGAACGTTTAAAATTAGCCACTTGGTAATATGATAACATTTGATAGAATGGAGGAAGTGTTATTAATGAGTTTCAGCAACTATTAAAATATAAATAATCTTATGCAAATGCAATTGATAGAAAAATAAATCACTTACCTATTTCTGTTTCTTCATTAATATGGACTACATGTGAAAATTATTCCTTCTTTCCAATAAATTCTTTTCCTCGCACATTATATGGGTATTGATAAAGTTTATCTTTTAGTCTTGATCTGGTGTTGAGCTAATTGCGTATTGGGTGTGGGTTTCTAAGTGGTCTTAGGCTGCATGGTCAGATCGCCGTACAGTAAGCTTGATGGATGCTTAGATTGTCTGGTCAGTTTGTCAGGAGGGCAGTTGTTTGTTGAGCGGTCATTTTGGCGGGAGGGCAGCTTGCCGGCTGGTCAGTTTGATGTGAGGTCAGTTGGTTGGATTATCAGTTTGTCGTGAAGTTAGTTTGTGAGGAGGTCACTTCGTTAGATGCCAGGTGGTCAGCTTGTCGTGAGGTTCGGTAGTTGGGAGGTCAGTTTACACGCGGTCATCTTGTCAGGAAGGTGGTCAGTTAGTCAGATTTTACGATTGTGAGTTTGTTGGATGGTGAATGTGTCGGAGATCTCTGCCCGGCTGGGGCGCTGGTCGGGCCTCCTTCCTGCGATCTCGTACCAGGGGAGGGCTTTAGTTATCAATCAGTTGGTCGGCTCCACGTTGTGGTACCGACTATCTGCATTGATCCCAGCCACGGGGTTCATGTGCAGGACCTAGAAGACGCTGCTGGACTTTTCCTGGGGGAATAGGAGGCATTGGGTTTCTACTGCGGCCCCGAGTCTTCCGATCGCGGAGGGCGACCAGTCCTTGTATGCACACCCAGCTGGCGGCTCTCCGCTCAGGACCCTGCAGAGAGACCCTTTTCTCCGAACAGCCTCCGAGATGGCGCACTTTCTCCGCCTGCCTGCAGGAGGGCTCGCCGTGCCGCTGTGAGGGATCTACCCTGCTTCTACCGGGAACTGTGGAGGGTGTGGGGTCTGGTCTCGTCCGGGTAGGGTGCTCCCGCGCCGTTGGGGAACGGCGCTCTGGCTGTTGGGGAGACTGGTCCCGATCCTGTTATGATGGGAGTCGGGAGGGCGCGGGGAAATGGAGGGGTTCCGGTTAAACCACCACCCGAGGTGCTCGTTGGACCCAGGCCTCGGGAGACCACGCGGGAGAGAGTCCCACGTGCCGTGAGCCTTTTCGCGGGGATGCCCACTGTGACCCCTCAAAGCGTTTCTTGTATATGCCTTCGCCTACCGACTGGACTCGCCCTGGCTGCAGAGGAGGTCCCCAGTGGAAATGTCTTTATGCAGGGGTCTTTCCCCAGTACATTGGGTGGAAGATGTTGCATCGGGTGGTACCGTGCAACAGGGTTTTGAGCAGGTTCACCTGTCCATTCTGTGGGCCGGAGGAGTCAGCGTACCATGCGTACACGGAATGCGAGAGGTTGCAGCCCCTGTCTGAGTATCTGAAGTGATGGCTCAGGTTCTCGCTGCACTTTAATCCCGCGCTCCTCATGTGCGGGCACTCAGTATGGACGGGGGAGGATCTCCTGGGCCTGGCCGAGATGCCATCCCTGGGTCTAGGCGGCGGAAAGTGGAGGGCGCTGCCCGGGCTGACTGCCTTCTCCTTTGCCAAGGATACGTTCGTGCCCGGCTGTCCTTGTAGAGGGACCACCGGTCGCAATGGGCACATTGGGGGACTTCCGGGAGTAGTACCCCCCCCAGTATTGAATGTTTCATAGACGGTGGTAATCATTTTAATCTAAGTGTACCCACTGTCTTGTAAATACTGAATGTCTGTACCTTATGTGATTATTACGTAAATAAACTTTTATAGTTTTGTGAAGAAGGTCAGTTTGTCAGGTCATTTTAACGGGTCAGTTTGTTAGTTGCTCGGTTTGTCGTGTCGGTTTATCGGGTGGTCATTTTCCTGGTTGATCAGTTTACGGGAGGTCAGTTTGCCATGGATCTGACTAGAATTATTGGTGAGGTCCATTCCTCTTATGATGCTCTAATCTCCCAGGACCCGTGGAATAAGGATGCACGTAGGGCTCCGTGGGAGGACTTGCCTAAGGTTAGCCCTGAGGGTTCCGAGCGGCCAAATACTCTGCTATCTTTGGAGGAGCTGACGAGTGTCCTCAACCAGCTGCAGAGAAGCAAGTCCACAGTACTAGATGGGTTGTCAGTTGAATTTCTCCGGAACTTATTGGACATCCTAGGGGCTGATTATGCAAATATATTGGTGGAAAGCCTGGCGACGGTTCAGTTGTCCCCCAACTGCCAAAGAAGAGGGATCTCCGAGCCTATAGAATTGGCGCCCAGTATATCTCCTCAGTGTAAGACCATGGCCTGGGCATTGGCCAATCGTCTGGGCTCCGTGCTGGCGCAAGTCGCCCATCCTGACCAGTCCTACACGGTTCCAGGGCGGTCCATCCAGGACAACATCCACCTGGTCTAGGATCTGATGTAATCGTGCCGAGAGGTTGACCTGTCAGTCGTCTTTCTCTTCCTTGACCAGGAGAAGACGTTTCACAGAGTGGACCACGAGTACTTTTTTGGGACTGCGAGCGTTCGGGCTCGGGCCACAACAGCCCGCGTTTGACTGTTGTACAGGGCTGTGGTGTGCCTTGTTAAGATCAATGGGTCCTTGACAGCGCCCTTGTGCTTTGGTGGGGGGTGGGTCGGGGTGCCCCGTGTCGGGACAGTTGTACTCGGTTTGCCTGGAGTCATTCCTGTGCCTTCTCCGTAAGAGGTTAACGGGTTTGGTTCTACGCTTACGCCGATGATATCCTCCTCATGGTCACCGACCCGGCTGACTTGCAGAAGATAGGGCATTGCCAGCAGGTCTCCTCGGCTGCGTCCTCTGTAGGGATGAACTGGGAGAAGAGTGCGGGCCTCTTGGTGGGTCAGTGGCAGGTGGAGGGGTTGAGGCCGTTTGCGTGGAGCACCACGCACTTTCTTTACTTGGGGGTCTACCTGAGCTCGACGGAGGAGGCCTGGACGGCGAACTGGCGGATTTGGGGACAAATATCTCTGCCAGGTTGGGACGCTTGTCGGGCCTCCTTCGTGCCATCTCGTCATAACACAGCTGGTCGCCTCCATGTTATGGTACCGGCCGACTACTTTAGTCCGGTCCACCGCGTTTGCGTCCAGGGCTCCGAAGAGGCTGGTGGCTTCTGAGGCAATGGGTCCCTGGTGCGGTCCGATGGCGGAGGGCGGCCAGTCATTGGTGTGTGTGCGCACCCATCTGGGGGCTCTCCGCCTCAGGACCCTGCAGAGATACCTGTACTGTGACCACCTTCGAGATGGCATAGGCTGGCGACGCGCTTTCTCCGCCGGGGACACGCGAATCCCTGACGCGCCGCTTTGAGGGAGCTGCCTTGCTTCTACCGGGAGCTGTGGAGAGTATGGGGCCCGGTGCTCTGACTGCTGGGGGCACTGGTCCCGATCCTATCACGGTGGGTGTCGGGAGGGCGCGGGGAACTGGAGGGGTTCTGGCTGCCCCCCAGGGTATTGAATGTTTTATAGACGGTGGTAATCATTTTAATCTAAGTGTACACACTGTCTTCTAAATACTGAATGTCTGTACCTTAAGTGAGTGTTATGTAAATAAACTTATATAGTTTTGTGAGGAAAAAGGCACGCGTCTTCCAGCGGACTGCATCAGCCGTGTAGCTCTGCTGGATCTGCCTCTCTTTTAGCGAGAGCTGTCAGCGTGTGGAGCGCTCCTGCGCAAGTGGGGACGGTGCTCTAGCTGCGAGGGGGTTTGCTCCCCATCCCATCACGGGGAAGGTGAAGGTTCCGACTGCACCACCACCACCACCTGATCGGACGGAATTGCCCATCGGACCCGGGCCTCGGGGCACCGTGCGGGAGACGGTCCCAAACAACCTTGGAGAGGGAACATGCGGTCGCAATGGGAGATTTCCAAGAGCGGTGGTTTTTCTCCCCCTCCCCACCCCCGGGGTATTGACTATTATTGACAGTAGTAATCATATTTTAATTTGAATTTGTTCACTGTCTTGTACTTAATGTTGTACGTTGTGTATATTTTGTGTAACTAAACTCATAGTTTTGTAAACAAAAAAATCAATTTCTTCTGATGCCAGTTTGTCGCAAGGCCCAGTAGGTTTCCTCTTGCATTCCAAAGGGACTTGGACCAGAGTTAGTGAGTTGTGGGTATGCTCTGTTGGAGCCAGAAGCATGGCACACACTCGCTGTGCCCAGCACAGCGTCAGACTGTGTTGGTATTTGACGCAAGGTTTCGCTGTATGTCTAACACGCACAGCTATTCTTTATCGTTAGAACACTTTTCAATCTTTTTCCTTTGTCCACCTGGAAAGTAATTCTTTGCTAGAGGTCGGAAGGGCGTGTCCGTTTCTGGAGTTTACCATTATCAACAAAGGTACAAGTCTCATGTTGAACTTCCAGTTTGCCAGAGTTGCGGATTATAAAAGCAGGAAGCCTTTGGGAAGCAGAGAGATTGGGATCCTGTGTCCAGACAGCCTTGAAGGGATAATTTAAGAACTCCAAGACTAGGAGGCGCATGTGTGACAATCGTACAGAATGCTCAGATACTGGCAGCAAAAGCTTGCGTGGGATATTAACCAATAACAATATTACTGTATCATTCTGCAAGTCTGATACATCACACACAACATGCTGGAGGAGCTCAGTGGGCCAGGCAGCATCTATGGAGGGAAATGAGCATAGAACATGGAACATAACTTTGTCAAGCATCTTTGCTCCGTCCACAAAAAGCAGGATTTCCTGGTGGCTAACCGTTTGAATTCCTATCCCTATTCCCATTCTGACACGTTGGTCCGTGGTCTCCTTTTCTTCCCCCATGAGACCTCTCTCAGGTTGAAGGAGCAACACCTCATATTCCGTTTCGGCAGCCTCTAACCTGACGGCATGAACAGCGATATCTCTTTCCCGTGATATTTTTCTCCTTTCCCCTTGCTTCTTCAATTCCCCACTCTGGCCCCCTTCTTACCTGTTCTTCTCACCAGCCTACCACCTTCCCCTGGTGCTCCACCTCCACTCTCCTCTCCTACCAGATTCCTTCTCCAGCTCTTTACTTTTTCACATATCACCTCCCAGCTTCTGACTTCATCCTCCCTCTCCACCCACCTGGCTTCACCTATCACCTTCTACCTTGTCCTACTTCCACTCCTCCATCTTCTTATCCTGGCTCCTTTGCCCTTTTTTTCCAATCCTGAAAAAGTGTCTCGGCCCGAAACATTGACTGTACTCTTTTCCAAAGTTGCTGCCTGACCTGCTGAGTTCCTCCAGCATTTTGTGTGTTTTGCATAGAACATAATACATTGGACACTACAGCACAGTACAGACCCTTTGGTCAATGATGTTGTGCAACCTTTTAACCAACTCTAAGATCAATCTAGCCCTTCCTTCCTACATAACAGTTGGCATTTCAGACTGAGACCCTTCAAAATATACAGTGGGTACTTTAGGGTGAGGCCCTTCATGAGGACTGGAGAGAAAGAGCAGAAGCCAGAATAAGAAGGTGGAAAGCAGTGGGAGTCTCAATAAACAAATGGGAATAATAATAATTTCAAATGAGATTTTTTTTGTGAGATTTCTTATCCCAAATTTGAGGGGTTGACGTTCCTCTGTAAGGAAAGGTGTTATCTCCTTCTTGGGAAGTCCCTCAGGATGTAGGACAACTTTGCTTTCACTCAGGTGACTGAAGCCCATGTGGAACCACACACTCTTGAAAAGTAGGAACAATAAGACCAGAAGACAGGAACAGAATTCAGTCCATCGGGTCTGCTCCACTAGTCCATCATGGCTGATTTATCATCACTCTCACCACCATTGCTGCCTTCTCCCAATAACATCTGATGCCCTTATATCAGAACTGACAATAATTTCTACTTTTCCTTGTTTTGATATGAGGCCATTGGTTTGAAATGCCAATGAATTTCACGTGACTGGGCACATTACTGTTCTCTAGACTCAGAAAACCACCAGATTGGAATGTTGACTCTGTATCTTCCTCCACAGATTCTACCTGACCTGCTGAGTGTTTCCAAAATTGCCTGCACCATTATATTATTACTTAGCGACTTGAATCCATAAAGCTCATATGACCATAAGGCATAGGAGCAGAATTAGGCCATTTGGCCCCTTGAGTTTGCTCCACCATTCCATCACGACTGATTTATTATCCCTCTCAGCTCGTCTCCTGCCTTCTCCCTGTAACTTCTGACGCCCTTAATAATCAAGAGCCTATCAACCCCCTCTTTAAATATACCTAATGACTTCAGGTTCAAGTTTGTTGTCAAGTTCAAGTTTATTAACTGTGCATATATACAGCCAAACAAAACCATGACCTTCACAGGCACCTATGGCCATGTATTCCACAGATCCTCTGCCCCCCGGCTAAAGAAATTCCTCATCATCTCTGTTCTAACCAGACATCCTTCTCAAGAGATGCTTGATAAGTGCATGGATTATTTGGGAGTAGATATTATGCTTCCATTCCCCAAGCAGAGATTCGGTGTCATCTGGAAGCTTGCATTCTCCTGCACAGCCTGACCTCAAGATGTTTTATGCTGTTGTAATTTAGGAACTAAATTATACACACATCCTCACAAACAGCTACACAGTAATGATCAGATAATTCACATTTTCATACTAATTATGCAGATTTAAATGATTTCTACAAGATTAAGAGTGTTTTATAAGGAGGCAATTCTACAATTTGAACGAGGTTTCTGTTTCAGAGTTGTGTTACTCACTTAAGCCAAAAGGGGGCGATGTTGTTCCATTTTTAATCAAGAACTGTACCTAAAAACTGCACCACTGAACCCCACCAGGGGTCAGCGCAGTACAACTTTATCAGCTCTCCCAACAAGAAGTCTTAAAAGACATTAATGAAAAGGACACTGGTAAAGTCTAAGAATCTGCATGTACTAAAATGAGCATTTCCCTGTGAAATTCATTAAAATGTTTCTGGCTATTATGGAGCAATAAGCAAGACGCTGGAGGATTTCAGTGGGCCAGGCAGCACCCATGGAGGGAAATGGACAGTGCAGATTTCAGGAGCAGACTCTTCACCATCTACACTCTCTTGCGCCTAGGTTCTGAGCGCCACGGTTGCCGCGGTAACATAACAATTATCATGACGCTATTACAGCTCTGGGTGTCGGAGTCTGCAGATCAATTCTGGCACCATCTGTGAGAAGTTTGTGGATCGCACCTGTGAGCGTATAGGTTTCCTCCGCGTGCTCTGGTTTCTTCCCAAAGTCCAAAGATGTACCGGTTAGTAGGTTAATTGGTCATTGTAAATTGGCCTGTGATTAGGCTAGGGTTAAATCGGTGGGTTGCTGGGTGGTGTGGCTTGAAGGGCCAGAAGGGCCCGTTCCGCCCTGTATCAGTATATAAATAAATACATTTTAAAGTTTTCTGTTCTCCCCTATAACTGCATGTTCCCGTTTATATCAACAGCAGGTCATGAGAGTTGTGTGCTTCAGGTTCCTAGGAGTGAATGTCACTAACAGCCATGGTTAAAAAGCAATCACTACAGTCTCTAATTCCTCAGGAGGCTAAAGAAATTTGTCATGTCCCCATTGACCCTCAGCAGTTTCTACTGAAGCACCGTGGAAAGTTCCCTATTCTGATGCGTCACAGCTCAGTACGGCAACTGCTCTGCCTACGACCACAAGGGAGTTGAGGACACAGCTCAGCATATCATGGAAACATATCCTCCCCTCCACAGACTCTGTTTACAGTTCTTGCTGCCTCGGGTGAAGCAGCCAGCGTAATCAAAGACCCAACTCACCCATTCAAAATTATGGGTTTGAAGATGTGGTTTTTATGTTTGGGGAATGTTTAATAGCTCTGGACCTGTACTCACTGGAGTTTAGAAGAATGAGGGGCAATTTCATTGAAACCTATTGAAAGGCCTGGATGTAGACAGGATGTTTCTTATTTTGGGAGAGTCTAGTAACAGAGAGCACAGCCTCAGAATAGAAGGTTGTCCCTTTAGAACAGAGATGAGAAGGAATTTCTTTAGCCGGAGGGTGGTGAATCCGTGGAATTCATTGCCACAGACAGTTGTGGAGGCCAGGTCATTGGGTGTAGTTAAAGCGCAGGTTGATTTCTTGATTAGTCAGGGTGTCAATGGTTACAGGGAGAAGGTAGGGGAATGGGGTCGAGAGGGATAATAAATCAGCCATGATGGAATGGCGGAGCAGACTCGATGGGCCGAATGGCACCAGTCTACTCCTATGTCCTATGGAATATCTTGGGAATCAATTAATGAGCCTGCAGATAGAGTTTAGAAACTCGAGAAATTTCCATTTGGAGGTCAGATCTTTGTGCTGGAAGTCCTCAACCCCAGTGATAAGAGTGGGTTCACATGTACAGCAAGTGAAGAATTAGCTGAGAGGAACATCAAAAAAAAATCACAAGTGAGTTAAAGCACTTTGTAGAGCACAATCTCACAGTGAAGTGCGGACCTTTTAATCTTGCCCTCTGCAAAGGGTTTGTCGCTTTATAACAAAGCCTGTTTTAGTTCAGAATAAAACCTCTTCAAACCATCTTTATCTCCTGATGCAGAGCTCTTATCGTTAGAGTGCTCTCTGTCTGTCTCCTTCTCAGCGCTTTGTGTTCCTGGGATGACTTAGGTTGTCTGTCAACCTGTTAGCTGCTCCCAGAGGATATTGACCATGCACAATGAACCTTGACAGCCCAAGGAAGACACTGAGCTAGAGTCTGTCTTGTTTTAACACCATAATCTCTGTTGACTTCAGACAAACTGTGGGCAGAGAGGGAGATTGGATGAGGTTGTTGCCTTCTAGTTAATGGGGTCTCTTATTTTTATTTCAAAGATTAGACCATAAAACAGGAGCAGAATTAGGCCATTTGGCCCATCAACTCTACTCTGCCATTCCACCATAGCTGATTTATTAACCCTCCCAACCCATTCTCCTGTCTTCTTGCCATAACCTTTGACACCCTTATGAATCAAAAACCTATCAACCTCCGCTTCAAATATACCCAATCATTTGGCCTGCATAGCCGTCTGTGGCAATGAATTCTGGAGATTCACCACGCTCTGGTTACAAAAAAATTCCTCCACATCTTTTTTCTAAAGGGTCGTCCTTCTATTCTGAGGTTGTGCCCTCTGGTCCTCGACTCCTCCACCTGCCACAAGAATTAACATTGTCTCCATGTCCAACCACTCTAGGAATTAATTGACTTTATTAATAATTAAAATATATAAAGCAAGCAGGCATGGTAAAGCAGTTTAGTTATTGTTCAGACCGAACATCAGAATGGAGAAGAAATGTGATCAAAATGACATTGATTGTTGGTGCCAGACAGGGTGGTTTGAGTACCACAGAAATTGCTGATCTCCTGAGATTTTCATTCACAACAGTCTCTAGAGTTTACAGAGGATGGTGTGAAAAACAATAAAAGATCCAGTGAGTGGCAGTTCTGTGGGAGAAGATGCCTTGTTAATGAGAATGGTCAGAGAATGGCCAGACTGGTTCAAGCTGACAGGAAGGTGACGGTAACTCAAATAACCACGTGTTACAACAGTGGTGTACAGAAGAGCATCTCTGAATGCACAACACATCAAACCATGGAGAGGATGGAGTACAGCAGCAGAAGACCACACCAGGTTCCACTCCTGTGCCCACTGAGTATAAATACAAAGGAAGAAATAGTCTAAAACTCCTTGTACATTCATGGGTATGACACTCAGTAGTGTAAACTTTTTAAAGGAGACAGGCAAAGTTACAAATTGACAGGGTGCAGGTCATTGTGAGCCCATTGGTCGGCCTATAAACTGTTGGTCTTCCAGCACAGTGAGATTTCCATTAGGAAATGTTTCTGACTGGTACAAGCCAGGCTATGGGGAGGCTCGGCAGCTGGGAGCAGCCCACGCTGAGGCTCTATCAGGAAGGAGCACAGCCTGGGTTCCTTCTGCCACCACACATGGAGGGTCAGAGTTGGGTGGTGAAGCACCCTGGGGGGTGGGTGGTGGCAGACACACAAATAGAAATGGTGCTACGTTTGTTTTTTTTTGTTAAAGAGCTTAGTTATAGAACATAGAACGTAGAATAGTACAGCACAGTACAGGCCCTTCGGCCCACAATGTTGTGCCGACCCTCAAACCCTACCTCCCATATAACCCCTCCACCTTAGATTCCTCCATATACCTGTCTAGTAGTCTCTTAAACTTCACTAGTGTATCTGCCTCCACCACTGACTCAGGCAGTGTATTCCACGCACCAACCACTCTCTGAATAAAAAATCTTTCTCCAATATCCCCCTTGAACTTCCCACCCCTTACCCTAAAGCCATGTCCTCTTGTACTGAGCAGTGGTGCCCTGGAGAAGAGGCGCTATCTATTCCTCTTATTATCTTGTACACCTCTATCATGTCTCCTCTCATCATCCTCCTCTCCAAAGAGTAAAGCCCTATAAAGGTAAGAATTGGTTTTACTTGTCACGAGTGTAACAAAGTGCTGAAACACACAATGAAATTCATCAAATCAAGTCAGCGAGGATTATACTGGGCTGCCCATAAGTACTGCCATGCTTCCAGAGCCAATATAGCATGCCTGAAACTCACTAGCCCTATCCTGTACGTCTTTGGACTGTAGAAGGAAACCAGAGCACCCGGAGGAAACCCATGTGGTCACGGGGAGAACGTGCAAACTCCTTCCTGACAGCGGCAGGAATAAAACCTGAATGTACAAGGTTTATTCCTTTGTATTTGTACTTCTTTCTATTGTTGAGATACAAATAAGAGACCCCACAGACTAGAAGACAAGATTCTCACTTCATCTCCCTCTTTGCCCACAGTTTTCCTGAAGCCAGCATCAAAATAGGGCAAACCACAGCTCAGTGTCTTCCTGGGGCTGTCAGGGTTCAGTGTGCAGGGTCGAAAGCCAGACTTGCGGCCAGGGTTGCCATCAATACAAAGATAGGTGGAGGGGCAAGTCGTGTTGAGGAAACAGGGAATCTGCAGAAGGACTTGGACAGATTAGGAGAAGAAGAGGCAGATGGAATATAGTGTAGAGAAGTGCACTTTGATAGAAGGAATAAAGGTGTGGAATATTTTCTAAATGGGGAGAAAATTCAAAAATCTGAGGTGCAAAGTGACTTGGGAGTCCTTGTGCAGGATTCCCTGAAGGTTAACTTGCAGGCTGAGTTTGTGGTGAGGAAAGGAAATGTGTTGTTAGCATTCATTTCAAGAGGACTAGAATATAAAAGCAAGCATTTAAAACTGAGGCTTTATAAGGTAGTGGTCAGACTGCTCAGAGGATTAAGAGCAGTTTTGGCCCCTGTCTCAGACTCGATGGACTGAATGGCCTAATTCTGCCCCGATGTCTTATGGCCTGTGAAACTTCAGCAGATGAACAGCTTTCCTTCAGGATGTGGGACGAGAGAGGTTGGAGGAGCAGAAACGTACAGTGTTAAATTGACTGGATGTTCCAAAGATGGCTGGGTAGGAGTTTGAAGTGGAAAGGATGATTTAAACTCCCTTCCCAGAACTTGTGATTCACCTTGTTTCTGTCCAAAACCATGACACTCACGTTGGATAAATCCATGGGAAAAAGTGTTTATTCATTGGAAGGGAACTGTGACTGGGGCTGGTAGCTGTCCTGTGATTCTCTCACTGGGCAGAGAGTTGCTGCTGGAAGATCTGTGCCCTGGAAAGGTTGCCATGGAGATGACAGACAGCCACGACACGGGGTTCACATAATTTCTATGAGTCTGGGTTGCTACCTGCTGCTATCAGACTATTAAATGGTTCTCCACGAAGATAAGTTGGACTCTTAACCACACAGAAAAAGTTTACAAGTATAGGCATAGTGGTTAGCATAACGTCATTACAATTTGGGGTGATCCAGAGTTCAGAGTTCAATTCTGGTGCTGCTTGCAAGGCGTTAGTATGTTCTCCCCATGAGTGCGTGAGTTTCCTCCGGGTGCCCCAATTTCCTCTCTCAGTCCAAAGATGTAGCAGTTAGTAGGTTAATTGGTCATTGTAAATTTTTGTATGATTAGGCTAGGGTTAAATTTGTGGCTTGCTGGGCAGTGTGACTCGTCGGGCTGGAAGGGTGTGCTCTACACAGTATCCCAATAAATAGATAAATAATATTGCCAGGACCTGAGTTATATGGAAAGATTAAAAACATTAGGATTTTATTTCCTGGAGTGTAGGAGAATGAGGGGAGACTTGATAGAGGTATACAAAATTATGAGAGTTAAGTGATTATAGGGTAAGTGCAAGAAGGCTTTTTCCATTAAGGTTGGGTGGGACTACAACCAGAGTTACAGGTTAAGGGGTGGGGTGATGGATTAAGTATTTAAGGGGGACATGAGGGGGAATTTCTTCACTCAGGGTGGTGAGCGTTTAGAACGAGCTGCCAGTGGAAGTGGTGGCTGCAGGTTCGATTGCGACATTTATGAGTGTCTCAGAAGGGTGGTGTCCATCACTAAAGATCCCCGCCACCCAGGACATGCCCTGTTCTCCTTGTTACCATCAGAAAGGAGGGACAGAAGCCTGAAGGCACACACTCAGCGATTCAGGAACAGCTTCTGCCCCTCTGCCATCCGATTCCTAAATGGGCATTGAACCCTTGGATACTACCTCACTTTTTAAAAATTATTTCTTTTTTTTTTGCACTATTTATTCTAACAACTATTTAATAGACTGAGATATATATATATACACACACACATACTTACTGTAATTCCCTTTTTTCTCTATATTTATCATGTATTTCATTGCTTTGCTGCTGTAAAGTTAAGGAATTTCACAACATATGCCGGTGATATTAAACCTGATTCTGATTCTGAACTTTGGTTAACTACATAGATGGAATGGCTATGGAGGACTACGATCCCAGTGCAGGTCAATGTGTACAGGTATAGTACACTGATAAAAATAGGCAGCATGCATTTTCTTGTCATTTTTCATTATTTGTTGCAGTTTTAATTGCAAAAACCTTCACTAACACTCTGCTCCAGCGTCTCTTCGATCTGTATTCTTCATTCCTAGAAGCATCCTGGAAAATCTCTTCCATGCCTTTGCAAAACCATTGAGTCCAGAATTCAACAAACGAGGTAACTTCAAACCGTACAAAACTACAAACCACTACAAAACTTCTGTTTAAGTACCACATTTAGTATGATGCTATTCCAGCTCGAGACATTCGAGCTCGCAGTTTGATTCCAGCATCCTCTGTAAGCGAGTTTGTATGTTCCTTCTCTTGTGCATGTGGGTTTCCTCTGAGTGCTTCCATTGTTCACCAATGAACACATCGAGGTGAATGTGGAAGGTGAGCGCTGGCTGCCTGTCTGTTGATCACTGATGGGATCGCTCTGCTACCGAGAGGGGAGACTGCCTCTTGCTCTGCCGCCAGAGAGGAGAGACTGCCTTCGATCATTACGGAAGATGCTGGAGGTCCCCGAACCAGTCCTCGTTAAGGGGTCAGAGATGGAGATAATCAGCAGCTTTAAATTTCTTGGTCATCTAAAATTTTGAACTTCTATAGATGTACGGTTGAGAGAATCCTAACTTGATGCATTATGGCCTAGTACAGAAACACCAAAGCCGAGGGTCGGAAAGTGATGGATGCATTCCAGGCCCTCGCAAGTACAAGCCTCCCCACCACTGAGCACAAGCAGTGCTACCACAAGAAAGCTGCATCTGTCATCAAAGACTCCAACGTCCAGACCATGTCCTCTCCTCACTACCACTGTTGGGAAGCAGGTACAGGAGCCCCACTTCCCAACCCGTCAGAACCTGGAACTGCAACCATCAGACTCCTGAACCAACGTGGATAACTTCACTCATCTCAACTCTAAACTGATTCTATGACCTACTTTAATTCTTTTACAACTCGTGTTCTCAGTATTATTATTTTTGTTGTTTGTTTGCTCAGTTTGTCTTTTGTTGCACTTGGAGATTTCTCAATCTTTGTTCATGTATGGCCATAAATTCCATTACATTTCTTTACTTTTCCTGTGAATGCCTGTAAGAAAATTAATCTCAAGGTGGTACATGGTAACCTAACCGTATTTTGATAATAAATTTGAACTTTGAACTTTGAAGTTTAGTTTCTATACTCACTCATTCATCACTCAAATATAGGAAAAAATGTTCTGGTTTTTCCAGGATGTAACTCTTTTTAATTCCAGTAGGCGGCAGTGTTGCCTTTGATTTGATTTGATTCCATTTTAGATTGGTGGGGTGCTGTACTTCAAAGGGAAGCTTTTCACCTCGTCCTCTCCATTTATTTGTAATCAATAACAGAATTTGAAAGAAATTCACTTGTTTAAAAATCCACTTGAGGCTGTAGGTCATTATCAATTTATCTAATTATTAATTAGCTGATTAAAACAGCATCCGTTATCAGGACCACACCACCCAGATCATGCTCTTTTCTCCTTGCTGCCATCAGGAAGGAGGTACAGGAGCCTCAGGACCCACACCACCAGGTTCAGGAACAGTTATCACCCCTCAACCATCTGGAAGGAGGTACAGGAGCCTCAGGACTCACACCACCAGGTTCAGGAACAGTTATTACCCCACAACCATCAGGAAGGAGGTACAGGAGCCTCAGGACCCACACCACCAGGTTCAGGAACAGTTATTACCCCACAACCATCAGGAAGGAGGTACAGGAGCCTCAGGACCCACACCACCAGGTTCAGGAACAGTTATTACCCCTCAACCATCAGGAAGAAGGTACAGGAGCCTCAGGCCCCACACCACCAGGTTCAGGAACAGTTATTACCCCTCAACCATCAGGAAGGAGGTACAGGAGCCTCAGGACCCACACCATCAGGTTCAGGAACAGTTATTACCCCTCAACCATTAGACTCTTGAACCAAAGGGTGTAACTTCACTCAACATCACTTGCCCCATCACTGAAATGTTCCCACAACCTATCGACTCACCTTCAAGAACTCTTCACCTTATGCTCTCAATATTTTTGCTTATTTATGTATGTATGTATTTATTTATTAATTACTCTTTCATTTTCTAGCTGCACACTTTGTTAACTTTTGCACGCTGATTGACCCCACCCCCCTCCCGCCGCCAAGTTGGTGCTGTCTTTCGTGGATTCTATGATGGCTATTGTTCTATTATGAATTTGTTGAGTATGCCCGCAAGAAAATGAAGCTCAGGTTTGCATATTCTGACATGTATACTGATAATACATTTACTTTGAACCTTGAACTTTTAACGTTTATTATTTTCAGATCATCTGGTAAACGCACAGAGATCAGTGAGTCAAGAGTTAAACAGAGAGAGAGAGAGCGAATCCTGGGTTAGGGAGTTACAAGGATTTCAGTGAATTGAGAGTTAAACAGAGAGAGAAAATCCTTGGATAGAGAGTCACAGAGAGATCAGAGAATCAATATTAAACATAGAGATAATCCTGGGATAGAGAGATACAGGGAGATCAGTGAATGAAGAGTTAAACCTGCAGAGACAATCTTGGAATGGAGAGTTACAGGGAGATCGGTGAATCGAGGGTTAAACGTACTGAGTGAATCCTGGGATAGAGTGTGAAAGAGAGATCAGTGAATAGAGAGTACAGTTTTACGAACATGGGCATCGTTTCCCAAGACTATGAAGTTAACGCAGGACAAAACCTTGTAGAAATAAATAATTTCCCTTCGGTAAGAATGAGCGTTACAATTCCAGGCATTGATTAATTGCCATAGACAAATTTGCCAGTGATCTGAAGAAATATGCTTGCACTTTCCAGTGAGTGAAGCTTGTTTTGTTCTGGTTCCCAGGAATTAAATACACTGTGACTGATTATGTGGTAGGGTAAACATATCTCAGGCTGATCACTGTGGTTCCTACAACATTAAGGAACAGGCTTGAGTTGTCAGTCCTCTTTAAGTTGTGGATCTTAATAAAACATAGAACAGTGCAGACACTTCGTCCCACGATGTTGTGCTGATCACTTAACCTATCCTAAGATCAACCTATCTCCTCCCTCCAACCTGATGGCATGAATATTGATTTCTCCTTCCAGTTTCCCCCCTGCTCTTCTGCTATTCCCCACTATGGCCTCTTACGTCTTCTCACCTGCTCGTTCCCTTTCTCCTTTGGGCCACAATCCTCTCCTATTAGATCCCTTCTTTTCCAGCCCTTTACCTTTCCTACTGACCTGGCTTCACTTATCACCTTCTACCTATCCTCCTTCCCCTCGCCCACCTGTTTATTCTGGCAGCTTCCCTGTTCCTTCCCAGTCCTGATGAAAGGTCTTCCCTGAAACGTCGACTGTTTATGCCTCTCCATAAGTGCTGCCTGACTTGCTGAGTTCCTCCAGCATTTTGTTTGTGTCTGTGTCTGTGTGTTGCTTTGGATTTCCAGCCTCTGCAGAATTTCTCGTGTTTACGATCCTCCATTTTTCTGTCATCCACGGGCCTATCTAAGATTGTCTTAAATGGCCCTGATATATCTGCCTCTACCAGCACCCTAGCAGGGCGTTCTACACTCTCAACACTCTCTGTGTTAAAAACATACCTCCGACATCCCCATCCAATCATCTGGTATTAGCTATTTCTGGCCGGGGGAAGAGATCACTGGCTGTCCATTCAGTTTTGCCCTCTCATCATCTTGTACGCCTCCATCAAGTCACCTCTCATTCACTCAACCTCTCTTCAATCTCGATAGATAGATACTTCGTTAACCCCAAAGGAAATGACAGTGTCACAGTAGCATTACAAGTGCACAGATATACAAATATTAGAAGATAAGCACTGTAAAAAGAATAGAAAATAAGTTACCACAAGCAGTCTAACAGGAGGGGACATCACTTCCCCGGCTATAGGTTGACTCATTATAGAGCCTGATGGCCGAGGGTAAGAATGACCTCATATAGCGCTCTTTGGAGCAGCACAGTTGTCTTTGTCTATTTCTGAAAGTGCCCCTCTGTTCAGCCAAGGTGGCGTGCAGAGGGTGAGAAACATTGTCCAGAATTGCCAGGATTTTCCGGAGGGTCCTTTGTTCTACCACAGCCTCCAGTGTGTCCGGTTTGACTCCTATAACAGAACCAGCCTTTCTAATCAGTTTATTGAGCCTGTTGGCATCACCCCGTGTTGATGCCATTGCCCCAGCACACCACCGCATGGAAGATTGTACTGGCGACAACGGAGTGGTAGTTCAATCAGAAGATAAGCAGCTTCTGTGATTTCCATTCCAGGCAGCATCCTGGTAGATCTCTTCTGCACCCTCACTAAAGCTTCAATATCCTTCCTATAATGAGACAACCAGGACTTAGCAGTATTTTGTGCATGTTGCTTGGATTTCCAGCATCTGTAGATCTTCTCATCTCTGTCTGGTTACATAATGGTTTGGTATAGAAACTGCTCAGCTCACGCATCACAGGTACCAGTCCCCCTTCTATGGACTCTGTCTATATTTCTCACTGCCTGAGTAAAGCAGCCACTTCACATTTTAATGAACCATTCTTACAACAGATAAACCATTCGCCTCACCACCTACTTCATTATGATATTGCACTTTTATCGTCTATTGCCACCGCACTTCCTCATTAACCTTAACACCTTATTCTGCATTGCTATTGTTTTATCTTGTTCTGTCTCAAGGCACTGTGTAATGATTTGGTCTGCATGAACAGTGTTTGTGAGAGGCTTTTCACTGTATCTCAGTGCTCATGACAATCAAGTATTCATCCCTTTCGAGTCAATATTTACTAGATGCACCTTCACAAGCGTTCAGGGTCTGCAGCAGTGAATCATCCCCACAGCATGATGCAGCCACCACCATGCTTCACGGTAGGGATGGTGTGTTTTTGATGATGTGTGGTGTTTGGCTTTCGCTAAACATAGCGTTTAATCTGATGGCCAAAAAAGCTCAATTTTGGTTTCATCAGACCATAGAACTTCCTTCCAGCTGACTTCAGAGTCTCCCACATGCCTTCTGGCAAAGTCTAACCAAGATTTCATGTGAGTTTTTTTCAACAGTAGCTTCCTCTTTGCCACTCTCCCACAAATCTGTGATTGGTGAAGCATCTGGGAAACAGTTATTGAATGCACAGTCTCTCCCATCTCAGCCACTGAAGCTTGTAACTCCTCCAGAGTTGTCATAGGTCTCTTGGTGACCTCCCTCACTAGACCCCTTCTTGCAGTCACTCAGTTTTTGAGAATGGCCTGCTCTAGGCAGATTTACAGCTGTGCAATATTCTTTCCATTTCTTGATGAATTACTTAACTGTACTCTTTGTAGATCACCTTGTAGAGATCTGTTTTCACTTTGACATGAATGAGTCTTTTTCTGTAGATCAGTGTCAAAAAAAGCCAAATTAAACCCATTGTGATTCAGTGTTGTAAAACAATAAAACACAAAAACTCCCAAAAGGGGGTGAATACTTTTGATAGGCACTGTATACCTAATGACTTGTCTTGTGGCAATGAATTCCACAGACGCACCTTCTGGCTGAAAAAATTACTCCTCATCTTAGTTTTAAAGGGATGCCTCTCTATTCAGAGGCTGTGCCCTCAGATTGTATCGTCTCCTACTAATAGAAACATTTTCTCCATCCAGGCTTTCAGAGTCCGATACTTTAGCAAAGTGCCTTTCATATATATAAAGAATATATATTTTTAGCAACACACACAAAATGCCGGAGGAACTCAGCAGGCCAGGCAGCATCTATGGAAAAAAGTGCAGACGATGTTTTGGGCTGAGACCCTTGGGCAGGACCATTGTACCATTTGTACATTTTTCCATAGGTGCTGCCTGGCCTGCTGAGTTCCTTCAGCATTTTGTGCGTGTTGCTTGGATTTCCAGCATCTGCAGATTTTCCCTTTTCTGTGATTGAATATGATTTTTCTCTTTCTTATAATGTATCAGAACTAGGAATAATTTCTTCCATTTATAGTTCAGATTTAAGTTCTTGGCTTGAAATGGCAATGATTTGAATTTAAGTGTACGCATTGCTGTTCTCTGAACTCAGGAAAACACCAGACTGGAACGTTGGCTCTGTATCAGCCTCCTTAGATGCTTCTTGACCTAAGACTATAAGACCAGAAGACATCGGAACAGGGTTACACCATTCAGCCATCAAATCTGCTCTGCCATTCCATCATGGCTGATTTATTTTCCCTCTCAACTCCATTCTCCTACATTCTCCTCCGTAATTTTTGACAGCCTTCTAATCCAGAACCTTTCAACCTCCACCTTAAATATACTCAATGATTAGCCCTTCACAGTCGTTCGTGGCAATGGATCCTACAGATTCGCCATCTTCTGATTGAAGAAATTCCTCAACTCTTTTTAAAGGTGACACTGCTTTATTCTGAGACTCTGACCTTGGATCCTAGGGAGGGGAGGGAGGGAGCGTCGACTCAGACCATGAGAGGCCCGCATCGGGCATTTTCATGCCTTACAAGGCGCAGATTGGATGTCTGTGTGGGGCGCCACTCCTCGCACAGATTAGGGCAATGTGTGATTAAGTGCCTTGCTCAAGGACACAAACACGCTGCCACAGCTGAGGCTCGAACTAGCGACCTTGAGATGACTAGATGAACACCTTAACCACCTGGCCAGGTGCTTCCTAGACTCTCCAACTAAGAGAAATATTTCCCCCTTATTCACACTTTCCATACCTTTCAATATCTGATACTTTAGCAAAATGGCTTTCTAATATTTCTATATATAAAGAATATTTTATTTATATTTCTTATATCAGAACTAGGAATAATTTCTACTTTTTCTGGTTCTGATATAAAGTCATTGGCTTGACATGGCAATGAACTTTATGGAACTGGGTACATTAGTGCTCTCTGGACCCAGAAAACCACCAGATTGGAATATTGACTCTATTTTCCTCCACTGGTGCTGCCTGACCTGCTGAGTGTTTCCAGCATTCTCCGCACCATTATATTATTGCTTACTGACTTGAAACCATAAAGCTCATAAGACCAGTAGACATCAGAGCAAAATTGGGCCATTTGACCCATTGAGTCTGCTCCACCGTGGCTGATTTATTATTCCCCTCAACCCCATTCTCCTGCCTTCTCCCCATAACCTTTGACATTTTTAGTAATGTAGAACATATCAACGTACCCAATGACTTGGCCTCCATAGCTGTTTGTAGCAATGAACTTCACAGATTCATCATCCTCTGGCTAAAGAAATTCCTTCTTGTATCAGTTTTAAAGGGACGTTCTTCTATTCTGAAGCTATGCCCTCCGGTCTGAGACTACTCCATTATAGGAAACATCCTCTCCACGTCCACTCTATCTAAACCTTTCAATATTTGGTAGGCTTCAATGAGATCCCCTCTCGTTCTCCTAAGCTCCAGTGAGTACAGGCCCAGAGCTATCAAATACTCCTCATATGTCAACTCATTCCCGGGACCATTCTCATGAACTTCGGTTTGGCCAAATATTTCACACATGGAACATTTCCTTCAGCATACATTGCTTTTTAAAGGGATTTATTGATAATTCTGTCATACAATTTTCATTAATAAGTGTTTGGATTGAGATTTGTGTCCTGCATTGCGTCGATGGTTGAACAGCCAACTTCTGTATTTGTAAGCAAATATGAGACTAATAAGGAGCTGGTTAGGGCCACAACAGGCAAAGTTAAACACATTTAAATCAATTACTTCCATCCAGTTCCATAAAATCCAGTTAGGAACACCTGCTGCTTCAGGCAACTCCTTTCCCTGGAGAGGTTATGAAGTGATTTAAAGTTGCTCATGGTTACTTAAATCGATTAGGGTGTGTGGCCTGCCGCGACTTAGTGTTAACTTGCTGAAACACAGCTTCCGGTAGAAGGTGAACATATTACATTGAAATGAAAAGCTACTGGGCAGTTTGAGGAGGTGAGGGTGCAGAGATGGTCAGATTTAAATCAGTTCCTGTTGACAAAGCAGCACACAGAAAATGCTGGAGGAACTCAGCATCAATGAAATGAATAAGCAGATGCTGTTTCGGGCCAAGACCCTTCTTCAGGACTGGAAGGGCAGAGAGAAGACATCGGAATAAAAAGGGGGAGGGAGGGGAAGGAGGATGGGTAGAAGGTGAAAGGTGAAGCCAGGTGGGTGGGAAAGGTGAAGAGCTTGAGAGGAAGGAATCTGACAGGAGAGGAGAGTGGGCCATAGGAGGAAGGGACACGGGGGGTGGGGGGGGGGGAGGTGATAAGCAGATGAGAAGACGTAAAAGGCCGGAGTGGGGAATAGAAGAAGAGGGGAGGTGGAGGGAATTTTTTTTTTACTGGAAGAAGAAATCGATATTCATGGCATTGGATTGGAGGTTACCCAGATAGAATATTGCATAAGGTGTTGCTCCTTCACTCTGAGGGTGGCCTCATTGTGACACAAGAGGAGGCCGTGGACTGATATGTTGGAATGGGAATCGGAACTAAAATGTTTGGCCACCGGGAAGTTCTGCTTTTGGCAGATGGAGCGGACCTGCTTCAGGAAGTGGTCCTCCAGTTTACGATGGGTCTCCCCACTGTAGAGGAGACCGCATCGGGAGCACCGCACACAATTGACGACCCCAGCAGATTCACAGGTTAAAGTGCTGCATCACCTGTTTAGGGCCCTGAATGGAGCTGAGGGAGGAGGTGATAGGCATGTATAGTACTGCGGACACTTGCAGGGATAAATGCCAAGAGGGAGATTAAGAGGGACGGGTGAATGGACAAGGGAATCATGGAGGGAGCGATCCCTCTGGAAAGTGAAGGGGAGGGGGATATAAAGATATGTTTGGTGGTTTATAAAAGATGTCGGTTGGCAGTTTGTCTCCCGAGATGGAGACAGAGAGATTGAGAAAGGGGATGGAGGTGCTAGAAATGTCAGAAGTGAATTTAAGGGCAGGGTGGAATTTAGAGGCAAAGTTGATGAAATTGACAAGCTCAGCATGGGTGTATGAAGCAGCACCAATGTAACAGAGGCAGATGATGGGGAGCATTACCAGGGAAAGGTTCGAACATGGATACTTCCACGTAACCATCAAAATGGCAGGCATTGCTGGGCCTCAATTGGGTGTTCATGGCTACCACCCCCGCCTCCCCCCCCCCCAGGTCTGGAGAAAGTGGGAGGAGCCGAAAGAAAAATAATTGAAGGTGTGAACTAGTTCTGTCAGATGGAAGGGGGTGGTGGTAAGGGAACTGGTTGGTTGTTTTCTTGAGAGAGAAGCAGAGAGCTTTAAGGCCTTCTTGACCCCGTTAACAATGTCAGCTGAGTTTTTTCGGTGTGACAGGGCCCCAGCACAGAAGGCTGGGAGTGATGACTTTACTAAGAACTGGAGTGGGTCATCTCAACAGAGACACTTCTTCTTTCTCAGAGACACGACTTCCTCTTGCTCAAAGCATCCTTTCAGAATTAAGACCAGGAGGGGAGATCTTGTCCTTTGCTATTTTATTTATTTATTTACTTATTTAGGGGACAGGCCCTTCCTGTCCTTCAAGATGCACCACCGAGCAAACCACCTACTTAACCCGAGCCTAATCACAGGACAATTCACAGTGACAAATCAGCTGCTTTCCGGTATGTCTTTGGACTGTGGGAGGAAACCAGAGCTCTGGGAGGAAATACACCCACACAAGGGATGGACAATACGAGCTCCTTACAGAGGGCATCGGAACTGAACTCTAAACTCTGACACCCTGCGCTCCAATAGCATCACAGTAGCTCATGCATTCTCATGGCACTCCGTTTCCATCCCACTTTGCGGCCTTCAGCAAAGGGAAGTCGGCAGCACAAACATCAGTCCTCGTCGAGGGGTCAGCGGTGGAAAGGCTGAGCAGTTTCAAGTTCCTTGGCGTCAACCTCTCTGAAGATATATCCTGGCCCAACGTATTGATGCAATTATGAAGAAGGGACACCAGCAGCTATATTTCACAAGGAGTTTGAGGAGATTTTAGCAGGTTTCGACGGATGTATCCTGGAGAATATTTGGTTGGGTTGCTTCACCATCTGGTATGCGCAGGACTGGAAAAAGATGCAGAGGGTTGTAAGCCCATCCAGCTCCATCATGGGCACTAGTTTTCCCACCATGAAGCACTTCCTCAAAAAGGCATGGCCTCAAAAAGGTGGCATACATCATGGAGGACTTCCACCACCCAGGACATGTCCTCTTGTCACTCCGAGCACCAGGCAGGAGGTACAGGAGCTCAAAGACACACGCTCAACATTTTAGGAACAGCTTCTTCTTCTCTGCCATCAGATTTCGGAAAGGTCAATCAAACCATCAACATTTCCTCACTATTTCTGTTCTCTTTTTGTTCCACTTAGTTTTTTTTATATATGTACAGTACCTTGCAAAAGTCTTAGCCACAAATATATAGCTAGGGTGCCTAAGACTTTGGCACGGTACTGTAGTAATTTTATATATTGCACTGCACTTCTGCAAAAAAAAACAAATTTCATGATATATGTGAGTGATGATAAATCTGATTCTGATGTGGGTCTCTATTGTGGACTGAGAGTGGGAAGGGGGCAGGGAGAGGGGAATCATGGTTGGGAAAAGGGGAAGGGAGAGAGGAGGAGCGGGAAGCTCCGGAGAGACGTTCTACAATGATCAATAGATCAATTGTTTGGAATCAAATGAGTTTGCCTGGTGTCTCAGGGCTGGGTGTGTCTGCACATGTACCAACCCCACTGCCCTGGCACTCCTCTGCCACCTGCCCCACACCCCTCCCGTGGCACTCCACCCCCACCACTCCCAACATCCTTTGCTCCCACCAGATTTACAAACTTGCTCTCTGCTCCATGTTGACAAATATAGTACTGTGTAAAAATCTTATTCACCCAAGACTTAAAACTTAAGGCTTAAGACTTTTGCAGAGTGCTGTATGTTGTCCTATTCTTTCTTTGATATTTTACAGATTTTTATATCCAACAGTAGCCAAAAGCGAAATTGTTACCTCTCTGTTATTGGCTTGTTGAACCTTTTGAAAGGAAATTGTTTGATCCTTACTGGGAAGGGAAGCTTTCATTTGGTCCCGTGTCTCTGCAGCTGTAACACTTTATTCTACTTTCTGTTATTGTTTTCCTTTGTTCTACCTCAATGCATGGATGCAATGAAATAATCCGTAAAGATGGCTCGCAAAACTTTTCACTGTGCCTTGGTAAACACTTTATTAGGCACACCTGTACACCTGCTCGTTAATGCAAATATCTCATCAGCCAATCACGTGGCAGCAACTCAATGCATGGTCAAGAGGTTCAGTCGCTGTTCACACCAAACATCAGAATGGGAAAGAAATGTGATCAAAATGACATTTGTTGGTGTCAGACAGGGTGGTTTGAGTATCTCGAAAACTGTTGATCTCCTGGGATTTTCATGTTCAACAGTCTCAAACGTTGATAACAATAACAATTAAAAAATCAAAAATAATTTTAAAAAATTCAGTGAATAGCTGTTTTGTGGCAAAGATGCCTTGTTAATGGGAGAGGTCAGAGGAGAAAGGCCAGACTAGTTCAAGCTGACAGGAAGGTGACGGTAACTCAAATAACCACGTGTTACAACAGTGGTGTGCAGAAGAGCATCTCTGAATGCACAACATGCTGAACAATGAAGTGGATTGGCTATAGTAGAAGAAAACCACAAATGCACACTCAATGGCCATTTTATTAAGTAAAGTAGGTACCTAATAAAGTGGCCACTAAATGTATGTGACAACAATAAACCAATTTACCAAGCTACCAGTTTGATCACTGGTTCTGGCAAAAAAAAAAATTCCAAAGCCCCACGGGATGAGTATGAGGACTGAGGAAGTTCAAGCCCAGTGTCTGCTGTCCTGAATTCATGTCTGCTGGAGGCTGGAGGCCTGTCCTGGGGTGAAAGGACTGTATACATGCATGATTAGCTGCTGTGTTTTGTTGTGTTCTGCGTGGTTCTGCCGAGCATTGTGCTGGCACTTGTGGGCTGCCCTCAGCACACCCTCAGGTTTGTTGGTTGTTAATGCAAACAATGCACTTCATTGCATGTTTCAATGTACGCCTGCCAAATGGATTTGAATCTTGGACTGACCTGCTGTAGAAAGTGACCCTTGTGAAAAGCTCGGGTCACCTTTCTATCCCATCAAGTCAAACTCCTTCTGGGAGAGTTGACACCACAAAATGAAAGCGGGGTTAATAATTGCACTGTGGTCACCGGGAGGTTAATCTAACCCTTTGGCAATTCCACTCTTAGCTGAACAATTTTAATTGATTTTTTTTCTCATTCACATTTAGATCCCTCTTGGGGTTTGTGTATTTTTGGATCAGTAGATCCAAAAATAACTCTTGTCAGGGAACAGAGGACACACCTTAAGCGCAACCAGCTTCGTTTAGCTTCTGGAAGTTTACAATAACTCATTCTCAGAATGCAGTAATTATAAATTATTAGTTTGTCAGAAACATTAGTCTTGGTTAATAGTTTCCTACCGCAGGGCAGATCACAGTCATTCCCGACTGGAGATAATTTTGTGTTATCTCTAACGTCCAGGATAATTTCATACATCTGAGAAGAGGAAATATATTTTAAATACAAGAGATACTAGAATTTGCTATGTTTAAGTTTAATTGCTAAGTTCAAAAATTCAGAGTAACATACACAAAATGCTGGAGAACTCGGGCAACATCTGTGGAGAGGAATAAGCAGTCGACGTTTTGGGCTGAGACCCTTCGTTAGGGCGAGAAAGGAAGTGGGAAGAAGCCAGAATAAGAAGGTGGGGGGCCGTAAAGGAGTAGAAGCTGGCAAGTGATAGGTGAAATCAGGTGAGGGGGAAGGCGGGTGGATAGGGAAAGGGAATGGAATAAGCAGCTGAGAGGGGGTAGGTGGAAGAGATAGAGTCTGACATTTCGGGCCAAGAATCTTCATCAGGACTGCAAAGGGAGCGGGAAGAAGCCAGAATAAGAAGGTGGGAAGAGGGGAAGGAGTACAATGATGTGCTGGGTGCAGTGACTCGTGGGGTGGTAGGTCAGGACCAAGAGAACTCTATCCCTGTTATGGCGGTGGGAAGATGGGGTAAGGGCTAATGTCCAGGAAATGAAGGAGATGCTGGTGAGGGCAGCTTCAATGGTAGAGGAAGGGAAACCATGTTATTTGAAGGAGGACATCGCAGATGTTCTGGAATGGAAAGGAAATACCTTTGATCTTTGCTTGACTCGGATTGTAGCCCTTTCTGTCTCTTTCTGAACTAGATTTACGTAGCTTTCTTTCCAACATTGCCCTCCAAGCCCTCCTTTGTCTCCAATACCATGGATGGTGAAGATTCATGTTTCGCACCAGGAAGGATTGCTTAAGTGAAAACAGTTTCCAAAATGTGGGCACTGCACAGGTCAGTGGTCAGTGGCCTCCTTACTTGCCTGTCAGACATGACCCACATGGGTTCAAGGGCCTTAGACTTTTCTGAGAGACTCATGAGATTTTGGGAGTCTCTTCCACGAAGGCTCTGGAAGCCGAACCTTTTGATAGCTTTAAGACAAAACTGAATGGATGTCTTTTGAGCAATGGGTGAAAGGTTCCTATAGTTGAGGTTAAGTTCAATCAGCCATGACTTTGGATTGGGCTTGAGTGTTTGATGGTCGACTCTTGCCCCTTACTCATATGCTTATGTGTTCACAATGGGGCACAGTCAAACCCAAGCCATTGTCCCCCTCTGCTTTTTGACATGTGGTTGCAATCATGCAATGGCAATTTTGGAATCAGAATCAGAATCAGGTTTATTATCACTGGCATGTGATGTGAAATTTATTAACTTAGCAGCAGCTGTTCAATGCAATACAAAATCTAGCAGAGAGAAAAATAATAACAAATAAACTAATAATAATAAATAAGTAAATCAATTACAGTATATGTATATTGAGTAGATTAAAAATGTGCAAAAACAGAAATACTGTATATATTTAAAAGGCGAGGTAGTGTCCAAAGCTTTAATGTCCATTTAGGAATCGGATGGCAGAGGGGAAGAAGCTGTTCCTGAATCGCTGAGTGTGTGCCTTCGGGCTTCTGTATCTCCTGCCTGATGGTAACAGTGAGAAAAGGGCACGCCCTGGGTGCTGGGGGTCCTTAATAATAGACGCTGCCTTTCTGAGACACCGCGCCCTGAAGATGTCCTAGGTACTTTGTAGGCTAGTACCCAAGATGGAGCTGACTAGATTTATAACCCTCTGCAGCTTCTTTTGGTCCTGTGTAGTAGCCCCCTCCATACCAGACAGTGATGCAGCCTGTCAGAATGCTCTCCACAGTACAACTATAGAAGTTTTTGAGTGTATTTGTTGACATTGCAAATCCCTTCAAACTTGTGCACAGCTCTCAGAAGATTCAAAGATTCAAAGTACATTTATTGCCAAAGTATGTGTGCAGTGTACAACCCTGAGACAGTCACAAAAGAAAGAATCACCATCAAACCCATTCAAAGAAAGCATCAGATATTCAATGTGCAAAAATGCAAAAAGAACAACAAATCGCGCAAATGGAAAAATATTAGCGAATAACACACAGAATATTAAACCTCAGACTGCAGAGTCCTTGAAACAGTCTAGGAGTGTTCAGTTTAGCTGAATTCAATTTGTTGACTACAGGCTGCAGAGCCAATCAGTCCCGATCAAAATTGTGTAAAATAGCAATAAAAAAGGGAGAGATCAGAAACAAGAATCAGATATAACATGAACTGCAGAGTCCTCTAAAAACGAGTCCGAACAACAAAGCTTGCTCAAGACCCAAGGCTGCTACACCGACCTCTGGCAACAGCAAACAAAAGGTAGAGGGAGAGAGAGTCCGGTCAAATGCAGGCGGCTGGCACTGAACACCTGCTTCTGCTCTCATCCTTGTTGATTCCTATCTTGTTTGACATTTTAATTGGTGAGATCAGTGAGTAATGGACTCATTTTACCATCCTCCCTGCCCCTCCCCTCGCATAATGGGTGGGGTCCAGAATTGGAGAAGGTCAAATACAACTGCTCAGGTCTACAGACTATTAGGTCAGTGGGAGAGATGGCGTCAGTGACTAACATGACCAATATGTGGGGAAATAAATAAGCTGACAAATTTTAAGCAACCCCCAAATAGTCCCTAGCCCACCTTTGTGATTATGATGAGGAAGGGCAAAGAGCAGGTCCAGAGGAGATTCATGAAAATAATCACAGAAATGAGGAGCATTTGATGGCTCTGGGCCTGTACTTGCTGGAGTTTAGGAGAATGAGGTTGGGGGTGGGATCTCATTGAAACCTACTGAATATTGAAAGGAACACACATAAAATGCTGAAGGAACTCAGGAGATCAGGCAGCATCCATGGAAATGAACAGTTGATATTTTGGGCCGAGATCCTTCTCCAATTTCCGGTAATTTTTCCCCCCTCACCCCTTCCCTCTTCAGTTCCCCTATCTTCAATTATCTCTTCTCCTCACCTGCCAGTCAGCTCCCCCAGGTGCCCCACCTCCTTCCCTTTCCTCCATGGTCCACTCTCCTCTCGTATCAGATTCCTTTCTTCTCCAGCCCTTTACCTTCTGCACTGATCACCTCCCAGCTTCTTATTTTTGCCCCTCCTCCCCAATCCACCTGGCTTCAGCTATCCGCTCCTAGCCTGTACTCCTTCCCCTACCCCACCGTCTTATTCCAGTCCTGAAGAAGGGTCCTGACCTGAAATGTTGACTGCTTATTCATTTCCAAGGATGCTACCTGACCTGCTGAGTTCCTCCAGGATTTTGTGTGTGTTGTTAGGGATCATTCCTGAGTTAATGAAATTATAGATAGCATAAATATGGGTTAACTAAAATGAGAACCAGTTTGCAGGAAATGAAAGCTGTACGTAGTTTAACTTCCAACTGATAGTCTGTGGCTAGTGAAACCAATCATTCTGATTCTGTCCAATTGAAACTACACAGGAAAAACAACAGATGAGTCTTCCTGTTATTAGTGCATTGTTTAATATGTATCCCTGCCACTAAATGTGCAGTTCTGGATAGATCTGTTTTGTTACTTAACCTTCTGGGTAGTTGTATATGCAATTCAGCATATTTACATGACTATATTCCGAATGGTAGAGTTAAGTAGGTGATTATAGGAATTGAAATTGTAGTTACTCACTTATTGTTATAAGGCCATAAGTTATAGGAGCAGACTTATGCCATTTGGTCCATCAAATCTGATCCATCCTTCTACCATGACTGATTTGTTATCCCTCTTAACCCCATTCTCCTGCCTTCTCCCCATAACCTTTGACATCGTGATTAATCATGAACTTATCAACCTCCATTTTAAACATACCCAGTTGTATTGGCCTCCACAGCTGTCTGTGGCAATTACATTTCACAGATTCGCCACCCTCTGGATAAAGCAATTCTTCTTCATCTCTGTTCAGAAGGAGCAACCTTCCCTTCCGAGGCTGTCTTTATGTTGAAGTTGAGTCAGGAGAGTGAGATTCACTTGGATTTCCCTGGGCTCGCTCTCTCCTGAAGGTTTGCTGTGTGAATAAAGCCTTTTATATTTCACAGTTCAGTTTCAGTCAGTCACAACATTTGGGGCAGTAGCAGTGCGAGAGCATCTTCACCACATGGACTGCTGTGGCTCAGGAAGGTGCCTCACAATCATTTGCTCAAGGGCAAATAGAAATGGACGAAAAAGCTGCCTTCGCCTGAGACATCCCAATTCCAGAACTAAGTGAAGACCCAACCGCATATTCAATAATATTAATAAACTTACTTCATGCATTTTAGTTTTCAATTATTTTCATCCTGTCAGATTAGTCACCACTTTTCAAATGATTACATTTCACATTTTGGCTGCAGGAACACATGGTATATTGTTCTGTGCATCTTTAGATGAGTCTTTCCAAAACTAAATGTTGGCTTAAATTTAAAAAAAATTAATAAAAACCAAGAGATTATGTGTGAATACTCCTTTTCAGTTTGGAGGAACAACATCTTGTCAATTGATCTGCACAGTTTATTGAATTAAAATTTGAAATGGAGACTAAATCTATTGTCAGGAAACTACAGTCAGAGCTAAACAAGACCCTCTGTTCATCCGCTTGGCAGTTATTAAATAGCACCTATTGTCAGCAAAACGTTGTTGCTACGTGTTGATAACTTTCCTCACACGTATTGTGCAGTGGCATGTTCAGCTCTGCCGAGGATAACAACATCATAAGGTGACCTGACTACTCGTTTCCATAAATACCAATTTGAAGGGTGCAAAACACTTGCCTCTCTAAGTTCAAAATAAATTCAGAGTACTTGAAATTGAGCCCATAGGTTGTGGGAACAGTTCAGTGATGGGACTAGTGAAGTTGTGTGAAGTTATCCCCTCTAGGTCAGGAGCCAGATGGCTGAGGATTAATAACTGTTCCTGAACCTGGTGGTGTGGGTCCTGAGGCTCCTGTACCTCCTTCCTGATGGTTGAGGGGTAATAACTGTTCCTGAACCTGGTGGTGTGGATCCTGAGGCTCCTGTACCTCCTTCCTGATGGTTGAGGGGTAATAACTGTTCCTGAACCTGGTGGTGTGGGTCCTGAGGCTCCTGTACCACCTTCTTGATGGCAGAAGTGAGAAGAGAGCATGTCCTGGATGGTGGGGGCCCCTGATGATGCTCCAGGGAGAGTCAGACTCACGCCAATAAGAGAACTCATTCTCTGACCATCTCAGGCTGGCCAGATTGCATGGTTCACATGTTATCTATCAAGACCCTTAATCTTTACTGACTTGGTTGAGAATTACACCCCACCTTCTTTACAGCGTCTTCCTCTGTAATAATAGGCTTGATGGAAAACATTTTGCTTTGTGTTATTTTAATTGTTCAGTCATACTTCCCTTCCTATTCCAAATTAATACTAGGTTATTTTTGTCATGTATTTAGGCTCAGCTGAGAGACTGGCTTGATATTCCAGCAACATCACCCACATTGAGCTGGGCTGAGAAGTGGTAGATGGAAAAGAGTGAAGTGAACCAGATTGAGAATCAGAAACAGAAACAGCTTTAATATCACTGGAATATGTCGTGAAATTTGTTGTTATGTGGCAGCAGTACATTGCAATACATAAAAATAAAAACTGTGAATTACAGTAAAAAGAGCCTAGTGTAAATTACAGTAAAAATAAAGGGAATTACAGAGGCATGAGAGAGGAGTCAGTCAGAATTGATTGGAAAAGAACACTGGCAGGGATAATGGCAGAGCAGCAATGGCTGGAATTTCTGGAAGCAATTTGGAAGGCACAGAATATATACATCGCAAAGAGGATAAAGTATTTTAAAGGCAAGTTGACACAGCTGTGTCTAACAAGAGAAGTTAAAGCCAACGTAAGAGCCAAAGAGTGAATATTAGTGTGAAGCTAGAGGATTGGGAAGCTTTTAAAAACCAACAGAAGGCAACAAAGAAGTCATTAAAAAGGTAAAGATGGAACACAAAAGTAAGCTAACCAATAATATTAAAAAGGATACCAGAAGTTCCTTCAGATACAGTACATAAAGTGTAAAAGAGAGGCGAGAATGGATATCAGACTGCTAGAAAGTGATGCTGGAGAGGTAGTAGTGGGGGACAATGAAATGGTAATGAACTGAATAAGTATTTTGCATCAGTCTTCACTGTGGAAGACACTAGCAGTATGGTGGAAGTTCCAGGTGTCAGAGGTCATGAAGTGTGTGAAGTTACCATAACTAGAGAGAAATTTCTTGGGAAACTGAAAGGCCTGAAGGTAGATAAGTCACCTGGACCAGATGGTGTACACCCCAGTAATAATCTTTCAAGAATCACTAGATTCTGGAATTGTTCCAGAAGACTGGAAAATTGCAAATGTCATTCCACTCTTCAAGCAGGGAGAGAGGCAAAATAAAGGAAACTATAGGCCAGTTAGTCTGACAACAGTGGTTGGGAAGGTGTTGGAGTCAATTATTAAATATGATGTCTCGGGGTACTTGGAGGCGCAGCATAAAATAGGCCGTATTCAGCATGGTTTCCTCAGGGGAAAATTTTGCCTGACAAATCTGTTGGAATTCTTTGAAGAAATAACTAGCTGGATAGACAAAGGAGAATTGGTTAATGTTGTGTACTTGTTCTTTCAGAAGATCTTTGACAAGTTGCCACACATGAGATTGCTTAACAAGCTACGAGGCCATAGTATTAGAGGAAAAATTCTAGCATGGATAAAGCAGTGGTTGATTGGTAGGAGGCAAAAAATGGGAATAAAGGAACCTTTTCTGAATGGCTGCCAGTGATCAATGGTGTTCCACGGAGGTCTGTGTTGGGACTGATAATTTCTACACTATATGTCAATGATTTGGATCATGGAATTGATGACTTTGTTGCAAAGTTTGCAGACGATATGAAGATAGGTGGAGGGGCAGGTATTTTTGAGGAAGTAGAGAGGCTACAGAAGGACTGAGACAGATTAAGAGAATGGGCAAAGAAATGGCAGATGGAACTCAGTGTTGGGAAGTGTAGAGTCATGCAGTTCGGTAGGAGAAATGAAAGAGTTGACTATTTTCTAAATGGAGAGAAAATGTGAAAAAAAAGCTGAGGTGCAAAGGGATTTGAGAGTCCTTGTGCAGGATTCCCTAAATGTTAATTTGCAGGTTGGGTTGTGAACACAGCCCAGCACATCACACAAACCAATCTTCCGTCCTTGGACTCACTTTACATCGCATGCTGTCGGAGCAGTGCTGCCAGGATATTCAAGGACACGACCCACCCAGCCAACACATTTTTCGTCCCTCTTCCCTCTGGGAGAAGGCTCAGGAGCTTGAAGACTCATATGGCCAGATTTGGGAACAGCTTCTTTCCAACTGTGATAGAACTGCTGGACGGATCCTGACCCAGACCTGGGCCGTACCCTCCAAATATCCAGACCTGCCTCTCGGTTTTTTTGCACTACCTTACTTTCCAATTTTTTCTATTTTCTATTTATGATTTATAATTTAAATTTTTAATATTTACTATCGATTTGTAATCCAGGGAGTGGGAAGCGCAGAATCAAATATCGCTGTGATGATTGTACATTCTAGTATCAATTGTTTGGCGACAATAAAGTATAAAGTATAGTCTGTAGTGAGGAAGGCAAACACAATGTTAGCATTCATTTCAAGCGGACTAGAATATAAAAGAAAGGAATTAATGTTGAGACTTTATAAAGCACTGGTGAGGACACACTTGGAGTATTGTGAGCAGTTTTGGGCCCCTTATCTTAGAAAGGATGTGCTGGAACTGAAGAAGGTTCAAGGAAGTTCACAAAAATTATTCCAGGATTGAATGGCTTGTCATATGAAGAGTGATGGCTCTGGGCCTGTATTCACTGGAATTCAGAAGAATGAGAGGTAACCTCATTGAAGCCTATTGACTGGTGAAAGGCCTTAATAGAGTGGATGTGGAGAGGATGTTTTCTATGTTGGGGGAGTCTATGACCAGAGGACACAGCCTCAGAATAGAGGGGCGTCTTTTTAGAATGGAGATAAGGAGGAATTTCTTTGGCCAGAGAGTGGTGAATCTGGGGAATTCTTTGCCACAGGTAGCTGTGGAGGCCAAGTCTTTAATGTATATTATGCAGAGGTTGATATATTCTTGATTAGTCAGGGCATGTAAGGCTATGGGGAGAAGGCAAGAGATTGGGGCCCAGAGGAAAATTGGATCAGCTGTGATGAAATGGCAGGGCAGACTCGATGAGCCAAATGGCCTAATTCTGTTCCTTTATCCTATGGTCTTTTATATATATGTGTGTGTATATATATATATATATATATATACGAAAGTTAAATTAAATAAATTGTGTACACGGGTTCAAAATTGGATGGCAGAGGGGAAGAAGCTGTTCCTGAATCATTGAGTGTGTGCCTTCAGGCTTCTGTACCTCCTCCCTGATGGTTGAAATGAGAACAGGACGTGCCCTGGGCGATGGGGGTCCTTAATGATGGATGCCGTCTTTTTGAGGCATCTCTCCTTGAAGATGCCCTGGATGCTGGGGAGGTGAGTGCTCATGATGGAGCTGACTGAGTTCACAACTTTCTGCAGCTTATTTTGATCCTGTGTAGTACCCCCCCCCCACCCACCATATGGTGATACAGCCAGTTAGAATGCTCTCCATGGTACATCTGTAGAAATTGGCGAGTGTCTTTGGTCATAGCAAATCTCAATCTCCTAATGAAATACAGCCTCTGTTGTGTTTTTTTTGTAACTGCATCTCTATGTTAGGCCACTTTAGACACTCCAGTTTGAAGGCAGAATACAGGGTTAATGGCAGTATTCTTAGCAGTGTGGAGGAACTGAGGGATCTTGGGGTCAAAATCTATAGATTCCTCAAAGTTGCTACACAAGTGAATATGGTTTTTAAGAAGGTGTAAGGTATGTTGGCCTTCATTAATCAGAGGATTGAGTTCAAGAGCCACCAGGTAATGCTGCAGCTCTTTAAAACCCTGGTTAGACCACACTTGGAGTATTGTGTTTAGTTCTGGTCACCTCATTATAGGAAGGATGTGGAAGCTTTAGAGAGGGTGCAGAGGGGATTTACCAGAACGCTGCCTGGATGAGACAGCATGCTTGAGGATAGGTAGTGTGGTGGAAGATGCAGATACATTAGGGATATTTAGGAAACTCTTAGATAGGCACATGGATGAAAGAAAAATGGAGGGTTATGTCAGAGGAAAGGGATAGATTGATCTTAGAAAAGTTGGCACAATATTGTGGGCTAACGAGTCTGTACAATGCTGTACTGTTCTATGTACTTTGATAATAAATTTAAACTTCGAATAGATGATTTAGACTTCTTTATATTACTAATTGGAAAATTTAGAATTATTTGCCGCTGAATTTATCTCAATTTTATTTTGTTTTTCAATTGGACACTCAGTAGTCTTTTTGAGAGCTCTTTTAAGTGATTTTTGTCAAAATTTACAACCTCAACTTTTTTTTTTACAAATCTTAGTTTCAATTACGTTTGATTCCTGTGTATTATTCCAAACTTATTACAACCTATGCTGCACCACACTGTTGTTTTGACAGATCTCTTTAAAATATAGAAGAATTTTTATGCTACACTTTCACGAGGGCTTTATGACATGAACTTCAAAAACAAAGATTAGCCACTGATCTTGTTTTTTATAAACGGAGTTAATAATCTAGAGAGGAATTAAGGAAAAGGGTTTAAATGTCCTTGTTATTGACAGTTGTAACACAAAGACCTGTTAATCTCCTTCTCCTGACCTTTCTAAAGCTCCATCACTCTGCTCGACTTTATTAGGCTTGTAAAACATTTCCCCTGGGAAACCAGTGATTTGAAAAAAAAATTGAAAATTCCCCTGTTTCATCTTGGGCCTGCTTTGCCTGTTAATGTGCTGACACTGCTACTTTTTGTTGGGAAAGCACTTTTGGATAATTAGTTTTGGATGTTACCATGAATCTGGGGCATACAGTTTGTTCATTTTAAGAGATTATATTGTTTCAAATAAGCTCTTGATTAAAATTTTAAGCATTGATTTTTTTTGTCCCATCTTCAATATTCAATATGAAAATATCCATGTGAGAACATAGAACACGAAACATTACACATCAGTACAGGACCTTTGGCCCATGATATTGTGCCAACCTACTCTAAGATCAATCTAACCCTTCCCTCTTATATTTCTGTCCATGTTTCTATCATCCAGGAGTGAAGGAGTGATGGATACCATGTTCGTCCATCATCGTCATCGATGAAGACCTTGACACCATTGATGATGTTGAGACTAGCGCGTGATTTGGATTTAAGTGAGGGAGAGTTGCGCAGCGTCAGCCTCACTCTCTCTTCTCAATTCCCACCTGGATCCAGTGGCAAGACAGAGTCGAGACGGCCGGAGATGGGACGAGGCGCAGTGGATGACCAGGATGTCTTCTGTGTCTTGTCCTGCTCTACACGTTCCACGACGCCTGCAGAGGCTGTCTTCTTCACCGTTGGACCTTCCATTGGTCTCGTCTGCTGAATCCGCCGGAGTCTGTCTTCACATGCTGGAATACATAAGCGCCCCTAATGTATCTCCCTCTACCATGATTGCTGGCAGCATATTCCATGCACCCATCTGTGTAAAATCTGTGTAAAAAAACAACTGACATTCTCCTATACTTTCCTCCGATCACATTAAAATTATGCCCCTTTGGACATTCAATTTTGGGATACAAACCTTTTCCTGCAATTATACACTCTGTGGTCACTATATTAGGTACTTCCTGTATACAATAACACGGCCACTTAACGTCAGTTCGTAGTCTCCTGCTGGAGCCCATTCTCTTCAAGGCTTGACATGTTTTGTGTTCAGAGATGCTCTTCTGCACACCACTGTTGTAACACCTGGTTATTTGAGTTACTGTCATCTTCCAGTCAGCTTGAACCAGTCTGGTCATTCTCCTCTGACCTCTCTCATTAACAAGGTGTTTTCACCCACAGAACTGCCGCTCACTGGATATTCTTTGTTATTTTTCACTCCATTCTCCGTGAACAGTAAAGACTGTTGTGTGTGAAAGTCCCAGGAGATCAGCAGCTTTTGAGACACTCAAATCACCCTGTCTGGCACCAACAATCATTCCACGGTCAAAGTTACTTCGAATTAGAATTTAAATCAGGTTTAATATCACCAGCATATGTTGTAAAACTTGTTGACATTGTGGTAGCAGTACAACGAAATACATAATAACAGAGAAAAAAATCTTTGAATTACAGTAGTCCACCCAGCTGAAAATGGGTACCGACAAAATGCTGGGGGTTAATCTCGCGATAGACTGACGTCCTATCTGGGGGGGGGGGTGGGATCTTGTACTCTCAGTCGCTTCACGCCACAGAAACCAACATAAGCACAAGCCTGATGGGCCACAAAGGCTTGGGACAAACTTTAACTTTTTAATATATATATAATAGTTGAATTAGATAAGTAGTGTGAAAACAGAAATAAAAAAGTAGTGAGGTAGTGTTCATGGGTTCATTGTCCATTTAGAAATCAGATGGCAGAGGGGAAGAAGCTGTTCCTGAATCATTGAGAGTGTGTCTTCAGGCTTCTTATCACATTTCTTCTCCATTCTGAAGTTTGGTCTGAACAACAGCTGAACCTCTTGACCATGCCTGCATGCTTTTATGCATTGAGTTGCTGCCACATGATTGGCTGATTAGATATTTGTATTAATGAGTGGGTGTATAGGTGTATTTAATAAAATGGCCACTGCGTGTATAATCTTTTGTATTGGGTACACATTCAATGTGTAAAGGCAGACATTATTTGGAGAGGAAGTGATCATTTTGATTTGAGTGTGGGGTCATTTGTAAAAGAATAATATAGATCAGAACTTGCTCCAAAAGTGGTGAAGTAGCTATTTATAAAAAATGAAACAATATAATAAAAACTAAAAAAAGCATTGATTTCAAAGTTCAAAAGTAAATTTATTATCAATGTACATATATGTCACCATATACAACCCTGAGATTCATTTTCTTGTGGGCAAAGTCAATTCATCCATAATAGAATCAATGAAAGACCACACTAATTTGGGCATTGAACCAGTGTGCAAAAGACAACAAATTGCACAAGAATATGAGGTGAAGAGTCCTTGAAAGTGAGTTCATAGGTTGTGGGAACAATTCAGTGACATGGCAAGTGAAGTTGAATTCCTTTGGTTAAAGAGTCTAATGGTTTTAGGGTAATAACTGTTCCTGAACCGGGTATCATGAGTCCTGGGACTCCTGTACCTTCTTTCTGATGGCAGCAGCGAGAAGAGAGCATATCCTGGGTGGTGGGGGTCCGTGATCTTAGATGCTGCTTTCCTGCAATAATGCTTCCTATAGATGTGCTCAATGGTAGGGAGGGCTTTACTCATGATGGACTGGGCCATATCTACTACTTTTTGTAGTGGATACGGTCCAGTCCATAATGTGTTAAACAATCAACGCATTTAAGTACATTCACATAATTAACAAACTGTAAATGACTTTATATTATCCACATCCTTTGCAGCAGTTCTTCTCCATCCTTTCATAAGACCATAAGACACAGGAGCAGAATTAGTCTGCTCTGCCATTCGGTTATGGCTGATATATTTTGTCTTTCAACCCCATTCTCCTGCCTTCTCCCTGTAACCTTTGACAATCTTACAAATCAAGAACCTTTTCTTTAAAGTGTTATAGGTTTAATGCAGCCAAGCGCCACAAAATTCACTCTCCACTGGACTCCAAGAGGAGCCTAGACTTAGAAAGCAGACAGTGTCTTGAGCACAGAGCTGCTTTATTTGTGAAGGAATCCCAAATTCAATGACATTTCCACAGGGGGATCTTCGCGAAACTGCCTCCATCTCTCACTGAGATCCAGCCCACTGTAATTGAAGCTTCAATTTGAAAATAAAAGGATGAGTGCTGATTTCTCACCTCTATGGCATGACAGGAAAAACTGGAGCCCAAGTTTCAAATCACCATCGCAGATATCGCTCCATTATGGACTGTGATAATAGTTTAAACTCTCCAGGGTTTAAGGAGGATGGTACGAAAAACAAAAATCATCCAGAAAACGGCAGTTCTGTGGGCAAAAACGTCTTGTTAATGAGAGACGTCAGAAGAGAATGGCCAGACTAGTTCCAGCTGACAGGAAGGTGTCAGTAACTCAGATAACCACGTGCTACAACAGTGGTGTGCAGAAGAGCATCTCTGAATGCACAACGTGTTGAACCTTGAAGTGGATGGGCTACAGCAGCAGAAGACCACGGCCATACACTCAGTGGCCATTCTACTAGGTACAGGAGATATCTAATAAAGTGGCCACTGAGTATATTTTAAGCTTATTTGTTTTTAGGTATTGAGGTTTTAGGGTGAAATGTGGTGATGTCATTTTTTGGGGCTTGCAACAATTCGTTTTTTTAAACTGCAGAGTAGATTCAACATATCAGCATTGGACAGAGTGAACCAGGTCTCAAACAATTCTCACAAAATCCCCAGCCATGCTTAAATTGCTTCACTAATATTTAAATAACCCAATTCCATAACTGGCAGCACTTTAACAAGTTTGCACAAGGGATGCAATATGAATATTTTTGAATTCTTGGTCAATTTTCACTATTTTTATTACTTTCTCTTGAGAGAAGGAAAAGAAAACAAAAAACGTGTAGGGTCGGACAGCAATCCATCTTGATCACCTATTGCAGGATATTTACATAAAGCATTTGGAGACCAGTCACTTTGGTATAACTATGTTTATCAGATGATAAGACATAGGAGCCGAATTCGGCCATTTGACCCATCATGTCTGCTCCACCATTTGATCATGGCTGATTTATTTTCCCTCTCAACCCCATTCTCCTGCCTTCTCCCAGAACCCTTGATGCCCTGTCTAATCAAGAACCTGTCAACCTCTGTTTTGAATATACCCAATGACTTGGCCTCCACAGCCGTCTGTGGCAATGAATTCCACAGACTCACTACCCTCTGGCTAAAGAAATACCCCCTCATTTCTGTGCTGAAGGGACGACCTTCTATTCTGAGGCGGTGTCCTCAGAGAACAGGGGCCAGAATAGGAAGATGGGAGGAGGGGAAGGAGTACAAGATGGCAAGGGATAGGTGAGACCAGGTGAGGGTGAAGGTGAGTGGGTGAGGGATGGGGGGGGGGAATAAGAAGTGGGAGGTGATAAATGGAAGAGGTAAAAGGCTGAGGAAGAAAGAATCTGATAGGAGAGATGAAGGGAAGACACATTTTGATCTTTGTTAACACAGCGGACCAGGCAACATCTATGGAGGGGAATAAATAGTTGAGGCTGAGCCCCTTAGTCCCAACGTTTCGGGACTGAGTCCTCATCAAGGATCTCTGCCCGAAATATCAACCGTTTTTTCCCTCCTGTAGAGGTGGCCTGACTTTCGAAATTCCTTCAGCATTTTGTGTGTGTTACTCTGGATTTCCAGCATCCGCAGAATCTCTTGTGTTTATGAGGAGATATTCCCTCTGTTTCTTCTTCCACAGATGCTGCCTGGCCTGCTGAATACTGTCAGCGTTTTCTATTTTTATTTCAGATTTCCGGCAACTGTTATTCTTTCATTTTCAGGAATGCGGTCTTTGAATAGGCTTTTGTTGATATGTGCCCAAGGGAGATAACAGTGTAAAATTGGCTCTGCCTGGGCTGACTGCCTGCCCAACCCTCTTCCGGGGATACATTTGCAGCCAGGTGTCCTTGGGGAGGGAGCATGCGGAAACGATGGGTTTAGGGAGGGATTTCCAGCAACAATAGGCTCTCCAGGGAATTTTCTGTTCTACAGACAATAATAATCATATTTTAATTTGAATTTGTTCACTGTCTTGTAAATACTTGATTTGTATTTTGTGTATTTTTGTGTGAATAAACTTTTATAGTTTTCTAAAAAAAGCAAAACTATGAGCAAGTATCTCCAACTAGTCGGGGATAAAGGCATGGGTTTCTGAAGGCTAATGGTATTTCCATGTGTAAGAATTTGAATCTTTATAATATTTTGGAAATAAGGCACAGGGTGCTCTGATGATACCTTTCTTCTCTTGGACGTCTACAAATGACATCACACATTCTGGAGCCAACATAGCATTCTCACAGTGTTCAGCAGAACAACACGAGCAGCAACAGCAGAAACACAACAAATCAAGACAACACCAGCAAAACAAATTCCTTCCCCACCCTCACACACACAGACACAGACAGGTCACCTCCAGGCCTCCAGTCCTAGACCCCAGACTCCCAGGCATTGGGCCTCCAACATTGGACTTCAGCCCAGGACTCATTCCATGGTCAAAGTCACTTAGATCACATTGCTTTCCCATTCTGATGTTTGGTCTGAACAACAAGTGAATCTCTTGACCATGTCTGCATACTTTTATGCTTTGAGTTGCTGCCACATGATTGGCTGAGCAGATAAAAGCAATAATGAGCGGGCGTATATGTATACCTAATAACATGGCCACTGACCATATAGTTCAGCTGCAGTGGCGAGTGCTGTGTCTGTACACAACTACATATCAATTAAGTAAAAGCATGCATGTGGGAGATAGTTTTAACTGGTGTATTCACATTGCAACGGGGGTGGGGGGGGAGAGAGAGAACAATGTGCATGTGCAGACAACAGATCAGTATGTAGTACTAAGGCGGGGGGAATTCATTGCTCTGAAAAAAATAGATCCATACGTTACAGTGTGGGGGATATGTTAAAAAGAATCAGAAGTAAAATTATCTGAATTATATTGAGGGACATGATCCAACTTGTTAATTCCAAAATGTAAAGGACCACCAATACCTTATTAAGGTTACATTTATTTTGAATCAGTATATCCTGCCAGGGGTGGTGGTAGAGGCAGATACACTGGGGACATTTAATAGACTCTTAGCTATGCACATGGTTGAAAGGTGAATAGAGGGCTATGTAGGAAAGAAGGAATTATGATCTTGGAGGAGGTTAAAAGATTGTGGACTGAGTGTGTATTGAGCTGTACTGTTCTATGTTCTAGAAAACAGAGGATTGATCTCAGTCTCGGCCCGAAATGCCGCCTGTTTATTTTTCTCCATAGATGCTGCCTCCCCTGCTGAGTTCCTTCAGAATTTTGTGTGTGTTACTCTGGATTTCCAGCATCCGCAGAATCTCTTGTGTTTATGGGTTAAACACCTATATTTGTACTAACCTTTATATACTGAAGATTTCCAGCCCATCCTTCTGACTAAATGAAGCAAAGTTTGCAAACCTCAGCTGAAAAAGGTAACGTTTAGAGATTTAAATGTTTCTCTTTCTGAAATAAATGAGCTTAAAGCTTAAAAACTTTTCTCTAATAACTAGCGGCAGCCACGGGAACTTTTACGGGGTCCCATATTAGCTCCTTTGATCCAATCACCTTTCTGCCCCTTTCCAACGTGCTTCTTGTTGTGGGTTTAATCGGATCAAGCTGTCTCATAATTAAAAAGCATCCCTGAGTAAGTGGAGACAGGACAAGTAAACAGACACAGCGGCTCTCCGTTTTTGAAAGCAACAACCTATTACCTCTACATGAAAAGCGATTTAGGGGAAGGTGTAATCAGGTTTCCCAAGGTGTCCATCAGAAGTTTGAAGTGATTAGAATCAGAATCAGAATCCGAATCAGATTTAATATCTTCGGCATTTGTCGTGAAATTTGTTGACTTTACAGCAGCAATGATTGATAAATAAATATAGAGAAAAAACCATGTTCCATTAAGTATATATTTGTCCATTAAATAGTTAAGTTAAAATAAATGCAAAAGGCAGAAATAAAAAAATGTAGTGAGGTAGAGATCAAGGGTTCACTGTCCATTTAGTAATCGGATGGCAGAGGGGAAGAAGCTGTTCCTGAATCGCTGAGTGTGTGCCTTCAGGCTTCTGTACCTCCTACCTGATGGTAACAGTGAGAAAAGGGCATGTCCTGGGTGAATGGAGTCCTTAATAATGGACGCCGTCTTCCTTGGACTCCACTCCTTGAATATGCCTTGGATACTAAGGAGTCTGGTACCCATGATGGAGCTGACTAATTTTACAACTTTCTGCAACTCATTTTGATCCTGTGCAGTAGCCCGCCCCCACCCCCCCATACCAGATAGTGATGTAGCCAGTCAGAATGCTCTCCACAGTACATCTGTAGAAGTTGTTGAGTGTTTTAGTTGATAAACCAAATCTCCTCAAAATCCTAATGAAGTGTAGTCGCTGTCTTGCCTTCTTTATAACTACATCGATATGTTGGGACCAGGTTAGATCCTCAGAGATCTTGACACCCAGGAACTTGAAACTGCTCATTCTCTCCACTTCTGATCCCTCTATGAGGAGTGGTTTGTCTTTCCTCATTTTACACTCCTGAAGTCCACAATCAGCTCTTATTATGAGAATTATAACAATAAATGTTATGATTTTGTTCAAGTTTTTGGTACTTTCATTCAATACTTGTTTATTTTAAGTTGCAAACATGAAATATGATTACCAAGCCTGGTGATGCATCACTCCCCATTATTTGTGACATTTCCCTGGAGCGTTGTAGACGAAGGGCGTGAGACAGTGTTGAGGATCCTTACCACCCATTCCACAATATCTTTGACCCATTACCGTCAGGAGGGAGGTTCAGGAGTATCAGGACTAGGACTGCCAGACTGGGTAACAGCTTCTTCCCTCAGGCTGTCAGACTAATGGATACCCTGCCACCACCAAGGTCTTATCACTAGGACAATGAGCTGTTTACTGTTTACATGCATTTTTCAGTTATATTTTATTAATTTATTGATGACAATATGTTGTTTTATGTGATGTGTGAGATATAGTTTTTCATGTGGGGGGTTGATGATTGTGTTGCTGTTTGAGAGATATGATTTTTTTGTGCGTGTGGGGGATTGATGTTTTTCTTTGAAGGAATACCAAGGTTTTCTCTGTTTAGTGGCTATCTGGAGAAGAAGAATCTCAGAGTTGTATACGGCATATATACTTTGATAATAAATGAACCTTTGAACCTTTTTGAATCTTTATATGTTTTGTGGGTGCACTGTGATCCGGAGGAACGTTGTTTTGTTTGGTTGTATAGACAGATAACAATGAACTTGAACTGAACTATCTGGCTTCCTGGACCCTTTTACTCCTCAGTATCCAGCTGCCCAGTTGTCAATTAGAACATAGACCATAGAGCAGGCTCTTTGACCCATAACGTTGTACCGAGGTGATTAAGCTAATGACGTCTAATTAAACTAATCCCTTTTGCCTGCACATGGTCCATATGCCCCCCAACCCTCCCCCATTCTTTGCATATCCATGTGCTTATTTCAGAGTCTCTTAAACACCTCTATTGTATCTGCTTCCACTGTCTCCCTGGCATCAAGATCCACCACTCTGTGTAAAAAGAAAACTTGCTCTGCACATCGCCTTTGAGACCTTCCCCCTCCTTAAATACATGTCCTTTTGATTAAAGATTATAAAGAAAAAGACGAGCTTTATGTGTCACCTGGACAGTACTGTGCAAAATTCATAGGCACACATTCATATATATAGCTAGGGTGCCTAAGTACTTTTGCACAGTACTGTCATAATTTTATGTCTTGCACTGTACTGCTGTCGCAAAAAGTAACAGATTTCATGACATATGTGAGTGATGATAAACCTGATTCTGCTGGGACTCTATTGGACTGAGAGTGGGAAGGGGCAGGGAGAGGGGAATCATGCTTGGGAAAAAGGGAAGGGAGAGGGGAAAGAGCAGGAAATACCAGTCGTGGAGCGCGTACAAACTCCTTACAGGACAGGGAGTGGCGGGAATTGAACCTTGATCACTGGCACTGTAAAGTGTTATGCTAACCACTGCTCTTTCACCTCTAGCTCCTTGAGTGGCGTTTGGACTTCTGTTGCAAAAGGTTCTGGGTGTGAGTACTGCTTCACGGAAACATTGGCACTCCCAGTAAGCACCCCCCTGTCCTCCCTGTCCAAAAGTGTAATGAGTGCAGATGTTAACCTCAGGTTCTGTTGGTACATAGACAACCCCGTGGAGTGGTTTCAAAGAGGAGAGGAGGCATTCTGCCCAATATTCATCCCTCGGGTAATTGGTTTACTTTTGTCGCATGTATTGAAATTCAGTGAAGAGCTTTGTGCGCGTGCCACATGGTATCCAGACAGATCAGGACAAGCAGACAGACAGGAGAGAGACGCATGGGCTGGTTGAGTGGGGTTGCAATGGCCTTGCGCTCAATGTCTGCAAAGTGAAGAAACTGATTGTGGACTTCAGCAAGGGGAAATCGGGAGAAAGCACACCAGTCCTCATTGAAAGGGTCCACAGTAGAAAGGCTGAGCAGCTTCAAGTTCCTGGGCTTCAACATCTCAGACTCAGCATATTTCTCTGATTATGAAGGAGGTTATACTTCATTAGGATTTTGAGGAGATTTGGTATGTCTCCAAACACTACAGAAAATTTCCACAGATGTATAGTGAAGCGTTGTATCACTGTCTGGTGTGGAGCCTCCAATGTGTAGAATCGAGATGGCAGAAGGATGCAGTGTCAACCAGCTCCATCACAGGCACATTATTCCTCAAAAAGGAGGCATCCATTGTTAAGGACCTTCATCATCCAGGACATGCCCTCTTCTCATTGCTACTATCAAGGAGGTGGTGCAGGAGCCTGAAGACACACACTCATCATTTTAGGACAACCTCTTCTCTTCCACCATAAGATTTCTGAACAACTCACAAACCCATGAACACTACCTCATTATTCCTCTTTTGCTCTAGTTATTGTACTTGTTGGGTGGCAAGGTGGAGATACATCTTTACCAAAGGAGGTGTAAGGCGCTCCTTCCCGCTGCTAGCCTGCACGACACCTTTGGGCAAGGTGCAGCATCTGCTCAGCCCTCCTCGACCAGGGTCAGGTGAAGCCATGGGAGCAGGTGGGGGATGGTCATGTGAGCAGCTGGGACATATCACAAGTCCTGGTTACGTGACCACTGACGCCAGGCCGACAATCTCTGAAGAGTATTGATAATGGCTGAGGTCACCCACCTTGTAAAGACACTGCCCAGAAGAAGGCAATGGTAAACCACTTCTGTAGAAAAGTTTGTCAAGACCAATCATGGTCACGTAACACGGCCCACAATGATGTTGTTGATTGTACTTGCAGTAATTTTTTAGTCTTGCACTGTAATGTTGCTGCAAAACAACAAATTTCATGACATGCATCGGTGATAATGAATTTGATTCTGATTCTGATCATTCCATTCATTAGCGTAGGAAAGGAAAAGTAATAACAGAATTATAAACTAACAATTATAGAGAAAGTGCAGTGCAGGCAGACAAATAAAGGACAAGGGCCATGATGAAGTAAACCGCGAGATCGCGGGTTCATCTTTATAGTGTAAGAGGTTAATTCTAGAGTATTATAGCATTATAGCTGTGGGATTGAAGCTGCCCTTGAGTGTGGTGATATGTGCTTTTGAACCTTCAGCCTGATGAAAGAGGAGGCAAGAGATGATGTCCAGGCTGGGAGGGATCCCTGATTACATTGCCTGCCAACATTTCTGGACCCTTTAATCCTTCATTATCACAGGTCAGGTTGTTGGGAGTTGGCTGTGGACAAATGGACTGCAGTATTTGATACTTTACGAAAGCGAACGCTTTCAGAAGTTTTTCTTTTAGGTGTAAAGTGAGTTTGGGTTTTTGGAAAGAAACATGACATTTGCTAGTTAAGTGTAAATCATCCATTTGGATTGGAATGTTATCGCAGAATCGGAATCAGGTTTATTATCAAGTTCCAGTTTATTGTCACCTGAGTGTACACGTATACAACTGAACGAAACAATGTTCCTCTGAATCATGGTGCACCTACAATACATATGTCGCATAGCGCACATAAGCCAAATATTTGTCTTGGGATCAGCAAGGGGTGCCGGATAGGGGTAGATTTTGATGCACCATAATGTCATTTATTTGAGTCTATTAGAGTTGTTTAATGACTACTTTTATCATTAAGCTGTCACTGTGTTTTTCATGATGCTCGTTATGTGAGTATGATTTCCTTATGCTTTGCATTTTTAAGTGATTAGTTTTTGATTTTGACCCACACGGGTTTCCTATGTCTTATACTTTATTTAATGCTATTCTGGTCTAGCGCTCATCACTGCATCCTGGATTCAAGTTCTGCGTCAACTATCACTCTGTGTGCTCAAGTCCTGAGTAAGTGAATGCTTAGTTTGATTAGTACTATTGTCCGAATAAACCTTCATTGTTAATTTCTATTATTGAGTCTTGAGTTTACTTCTCACCTGGGTCTGCTCATCTGAAAATCGTTGCAAACATTACCATAAATACGTTAACAAAATATAATTAAAATGCATATCGTGTGCAGTAAAGGTGTACAACAAGCAGTAAATAGCTTATTTCTCTAATGGCAAAATCTCAGTGAGGGGAGGGTATTTGTTAGTAGTAGCTGGTACCCAGTCTGGCACTCATAGTCCCGATGCTCCTGTACTTCCCTCCTGATGGTAGTGGGTCAAAAAGATTGTGGTAGGGATCCTTAACAATGCATCGGGCCCTTCATCTATAGTGCTCCTGGTAAATGTCATAAGTAGGGGGAGGGAGACCCTGGTGATCCAATTGGCGGTTTTCTTATCCTCTGTCGGGCCTTGCAGGTTTCATACCACACAATGATGTTTTGTGGCAGCAGTACAGTGCAATACATTAAAAAAACGATGGTAAGTTACAATAAATAAATAACTAAACAAATATATAATAAACGCAAGAGATTCGGCAGATGCTGGAAATCCAGGGTGACAAAATGGTGGAAACTTAAAGAGGCCACATCCTGGATGGTAAAGGTCTTTGATGACGGGTGCCGCCTCCTTGAAGCACCTTCTCGAGTCTCCAGCAGTTGAAATAAGGAGCAGGTAATGTCCTGCTCAAAGGAGGAAGACAAGACGGGAACCACTGGCAGAAACATGGAGCGAGAGAGAGTGAGTAATGCAGGGAAAGGAATGACTTCACCACTGGGGTGTAACTGTTCCTTCAAAGCTCAGTGGGCTCTGTGGTTCCTGGTTAAAGCCATGCATCACTCCCACATTATTTTTGTCAGCTCTTGTCGAGTGGGCTGCCTCATAATTTCACATACGGGGTAGCAGAAGTTGGCCCAGGACATGTCATGTTGGTGAAGTGGGTGGAATTTGTGAAAAACAGTTTGCACAAAAAATAGCTATTTTATCCCAAAGGCCGTGGTCCTGCTTCCCTTCCTGCAGAGAGGTGTTGTAGCGTACATCATCATCAGTACAATTGCTGCTGCTTGACCCCGTGGCTGAGGATGACCTGTACTGAATCCTGATGCTTTTGTGATCTGAAGATTCTTCAGAATGAGGCATAAAACTTCCCATTCCCACCCTGACAAGTCTGTCCTTGGCCTCCTCTGCTTCCACAATGAAGCCACTCTCAGGTTGAAGGAGCAGCACCTCTAATTCAGTCTGGGTAGCCACTACCTGATGGCATTCATCTCAATTTCTCCAACTTCAAAAACTTCTCCCTTCTCCCCCTCTCTCTTTCTCCATTCCCCATTCTGGCTCCCTTCCTATCTCTTTTCTTGTCCTTACCTGCCCATCACCACCCCTTCTCATTCCCATTCTTCCATGGTCCACTCTCCTCTCCTGTCAGCCCTTTACGTCTTTGACCTATGACCTCCTAACCCTTCTTACTTCATCCCTCCTCCCTCAGCCACCCACCTTCCCCCTCACCTGGTCTCACCTATCACCTGCCAGCTTGTACTCCTAACCCCTCCCCCATCTTCTTATTCTGGCATCTTCCCCTTTCTCAGAGGTAAGGTGAAGGGGTAAAGAGCCGGCAAATGGGAAACTGAAAACGTTCACTTTGACAGGAGGAGTATATTATTAACTTAACCCTGTCAGAGTGCAGAGAGGGATCTGGGTCTCTCAGTGACTGGTTCACAAAACGCCTACTGTGCAAGCAGAGAAAACTATCGGAATATTATTGTTTATCGCTACAGGGATTGATTACAATTGTAGGGTGATTATACTTTAGTAATATCGACACTGGTGGAACCACACCTGGAGTGCTACACTGGATATTATGGCTTTAGGAGGGATGGTAATACAATGGAAGCCACACAAACTGCTGGAGGACCTCAGCATCAAGGGAAAAGAGCAAACAGTCGACGCTTCGGGCCAAGACCCTTCATCGGGACTGGAAAGGAAAAGGGAAGGTGCCAGAATCAAAAGGTGGGGTGAGGGGAAAGAGGTGATAGATAAAGCCATGTGGGTGGGAAAGGTCAAGTGCTGGGGAAGAGCGCATTGGATGCAGTTTGACGTTAAAGATTAGCTTTATTTGTCACATGTACATTGAAACATAAAGAGAAATGCATCATTTTGCATCAAAGACCAACACAGTCCGAGGATTGTGCTGGGGGCAGCCTTCAAGTGTCGCCAGGCTTCTGGCCCCAAAATAGCATGCCAACAACTTACTAAGAGTAGCCTATATGCCTTCGGAAAGTAGGAGGACACTGGAGCACCTGGAGAAAACCCAAATGGCCATAGGGAAAATGTACAAACTCTTTATCATCAAACCCTAATCACTGGCGCTGTAAAGCAATTATGCTCATTGCTACACTACTGTGCCATCCAGTCAATGCACTGGAAACGATTCAATGGAGGATTATAACCATATAACAATTACAGCACAGAAACAGGCCATCTCGGCCCTTCTAGTCCGTGCTGAACTCTTACTCTCACCTAGTCCCACCGACCTGCACTCAGCCCATAACCCTCCATTCCTTTCCTGTCCATATATCTATCCAATTTAACTTTAAACAACAACATCGAACCTGTCTCAACCACTTCTGCCGGAAGCTCGATCCACACAGCTACCACTCTCTGAGTAAAGAAGTTCCCCCTCATGTTACCCCTAAGCTTTTGTCCTTTAACTCTCAACTCACGTCCTCTTGTTTGAATCTCCCCCATTCTCAATGGAAAAAGCCTATCCATGTCAACTCTAACTATCCCCCTCATAATTTTAAATACCTCTATCAAGTACCCTCTCTACCTTCTATGCTCCAAAGAATAAAGACTCAACTTGTTCAACCTTTCTCTGTAACTTAGGTGATGAAACCCAGGTAACATTCTAGTAAATCTTCTCTGTACTCTCTCTATTTTGTTGACATCTTTCCTGTAATTCGGTGACCAGAACTGTACACAATACTCCAAATTTGGCCTTACCAATGCCTTGTACAATTTCAACATTACATCCCAACTCCTATACTCAATGCTCTGATTTATAAAGGCCAGCATACCAAAAGCTTTCTTCACCACCCTATCCACATGAGATTCCACCTTCAGGGAACTATGCATCATTATTCCTAGATTCCTCTGTTCTACTGCATTCTTCAATGCTCTACCACTTACCATGTATGTCCTATTTTGATTAGTCCTACCAAAATGTAACACCTCACACTCATCAGCATTAAACTCCATCTGCCATCTTTCAGCCCACTCTTCTAACTGGCCTAAATCTCTCTGCAAGCTTTGAAAACCTACTTCATTATCCACAACACCACCTATCTTAGTATTATCTGCATACTTACTCATCCAATTTACCACCCCATCATCCAGATCATTAATGTATATGACAAACAACATTGGAGCCAGTACAGATCCCTGAGGCACACCGCTACACACCGACCTCCAATCTGACACACGGTTATCCACCACCACTCTCTGGTGTCTCCCATCCAGCCACTGCTGAATCCATTTTACTACTTCGATATTAACACCTAATGACTGAACCTTCCTAACTAACCTTCCGTGTGGAACCTTGTCAAAGGCCTTACTGAAGTCCATATAGACAACATCCACTGCTTTACCCTCGTCAACTTTCCTAGTAACCTTGACTTACTAGACTTGCACTTGGAATAGGGAGTTGTCTTATGAGGAAAGCATCTGCTGGAGTTCAGGAGAGTGAGAAGGGACCTGACTGAAGCACACAAGAGTAACACACACAAAATACTGGAGGAACTCAGCAGGTCAGGCAGCACCTATGGAATGGATGTTTCAGGCTGCGACCCTTCTTCAGGAATGGGAAGGAAGAGGGAATACTCCAGAATAAAAAGGCGGGGGGGGGAGGGGAAGTAGAACAAGCTGGAAGGTGATAGGTGAAGCCAGGGGGATGGTAAATGTAAAGGTTTGGAGAAGAATGCGTCTGATAGGAGAGGAGAGTGGACCATAGGACAAAGGGAAGGAGGAGAGGCACATGGGGGAGATGATAGGCAGATGAGGAGAAGAGGGAAAAGGACAGAGTTGGGAATAGAAGAAGAGGGAAGGAGGAGGGAAAAAAATTACTTGAAGGAGAAATCGATGTTCATGACATCAGGTAGGAGGCTACCTAGACGGAATATGACGTGTTGCTCCTCCATCCTGAGAGTGGCCTCATTGTGTAAAAAAAGAGGCACTGGACGGATATGTTGGAATGGGAATGGGGATAGGGATTAAAATGGTAGGCCACAGTGAAATTCTGCTGTTGATGGATGAAGCTCAACAAAGCATTCTGCAATTAACATCAGGCCTTGCCAATACAAGATCCTTTTGCACTCACTTGGAAAGGATATGTCCTCTTGAGAAAGAATCTAGAAATCGAGGACACAATAAAGGGTCACCATTGTAAGAGAGATTCAGAATCCGAATCAGATTTAATATCACTGGCATGTGTCGTGAAATTTGTTAACTTAGCGGCGGCAGTGCAACGCAATACATGATAAATAGAGGAAAAAATAAATGAATTACAGCAAATATATATGTACAGTATATTAAATAGTTCGATTAAAATAGTAGTACAAAATCAGAAATAACAAAAAAAAGATAGTTATGGAGCACTACAGTACAGAAACATGTCCTTCAGCCCATCTAGTCCATGCTAAACTGTTAATATGTCAAATCCCATCAAATTGCACCTTAACCATAGCCCTTCATAACCCTTCCATCCATGTACCATTCAAATTTATCTTAAGTGTTGTAATCAAACCTGCATCGGCTACTCCCGCTGGCAGCTTGTTCCACACTTGCAACATCATCATCATCAGCGATCACTCGTAGTCAAGTGTGATTCTTCTCCTGGTGGTCGATCTGGTCACTTGTGGGTCTTGAGATGACTGAAGAGGCTGATCTGTGATCCACAATTCCTATTCAGTGTTGGCAGGTATTGGTCATTGAGGTGGTGGTGGATGGAGCTGGTTGTGCCTTTCCCAGTCTCTCCTTACATTGAAGCCACTTAGTCTCACTAGCACGGTGGTGTTATTCTTTGAGCTGTTCAGTTCCCTCATGAACAGCCCTTCTCCAGATTTTCCTATCCTGTGCTAATTTCTCCCATCCATTCAGGTTGATGTGGCACTTCCTCAGATGGGTCTTGATCCGCTTTTTCTGCCCTCCAGGAGTGCGCTTTGCATCTTTGAGTTGGCCGAACAGGAGCTGTTTAGGGAGGCAGGAGTCAGGCATGCTGATGATGTGGCTGACCCATCGCAAATAGTGCTGAGTCACGGTTGTGGCTATGGGGTTAATGTTAGCTTCCTCAGGATGTTGGAGTTCGTACGCTTGTTCTTCCAGCGAACTCTCAGCATCTTTCGGAGGCATCTTTGATGGTAAGCTTCTAGGGATTTTATGTGCCTGCTGTATGTTGTCCATGACGCCACTCCATATAGCAAGGAGGGGAGGGTTATAGCTTTATAGACCAGAAGCTCAGTGTTGGTCTTGAGATCCCAATCTTCAAAAACCCTCTTTCTCAGCCTGGCAAAAGCTCCACTCACACAGCACTTTCTGCAATTTATCTCAAGGTCAATGTTGGGTCTTGAACAAAGAAGGCTGCCAAAATATGGGAAATGATCAGTGTTCTCCAGAGGGATGTTGTCAACTTGGATGGTTGGAGGTTTAGGAGCTTGATCTGGAGCAGGTGGGTGCAGGACTTGGGTTTTCTTAATGCTTATATAAAGCCTCAGGAGCTTGTATGCTCTGGCAAAAGTATCTATTATGCCCACCAGATCCTGCTCAGAATGAGCGACAATGACGTTTTCATCTGCATGTTGGAAATCCATAGTGAAAGTGGTTGAGACCTTGCTCTTTGCCTTGAACCTGTTAAGGTTAAAAAGTCCCCCATCTGTCCTATAGAAAATCTGGTCTCCTTGAGGGAGGTCTTGGCCTGTGAGGTGAAGAATGGTTGCAACACAAATCGTGAACAGAGTTGGGGCAATGATATACCCCTGTCTGACCCCAGTCTCAATCTTAAAAGATGCGGTTTCAGAGCTGCTGTTGCTGATAACTGTTGCACTTATAGCATTGTGTAAGAGCTGCAGGATATTGAGGTATTTCTGCAGGCACTCAAATTTGGACAGTGCCTGCCAAAGGGTAGGACAATTTACAGAGTCAAATGCTTTTGTAAGGTCTATGAAGGCCATATAAAGTGGGAGAGTTTGTTCCCGGGCTTTCTCCTGCAATTGATGTGCTGTAAACATCATGTCAGATGTTCCTCTGGCTGGACAGAAGCCACACTGAGACTCAGGCAGGAGATCTTCTGCCAGAAGTGAAAGCCTATCACATAAGATCTGGGTGAGTACCTTTCCTGTTGTACAGAGGAGGGAAATGCCTCTATAGTTTCCGCAGTCAGCTTTGTCACCCTTTTCGAAGCGTGTGACAATCAGGGTGTGCCTGAGTTCAGCTGGAATCTTCTCCTGGTCCCAGATCTTGACAAGCAGATCATGACTATGATTTAAAAGTTCTGTGCCACCTACCCTGAGAAGTTCTGCTGGAATTCCATCAGGTGCAGTGGCCTTGTTGTTCCTCAGTTTCTTGCAAGCTGTCTGCAATTCTTTGATACTAGGAGGCTTACTCATGTCCTCCTTCATGGGCCGTTGTGGGAGCTGATTGATTACTTCAATGTCAACTGTGATGCTATGATTAAGTAGCTCCAGAAAGTGTTTCTTCCATCGAGAATTGAAGGCATCATTGTCCTTTAACAACCTTTGTCCATCCTTGGAGCGAAGGGGATTTAGGCCACGATAGTTTGGGCCATACATTGCCTTGGGCAATAAAGAAATCCCTGACAGTACCAGAGTCAGCAAGCTGCTGTATTCCTAGGGCCCTCTCAGTCCACCACGTATTCTTTATTTCACTTCCTCTGAGCGGAACTACGGCCTTAGCTTTAGAGTGAGCTTATCTTTTTGCCTTGTAGTTTGATGTCCTTCTGCCAGGGACAGAACTCTTTCCTTTTGTTGTTGATTAGCTCTTCAACTTCATAGTCATTTTCTTTTTTTTTGAATTTTCTTTTTTTTATATTTTATTTCTATTTGGATAAGGAATTCACAAGTATCATGTACTTTTTTCACACGTATAACCTTTTCCATTTTTTTATATGTATAAAACTATAATTATTTATACATTCTTAAGTACACATTGAGATGATATAAAAAGAAATTAGACACTTAAATAGATAATTATGTACAGTGGTAATTCTAATCTATTAGGCTAAGTAATGGTATTAGTTGTTAAGAAAAATAGTAATAATAGTTCCCATATATCTCTTCTGGACCATTTCTACTGGTCCAAAATGTTGTATATAAGCCTATGTAACAACCATTGTAGGTGTTTATATCCTAATTTGTTCACGCTTGCTCCTGCCCACAGACATAATTATCCAATCCCTATGTACTTATTTACTTAATTTTATCACTTTTTATCCCTTTCCCAAATCTTTTCCTTTACTTATGTTAATTCTCTATTTTCCAAAAGAAAACAAAAAACAGTAGACATTTAGACTAGGGGTGCTTACGTTAGCAATATTACGGTGTTGATGAGAAGAGCAGTATAAATCATTAGGAGAGTCATCTAAAATCTGCTCGCATTGGGGTTATATATTCAATCCATTTATTCCAGATTTGATCAAATATTTCTTTTTGAATTCTCAGGGAGTAAGTCAACTTTTCCATTTTAAATATTTCCAAGATAATTTCGTGCCAACCTTCTAATGTAGGTGGTATTGGATTTAGCCACTTTCTAGTGATTGATTTCTTACTTGCCGCTAAGAGGGCCTGCAGCAACTTTATATCTTCCTTCTGTTCAAGAAACAATACATGCCCCAAATAGAGCGTCTCAAAGTTCAGAGGTATCTGGGACCTAAGTACCTTAACTAATGTTCTATGAATACCTTCCCAATATAGACTTAATTTAGGGCAATCCCAGAAAATATGAAAATGATTTGCCTCCTTGGAGCCGCACCTTCTCCAACACGTCACGTTTGTATCTTTCATAGTCATTTTCATCAAACCAAACTTTGTTTTACCTGGTCTTGTATCCAATGATGTTTTAACAAGTATCAAGAATGGTGGTCTCCAGTGTGGTCCAGTGCACTTCAACGTCCTCCAAACACTGCTTTGGGAGTCTTTCAGAAAGGGCAGCCTGGAGATGTTGTACCTTCGCTGTGTCTTTTAGGCTCTCGATATTGAACCTGGGATGGCTCTGCTTCTTCTGCACTCTAATCTTCTGCATGATTTTGATGGTCATTTGTGAGTGAATAAGCCGATGGTCTGTCTAGCCATCATGAGCACTGATCATGGCTCTTGTATTCCTTACATCTCTGTGATCCCTCCACTGAACAATGATATAATGCCATGTCTTTGAACGGGGATGCATGCACGAAGTTTTACTTTATTTCCCTGGCAGAACAAGGTGATGGTCAGGTCATGTTTAGCACACTTGGAGAGTAAGAGCACTCCAGTGGGATTGATGTTGCTAACGCCTTCCTTCCCAGTTGCGCCTTTCCAGGACTCAATGTCACTGCCATTTCTAGCATTGAAGTCTCCAAGAAGAATGACCTTATCTTCCTTGCGAATTTCTGATGGTATGTGGTCTAGGGCGGCGTAGAAGGTCTCCTTAACATCGTCTGGTGAGTCTAGCGTTGGAATGTAGGCATTCACAGCCATTTGGTTGTTAGTGAGCTGAAGGTGCATGGTCATGAGGCGTTCATTGATGCTAACTGGCAATTCGGAGAGGTGTCTGATGATGCTGTTCTTTATGGCAAATCCAACTCGGTGGATTTGGGCTCCATCTGATGATTGACCTTCCAGAAAAAGGTGTATTCACCCTTCTTCTCCTTCAGTTGCCCTTCCTTGGCCAATCACATTTCAGACAGGGCGGCAAGGTCAATCTAGAATCTTTTCAGCTCTCTTGAGAAGATGGCAGTAGATCTTTCAGGACTATCGTTGGTTTTGCTGTCCATAAATGTCCACATTCCAGGCTCCAAAATTAATATTGTTTTTGTTTCAGATCGCAGTTTGGTGATCCCACTGGACGCAGTAATGCAGTCAGGAGTGAGGAGGGAGGCCTTTTTCAGGACACATTTTCTGGCTCCTTCCCCATGTGGGGTGGTCAGAGCGGATCCTGAATAAGACTGCTCAATCATGGGTGTGCAGCTGCTGAAAAACTCTACCTGCCTCAGTCCAAGAGCAAGACGATTGTATCTAACACCCACCGCCTGTGTGCTAGGTTGTGGTTAGGTGCTCCCAGACTTCACTGTCCTGATCCTGTCACCAGTTCCTGATTGCCACAGGGCTTTGTCCAAGTTGGTCAATCGGAGAAGTGCCTGTGCGTGAGGTCGTTCAATGAGGGGAGGCTGATGCACAAGCATCCACCATATGATCCTTGACAGAGAAAGGGTCAGAGTCCAATGGCATGAAGACCAAAACGATTCGGGGCCCTCTTGCTGCTGCAGCCTTCCTCCACCTTCGCAGCCGTTGTGGTGGCCCTATTGCTCCGAGATTCCGGAGTCTCTAATTTACCACCACCTTCTGCCTGCTCTGCTGTTGAGGTCTTGGTTGGACTGCGCTTTGTCTGGATCCTGCCCTTTGACCTTACTGCATGGGTGACCCTACCAGGAGCTAAGCTCCAGACAACATCGCTGCCAGGTTCTCAGGATCACACAAGCCTCTCCACCAAGACAAGGTGGCGGTACCCCAGAGGGGACACTTGCACCACCCTCTGAGTGAAGAAGTTCCTCCTCATATTCCCCTTAAATATTTCACCTTTCACCCTTAACACATGACCTGTAGTTCTAGTCTCACTCAACCAAAAACAAAAATGAGACCAAAAAAATCAAAATGAAAATAGAAGTTCAAGAACTCAAAACCCACCTTCAACAATTTTTCACCACAGTTCAGATCCATGCACTCAGTTTCCTTACGTGAAGTTCAACAACAAGACGTGTTTATACAGTAACAGATGGTACTTTGCAGGAGTGATATCAAATAAAAATTAGGCACTTAGTCAAGTGAACTGTTAAGGAATGTGGGCTGCTTATGGGTCACGTCTTAGAGAGAGGGAGGCGGAAGATTAGAGAGCCGAGGGTGGTAATTTCAGAGTTTCGGGTCTCTGTGACAGAAGGTATGGCTACCTGTGGTGGACTAATTACATCAGGGATGTTCAATAAGGCACAGCTGGAGGATCGAATCAGAATCATATTTGTTATCATTGACTGATATGATGTGAAATTTGCAGCTTTGAGGCAGCACGACAGAACAAAGACATAAAATTACTGCTGAATACAAAAGCAAGTCAATAGCACAAAAGGAAAGGAATAGTGAGGTGGTGTTCATGGACTATTCAGAAGTATGATGGCAGAGGGGAAGAAGCTGTTTCTAAGACACTGAGCGTGAGTCTTCAGGCTTATGTACCTCCTCTCCGAATGTAGTAAAGAGAAGACAGTGAGAGCCCTCAGAGAAGAATGCTGTCTGCTTGAGGCACTACCTTTTAAAGAAGTCCTCAGTGGTGTAGAGGGTTGTGCCTGTGATAGAGCTGGCTGACTCAATGATATTCTGAGCTTCTTGCTATCCTGCATATTGCAACCTCCATGCCAGGCTGTGATGCAACCAATCAGACTGCTCCCCGCTGTACACCTATTGCAGGGGTTCCAACCTTTTTTATGCCATGGACCAAAGCCATTAAGCAAGGGGTCTGTGGACCTCAAGCTGGGAACCTTTGATCTACAGTAGTGTAGTGGTTAGCACAACACTTTACAGTACAGGCGACCCGGGTTCATTTCCTTTCGGCGCCTGTAAGGAGCTTGTACATTCTCCGCTTGTGTTTCCTCCAGTTTCCTTCCACAGTGTCAGTCTGTGACATATCAGTCGGTAGGTTAATTGGTCATTGTAAAATGTCCCGTGACTAGGCTAGGATTAAATCCAGGTTTGCTGGGCGGCCCAGCTTGAACAGGTGGAAGGGCCTACACCACGCTGTGTGTCAATAAATAAATAAATAGGAATTTGCAAGAGTCTTGGTTGACATACAGAATCTGCTCAAACTTCAGAGATCAAGTAAGGCTGTAGGTTTAGAGGATAGCTCAGGAGAAGCACGTTCATGGAGGGTATGACTGAGAACTTTGAAATGGGGTCATGTCTTTGATATAACGCATATTGTTGGTTATCCAATAAATGAACTCCATGTCCTAAAAATGTATGTAGAATTTATATACAAAATGTTTGTATTAGGTCTTGGGGCATTCTTGGAAGGGCTTACTGAATGGTGGTTTTAATTGCAAGCAATGAGTCACTGAGAGATGAGAGATGTTGACTGCAGTTGGCATTGGTGATGGTGTTGAAAGTGAAATAGATCTGAGGGATACTAAAGGAGACAGACCGAACATTGGTCCTTGGAGAGAGGAGTGGTGATCAGATAGCAGACTTTTTGTTCTATCCAGTCCAAGAGTACAGGACAGATGGTAAATATCCTGGTATCAAATGTGAATGACATTGGAAACCTTTGAAATGCTCAAAACCAAAATGTAAGTTTGCTGCCCTGTGGACCTATTACTTATTCAGAATTTGTATCTAGTGTGACCATGGAATAATAAGCTCACTCAAACTTTAAAAGAAGTATCCCAGCAGCCAAACCTATTGCTGTAATAACATCTTTTCCATAAGCACAGGGGAGCAGTAAGGGGATTAAGCACTGGCTATGTGTTGGTGGAATGGCTACAGTCCAAGGTCAGGCTTGCCATTTCAGTACAGCCGCTGACTTACACACATCAGTGAAACACATTTTACAGATGTCTCACGCTCGTATACAAAGATTCCTCAACCTTACCGAGTCACCAGCCAGAATAAACACTGATGTGAGAAGTCATTAAAATTGTAGATGGATCGTGAACAGTGCAGAGATTTTATACTATCTGGTAGCTAATTATTAAAGTCATTTCAACAGTTGTTTTCCCATCATGGTGCTGACGTTACAGTGAAACTTAAACTGACTCTGCAGTGTGGGTCTGGTCCAGATATCAATCTCTACCTCAGTTCCAAATCCCACTCAGCAACATTTTTTGCCGTTCTGATTACATTTCACCCTTTTGTTCTTTTATTCCAGATCCTCTCATTTATCATGTAACTGCCTGTTGTAATAAGGAATACTTAAAAGCAAATGCATGTGGAAACTAGTAATTGAGATATTTTACCTTTCATATTTCTATAAGGTCATCTTATTGTAGCAGAGTTACAATGAAATGGTTCTGACACTTTCTAATATATCTGCCAAATGATATTGATCCCAACACAAAATATTAATGGTTCCTTCAAAACAGTCTTTTCTTTTTTTAAGAGTCTTAGATTTATGGAGCACTGCAGCACAGAAACAGGCTGTTTGGCCCATCTGGTCCTATTGACCTGCGCCTGGATCATAGCCCTCCATACCCTTCTATCCATGTCTTTATCCAAACTTCTCATGAATGTTGAAATCAAAACCACATCCACCACTTCTGCTGGCAGGTTGTTCCACACTTTCACCACTCTCTGAGTGAAGAAGTTCCCCCTCAGGTTCCACTTAAATATTTCGCCTTTCACCATTAGCCCATAACTTCTAGCTTTAGTCTCACCCAACCTCAGTAGAAAAAGCCTGCTTGCATTTATTGTTCGTTTGTTATGTGCCACATAGTATGACTTAGGCAGTCATGGTCTTTCCATGACCATGATTGTTCTTGGCAAATTTTTCTGCAGAAATGGTTTGCCATTGCCTTCTTCTGGGCAGTGTCTTTCCAAGATGGATGACCCCAGCCATCATCAATACTCTTCAGAGATCGTCTGCCTGGCATCAGTGGTCACATAACCAGGACTTGTGATCTGCATCGGCTGCACATACGACCATCCACCTCCTGATCCCATGGCTTCACATGACCCTGATCGGGGGATAAGCAGGTGCTACACCTTGCCCGAGGGTGACCTGTAGGCTGGGTGGAGGCAAGGAGTGCCTCTCACCTCCTTTGGTAGCATCGTATCTCTATCCTGTCACCGTAACCCTATCTATACCTCTCATAAATTTTGTATGCCTCTATCAAATCTCCCCTCAATCTTCTACACTCCAAGAAATAAAGTCCTAACCTTTTCAACCTCTCTTTATAACTCATGACCTCAAGTCTTTTTCCAATCTCACTCCTATTTGCTCGTCCAGCAAATGAAACCACCCGAGAGCCGGGAGCTTTCTCTTCAATCATTTTGCATCAAGTTTCAATATTGTTTCAACAGAAAATAATCTGCGGATGCTGGGGCCAAAGCACCACTCACAACACGCTGGAGGAACTCAGCAGGTCGGGCAGCATCCGTGGAAACGATGAGTTGACGTTTCAGGCCGGAACCCTTTGTCAGGACTGTAGGGGGAAGGGGCAGAGACCCTATAAAGAAGATGGGGGGAGGGTAGGAAGGAGAAGGCTGGTAGGTTCCAGGTGAAAAACCAGTAAGGGGAAAGATAAAGGGGTGGGGGAGGGGAAGCAGGGAGGGGATAGGCAGGAAAGGTGAAGAAGGAATAGGGGAAAACACAATGGGTAGTAGAAGGAGGCGGAACCATGAGGGAGGGGATAGGCATCTGGCGGAGAGGGCAGAGTAACATAGGGATGGGGGTCAGGAGGGGGAGGAAATTACTGGAAGTTGGAGAATTCAGTGTTCATACCAAGGGGCTGGAGACTACCTAGACGGTATATGAGGTGTTGCTCCTCCAACCTGAGTTTAGCCTCATCATGGCAGTAGAGGAAGCCATGTATGGACATATCTGAATGGGGGTGGGAAGCAGAGTTGAAATGGGTGGCAACCGGGAGATTCTGTCTGTTGTGGCAGATGGAGCGGAGGTGCTCAACGAAGCGGTTCCCCAATTTCAACTCTGCTTCCCATTCCCATTCAGATATGTCCATACATGGCCTCCTCTACAGCCATGATGAGGCTAAACTCAGGTTGGAGGAGCATCACCTCATATACCGTCTAGGTAGTCTCCAGCCCCTTGGTATGAACATAGAATTCTCCAACTTCCGGTAATTCCCTCCCCCTCCCTTCCCCTATCCTTATGTCACTCTGCCCCCTCCCCCAGCTGCCTATCACCTCCCTCATAGTTCCGCCTCCTTCTACTACCCATTGTGTTTTCCCCTATTCCTTCTTCACCTTTCCTGCCTATCACCTCCCTGCTTCCCCTCCCCCACCCCTTTATCTTTCCCCTTACTGGTTTTTCACCTGGAACCTACCAGCCTTCTCCTTCCCACCCTCCCCCCACCTTCTTTATAGGGCCTCTGCCCCTTCCCTCTACAGTCATGATGAAGGGTTCCGGCCCGAAACGTCGACCCATCGTTTCCACGGTTGCTGCCTGACCTGCTGATTTCCTCCAGCGTGTTGTGAGTGTTGTTTCAACAGACCTGATAGATAATGGTGGGATGAAACAGTTCTTGGCTCCATTTATTCAGGATTATCAATGACATATTTAAATATAAATTTACCATTGGCTTCAGTCTTTGCTGTTGCAACGGTGACCTCAGCTTCTCAGTGTAATTGAACAACACACACACAAAGTGCTGGAAGAACTCAACAGCTCAGGCGACTTCTATACTTGTTGTCAGTTACACTGCTGGCATTTAGGGCAGCAATGAAAGTCCTCCATCTTTGGTGGTGTTCAGTGTGTCAATCGCTTCCTCTCAGTTTTCACTACCATCAGTCATTCCAATCCAAGTGAAGACTCAGGAATCCCATCACACTCAGATGTAGAAGGATTCTTCATTGCTGTTTCCATAACAATTTTGTTTTACCAGTCAGGGTCGTCAGCCCTGAGCTGAACCGCTGAACCTGGAGGGCCGGTAGACCACTCTTAGTCTGGCCTCTGCCCTTTGACCTGTTTGGTGTGTATGACCCTACCAAGAGCAATAATGCCCTGACTCCAGCCAGCACAGTTCTCTGGGTCAATGAGGCATGCAGGCCTCCAAACCACGACAAGGTTGTGGTCCTCTTGGAGGAGAAAGCATCGACGGAGGGGAATAAAAAAGTTGATGTTTCTGCCAAGACCCTTCATCAAGAATGGAAAGGAAGGTGTGGGGGAGGGGGAGGGGGAAGAAGCCAGAATAAGATGGGGAGAAGAGAAAGAGTACAAGCTAGAAGGCGATAGGTGACACCAGGTGGTTGGGGAGGTTGTAAGAAGCTGGAAGGTGGTCAGTGGAAAAAAGTTGTTACTGGAGAAGAAAGAAACTGTTTGGAGAGGAGGAGTGGACTGTGGGAGAAAGGAAAGAAGGTGGGACACCAGGAAAAGGAATTAGATAGGTGAGGAGAAGAGAAGATGTAAGGTGGGGGCAGAGTGGGGAATTGAAGAAAAGGAAAGGGGGAGGGGGAGAAATTACTGGAAGCTGGAGAAATCAATCTTCATGCCATCTGGTTGGAGGCTACCTAGATGGAATAGAAGGTGCTGCATTGAGAGTGGCCTCATCATGGCAGTACAGGAGGACATAGACCAACATGTCGGGATGGGAATGGTGAATGGAATTTAAATGGTTGGCCACTGGGAAATATTGCTTTTTGCGGATGGAACAAAGAGGGTCAATAAATTGGTCCCCCTACCTAAGTTGAATCTCAACAATGTAGAGGAGGTCGCATCAGGAGCACTGGTGACTCCCAACAGATTCATAGGCTGTTTCCTCACCTGGATGGACTGTTTGGAGCCCTGAATGGAGGTGAATGGGCAGGTCCAGCACTTTTGCCACTTGCAGAGATAAGTACCAGGAGGGAGACTGGTGGGGAGGGATGAATGGACAAAGGAAACACGGAGGACGCAATTGCTGCAGAAGGCGGGAGGTGGGGGGAGGGGTGGGGAGGTAGAGATGTGTTTGGTGGTAGAGACTCGTTGAAGATGGTAGAAGTTGTGCAGAATGTTGTGATGGATGTGGAGGCTTATTGGGTGGTAGGTGAGGACAAGAGTATATCTATCTCTGTTAAGGTAGAGGGAACATGGAGTGAGGATAGATGTCTGGGAAATGGAGGACAGGCGGGTGAGGGCAGCATCAATGGGGGAGGAAGGAAGGCATCTCTCATGCTCTGGAAAGGAAAGCCTCATCCTAGGAACAAATGTGGCCGAGACAAAGGAAATAGCATTTTTCCAGTAGATAGGGTGGGAAGAGGTGTAGTCAAGATAGTTGTTGGAATCAGTAGGTTTCTAAAAAGATATTGGGAAAGAGTTCGTCTCTAGCGATGGAGTCAGAGAGATCGAGAAAGGGGAGAGAGGTGTCAGAAATTGACAAAATAATGGACCAGTAATTGGGTGGAGGGATGGAGATACGTCTCTACCAAAGGAGGTGTAAGGTACTCCTTCTTTTGCCAGCCTGCAGGTCACCATCGGGCAAGGTGTAGCACCTGTTTATCCCCCAGTCAGGGTCACGTGAAGCCACGGGAGCAGGTGGTGCAGATCACAGAAGAAGGCAATGGCAAACCACTTCTGCAGACAAATTTGCCAAGAACAACCATGGTCATGGAAAACCCATGATGACCTAGGTACATCATATGACATGGCGCATAATGACCAGGTTAAGAGAAAATATAATGAGCTAAGCAACAAATAATCTGCTGGAAGAAATCAGCAGGTCAAGCAGCATCTGTGGGAGGAAAAGGATTGTCAATGTTTTGTGTCAAAACCCTTCAGGACCAAGGTTTGACTTGAAACAACAGTTTCTTTCCTCTCACCCTCCTGTGTTCTTCCAGCACTTCATACGTTGCTTCAGTTTTTACAGTCTCCTGTGTCTCCAGTCAATTCAGCAAACTCTACACACAATCTTCCTATCATCTCACTGACACCTACAGACACGTTCATTCACCCGTGCCTTCAAGCGCAGGCAGAAGAGTTTGTTCTCCACTGGGAAAAGGGTTTGCTTAGCCATGCCCAGGACATGGCCGATATGCAAGGCTGCCCGTGATTTAAAGAGGTGTGGCTTTGTCTGACACCAGTCTGCACTAAGATTGGGTCTATTCCACACCCATTCATTAGGGGGTAGTATTCATACCATTGCGTAACAGATGCAGCATGAAGATCATGCTGTGTGTCCTCATAATCATAATCATATGTCCACTGTGTCTCTAGATGAACTGAATCTACACCAGAATTCAAGGAACAGTTGCTTCAACTTCTCTATATGAAGCCTGGGAGCTAAAATGTCAGCACATCAATGAGCAGCCTCAGCAGTGACAGATCTGAATAGCACAGTACTGCAACACCCCAGGAATTCAGCCACTCTGACAGGGGTATCACTAATAAAGATGTAATGCTGAGGCTTTATAAGGTATTGACCAGTCCATACTTGGAGTATTGTGAGAAGTTTTGGGCCCAATATCAAAGAGAAGATGTGTTGGCATATTGAAGGGGACCCAGAGGAGGTTCACAAGGATGATCATGAGAGTGAAAGGGTTAATGTATGAAGAGTGTTTGAAGACTCTGGGCCTGTACTTGCTGGAGTTTTTATGAATGAGGGAGGATCTCATTGAAACCTATGGAATATTGAAAGGCCTGATTGAATGGATGTGGAGAGAATGTTTCCTATAGTGAGTAAGTTTAGGACTGGGAGTGGTGGCGGGGGGTGGGGGGGAAGCCTCACAATAGAGGAACATCCATTTAGAACAGAGATGAGGAAGAATTTCTGGAGTCACAGGGTGGTGAATCTGTGGAACTCATTGCCACAGATGGCTGTAGAGGCCAAGTCGTTGGGTATATTTAAAACAGAGGTTAATAGATTCTTGCTTAGTAAGGATGTCAAAGATTATGGGGAGAAGGCAGGAGAAGGCAGAAGAAGAATGGGGTTGAGAGGAACAAAAAAACAGCCATGATGGAATGGTGGAGCAGACTCGATGGGACGAATGACCTAAATCTGCTCCTATATCTTATGGTCTTATGACCTAAATGAGAGACATTGGACAGTAGACGTCCAGCCCAAATGACAAGGATGAAATAGAAGAGAAATTACATCTTCATACGATGGGTTTTGCTATCAAGAATGAGCTAGTCTTAGTGAGTTTAATGCATATCATAAGATCAAAGTTCAAAGTAAATTTATTATCGGAGTATGTACATGTCACCATATACAAAATATACAATAGAATCAATGAAAAACTACACACAAACACAGGCTGACAGGCAACCAATGTGCAAAAGAAGACAGACAGTGCAAATCCAACAAATAATAATAAGTAAACAAATAAATAAATATTACTGAGAACATGAGTTGTACAGTCCAGAGGCTGTGTTCAGTGACCAGTTCAAGATTGAGGTGAGTGAAGTTATACATACTGATTCAGGAGCCTGATGGTTGAAGAGCGATAACAGTTCCTGAGGTTAGTGGTGTAGGACATAAGGCTGTTGTACTTCCTTCCTGATGGCAGCAGCGAGAAGAGAACATGGCCTGGATTTCATGATTACACAGGACAGAATTGCATCGCAAACATGAGAAGGTCTGCAGATGCTGGAAATTCAAAGCAGCACGCACAAAACGCTGGAGCAACTCATCAGGCTAGGCAATACTTATGGAAAAGAGTAAACAGTCGATGCTTTAGGCCGAGACCCTTCATCAGAACTGGAAAGGACGAGAAGTCAGAGTAAGAAGATAGGGGGAGGGGAGGAAGAAGTACAAGGTGGTAGGTGACGGGTGCAAAGAGACAGTAGCCCCGCTCATTAGTGAACAGAGTAAGAGAAATCAGTCCTGCACTCCTAATCTGCCTGTCCATGTCAATATGTAACAGTGTTCAGTCACTGCCAGGGGCACGATGTTCAGTGTGTTTTCAACAGCAGCATGAAATTCAGCATGAGAAATGTGTCAACAACTGAAACCTTCAGAAAGCAAATGGGAAGTTTATGTTGAGATTGAGAACTTCTTGCTTTAGGGGTAAAATTGGACAAGCAAGGGTAAATTCACCTTGTCAAATTTGCTAACGCTAATCTAATTGTGGTTTCCATGGCAACAGCATAACTGTATGCTCATAACTTCCTGTGTGTCAGGATCACAAGGAAATTGAAGTGCAGCTGTTGTCTGGGAGGATTACAGTGGAATTTAGTAACTAAGGAAGAGAATTTACAAGGAGATAAATGGAAAATCATTGGACTGACTGCAGGCTGGAGATGCCTGCTTTACAGTACCAGTCGATGGTTAGATGCACAAACATAAGGGACATCGGAGGGTGGTGCATACAAAATGCTGGAAGAACTCAGCAGGCCAGGTGGATGCTGCCTGGCCTGCTGAGTTCTTCCAGCATTTTGTGTGTGTTGCCCAGTTAGTAGGTTAATTGGTCACTGTAAATTGTCCTGTGATCAGGCTAGGATTAAATCAGGGTGGTGGGCTGGATGTGTCTGTTTTGCACTGTATGTGCTCCTCTGGATTTCTAGCATCTGCAGAATATCCCTTGTGTTTATTACCAGAGGGAGGTGATGTGCGGGTGAGGAGAAGAGAAAGGGTGAGAAGGGAAGTGAAGTTTGCAGATAATTGGACTTGCTAATCTATCGGTTGTAAACATTAACCTACTGTGCAATAGCATGGGCTGCCCCGTAAACTAGTTTTTCAGTACAGTAATTTCATGCTGACATCCTCAGACATTCGCAGTGATCTCCCTCCCATCGAGAGTTTCGGCACAGAAATTGGGCATTTGGTCCAGTGGCCCCACCCCACCATTAAGCACCCACTTATTACACTAATCCTACCCTCACCCATTTTCCCATCAAAGCCCCTCAACCTCTATACCACTCACCAGGACAGTAGGGGCAAGTTACAGTGCCCTATTAGCCCAGCGACCTGCACTTCTGTGGGAGGGAACCAGAACACCCTGACGAGACGCCATGCAGTCACAAGGATGATGTGTGGATAACGTGTCGATCACAAGGATAACCACCCAGGCAGCCCCAGATGTTAGGATAGCACCTGGGTTCCTGGGACGCTGAGGGAGTAGTTTGACCAAGTTGCGCCACACTTAACCTCAGCCTGAACCTAATCTGGACAGCAAGGACACAGGAGACCTCAGATGCTGAAATCTGGAGCAACACATTGGGTGCTGGAGGAATTCAATGGGTCAGGCAACATCTATGGAGAGAAATAGACAGTTGACATTTCAGGACATGACCCTTCAGGTGGACTCTATGAGGCCCTCCGCTGGTCGGGGTGGACCATGGAATTTACGCCCCAGTTGTCTACGTCATACACAAGCCAGGGCAGTGTGAAATGGAGAGCAAGCTGTTGCCCGATCTCCATGCAGCTGATGAATCCAAAGGAACAGCAGAGACTGATACAGTTTGGCACCAGAGGCATCACAGGAGTTCCAGTCAGCATTGAACTCAATGTAGGACTGCCTTAGGGAATCCAGCTCCGGATTTTTCCCTTGGGGTTTACTCCCGAAGCTTTCCCATGGGTGAGTATAGCTGCAAGGCAGTAGAGGTAAGAGATTAGTTTTCCTTCTCCTGGATGAGCTGCCAAACACGACGGACGAGCCTCATCTGCCCAAAGCGACTGGTTTTAAGGTGTCAGTAACCCACCTTTGCCCCTTCTCCTGTCAATAGAAACAACTCCGTCTAAGCCACGTGTGAAGGCCAGGAGCGGGACTTGGTTGTCAGAGGCTATTTGAGACGCACACCATTGGGCACATTTAATGAACAGTGGGAGCTTGACCCTATTACTAACCTCGGCTGTAACAACCTTAAGGAACCCAGATGGGCTCCAGTATACACAAAATGCTGGAGGAACTCAGCAGGTCAGGCAACATCTATGGAAGGGAATATACCGTCTAAGTTTCAGGATGGGACTGCTAAACCGGTCAACTCAGCTCTCAAGTGAGCTAAGTTTGCTGAAGATGGATGCAACAGTCAAACTGAGTCACTTATTATTTTCTGACTTTACTGGTTTTGAGCATGGAAGGAATTCCTGGTTCCCCAGAGAGGAACTTGACTGAATCAGACTGCACTGGTGCTGCCCAGTGCCTAGACTTGCTGAACAGGGCACCCGCCTTGCTCTTCCTGTTTTTTTCAGACTATTAAATAGTTCCCTAATATGATAAGATAGACTACTGACCTGACAATCTACCTCATTAGAAACTCGCACCTTACTGTTTACCTGCACTGCACTTCCTCTGTAGTTGTTGACACTTCCATTTAGGGCCGTATGTGGCATCGTGGTCAGTGTAACTCTTTACAATGCCAAGCAACCGGTGCCAGTGATTGTCGTCGCTGTGTGTAAGGAGTCTGTGCGTTTTCCCTGTGACTGTGTTGATTTCCTCTGGGTGTCCTGGTGTCCTCCCACATTCCAAAGACGCACGGGTGAGGGTTAGTAAGTCATGGACATGCTATATTACCGCCGGAAGCATCGCAGGCTGTCCCCAGCACATATCTGGAGTGTGTTGGCTGTTGATGCAAATGATCCATCTCACTGTATGTTCTGATGTTTTCAAGTACACGGGACAATTAAAGTTAATCTTTAACCTTAAGCGACACACATACAATGCTGGAGGAACTCAGCAGGGCAGGCAGCATCTATGAAAATGAATAACCAGTCATCAGGACTGGAAAAGAAGGGAGAAGACGTTAGAATAAAAAGGTAGGAGGAGGGAAGGAGGATAGCTAGAACATGATAGGTGAAGCCAGTGGGTAGGGTTAACCTATAATCTTTACCTTTATGTTCCACTATGTCCCTGTTCTACCTTGTTCTACCTCAGCACACTGTTTAATGATTTGATCTGTATAAACAGAATGCAAGACAAACTTTTCCTGTGACAAGAATAAAACGATTCCAATTCCATCTTTGAACGGGCCCCAGGAAAGGTTGTGCAGGAACCCAGCTCACTGCTGTGTGTCACTCTGAGACGGGAGACGGGACGAGAGACAAAGCACAGTCAGCCCTCAAAGGCTGGAGGTCAATGGGATTGATTCTCAAAGTCTCAGGTGCTCAGGATGTTTAAGTAAAAACATTGATATATCTTGAATTAATTAAATTCCATTTATTAAAATGCATTGAACCTTAAAACTTCAAAATAAAATAATTTTGGTAATTTACTAAGTTCTTGCTTCTGAATCAAGATGGCATGGTAGCCTAAAGGTTCAAAGGTTCATTTATTATCAAAGTATACAACTCTGAAATTCTTCTTCGAAGAGTGATCCCCCAGCGAACAATGGAAGCTTTATCGGCGAAACGGAATTGAACATTGGCTCACGCCCTGTCCTGCAGCCTTCTCACTATGAGGTTCCCGTATACTGCTTCTGCCTCCCGGAATCCTCTCTGAGAGTGCAGAGCATTGAAACACCCAAACAATCTCCAAACTGCAAATCACAGGCTTCAACAGTTCTAGAATCACATTCAAGATGAAAAACAAATGTAAAAGGTATAAAAGAAGTGAAATATATAGTTTCATGATCTATGCAGAAGGTGACGACTAAAAAAGCGTTCCACGCAGGTGCCATCTTGACCGGAAGTTCCTAACGGTTAGTGTAACACCATTGAGGAATGGTGTAGGAGGAAATAGTGAGGAAAGACATTCTTGCCATAGACGGGGTACAAAGAAGGTTCACCAGATTGATTCCTGGGATGGCAGGACTTTCATATGATGAAAGACTGGATCAACTAGGCTTATACTCTCTGGAATTTAGAAGATTGAGGGGGGATCTGATTGAAACGTATAAAATCCTAAAGGGATTGGACAGGCTAGATGCAGGAAGATTGTTCCCGATGTTGGGGAAGTCCAGAACGAGGGGTCATAGTTTGAGGATAAAGGGGAAGCCTTTTAGGACCGAGATGAGGAAAAACTTCTTCACACAGAGTGGTGAATCTGTGGAATTCTCTGCCACAGGAAACAGTTGAGGCCAGTTCATTGGCTATATTTAAGAGGGAGTTAGATATGGTCCTTGTGGCTACGGGGATCAGGGGGTATGGAGGGAAGGCTGGTGCAGGGTTCTGAGTTGGATGATCAGCCATGATCATAATAAATGGCGGTGCAGGCTCGAAGGGCCGAATGGCCTACTCCTGCACCTATTTTCTATGTTTCTATTACAATGCCAGTGACCTGGGTTCAATTCCTGCTGCTGTCTGTAAGCTGTTAGTCCATTCTCCCCATGACTGCATGGGTGTGTGGGAGTGCCCCAGTTTCCTCTCATGTTCCAAAGAGATACGGGTTAGTGGGTTAATTGGTCACGTCAATGATGTGTGCTTGGACCACTGCTCTACTCTCTTTACACCCATGACTGTGTGACTAGGCATGGCTTATATGCCATCCTTAAATTTGTTGATGACAGAACTGCTGTTGGCAGAATCTCAGATGGTGAGGAGGAGGCGTACAGTAGCAAGATAAATCAGCTGGTTGAGTGGTGGCACAACAGTCAATGTCAGAAAGACCAAGGAATTGAATGCTGACTTCAGGTAACAGAAATTGAGGGATCACACGCTGGTCTTCATCCAGGGACTGGCACTGAGAAAGGTGAGCAGTTTCAAGTTCCTAGGTGTCAACATCTCTGAAGATTTATCCTGAGCTCATCATATCGATGCAATTACAAAGAAATTACAGTGACCATATTTCATTTGGGTTCGAGAAGATTTGGTATGTCATCAAAGACTCAAGCAAAAATCTATAGATGTATCATGGAGAGCATTCTAACTGGTTGCATTACCATCTGGCATGGAGGGGTTGGGAAAGCTGCATATATTTTTCTGAATGTAATTTATCGTTTTTATAATTTATAGCTGTGTATTGCACTGTATTGCTGCTGAAAAACAACAAATTTCACAAGCTATGCCAATGATATTAAACCCGATTCTGATTCTAATTCAGTTGTAATTGGGCAGAGCCGGTTCACTAGGCTGGAAGTGCCTGTTATGATGCTGTATCTCTAAGTGAAAGATAAATGAATTTGCAGGTATAGAATCACTATTGAAATGAATGGGAAATACCCCTGCGTTACCTAGGAGAATCACCCGAGGACAAATGGATCCTACCTCCACCCGTACTGGGGTGAATTTCCAGTACAATTCAGGGATATTTCAGAAATATAGGACATAGGAGCAGAATTAGGCCATTCAGTCCATATAGTCTGCTCTGCAATATCACCCACTACACAGTTGCGATACTGCACATATGAAGCTTCAGGGTTTGTTGAGACTTCAATGGTTCAAAGTACATTTATTATCAAGGTATGTATACAGAATACAGTCTGAGATTTGTCCTCCTGCAGGCAGCCTCGAAACAATGAAACACCATGGAACTCGTTCAAGAAAACATCAAACACCCAACGCATGAAAAAAAGAGCAAATTGCGCAAATAGCAGAAAGCAAGATGCCTACACATAGAATATCACACATCAAAGCAGAAGTGCAGTAGTATTCAGTTTAATTCAGTTCAGCCGCATGCTGCTAGCCCACTGCAGGCCGCAGAGCAAAGCATTCTTCGCTGAAGCGCCCCAGACCACATCGATTCCCCTGATCCAATCACTCAAAAACAGTAAAAAAAAAAGAGTAACCAGAATCCAGGTTCAACCTTAAAGTCTCCCAAATCGAGTCCACAGCCTCTCCAATCAATCCTTGCAATGTAGATCTCAAGTTGACTCTCACAATAAAGATAAATGTCTCCTGATGGGCCTTTATGTAATATTACAAATTCACATCAGTTATGCAGCTTGAGTAAGTCTTATTCCATATGAAAGTACATTTTAAAGCACTTGTTCCTTTAGAAGTGATCAATTCTACAATTATGATATTTGACAAGATTTTGCTGAACTCACAATAGAAAAATGTAATCAGCCCAAACTGTGGAAGTGGGAAAGTGAATGACACTGAAAAGGTACAAGCCCTGGACAGTAAAAAAAGCTGCTCTGAACCTTGTAATGTTTGTTCTCAACAATAGTCTTCCCTAGGGGCTGTTGTAACATTTCCTGTGGCTTTCAAATCCTTGACCTCCCCATGGGAGGCTGCGTCGGGGTCAGAGGTCGCTTCCCACAGGAGGCGGTGTCGAGCCGGAGGTCGCTCCCCAATGGAGGCGCATCGGGCTGGAGATCACCTTCCACAGGAGGCCACATCGGGCCAGAAGTCAAGAGGCCACTTCTCATTGGATGAAGGCCCCACGGGATGTTGACGGAGGATGTTTTTGAAATTCTGAGACATGTGATTATTGATGTGGACTGTAGTTTGTATTGGTTTCCTTCAGTTTTTCTGTGTTTTCCTTGTTGCTGATCAGCGGATGGGCGAAATGTTACTTTTTTTGGGTGAGGGAGGGGTTGGGTGTTTGATGTTATTGTCACTGTATGTTTTGAGTGGGAGGACCATGAGGGTTAGAGATTTGATGTTTTAGCTGCCATGTCTGGGTGGGCGGTCTATTAGTTTTTGTGTGAGGGAGAGGCTGTGGGGGGGGGAGCGATTTGGGGTTTGCGAGTTTTGTTTCCGTTTCTTTTTTGTGCGTGAGGGGGCCTCAACGGCTTCCATGGTTTTTCTGTATTTTATGGCTATCTGGAGAAGATGAATCTCAGAGTTGTATTCCACGTATGTACTTTGATATTAAAATGAACCTTTGACTACTGACCTCTTCGAAATCTAACACATTAGCACAGGTCACTAAGTAGGAAAAGAAATCTTCAACCCAGTCATCTACCATTGAAGCCTGTGGCACTTACTGGGAGGGTGATGCTTTAGTTCTAACCATTAGAAAGGGCTATCACTAAAGTTAATAGCACAGCAACACTTTTAACTTCTTTTGGTAAGTAATATTGATATAAACAGAGAACACACAACATTACAATGCAACATAAACACAGCAGATGATGGAGATCCAGAGTAGAACATATAAAATGCTGGAGGAATTCAGCAGGTCAGGCAGAATCTATGGAGAGGAATAAACTGTCGACGTTTCAGGCCGAGACCCTTCATCAAGACTGATGAAGAATCGACTGTTTATTACTCTCCATAGATGCTGCCTGACTTGCCGAAGTCCCCCAGCATTTTGTGTGTACGTTATATTACAGCACACTACAGGCATTCGAAGTTCAAGGGAGTCGAGGTGCTTGGGGGAGAGCAAGGCAGTCGTGATGAGGGCGAGACTGGATCGCCCACAATGTGACCGAATGAAGGACGAAGAGATCCTACTCCTGTCCCATATGTTCTTAAATGGCAGGATCATTAGAATCAGAATCAGATTCAGGTTTATTAGCATTGACGAATGCGGAATTTCTTGTTTTACAGCAGTAATACAGTGCAATACATAAATATTACTATAAATTAAAAGAAGTATATAATGAGGTAATGTTCATAGGTTGGTTCATTGCTTTGTCAGAAACCTGATGACAGGGGAAGAAGCTGTTCCTGAATTGTTGAGTGTGTGTCTTCTGGATCCTGTCCCACCTCCCTGATGGCAGCAATGAGAAGAGGCCATGTCCTGTGTGGTGAGGGCCCTTAATGATGGAATGATAGTCATTACTGTACATTCTCAAACCAAACGCCGTGGAGGTACATCGTCTGCTGAAGGCTATATCTATGGCATTCAAGTCTGGCAACACAGGCCTGTACCAGAAAACCAGGCATGATTTACAGAGGGCTATTTCAAGGGTGAAGAGACAACTTCAAATGAGGTTGGAGGCGACATCAGATGTACGACAACTCTGGCAGGGTTTGCAAGTCATTACTTCCTACAAAACGAAACCCAATAGCATGAATGGGCATGATGCTTCACTACCAGATCAACTGAACACCTTCTATGTCCACTTTGAAAGGAAGAATATAACTACAGCTGTGAAGATCCTTGCTGCACCTGATGACCCTGTGATCTCTGTCTCAGAGACCAATGTTAGGCTGTCTTATGAGATGGTGAACTCTCGCAAGGCAGAAGGTCCCGATGGAGTACCTGGTAAGTCTCTGAAAACCTGTGCCAACCAACTGGCTGGAGTATTCAAGGACAATTTCAACCTCTCACTGCTAAGGGTGGAAGTTCCCACTTGCTCCAAAAAGACAACAATTATACCAGTGCCTATGAAGAATAATGTGAGCTGCCTTAATGACTATCACCCAGTAGCACTCACATCGACAGTGATGAAATGCTTTGAGAGGTTGGTCACGACTAGACTGAACTTCTGCCTCAGCAAGGACCTGGACCCATTATAATTTGCCTATCACCGCAACAGGTCAACGGCAGATGCAATCTCACTAGCTCTTCAACGGCCTGAGGCCACTTGGACAACACAAACACCTATGTCAGGTTGCTGTTCATCAACTATAGCTCAGCATTTAATACCATCATGCCCACAATCCTGATTGAGAAGTTACAGAACCTTGTCCTCTGTACCTCCCTCTGCAATTGGATCCTCAACTTCCTAACCGGAAGACCACAATCTGTGTGGATTGGTGATAACATCTCCTCCTCGCTGACAATCAATACTGGTGCACCTCAGGGGTGTGTGCTTAGCCCACTGCTCTAATCTCTCCATATCCATGACTGTGTGGCTAGGAATAACTCAAATACCAACTATAAATTTGCTGACGATACAACCGTTGTTGGTAGAATCTCAGATGGTGACGAGAAGGCGTACAAGAGCGAGATATACCAACTAGTGGAGTGGTGTCGCAGCAACAACCTGGCACTCAACATCAGTAAGATGAAAGAGCTGATTGTGGACTTCAGGAAGGGTAAGATCAAGGAACACATACCAATCCTCATAGAGGGATCAGAAGTGGAGACAGTGAGCAGCTTCAAGTTCCTGGGTGTCAAGATCTCTGAGGATCAAACCTGGTCCTAACATATCAATACAGCTATAAAGAAGGCAAGACAGTGACTATACTTTATTAGGAGTTTGCAGAGATTTAGAATGTCAACAAATACACTCAAAAACTTCTATAGTTGTACTGTGGAGAGCATTCTGACAGGCTGCATCACTGTCTGGTATGGGGAGGCTACTGCACAGGACCGAAAGAAGCTGCAGAGGGTTGTAAATCTAGTCGGCTCCATCTTGGGTACTAGCCTACAGAGTACCCAGGACATCTTCAAGGAGCAGTGTCTCAGAAAGGCAGCGTCCATTATTAAGGACCTCCAGCACCCAGGACATGCCCTTTTCTCACTGTTATCATCAGGTAGGAGGTACAGAAGCCCGAAGGCACACACTCAGCGATTCAGGAACAGCTTCTTCCCTTCTGCCATCCGATTCCTAAATGGACATTGAACCTTTGAACAGTACCTCACTTTTCAAAACATATACTATTTCTGTTTTTTGCATGGTTTTTATTATATTCAATATACGTATACTGTAATTGATTTACTTATGTATTTATTATTATTATTTTATTTTTTTCTTCTATATTATATATTGCTTTGTACTGCTGCTGCTAAGTTAACAAATTTCATGTCACATGCCGGTGATAATAAACCTGATTCTGATTCTGATTCTGATTAATAACAGAAGTTGTAGAAGACTGGGAATAAGATTGGCACTGGAAAGCTGGCATACTGAAGAAATGGGTCAAAATGTTCATTGATCCAATGATCCAGAAATCCCTGGGATATGTTTTATGATCATTAACACTCAAAGTCATGTTCTTTGACCATAGCACACCGGGCACTGAAGTCAGCCAAAGAGATCTTTTAACAATTAGCTTTATTTGTCACATGTACATTAAAACATCAAACCATACAGTCGTTTTCATCAATGATGCACGCAGTCTGAGGATGTACTACAGACAGCCTGCAAGTGTTGTCATGCTTCCAGCACTGACTTAGCACTCTCATAACTTATTAGCATGAACTGGTATGTCTTTGGAATGTGGGAGGAAACTAGAGCACCCAGAGGAAACCTGGACAACATACAAGCTCTGTACAGACATTGGCTGGAATTGAACCCCGATTGTTGACCGCTGGCATTGTGAAACATTATGCTCGTTGTTAATCTAATTGTTATGATGGAAAACCACATTGTGGGCTCAATTATATGCGTTAATTATGTAACCTTTATAATGTAAAATGGAGAGGGGTGGGGGATTAGGGGAGGTGAAGATGTTAAATCAGCAGAAGCAGAAAAAAATATCTGATGGGGACAATCATTTGTCAGGTGTAACATTGTCATAGTCATGGAGTCATAGAGCATTACAGCACAGAGACCAGTCCATGCTCAACTGTTATTCTGCTGAATCCCATCAGCCTGCACCTTGGCCACAGCCCTCCATATATCCCCCATCCATGCACTTATCCAAACTCGTTTTAGTTCCATTCCGGACTACAATGGACTTGACCAGTTCCCCTCCATCACCACCTTCCTCTGAGTGGCGGAACTGTTCCTCACCCTCAGCGTTTTTCTTTTGGCTCCTCCCACTTTCTCCAAGCTCAAGGCATAGTAATGGACACCTGGATGAACCCTAGCTATGCCTGCCTTCTTGTTGGCTATATGGAACCTCCGTTGTAATGCGTGGTTACTTCAGCTACTGTCACCTTCCTGTTAACTTGAACCAGTCTGGCCATTCTCCTCTGATCTCTCTCATGAACAAGGGGCTTTTGGCCGCAGAACTGCTGTTTACTGGATATTTTTAGTTTCTCGCACCATTCTCTGTAAATTGCAGAGGATGTTGTGTGTGAAAATCCCAAAAGCTCAGCAGTTTCTGAGAAACTCAAACCACCCCGCCTGGCACCAACAATCATTCCACAGTCAAGGTCACTTAGATCACATTTCTTCCCCATTCTGATGTTTGGTCTGAACAACAACCGATCCTCTTGACTGTGTCTGCATACTTTTATGCATTGAGCTGCTGCCACATGATTGACTGAACAGATATTTGCATTAATGAGCAGGTGTACAGATGTACCCAACAAAGTGGCCACAGTGTGTATATTGTGATGTTGAAAATGAGTGAGCATCCAGGCAAAGCCAACTTGTAAAGGTGAGATTTAATAGAAGTATTCAAAATTATGAGGGGTATAGATAGGGTAAATACAAGCAGGCTTTTTCCACTGAGGTTGGGTGAGAGTAGAACTAAATGTCATGGGTTAAGGGTGAAAGGTGAAATGTTTTAAGGGGAGCATGATGGGGATTTTTTTCACTCAGAGGATGGTGAGAGTGTGGAATGAGGTGTTAGCAAAAGTGGTGGATGTTGGGTTGATTACAACATTTAATGAAATTTGGATAGATACATGGATGGGAGGGGTATCGAGGGCTATGTTCCCAGTGTAAGGCAGATTAAGAGTTCAGCACAGACTCGATGGGCCAAAAGGCCAGTTTCTGTGCTGTAGTGTTCTATGACTCTAAAGGAACTTATAGCTTTATGGTGAGCAAGTGAAAACAGAACTCAGGGCTTGAGCAAAGAAAGGCAGAAACAACAGTTAATGTGTTGCCTGGGTGCAGTCAGTTACCTCAGCTATGAAAGGCACTAAAATATGTACGCCTCTCAGTGAAGACCATGGCAGGTGCAATATAAGCTCAAATATTTGCAAGGAGCCTCATCAGCATTTGATTCATGTAAACATTAGCTAAAAAGCAAATGGATATAGGCTGCTATAATTGTGAATGTGACATTAGCACCATCTTTGGTATTGAGAGTGCTCTTTACTTTATTACCTGCCACCAGAGATAAAGTGTGAATTATTATTTATGGATAATAGGCATTTCATGTGATGCTTTCTGTTGCCAGTACTGTGCATTCAAGAATGTAGAAAACTCTGTGGTTCCTAACGCAATGTAGGAAATGTCAGCCAACTTTCCCACAAATAGCAATGGAGCCAGATCATCTGTTTTTAGGAATGTTGATTGATGGATAAGCATTGGCAAGAGGAGTTCAAATAACTTCCTTGTCCTTCGAAGAAATTTTTTCTGTTAGAGGAGACGAGACCTAGGTTTGAAGTCTCTTCTGGAAGACTGTACTTCTGACAATGACACCGTCCGTTTGTACTGCAATGGAAGGTCAGTCTCCAATTACACTTACAGTCGGTGGCCACTTTAGTACATACCACCAGAACCTAATCAAATGGCAACTGAGTGTAGGTTCATGGTCTGCTGTAACCCAGCCACTTCAAGGCTCGATGTGCTGCGTGTTCAGAAATGCACTTCCGGACATCACTGATGTAGCATGTGGTTATTTGAGTTACTGTGTGTATGTAGTCGAGTCTATGGGTTTGGAAGATCTTCCCAGAAGCACTATTTTATAGGAAATAGACATTTTAAACCTGTGTGCATTTTTTACAAAAGACAAAGAAACAGAAGAGCACAATAGTTATATTTTAATGCAGTTTTATTTTGGTCACAACTTAAAACAATGTGCACATCAAACCTGAAGCTCAGCAACTAACCTGATTTAATGGTTCAAAGGTTCAAAGGTTAATTTTATTGCAATACAACTCTGATATTTGCCTTCCATGAAATATAGAAAGACCATGGGTGTTGATGAAAGGAAAGACATCAACTCCCCCCCCCCCGGCACAAAAAAGAAAAGAACAAAACTCGTAGGCCCCAGAATCCTCCCCTCCCTGCAGAACAAAAAACAGTGAGAATAACAGTCCTCGACCCCCTCACTCACAGAAAATATTAGATCATTACAGTGCAGTATAGGCCCTTTGGCAAATGATGTTGTGCTGACCTTTTAACATACTCCAAGATCAGTCTAAGTAACCTAAGCCCCTGGTATGCCTCAACCACCACCCCAGGCAGGCTTTTTCATGCACCCACCACTCTCTGTGTGAAGAATTTATCTCTGACATCCCCCCATATTTTCCTCCAATCACCTTAAAATTATACCTGCTGGTATTAGATAATTCTGATTTGACGTCACTTAACGCTGAGTTATGTCAGACCACGCCTGTTCGTATGACTTCACAGCATGTTGGTCGCACATGAGCCAGAGATGACAGATGGTACGATTAGTGCATGATCCCCAGTGAATTAGGGAAATGTGGTAAGACATGGGATGAATCAGTTCTGCAGAAGTTGCTGCTTTTTTTCCTAGAGTCTGACTTGGACCACGTTTCAATGACTCAATATGTCCTTTATTACATATTGCACTCATTTTGGAAAGAATACGCCTGTGCCAAAAATCATACGATTAGATTGGTGGAGGAAAGGCAAGAACGTTTCCAAAGCCAAGCCTGGTCTGAGGTTCCCAGGCACGAAAATCACAGTTAGAGCACTGCACTTAATCTGTCCAAGACCTTGTCTAAATGACCTTGCAATATTAATCACAAAATACCTTGGGCAGAATGATCAAACATTATGTAAATTCTTATCACTCGGCAAACTAAGGAACAGTAAATATCAGACTACTTGCTTTCCTGGAATGTTGATTTTAAGAGGTATTGCTGATTTATTCCTGCTTTGGAATCCTGAGGAAAGATAGGAGATCATTCTGGCAATTCCACCAGCATGGAATCTTATAACAGCAATTCTATATTTCATGTGGTCATCATTCTGTGCCGCGTCATATGACATGGGCCATCGTCCTTTTCCGTCTGTCTTTAATCTTCCTGTGAGGAAGACTCCTGTTCTCACACACTGTTCTTACTTTTTCCTCTCTCCATGACCATGATTGTTCTTGGCAAATTTTTATACAGAAGTAGTTTGCCCTTGCCGTTTTCTGGACAAGACAGGTGACTGCAGCCATTATCAATATACTTTAGAGATTGTCTGCCTGACGTCAGAGGTCATATAACCAGGACTTGTGAGATGCACCAGCTACTCACACGACCATCCACCACCTGCTCCCATGGCTTCACATGACTCTGATCTCTGATTGGGAAGGGTGGGGGGGTTAATCCCAAGGGTGACCCGCAGGCTAGAGGAGGGAAGGAGCACCTTACACCTCCTTTGGTAGAGACGTATCTCCACCCTGCCACCCTTATTTCACGTAGTATGATGTTTAATATTAATGTTTCATTTGGCAAAAGAGGACAGTCATGCCTTCTAGTATTTGACATTTGCACCCTGGGATAAGGGCTCTATGTAATCGGCTGGCATGCTGGAACATGACAACGTTAAGGGAGAGGATGTGCAACATCTTTTGGAAAACATTTGGATAGTTAGGTCCACGGGGCATAACTTTAAGCTGATTGGAGGAAAGTATAAGGGGATGTCAGGGGTAAATTTCTTTGCACAGAGAGTGGTGGGAACATGGAACCTGTTGCCGGGGTGGTGGTAGAGGAAGATACATTAAGGATAACACACATAAAATGCTGGAGGAACTCAGCAGATCAAGCAGCATCTGTGGAAATGATTAAACAGTCGACGTTTCGGGCTGAGACCCTTCTTCAGGACATTAAGAGACCCTTGGATAGGCACATAGAAGGTAGAAAAATGGAGGACTAAGTGGTTGAGAATGGTTATATTGATTTTATAGTAGGTTAAGAGGTCAGCATAACAGGCTGAAGGGCCTGTACTGTGCTGCACTGTTCTAGGTTTTATGCTCAGAGTGAAAGTGTACAGTGATTAAGTGTCTTCTGTCTTGATAATGCGTGCCGTCACTAGTTACATTTTCAGTCACAGCAAGTTTAGAAAATGTGCACGCCGGTGTGATTCTGTCACCCATCGCTGGAACCTTTCATCACATTGACCTCCACCTCAACCTGCTCGTGACCTTCCATAAACCCAGCCTGCCGGACACCCTCCACTACTTGTACCGGGGAGGCGCAATCAGCCCTTCTCACTGGGGGAAATTATTCTTGTTCTTTGTTGAACATAAGACATAGGACAGTACAGCTCAGGATCAGGCTCTTCGGCTGACAGTACCTCTACTGACCATAAAGTCAGTCTAAATCGGTATCATCTGCCTGCACTTGCCCTGTCCCCCTGCATTCTCCGCTTGTTTATGTACCTGTGTATATGCCCTGCATTGTCCCCCCCCGCCACCTCTGGCAGCATTTCTCAGTGCTTCGCCATGTTGAGTGAAAATTAATAATTACATTCATTACATTAAGGCTGGCGCTTTCCAGAATAATGGCATCTGTACCAGACTTTGAGGCAAGTGGTCCGGGTTCGAATCCGCTTAGCTCCTTGCATGCTTTCCATCGTGTTGGGTTGAGTTGAACTGGGTTCAGCTAGCAACTTGGCCTCATAAAAAATTAGATTAGATTATGAGAACACTCAGTCCTCTTTTATTGTCATTTAGAAATGCATACATGCATTAAGAAATGATACAATGTTTCTCCAGAGTGATATCACAGAAAACAGGACAGACCAAAGACTAACACTGACAGAACCACATAATTATAACATATAGTTACAACAGTGCAAAGCAATACCATAATTTGATAAAGAACAGACCATGGGCACAGTAAAAAAAAGTCTCAAGTCCCGATCGACTCCCGAGTCCCCAATAGCAGGCAGCAAAAGGAAGAAAGTCCCTGCCATAAACCTCCAAGGCACCGACAACTGCCAATGCATTGGAAGCAGCCGACCACAGCCGACACCGAGTCCGTCCATCTGAAAACTTCGAGCCTCCGACCAGCCCCTCCAATACAGCCTCCCGAGCGCCATCCTCTGCCGAGCGCCTTCAACCTAGCCCCGGCCGCCGAAACAAGCAAAGCCAAGGATTCGGGGCCTTCTCCTCCAGAGATTTCGGACCACACAGTAGCAGCGGCAGCGAAGCGGGCATTTCAGAAGTTTCTCCAGATGTTCCTCCGTACTCTCACGTCTGTCTCCATCAAATCAGAATTGTACACGGTCCCCTACTTGACAGATAACAGATATCATTTACCGGAGAGGCCGTGTGCGCTGCATCGCGCCGCCATCTTCTCCTTCTCCTCCAAATGGACAAATGCTAAAGAAATGGCAGAGTTGCCGCTGGATGCGCCACAAGGCATGGAAAGGAACAGGGACAACATGAAGGCTAATTCTGTGTACCCTCAGAGGGTGGTGCAACAGTGGAACATGTTGCCAGCAGAAGTGTCATGGTGGTCGCTGGCAGGTTATACATAGGAATACCAACAGAGCACCAGAGGCCCGACTGAGTGACACCACGAGACAAATCATTTTCCACAAACACAAGGACTCCGACATCAGTGCTAGTCAAGAGACTGAATTAAATAATCATAGAATGCAGAAAACCAGTGTCCATTACAATTAACTTGACAAGATTAAACAGAAAGCACAAAGACTTAATGACTCTCATTAAAACAACAATCAGTAAACACAGATGCTCGAGAAACCTGGAAGCCAAATGCTCTATGGCAGCCGCAGAGGCCTGCAGGGCTCATGACAGGAAGTGGTAGATGTGGGCTCAATTGTAACATTTAAGAGAAGTCTGGATAGCTCCTTGGATGAGAAGGGTATGCAGGGCTATAGTCCAGATGTAAGTAGACAGGACTACACAGAAAACCAGGCTGGCACGGACTAGATCAGTATTTCCCAACCTTTTTTTACACAACATTCTGAATCACTTTCATACTTGACAAATCCCCTTAGGCACAATATACCTTCCGGTGTCCCCATAGTGTAAAAACATGTCTACCATATGCCAACATGAGAAAAAATGATTCTGCTTTAAATGTTTATTCATCTTTAAACCTAGTTTACACAGTACAGCAGCTTCAATATCAAAAGTGATCCTTCAGCTTGATGGTTTTTAGCAAGAGTTGAAATATCTGGTTCAATTTGTGACAGTAAAAGCCTTAAGTCCCCACACAAAATGATGTCCAAGCAGTTTCTGTTTTTTTGTGAGTACGTGGTTCACTGCACTGAAGCCTCTCCCAACAAGGTAGGAAGATGAAAATGCAATGAAGAGCAGTTTGGCAGTTCAAAGACCAAGAAACTTTGTATGACAGTGTAGCCACATACCTCAAAACCGACATTTTTGTGAAGGTTTTTTGCTTCTTCATCATTCTGAATTTTGATAATTTCTTCTTGCAAGCTCTCTTCCTGTTCTTCCGCTTTGCAAAGAAATGGATTAATCACCCAGTCCAGAATTTCCAGATTATTCAAATCCTTTCTGAAAATACTTCTCTGGTGACTGCAGGTGTAGGCAGTACTCTTGCAAATCACTATCTGTGAAAGAGAGTGCCATACTTTCCATGCAAGAAAACTGTGAGAACGTTCTTCTCCCAATGTTTTGTTTATATGTTTCCAATTTTCTGATAAAAGTGGACACTGCACTTTTTGCCTGGATGAAATAGAAATTCTCACCCTGCAGTTTCATATTTAGAATGTTCATTTTGTCATACAGATCGGCTAGGTATGCTACATTTCCACAGAGAAGTTCAGTCTTGTTTCCCAAGCTCTTGTCAACTTTAAGCAAAAATTCAACCACAGTGTCAAAAAAATCAGACAGATATTTTAAGAAGCAGCCTTTTGACAGCCAACAGACTTCAGTGTGAAGAAGCAAACATTCAAACTCTTCATTGTTATCTCGGCATAACTGGTGAAATATTCTGATATTTAATGGATGAACTTTAATTTTGTTGATAGCAGATATTACAAGAGTCATGCTTGTAAAAAGTCACTGGCTGAGGTTTTGACTGTGAGATATTGATGATGAATTATACAATGGATTACAAACAGACTTGGAATTTCTTTTTTCATAAATGCCACTAAACCAGCATGGTGACCTGTCATGTATCATTGGAATACTTTTATCCTCAATCTATATTTTGAGCACATTGTCGATTGATTCTCCATTGATATTTGGTCTTAACTTTTTACAAAAGAAAATCTCTTCATAAACTTTCCCATTTTTGATAAACTATTATATGCCATTAGCAATGCCTTGTTTTCTTGCACAGTTGACATATCCAGTTGTATCCCAAATTCTGTTTTTGTAGCTCTGTGCAAAATTGATACTCAATGTCTTCACTCATTTCATCAATACAATGAGCTGCAGTGTTATTACTCAGTGGAATAGATATTAAAATACTAGTATCCATTTTGAGAACAGTGGTGAGCACTTCTGATACAGCAGGCATTATTAATCTTTCACCAAGTGTATGAGATTTTCCATACTTTGCTATCTATTTCGGAAATGTTATAAGACGCAATGAGACCACTACCAAGGTCATTTTTAACTTTCTCGTCAAATGACTTCAGTGTGCAACAATTTTCAAATGCTCCTTTCATCTTGGAACTGAGTAATACCATAAGTAGCCTTTTTAGGGTGTCTTTTACGCAAGTGCTCCTGCAATCTTGATGGTTTCATGGCTTCATTAGACAGTACAGTATTACAACTACGACACATGGGGCATCACTAATCTGACACGAATAGAATAAAACCATACTCCATGTATGTAACATTGTATTGATGCAGTTTCTGTAGTTTCTGTTTCTTAGTAGGATTTAGAATTCAAGGAAGACTCCAGATTCATAGAGGATGCGCTGTAATGTATTTATCCATCGTTAACAGGGCTAAATTGAAATTAAAAATTAACACAAACTGGGAATGGCTATCAGATGTTGACGATAGCAGCAAGTTGACACGGATGGAACAATGGCAGCGGCACACAAAGGAATGATGAGGCGAAGATGAAGACAACCACAGCGGCAAAAATTACTTTCACAAGGATTCAGATTGAAATCCTCAGTCAGGATAGAGCTGGTGTTTGGCAAGCTACCTTTATACTATTCCAGTTAGTGCGATTGACCAATCATGTGATGTCTCATAATCCCTCAAGGTGAACGTTTTTGACCACACATATGCAGCTGAGGTCACTTTGAACAGCACAGGAGGAATCCATGGGGTCGGCAGGTTCACTGATTGGCTCTATTTCACCATTTGGTTCCGGCCAGCGCTGTGCAACCTGTTTTCCGTAGATCTGTAGAGAAGGTTGGGAGGGTGTACTTGACTTACCAACTGTTAAATTGCATGAACTCATTCCATGCCAAGAGCCAAGGGGAACTGTTGGGCACCTTGGTTGCTAATTTATGCATCCCCAATATTGTCTGTTTGGTTGGTAAGGTCGGATGAGATTGTCGAGTTTCAGACACGTTGTGACAACAAGAGCTCCCTGCCTGCAGAGCGATGGTCCTTCCTGAGTTCCAGTGCCTCATCCTTTATTTTGTAAGTGCCTGCTCTACTAATGGTCAGTCAGGTCTTGTGCCTCAAGTAGGGTGCTGCTTACTGCACCCTCACCAAAGAATCTTGAACACCCCCAGATGGCTTCTATTTCCCCTAACGCCCCCTTAGGATATGTAACTACCCCCTTTGGGGGCAGTACTGTTCATCATTGCACTAGATAAGCCGAAGGGCTCATTCCTGTACTGCAGAAGTGACTCTGACTCTAATTTTCAGTCACCGTTAAAAATAATTGATAGAGACATTCCTAAACTATTAGAGATCACACTCATGGCTTCAAAGGCTGGGGAAGTTTCGACTTCAGATTGGCCCAGTGTCAATGGTTTCTTGGGGAGTGGCCCCTCAATACAACTTCCAGAGGTCCTGATGCCTCTAAAGTGAGGCTGCTGGTGTCTGCAGAGTTTTGTCACAGTGAGGTTGGCTTTCTGTGCCAGAACAAGGAAGGTGGATATTCTTTATCTTAACTTATTCTACTTTTTCATGTTTTGTACTATACTGCTGCCACAAAAGAACATCTTTCATGACATACAGTGCTGTACAAAAGTTTTAGGGAATATATATATATATCCTGGGTGCTCAAGACTTTTACACAGTACTGCCGTAATCTTAGGTATTGCATTGCACTGCTGCCACAGAAAAAAACAAATTTCATGACATATGTGAGTGATGATAAACCTGATTCTAGTCTAGTTCAGTGATTTCCAACATAAAAGGTACTGCCCCCCCAAAGGGGCGGTTACGAGTCCTAAGGGGTCTCTTTTGTGGGCTGAGAGTGGGAAGGGGGAAGGGAGAGGGGAGGGAGGAGGAAGTATCAGAGTAACATTCTGTAATCAGATGGTCTTGCCTGGTGTCTCAGGGCTGGGTGTGTCTGCACCTGTGCCATTCCCCCGGCCCCTGGCACTCCTTTTCCGCCACCTGTTCCACACCCCTCCCACAGCACTCCACCCTCGCCATTCCCAACACCCGTTGCTCCCGCTGGATTTACAGACTCACGCTCCGCTCCGCGTTGACAAATACAGTACTGTGCAAAAGTCTTAGGCCCCCTAGCTGTACATATGTGCCCAAGACGCTTGCACAGTACTGTAACAGTGAAATGCGTCGAAAACGTCAATGACCAACACAGTCCGAGGAAATTGGAATCGGTTTATATTTGTCCATTCAGCGATTGTCAGAATCAGAATCAGGTTCAATGTCACTGACATATGCCGTGAAATTTGTTGTTTTGCAACGGCAGTACAGTGCAATACATAAAATATAAAATATACTATAAATTACAGTAAGACAAATAAATAAGTCGTGCAAAAAGAGAGCAACAATAGTGTTCATGGGCTCGTTCAGAAATCTGATGGTGGAGGGGAAGAAGCTGTTTCTAAAACATTGAGTGTGTGTCTTCAGGCTCCTGTATCTGCTCAGTGATGGTAGTGATGAGAAGAAGGCATTGCCTGATAAAAGATGTCCTGGATTGTGGACAAGCTGGTGCCCATGTTGGAACTGGCTAAGTTTGCAACCCTCTGCAGCTTTTTCTGATGCTCTGCATTGGCCCTTCCATACCAGACGGTGATGCAGATCAAGTCATTACACATCGATGTAGTGCAAGGTAAACCAATAACAAAATGCAGAATAAAGTGCAATAGCTACAGAGAATGTGAAGCACAGGTAGACAATAAAGGTAGATTATGAGGTCAAGATCAAAATGAGCAAGAATCATTGCTGACAATCAGTATTGGGGAGAGTCCAGAGGAGGTTCACGGGAGTGATTCTAGGAATGAAAGGGTTACCACGTGAAGAGAATTTGATAGCTCTGGGCCTGTACTCTCTGGAGTTCAGAAGAATGAAGGGAGACCTCACTGAAACCTGTCGAATATTGAAAAGCCTAGAGAGAGTGGATGGGGAATGGATGTTCCCTATAGTGAGGGAGTCTAGGACCAGAGGGCACAGCCTTCAGAATAGAGGGACTTCCAGTTAGAACAAAAATGAGGAGGAATTTCTTTAGCCAGAGTGTGGTGAATTTTTGGAATTCATTGCCATAGATGTGCAGACTAAATTATTGGGTATATTTAAAGTTGATTGCTCCTGGAGTCAAATGGAGGATGAGTTTTCCGGCACTTGTCTGCACTGAACCTATATTGGTTTAATGGTTCTTGATTAGTCACGGTGTCAAAGGTCACAGGGAGAAGCCAAAAAATGGGGATAAGAGGGATAATTATTCAGCCATGATTGAATTACAGAGAAGACTCGATTGGCCAAATGGCCTAGTTCTAATCCTATGTTGTATGGTCGAATGGTTAAAACTTCCCTTCATGTATCTATCTGTGCATTTGGGAACATTCAGAGGTTGGCATCAAGTTATTCAACTGCTTAATGCAGTCAAAAAATAAATATTGTAATTGGAAGAGAAGAGGGTGACAGAGCTCGATCTGAAATGTTGTGACTCAGATGCACGTAAATACACTATAGGACACATACACAGAACTAAAGAGCATGGGTTCAAATAAAAAATGAGCTTTGAAAGATGACACTGACCACCTAATTGTCATATTTCATTGATTCTATAGTATTTCTTTGTTCGACTGTGAATGTCTGTAATAAAATGAATTTCAGGGTAGAATATAGTGACATATACATACTTTGATAATAAAGTTACTTTGAACTTTGAAATAACCATACAGACTACTGTGCCACTAAGAACAGTCAGGTATCCTGCCACTGAGAGCTGGAAGGGCTCCCTCGAAGGGCTTGTTGGAGAAGTACACCTTCACTCATTGTGTCCAGACTGAGTCCTCATTCCTGACAGCTTCCAGGTCATTATCATCATCATCATTCTGTGCTGTGTCATATGGCACAGGCAATCATGGTGCCTCTACCACAACTCCTGGCAGCACGCTCCATGCATTCACCACCCTCTGTAAAAAAAAATGACTTCTGACATTCCTCCAATCACCTTAAAATTATGCCTCCTTGTATTAATCATTTCCACGCTGGAAAAAAGTCTCTGGCCATCCACTCAATTTATGCCTCTTATCTTATTGACTATGCCCACAAGAAAATGAATCTTAGTGTTATATACGGTGAATGTATGTACTTTGATAATAAATTTACTTTGAACTTCTCCTCTACCTCTCACCTTCCTTTGTTCCAAAGAGAAAAGCACTAGCTCGCTCGACCTATCTAATTGGTGAAGATAAAATGAATAAAGGGTGTCTAACTCTAATGGACAGATTGCTTATCATTTCTTTCAGAGTGGATAATTGAAACCTTGCCAAAATTTGCCATCGACAGCACAAGAGGTTTTCTTTTGAAGGATGAACATTGGACTGGTTATGGCCTATAGTTCCTGTAACTTTATATTCTTAAACAAAAAGCAACCAAGAAAACTGCTACTCCTCAATCTCTCTCTGAAGTCACTGAGCTTGGCTGGGAACTGTAAACACTGTGCGTGAGTTCAAAGTGATGGGTTGGTTTCATATGCTGCGCATGTTGAGTTTTGACGAACTGAGTATATACATGCTCAAGTCACAGCAAGTGGCTGCAACTCAGCAAAGCTTGTACGTTTACTAACTCAGCACTTTGCATACTCAATTGCACATTTACCAGTTATATCACATGTTCGATAACTTCGCTCCATGTCACTGGCGGCTTTGAGGAGCTGAAACTGATGACTGTTGGCTAAATCATTGTTAGATCTTGCACAACATCTGCGCCCTGATCACTCAGCTCTCACTAATGACAGTCACATGCAACACCAGCATCTGCCTCCACTGTGATCTAATATTATCTGTTTCAAAGCATCTCAGCAGAGGAAGATCTATTAGTGGTGTCTATATCAAAGTTCTAAGTACATTTATCATCAAAGAATGTATAAATTATACATCCTTGAGATTTGTCTGCTTACAGGCAGCCACAAAACAAGAAACCAGAAAGAACCAAATCTAAAATGAAGACCAACACCCCATGTGCAGAGAGAAAAAAAAATCATGCAAACAATAAAGCAAGCATCATCATTCAGAATTAAATTGAGTACATAAACCCGAAGCCAGGAGCAGCGGAGTACGCCCATAGCTTCAGTCTCAGTTCATCACAGAAAGGAAGTTATAGACCAGTTAGCCTGGCCTCAGTGGTTGGGAAGATGTTAGAGTCAATTGTTAAGGATGAGGATATGGAGTACTTGGTGACACAGGACAAGATAGGACTAAGTCAGCATGATTTCCTTAAGGGAAAGTCTTGCCTGACAAACCTGTTGGAATTCTTTGAGGAGATTACACGTAGGATAGATAAAGGGAATGCAGTAGATGTTGTAGATTTGGACTTTCAGAAGGCTTTTGACAAGGTGCCACACCTGAGGCTGCTTACCAAGTTAAGAGCCCATGGTGTTACAAGAAAGTTACTGGCATGGTTAGAGAATTGGCTGATTGGTAGGAGGCAGTGAGTGGGAATAAAAGGATCCTTTTCTAGTGGGCTGCCAGTAACTAGTGGTGTTCCGCAGGGGCTGGTGTTGGGACCGCTTCTTTTTGTGCTGTATATTAGTGATTTAAATGATGGAACAGAAGGCTTTATTGCCAAGTTTGCAGATGATATGAAGATTGGTGGAGGGGCAGGTAGTGTTGAGGAAACAGGTAGGCTGCAGAAAGACTTAGACAAATTAGGAGAATGGGCATGAAACTGGCAAATGAAATACAATGTTGGAAAAAGCAAGGTCGTGCACTTTAGTAGACGAAATAAATGTGCAAACGGTTTTCTAAATGGGGAGAAAATCCAAAAATCTGAGATGCAAAGGGACTTGAGAGTTCTTGTGCAGAACATCCTAAAGGTTAACTTGCAGGTAGAGTCAGTGGTGAGGAAGGCAAATGCAATGTTCGCATTCACTTCAAGAGGTCTAGAATATAAGAGCAGGGATGTGATGCTGAGGCTTTTTAAGGCACTTGTGAGGCCTCACCTTGATTATTATAAACTATTTCATCTAAGAAAAGATGTGCTGGCATTGGAGAGGGTTCAGAGGAGGTTCACAAGGATGATTCTGGGAATGAAAGTGTCATCATATGAGGAATGTTTGATAGCTCTGGGCCTGTACTCACTGGAATTTAGAAGGATGAGGGGGTACTCACTGAAATGTTGAATGTTGAAAGACCAAGATAGAGGAGATATGGAAAGGATGTTCCCCTGTTGGGGAGTCTAGGGCAAGAGGGCTCAGCCTCAGGATAGAGGGGTGTCCATTTAAAGCAGAGATGTGAAAAAATTTCTTCAGCCAGAGGATGGTGAATTGGTGGAATTTTTTTTACCACAGGCAGCTGTGGAGGCCAGGTTGTTGGGTGTATTTAAGGCAGAGATTGATAGGTTCTTGATTGGCCATGGTATGAAAGGTTACGGGGAGAAGTCCGGGGAGTGGGGCTGAGGAGGGGAAAAATGGATCAGCCATGATTGAATGGCAGAGCAGACTTGATGGGCCAAATGGACTAATTCTGCTCCCATGTCTTATGGTCTTATAATGCCTCATCGGGTTCAATTCCTGCTGCTGTCTGTAAGGAGTTTTCCCTATGATCACGTGGGCTCGCTAGTGACGTTCTGCATTCCTACCACGTTCCAAAGATGTACAGGTTAGTGTTAGTAAGCTGTGCTGGCGTCAGAAGCATGGCGACACTGCAGGCTGCTCCCAGCACATCCTTGAACTGTGTTAGCTATTGACACAAACACAACACTTTTCACTACGTATTAAGAAGATGGCATCAAGGAACAACGCGACCAAGGGTGACATCCCCCAGGTGCCTTGTGAAACTACTTCTTTCACTTTTATGTCTTCTTTTTCTTTCAAATGTGCTCCTGCTTTCATTGGAGCCCACTGTCTACATTTTGATGGTGTGCTTTCGAGCCAATTGAGCGATCTGGCGCTTTGCTGTCTCCGAGGGGTCTTTGTGTGGTTCGAACAAGTGTGTGGCCTGGAGCAGTGTGCGAGCCCATGATCGACTCTATTCTTGCTGACCTTGCCGATTAAAGCATCGAGGAAGATTGAAATCACGTGGAAGCGAGCAGAAAGCGAGCAGAGGCGTACAGCGCTCTCTGCCTGCGGGCAACCAGCCTCCGTCACCCTCTCACTCACTGCTCCCGGAGGAGGTGCCTGTGTTCAAACAGTCTCTGTCCCGCTTTCTGATGCTGCTCCCGCTCGAAGTTGCCGGAGGATGGTACCGGCGACCGGATTCTCGGTTAAGGTTTCATCGATGCGGTTTGTACTAGACTCTGTAGTTCACGTTATGATGTGTTTCTCTTTGCTCCTTTTTGTTGCTATTTTGTGTGATTTTGATCGGGGCAAACTGACTCTATGGCCTGCAGTCAACGAGTGACACCATGCTGGATAGAACTAAACTCAGCTGAACTGAATATGCCTGGACTGTTTTAATAACTTGTGGTTCGTTTTTAAAAAATATTCTGTGTTTTTTGCTCATTTTTTACCTTTTGTGTGATTTGTTCTATTTTTGCGTGCTGGGGGCTCAATGCTTTCCTTTGAACAGATTCTATGGTTTTCTTTGTTTTGTGTCTGTCTGTGGGAAGGTGAAACCCAGGGTTGTATACTGCAAACATACTTTTATTATAAATGTACTCTGAATCTTGGAAAGAATGAATCTTTCACATTTTGGTGTACAGGTGAGAAATAAAGCTATTTTTTAAATCCTTCTTTTAACCTTACAAATAATGCAGAAATAGAATAATTGTGTTGCTCACTTAGAAATCCAGGAGATTATATTAACCCTGTGTGCTTAGCTCAATTGCTAGAGCACCAGAATATTAATCTGAGGGTCCAGAGTGCAAATCCCTGCTCAGTCAAAACTTTTGAACACGAGATTTAAACCCATATTTAGCTGAGTATTTGATTTCTAATGCAATTAGTTTGGCACAGCATTGTGGGCTGAATAGCCTGTTCCTGTGCTAAACTGTTCTATACTCACAATCTGACTCTAAATTCCACCTAAAATAACTCCGCGCGTGACCCAGTTCAAGAGTAATCGAGATGAATTAAGCCCCACACCCTACTGGGGTATAGTGTACCACCTGCAGCTCACCAGAGTCCTCTATCCTGGGCCTGTCCCCAGTTGTAGGCTATCTTCTTAGATCCTTCCTCTCCCAGGGATAAGGTCTTGAAACCCTCTGTTGGAGTTTCTGTAGCTCTGGGTTTTTACGGGAAGAAGTCTCTAGCTCCATGTCCAACCCTCCTCCTTTTGCAGCCAGACTTGTGACCATCCATGGGGGAGTTCAAACACAATTGGATTAATCAATAAAAGCTGACCGGCTGATGTCCAGATCTGTGAATGAAGAAATAAAAATTAACCACTAACAACATTAGAGATAGAGTCCCATTACTGACTAACACATTCGGAAAGGAATATAAATATGATGAGACCTTACAATCTCCCAAAGTTCATAAAATGAATCTGTGTACTATTTCCTAATTAGGGGCTTTACCTGCCAAGGAGGTTTGAATAGCTTTCTCCATGGATTAGATAGAGGGAATGTGGAGAGGATGTTTCCTTTAACGGGGGAGCATAGAACATAGAATAGTACAGCACAGTACAGGCCCTTCAGCCCACAATGTTGTGCCGACCCTCAAACCCTGCCTCCCATATAAATCCCCATCTTAGATTCCTCCATATACCTGTCTAGTAGTCTCTTAAACTTCACTAGTGTATCTGCCTCCACCACTGACTCAGGCAGTGCATTCCACGCACCAACCACTCTCTGAGTAAAAAACCTTCCTCTAATATCCCCCTTGAACTTCCCACCCCTTACCTTAAAGCCATGTCCTCTTGTATTGAGCAGTGGTGCCCTGGGGAAGAGGCGCTGGCTGTCCACTCTATCTATTCCTCTTAATATCTTGTACACCTCTATCATGTCTCCTCTCATCCTCCTTCTCTCCAAAGAGTAAAGCCCTAGCTCCCTTAATCTCTGATCATAAGGCATACTTTCTAAAACAGGCAGCATCCTGGTAAATCTCCTCTGTACCCTTTCCAATGCTTCCACATCCTTCCTATAGTGAGGTGACCAGAACTGGACACAATACTTCAAGTGTGGCCTAACCAGAGTTTTATAGAGCTGCATCATTACATCACGACTCTTAAACTCCATCCCTCGACTTATGAAAGCTAACACCCCATAAGCTTTCTTAACTACCCTATCCACCTGTGAGGCAACTTTCAGGGATCTGTGGACATGTCCAGAGGGCACAGCCTCAAGGTGCAAGGATGTCCATTTAGAAAAGAGATGAGGAGGAATTGCCTTAACCAGAAATCACAAGAAAAACATAGATTATACACAATTTTTACAAAAAAAAAGGGAGAAAAAGCATCCATTTTAGTACAAAGTTGTCAAAGCAGTAATAATGTTGCTGAAATGTAGTGATTAGGATTTTCCTGGTTCAGGAACCAAATATTTAAAGGGAAGGAGCTGTTCTTGAACTTGGCGGTGTGGAAATTCAGGCGTCTGTATCTCCAGATGAGGGGTCTCAGCTTGAAATGTCAACTGTTTTCTTATTTCCATATTTGTTGCCTGACCTGCTGAGTTCCTCCAGCATTCTGTATGTGTTGCTCTGGACTTCCAGCATCTGCAGAACCTCCTGCACTTCTGTACCCCTGCCTGATGGTAGCTGTGAGAAGATGGCATGGCCTGGCTGGTGAAACTCTCTGATTTTGGGTGGCGCATCCTTGGTTTCTTCAGGACTCTGTCTTAGCACAAGAAATTGGAAATGAACAGAGGGTAAAAACTGATATTAATGTTAATAGTTCTTCGGAACAGAGTTTCTTTCTCTGTTGCCCATCATTCACTGTAAGTGCAAGACTTTCATTCAGGTACTGGTGCCTTTTGACAACGTGGACAACAGACAATCAGCAGGTGACACTCAGAGGGTTGAGAAGCATTGACAGTAATTCTATTCCATCCCCACAGATGCTGCTGAGTTCCTCCAGCAGATTGTTTGTTGCTCCAGATTCCAGCATCTTCAATCTCCTGTCTCTCAGTATGAGCATAATGTTTAAGTAGTAACTTAGTAAATAATAGTGGAAAATTTGTCATTTTAGGATACTGCAACTGAATGCAATTGTGTCTTGCTCCACACACTTCAAAGTCAAATTAAATTTATAATCAAAGTACGTACAGTAGTGTGCAAAAATATTCGACACCCTAGACATTTTATCTGGTTTTAGATGGTATGGCCTGCACAGAGCCCTGATCCCAACATCATTGAGTTTCGTCTGGGATTACCTGGAGAGACAGAAGCAAGTGAGACAGGCAAGTCTGCAGAAGAACTCTGGCAAGTTCTCCAAGATGCTTGGAACAACCTTCCAGCCGATTTTCTTATAAAACTGTATGACCGTGTACCCAAGAGAACTGATGCCACTTTAAAGGTGGTTGTAACAAATATTGATTTGGTTCACTTGTTCACTGTTTACTGTAGTTGGTGAGGTGGAGATACTGTACGTCTCTACCAAAGGAGATGCAAGGTGCTCCTTCCCTCCGCTAGCCTGCAGGTCACAGTTGAACAAGGTGCAGCACCTGCTTAGCCCCTTGATCAGGGTCATCTGAAGAATTGGGAAGAGGTGGTGGATGGTTATATGAGCAGCTGGTGCATATCACTGGTCCTGGATATGTGACCACTGACACCAGGCAGATAATCGCTGAAGGGTATTGATAATGTCTGGGGTCACCTGACTTGTAAAGACTCTGCAATGGCAAACTGTTCTGTAGAAAAATTTCCCTAGAACAATCATATTCATGACACCATGATCGCCTGCGTCATACGACACAGCACGTAATGATGATGGTGATGGTGACTGCTTACTTCTCTTCAGAGTAAATTTTTGATATTTAGAAACTTTTCATTTCATTATTTTTTTGAAGCATCTTCACTTTACAGGATTTTTTACATGTCAAAGAATTGCACAATACTGAATATGCTTGTCATCATATACTACCCTGACATTCATTTTCTTGCAGGCATTCACAATAGAACAGAGGAATGCAATAGAATCAATGGGAAACTACACACAAAGATTGACAAACATCTACGTGCACAAGAAGATAAATTGTGGACCTGAACAAAAACAAATAAGTCAATAAATAAAGCTGAGAACATAAGTTGTAGAGTCCTTCGAAGTGAGTCCAGAAGTTGCGGAAACTGTTCAGTGTTGAGGTGAGTGAAGTTATCCATGCTGGTTCAGGAGCCTGATGGTTGTAGGGTCATTACTGTTTCTGAATCTGAAGGTGTGTAGGACCTAAGGCTTCTGTGCCTCCTTCCTAATGGCAGAAGTGAGAAGAGAGTATGGCCTAGACGATGGGGGTCCTTGATGATGGATGTTGCTTTCTTGCTGGGGAGGGCTTTGCCTGTGACGGACAATTATGTTTTCAGAGAGCCATTCACTGTGATCCTGAAAGAGGGCTGTAATGAGCTTGTCAGTGCCCTACAGCAGTCTGTTCTCCAATTAGTTTCAGTAGGGCAGCAGTGATCTGGCACTGAACAGGTCTTTGTGACTCACTTCTTCACTTGAGACCTCGGCTAATGATGAAGCTGTAATGAAAGCTTTGGTTCCACTCTTTTTGAAACAACCATTTTCATTCAGGATAAATTCTTTTGGTTACTCTGCATTGACCTCAGCTGCATATTAACCTACATATTAATGATCACTTGGGCAAAAATGTGATGAATCCCCTCCCACCCATTGCAGCCTGCTATTCCCATTATTTTACTGCCAAGCATTGCCGGTGATGCCAGTGCCTTGTAAAATCCGGCACAAAATTGCCATTGTTGTGCTTTGCTCCAAGACTGACCCCTGACACATTTAATATCAATCAGCTCATGGTTAACTGCACCCTTGTTTAATTCAGCACGGCACGGTACCCACAGGACATTTTCATCAACTGCCATAAATTCAGGTTAATACTGTTCCAACAAACTGACATTTATACTTTTTAAAAATATTTCTCATCGTGCACACCAACTGCATTACGATTTCTGCTTGTGTCCTAGCGCAGCGATCCACGCTACGACTGCTAATGTAATATATTGCTGACTTAATTGAATATAAAATAGATTTATGTTTGTTGCACCCATTAGCTTATAATTAATTATGTGTCTGCGGGGTTTTAACAGTTGCTTTCCTGTTCTGCACACTACAAACTTTGACTTGTCAGTGCAATGCTTTACTTATTATGGGTCTGACACCTCTATAAACAGAGATCCGAACATTGACATTCCAGCACTATGCCCTCAACTGTTTGCACGATGGAATGCCCATGATGTCAGAGTCACCTGTGATCACCAGCAGGTGGAAATGACACAGATCTTGGTCATAATGAAAACATTCAGAAAAATGTTGTATATTACACCGAGAGAAGGAGACTTAAAGTCAGTTTAATGCAGGGGTTCCCAACCTGGGGGTTCATGAACCCCTTGCTTAATGGCATTGGTCCATGCCATAAAAAAAGTTTAAAAGGTTATGATTAACTTAACCTGCTCCTTTTTAATTTACAGCATATGACATCGGAGCAGAATTAGGCTATTCAGCCCATCAAGTCTTCTCCGCTGTTGCGAGCAGTTTCAAACTCCTGAGAGCTCACATCTCACACAACCTCTCATGGTCCCAGAGCACGTTCTACACAATCAGGAACATTCACCAATGCCTGATCTCTCTGAGAAGGCTGAAGAGAGCTGGACTCTGCACGTCCATGCTCATGTCCTCCTACGGATGCGCAGCAGAGAGCCTCAAACATGCTGCATCACTGCCTGGTACGGAAACTGCACCGTGGCGGACAGCAAGGCTCTACAATGGGTAGTCAAAGCTGTCCAATGCATCACTGGCACCATCCTACCCACCATTGAGGACATATATACAAAAAGCTGCCGGAAAAGGGCCAGTAACATCATGAAGGACCCCACCCACCCTGCTCATGGACTGATTGTCCCTCTCCCATCAGGGAGGAGGTTATATAACATCTACACCAGGACTACCAGACTCAAAAAACCATTACTTCCCCCAAACAGTAAGGCTGATCAACACCTCCACCCGACAACTCTGATAATAATAAATGAACCTTGAATTATTTTGTTCTCCTTTACACTTGTGTAGTGGAAATGACATTAAACAGTCTAGAATCTTGAATCTTTTTGATTCCTAGAGAATTTTGTTTGTTGACTTTTGATTCCTAGGGATGCTGAGCTACATCCTGGGATGTGCTGGGACACATCATCAGTGATGTAACCTGGGGTCATTGGGTATTTCAAGTCTTTCAACATCACACATCCTTTCCCTGGTGACCCACCCAGGGTGGATCAGGCCCTGGCTTGTGTCTCAGCAGGATTGGTCCACGGGTCACACCTCTTGATTCACGGCCTCTGTGATGGTCCTGCTCGCACCCCGTAACGCCAAGGAGAGAGTAGGTTCTGCAGAGTGAGCAGCCAGCAAAACCTCTACACCCCACCTCTACAGGCTCGCATTGTGCCCTCCACTGCAGCTCCATCTTTTCTGTGTGGGCGACCTGTTGGTTTTTTGTGTGTCAGAGATGGGGTTGGGGGTTTGATGTTATTGTCTCTGTTTTTTTGTGAGGGAGAGGTTGGGGGTTTGGGGTAGGTGAGCTTTTCTTTTTCATGCCGGTGGGGGGGAGGCGGGGTGATTTGATTGTTTTTCTTTCAACAAATCTCATGGCTGTTCTGTATTTCATGGCTATGTGTATTGTGCATGCATACTTTGACAATTCTTTATACTTTATACTTTATTGTCACCAAACAATTGATACTAGAATGTACAATCATCACAGCGATATTTGATTCTGCACTTCCCGCTCCCTGGATTACAAATATTAAATATTAAAAATAGTAAAAATTAGTAAATATTTAAAAATTAAATTACAAATCATAAATAGAAAATAGAAAAATGGAAAGTAAGGTCGTGCAAAAAAAAACCGAGAGGCAGGTCCAGATATTTGGAGGGTACGGCCCAGATCCGGGTCAGGATCCGTTCAGCAGTCTTATCACAGCTGGAAAGAAGCTGTTCCCAAATCTGGCCGTACGAGCCTTCAAGCTCCTGAGCCTTCTCCTGGAGGGAAGAGGGACGAAAAGTGTGTGGGCTGGGTGGGTCGTGTCCTTGATTATCCTGGCAGCACTGCTCCAACAGTATGCGGTGTAAAGTGAGTCCAAGGACGAAAGATTGGTTTGTGTGATGTGCTGTGCCATGTTCACGATCTTCTGCAGCTTCTTTCGGTCTTGGACAGGACAACTTCCATACCAGGTTGTGATGCACCCTAGAAGAATGCTTTCTACGGTGCATCTATAAAAATTAATGACAGTTTTAGGGGACAGGCCAAGTTTCTTTAGTTTTCTCAGGAAGTAAAGGCGCTGGTGGGCCTTCTTGGCAGTGAACTCTGCTTGGTTGGACCAAGTCAGGTCATTTGTGATATTGACCCCGAGGAACTTAAAGCTTTGACCTGTTCCACTTGCGCACCACCGATGTAAATTGGGTCGTGCGGTCCGCTACTCCTTCTGAGGTCAACAACCAATTCCTTCCTCTTGCTGACGTTGAGGGATAAGTTATTGTCTTCGCACCATACCACCAGGTTCTTAATTTCCTCTCTGTACTCAAACTCATCATTACCCGAGATACGGCCTACAATTGTTGTGTCATCAGCAAACTTATATATTGAGTTTGATGGAAACTTGGCTACACAATCATGGGTGTACAGAGAGTACAGCAGGGGGCTGAGTACACAGCCTTGTGGGGCACCAGTGCTCAGAGTGATTGTAGAGGAGAGCTCGTCCCCTATTTTTACAGCCTGGGTTCTGTCTGTGAGGAAGTTGAATATCCAGCTGCTGATCTGAGTGCTAAGGCCCAGGTTCTGGAGCTTAGGAATCAGTTTATTTGGAATGATGGTGTTAAAGACAGAGCTGTAGTCAATGAAAAGGAGCCTTACATATGCATCTTTATTCTCCAGGTGTTCTAAGGAGGAATGTAGGGCCAGAGAGATGGCATCTGCCGTTGACCTGTTGCTCCGGTAGGCGAATTGCAAAGCGTCGAGGTTGACCGGTAGGCTGTGGTTGATGTGTGCCATAACCAATCTCTCAAAGCACTTCACAGCAATTGATGTCAGAGCCACAGGTCGATAGTCATTCAGGCATGCCACCTTGCTCTTCTTCGGTACTGGGATTATCGTTGCCTTCTTAAAACACGAGGGGATCTTAGACTGAAGCAAGGAGCTGTTAAAGATGTCAGCAAACACTCCAGCTAGCTCGCTTGCACAGGCCCGGAGACCCGTCCTGGGACGCCATCTGGGCCCGTCGCCTTCCTTGGATTTATCTTCAGGAAGGCTCTTCTAACGTCCTCCTCGGTGACGATGAATCTCGATGCCACCAGGTCCGGTTCATCCAGAGGGGGTGGGACGCTCCTCTTCTGTTCGAATCTTGCGCAGAATACGTCAAGTTCGTCAGGAAGAGAAGCGCCACAGTTACTGATATTCCCAGCCTTTTCTTTGTGCCCAGTGATCTCATTTAGACCCTGCCATAGTCCACCGACATCCCTCTGGTTAGCCTGGGCTTCCAACTTGGCTCGATATTGCCTCTTGGTGCCCTTAATGGCTTTCCAGAGTTCACGCCTGGATTCCGTGTAGCGACTGGTATCTCCAGACCTAAAAGCCGCAGCTCTAGCCTTTAAAAGGGACTAGACCTCATAATTCATCCAAGGTTTCTGGTTAGGGAATACCTGGATCGTCTTGCAAGACACACAGTCCTCCGTGCATTTCCAAATAAAGTCCGTGACAGCTGAGGCATACTCATCGAGGTTAGCTGCCGAGTCCTTGAATACTAACCAGTCCACCGATACAAAGCAGTCACGGAGGACCTCATCCGTTTCCTCCGTCCAACGCGCCACTACTTTTGACACTGTGATCTCCCGCTTCAGTTTCTGTTTGTGAGCCGGGAGGAGGAGTACGGACTGATAGTCTGATTTTCCGAAGTGAGGTCGTGGGACGGAACGGTAGGCATCTTTGACTGCTGTGTAGCAGTGGTCAAGTATATTCGGGCCTGTAGTGGGGCAGGAGACATGTTGGTATAACTTTGGCAGCGCCTTTCTGAGGTTGGCCTGGTTAAAGTCCCTGGCTGTAATGAGCAAAGCCTCCGGATACCTAGTCTCAAGTTCACTGATGTTGGCATACAGTATGTTCAGAGCACACACCATGTCCGCCTGCGGGGGAATGTAGACCGCTATCAGTATGACCGAGGTGAATTCCCGTGGCAGATGGTAGGGATGGCACTTCACCGACAGGTGTTCCAGGTCTGGGCTGCAGGAGCTTGTCAGTGCCACTGTGTCCGAGCACCACGCAGTGTTGATCAGTAGACAGACACCACCTCCCCTTGTCTTGCCCAAAGATGCCGTGTGGTCCATGCGATGGATCGAAAATCCCTCCGGTCGGATGGCACAGTCGGGGATGGCAGGGGAGAGCCAGGTCTCGGTGAAACAGAATACACAGCAGTTCCTCATCTCCCTGCAGTAGGTGAGTCTCCCGTTAAGATCATCCACCTTGTTCTCTATGGCTTGCACATTAGCTAGTAGGATGGTGGGCATAGGGACCCTGAAGCCCCTCAGCTTCAATCTGACCAGCAGCCCAGCTCTTTTCCCATGCTTCCTCAGTAAATAGTGCATCTTTCCAGGTTTCCATCGATGCAGTGTGTTGTTGTCAGCTCTAAAGTAAACCTTTGAATCTTTGAACCCCGTCTCTGCATTGCTCTACCAACTCCTGGTATTTAGCTATCTTGCACTCAAATGCCTCCTGAATCTGGTCTTCCCAAGGCACTGTCAGTTCTATCATGGGAATGTCATATGCTAGTTGACTCCCTTTGTCTCAGTTACTGGAAAATGTGACAGATTCAACATTCAATCTAATAACAACAAAAAAAGAACTGTAACATCAAAGGGGAGGAGAAGATGGCGGCGTGACGCAGCGCGCGCAGCAGCTCCAAATTGATATCGTATTTGTAAGTAGGTACTGTGCACAATCCTGATTTGATGGAGACAGATGTGAGAAGCACGGAGGAACATCTGGAGAAACTTCTGAAATGCCCGCTTCGCTGCCGCTGCTGCTGTACGATCAAGAATCTCCGGAGGGGAAGGCCCCAAATCCTCGGCTTTGCCTATTGCCTGTTACCGGGGCAGGGTCGAAGCGCTCGGCAGAGATGGTGCCCGGTGCTCAGTGTCGGAGGGCTGGTCGGAGGCTCGAAGTTTTTGGACGGACTCGGAGTCGGACTGTGGTCGGGTACTTCCAGGGTGCTGCATTGGCAAGTTTGCGGCGCTGGACGTTCATGGCAGGGAGAGTTTCTCCCTTCTACCGTCTGCGTGAAAGGATGGGACTTTCGAGAGACTTTGAGACTTTTTACCGTGCTCATGGTCTGTTCTTCTATCAAATTATGGTATTGTTTGCACTGTTGTAACTATATGTTATAATTATGTGGTTTTTGTCAGTTTCCTTTTGTCTTGGTTTGTCTTGTGTTTCTGTGATATCATTCTGGAGGAACATTGTATCATTTCTTAATGCGTGCATTACTAAATGACAATAAAAGAGGACTGCGTGTCCTCATAATCTAAAAAAAAAGGTTCAGTCTGTCAGGAGGTTTACAAGTGCACTACCCCCAGTGCCCCAGCAGGCACCACTGGTGATGGTGTTTTGGGTGGGTCTGGTATTGGGGGCATGAGAGGGGTCTGTGTCCGCGTGAGAATGTCCATCCTCTTCAGGGGACCCCGACCCCTCTGCCAGCATCTCTCCCTCCGGCAAAGTCTCTGGTGGACATGCTTCCACCGTAGTCTGTCTCACAAATGGAAACTCCATGGAACTGTCTGCCTCTGAGCTGGAATCATGACACAGGCGCACATGGTCCTGATGTCTGCGGAAAACACGCCCATCAATCGGCTTAACAACATAGGAGACGGGACCACTCTGCTTAAGAATAACCCAGGTAGCCATTGCTGATTATTTCTCACACAGACATTGTCATCCGGTTTTAACTGTCTCTCTCGCGCATGTTGATCATGTCCCTCCTTCTGCTTTTCCTGCTTTCTCTCCACTTTCGCCTTCGTGTCCGGGCGCAGCAGGTCCAATCTTGACTTGGGCCTACGCCCCATCAGGATCTCTGCTGGAGTGCGGGCAGTCGTAGTCTGTGGCGTGAGGCAGTATTTAAACAGGAAACGTGAAAGCCGCATGCTAAGGGAGTCCCCTGTCATCTGCTTCAGGCCTTCCTTCACTGTCTGAACAACCCACTCAGCCAAACCATTGGAGGCTGGGTGGAAAGGGGCCGTCCAAATGTGACGAATGCCATTCTGCTCCATGAACTCACTGAACAGTTCACTGGTGAACGTCGGGCCATTATCAGTGACCAGAGTGTCAGGCAACCCATGGACTGCAAACACTTGCCTGAGTTTGTCTATGGTTGAGGGGACTGTGATGTTGCTCATGATGTGAGCTTCGATCCATTTAGAATGCGCATCTACCATGACAAGAAACATCTGCCCCATAAAAGGGCTGGCAAAATCCAAATGTAGCCTAGACCAGGGGTGGTCTGGCCACTCCCATGGGTGTGAAGGAGCTGGTGGCATATTCTGATTAGTCTGACATTGCATGCATGATTTTACCTTGTTCTCCAGATCCTGATCCACTCTTGGCCACCAAACGTAGGATCTTGCAAGGCTTTTCATTCGAGACACCCCTGAATAAGTCTCATGAATTTCCTCCACAATCTGTGAACGGCCAGGGGGAGGCACGATGACCCTCGCCCCCCCCCCAGAAAATGCAGCTATCCTGCAGACTGAGTTTTGTCTTGCGTTTGGCATAAGGCCTCAGTTCCTCTCCTTCCACAACTCTGGGCCAACCTTGTAAAAAGATAGTCTTGACTTAGGACAGGACTGGGTCCCTCTCTGTCCACTGCTTGATCTGGGTCACCTTTACAGGTATCTCTGACAGCCTCTCCAATGAAAACACAGTCTCTGGAGGCACATATGTAGTAACAGGTGTCTCAGGTAAAGGTAGTCGACACAGTGCATCAGCATTTGCATTATTTCCACCCGCTCCGTACACTGTAGTATACTGCTAGGCTGACAATGTAAGAGCCCAATTCTGTATCCTGGCTAGTGGTGGGATGCATCTAGTCTCACTGAACAGGCTCATCAGTGGTTTATGGTCCGTATAAATTGTAAATGCGCGTCCATAAAAAAGCGTTTGACCGCAAAAACAATGGCCAGACCTTCTTTGTCTAGCTGTGAATATTTCTTCTCAGCAGCTGTCAGGGTACGTGAAGCAAAACCAATAGGCTTCTCTGAATGGTCCTTCATTACATGTGAGAGAACTGCCCTGACTCCATAGGGCGAGGCAGCGCATGCCAGGGTGATCTCCTTGTCTGGGTCATAGTGAACAAGCAGCTTCGCTGAGTGGAGTTCTTTCACTTCCTTGAAAGCTTTCTCCTGCTCTTCACCCCACTGCCACTTAGTGTCATTGTGAAGCAGCTTATAGAGTGGGGTCAAAACCCTTGAGAGGTCAGGAAGAAGCCTGCCATAATAATTCACCATGCCCAAAAATGATCTGAGTTCCGTGATGGATTTAGGGCTTGGGGCCTCCTTAATAGCTCTCACTTTGTCCTCCACAGGGAAAAGCCTCTCAGCTGTGATCTTGTGTCCCAGGTAAGTCACACTCGATGCCAGGAACACACATTTTCCACGTTTCAACCACAGCCCTGCGTCTGAGAGCCTCTTCAGCACCCGTTCTAAATTAGCCAGATGCTCCACCTCCGTAGCCCCTGTGATCAAAATACCATCAGGGTACACTGCTACGTGCAGAATCCCCTGCAGCAAAGTGTCCATTGTCCTTTGGAAAATGGCAGGGCTGGACGCCACTCCAAACACCAGGCGACTGTACTTGAATAATCCCTTGTGCATATTAATTGTGACATACTCCTTTGAATCCTTGTCGAGCAGCAGCTGTTGGTAAGCGTGGCTCATGTCCAGCTTTGTGAACAGCTTACCCCCTGACAGGGTCATCCACCCATGGCAATGGGTACTCCTCCAGCCTAGAGACCTGATTCACCGTAAGCTTATAATCCCCACATATCCTCACCATTTTGTCTTCCTTCAAAGCTGAAACAATGGGAGCCGTCCACCTTGAAAACTGGACGGGCTCAATAATGCCCAGCCTCTGTAAACGTTCCAGCTCCTCCTTGACTTTGCCTTTCATGGCATAGGGCACCGACCTGGGCTTAAAAAAAAGTCGTGTAGCCTCAGGGTTGACATGGAGTTTCACTGTCACGCCCTTCAGTGTCCTTAGCTCGTCCCTGAAAACATCACTGTACCACTGCAGAATGTCCTCCGTCGTGTGCGCATACTTAATTTCATGCCAGTTTAGCTGGATTTTGCGAAGCCAATCGCAACCCAAAAGACTGGGCCCCCTGCCCTTAGCTATCACTAGCCTGGCTTCAGCCTTCTGACCCCCGGCTGAAATGTCCACATATAACACCCCTAAATGAGGTATGGGCTGCCTCGTATAGGTTCTGAGTTTGAGCTTTGACGGTCTAATGGGAGGCAGATTAGACCCCCATGTCCTCCTGTAGGTCTCCTCACTAATGACCGATGCAGTAGCCCCTGAATCAATCTCAAACTTAATGTCCTTTCCCCAACAGTGACTGTGGCATAATATGGCTTTCTTGAAAATCAACGGTGGGGTCTCCCCTGACAGGCGGCGTTGTATGCCGACATCATTAATACCGCATACTAATCTATCACGGAGCATGTCTTCTAACACTGCTCTGAAATCACAATGCTCCGACAGCTGCCGAAGCTTGGCCACAAAATTGGCCACAGACTGACCTGGCTTCCTGAAACGGCTGTGAAACTTACACCGCTGGACTATCACAGAAGGTTTCGGATTGTAGTGGTTCCCCACAAGCTTGACCAGTTCGTCATATGGAATGTCCCCCCGGTTTTCAAGGTGCGGTTAAATTCCTTATTAGCTTGTAAGTCTTTTCCCCACACACACTCAGGAGAATAGAGCGCTTCTTAGCCTCCTCAGTAATTCCATTAGCACAGAAAAAGTGTCCCAACCTTTCCTCATACTCCGGCCAGTCCTTGTTTCCTTCCAGAAATTCACTGATAGTTCTAAATGTAGCCATCTGAAATGCAAAGCTCCCATTCGAAAAATTTGCCGATACGTTCACAAAGCCAGTTCACCTCGTTGCCAAAAACATGTAGCAACTTCTACTTTGAGAAAGGCACACTCGACAACTTCATGCCAAAGAAACAACTTTATCTCGAACATCAAAACCGATATGTATATACAGAGGCTTTCACAACCAGAGCACACCAGAAGTAAAAAAAAAGGAAGTAAGACCCCCCCATTATCCTAATTAGTATTAACTTAGTTTTAATAATGCTCATATTACAACACTAACCACTACGCTACCATGCTGCCCCAATCCAGCATGATTACAGGCCCTTCCGGCCCAACGAGCCCACATGGCCTACTTACACCTATGTGACCTATTGACCTACTCACTCAAACGTCTTTGGAATGAGGGAGGAAACCGGAGCACCCGGGGGAGACCCACGCGGTCACGGGGAGAGCATGCAGCCTCCTTACAGACAGCGGCAGGAATTGAACATGGGTCACTGCTGCTGTGATAGTGCGGCGCTAACCCCTACGCTACTGTGTCACTGCTATTTTGACTCATAAATAACAACAACTTGGACTTGAGAAGCATCCACAACATGGTCACAGCATCCGAGATGGTTTCCAGAAGAACAATGAGATGAGAGTTGACGCTGGGCTGGAGGAATGCCAACATTCTCTGGGATAACATTGTCCTGGATCCCATTTAATTCCTTGAAAGCTCTGAGGAAACGTGTGGAGCAGGGACTGGAGCATTTCCTGAGCTTGCCTGTTCTTCCAGCTAGATACACATCACAATAACATCCTACTCAGTTTTTCCTTCAAGCTGCCAGTGCTCACGATGTTGGAAGAGGCACTGCATAATAACGTTTATTAAGCTCAACATGAAGTCTTAAATCAGACTGCCTATCACTGACTGAGATGACATGAATCTTGCTGTTTTGTGGCAGCAGTCCAGTGCAAAAGTTACTATAACTTACAAAAACAATTAAATAATGCAAGAAAGGAATAAAGATTTATTTTCATTTGGAGATACGGCGCTGTACAGGCCTCTTCCAGCCTGAGGAGCCGCAGCACCTTGCAACCCACCTACTTTAACCCTAGCTTAATCATGGGACAATTTACAAGGACCAATTGCCCTGCCAACCGCTATATCTTTGGACTGTGGAAGGAAACCGGAGCACCTGGAGGAAACCCACATGGTCATGGGGAGAATGGACAAAGTCCTTACAGATGGCACCAGAAATGAACTCCAAACTCTGGACTGCCTCAAGCTGTTATAGCATTGCATTAACCACCATGCCTCTGTGTTGCCCATGGTAATGGTTCATAGTACACCGTCTGTTCAGAAAATTGATGGTGGAGTGGACGACAATGTCATACAATGCCTCACAGAAATGCCAGTATTTTTCAAGTCGTGGATGAAATGGTTGGCCTGGGCAGATTCTGATCAAGGCAGAAAGAGACATATAGCAGGGACACTCTTACATTATTTCAGTTTTAATCCACTTGATGTACATCTAGTTCTGTGATAAAGCCAGTGCAAAGCTGAGTTGGGAGTGTCAGGACACCTGGGTACATTATAAACCAAGCCACAGTTTTCTTTAGCAGAGTGGACATAAGACCATATGACATAGGAACAGGATTAGGCTATTCGCCCCATCGAGTCTGCCCCACCATTCCAACTCCTGCCTTCTCCCCATAACCTTTGACGTCCTTACTAATCAAGAACCAATCAACCACTGCTTTAAATATATACAATACTTTGGCCTTCACAGCTGGCTGCGGCAATGAATTCCATAGATTAACCACCCTCTGAAATTTCCTCTCACCTCTGTTCTAAAGGGACATTCTTGTATTCTGAGTTTATACCCTGTGGTCCTAGACTTCCCCAATAAAGGAAATACCTTCTCCACATCCACTCTACATAGGGCTTCAATATTCCACCATAACTTTTTGAATATCTAATTACTGGGAAAGTAGCTCAAACTGGAGAGAGAAGTGCACAAATTTCACAGCAGCGAGCAAAGTGAATTATAAAAAGTAGGAATGAGTTGTGTTAAACTTAAGGCTATCTAAAAAAAGCAGTGTATCAGTGTGTTGACACATCTGTTTTCACAAGTGACGTGTTGGTGGTAAGTGATAAGGGACTTTTTCAAGCTGGCCTGGTTGAAGCCCCCGCAATTCTTGGAAATGCATCAGGCTGTGCCTTTTTGTGACGGTTCCTCCTGTGCCAGCCTGATGGTATGCAGGGTTCGAATGTACAGCACATCCAGGATGTCGGCGCACAACTCCTTCGGCAGATAGAATGGGCGACACTTGACCGCCAGGTGTTCCAGGTTGGAAGGTCAGGACTGAGAGAGAGCTGCACAGCTACGTCTCTACATCACAATGAGTTAACCATGACGCAAACACCTCTGCCTTTACCTGACCGCTCTTCATCCATGCAGAGGAAGGCGAAGCCCTTGCAATGAAACATTTTCCCTGGCATGAGTGAACCATGTCTTGTTTTAGGAACAGCTTCTTCCCCTCCACCATCAGATATCTGAACAGACAATTAACCCATGAACACTGTCTCATTATTTCAATCTCTTTTTGAAATATTTGTTCAATTCTTCTTTTTTATATTTCTTATTGTAACTTACAGTAGTTTGTTTACGTATTGCTGCCACAAAACAACAACTTTCATGACCTAGTTTACTGTTAATTCTGAATTTGATTCTGATGACCTATTTAGAACAACATGCTGTAACCAAACTACTTGGAAATGTTCAGACATTCTCCTAATGTAAAGGAGGTGATTGTTTCAAATGTTAGTGTCTCAGCTGAAGCCAAATACCCTTGAACTGCCTGTTCCTATCAGTGTGACTCATTTTATTACAAGCTTTTTCATTCTTGAACCAGCCTGTCCTTTCGATGTCTGCCAAGATTCCATGGGCCTGGACCAATAATCTTGTTGCAAAGCCTAACGCCCTCATTGGAAGTGAGGACACTGGGCTAACTGGTGGCCGGCGGTGCATAGGTCCGTGAATAACCACTACCATGCTTTTGGACTTCAATCTGAGTCACAGACAAAAGAGATTCTGCAGATGCTGCAAATCCAGAGTAACACACACAAAATGTTGGAGGAACTCAGCAGGTCAGGCAGCATCTATGGAGGGGAGTAAACAGTTGAATATAGTTCCAACCCAAGATCCTTCAGCAGGATTGGAAAGGAAGGGGAAAGAAACCTGAATAAGAAGGTGGGGGGAGGGGAAGGAGTACAACCTGGAATTTGAAGCCCGAGACATCGGCTGTTTAATCTCTCCGTCGATGCTGCCTGACCTGCTGAGTTCCTCCAGCACTTTGTGTGGGTTGATCTCAGCTACAATCCTTTCAAACCTGCAAATCACACTTCGGTAGCTGAGATCGTAACACTTAGCATTTTTGGAATTCCGTCACCTATTAAATAGAGTCTTTGTTTTTTCATTAGTTTTGTGTGTTTATTGAAAGCACAACTGTATGCAGCTGGAGGGAGCTGTAACGAGGACAGATGTCTCCCAGAACTTGCCCTGTTGCTCATGAAGAATGCAAGCAGATGTAAAATGATTTGAAAGTAGCTTCCAATGGTGAAGCATCGAGGCTTTTCGCTTTTCAAGACTGAGTGCATGCTATACGTCTCTGACAAGCCATAAAGTTCATGTTCATTTCTCACATCTATATTGGACCATCAGAATCAGTATCAGGTTTAATATCACCGGCATTTGCCATGAGATTTGTTAACTTTACAGCAGCACTACATACATAATAACAGAGAAAAAAATCTGTGAATTACAGTAAATATATATATAAAACAGTTAAATTAAAGAAGTAATGCAAAAAACAGAAATAAAAAAGTAGTGAGGTAGTGCTCATGGGTTCAATGTCCATTTAGGAATCGGATGGCAGAGGGGAAGAAGCTGTTCCTGAATCGTTGAGTGTGTGCCTTCAGGCTTCTGTACCTCCTACCTGGTGGTAACAATGAGAACAAGGCATGATCTGGGTGTTGGCGGTCCTTAATAATGGATGCCGCCTTCTTGAAGATGTCCTGGGTACTACGGAGGCTAGTGCCCATGATGGAGCTGACTAAGTTTACAACTCTCTGCAGCTTATTTCAATCCTGTGCAGTAGCACCCCACTCCCCCATACCAGACTGAGGATCAAGGATGAACTTCATTCGTCATAAACATTTACATGTATTAGACGTTTGTTGGTTAGTGTGCCATACAACAAAAAGAAACAACTTTCAACAATTATAATGAAAAAGCATCAGACAAAAATCAAAATTCAAGATTGTTTAATGTCATTCCCAGTAGACACGTGTAAAGGGGATTGAAATAATTGTTACTCTGATGCAGCACAGAATTAAACACAATAAGATAAAGACAAAAAAACACCAAAAAAAAACATAAGATAGCTTATATACATAGATTGATTGTATGTCCATAAAGTTATGTTAGGCACAGGAGTTCCTGTACATAAGGTGACCGATAGGAAATGATAAAGCGGGTGTGTGGAGTAAAGGTAGAAGAACAGACATGCGATAAAATGTGCATAATTACATAAATACCAGGATGCATTTTTAATGTGAACAGCATTATAAACAGTGACTTAAAGTGTTTGGAGTGCAGTGTGGTGACAGGGATCATGGATAGAGATGGGTGGGTGGGGTGGGGGGGAAACAATACATTATATATTGAGTATACAGAATGGTTGATCCTGTCCAAATGGGCAGGAGGTAACATGGTGCCTGAATGCAGGGAGGACAAGGTCCCAGCAATGGTTACATATAGGAGACACAAGGGCAATGTGCAACAAAGTTCACCTCTGCTATTCCTAGCAGACACTGAGAAGCTATATTCACAAACAGCTGCAAAAACGTTTGTGTTCCTGGCAGATATGCTTAAGTTTGGCTTAAGTGTTAGAAACTCTTCTGGCAATATTCTGGTCATTATCCTGGAGAGAGATTATGACCCAGCCATGTCTCAGGGAAGTACCAGTGGGGAGGAGCTGGCATGGAGGATGGTGTCCTAATCTAGTCCAGTGACACAATCACATAAACCCTTTTGTGAAAAAAATTGATTAGCAAGCTGTTTTCTGCTTGTTTACAAAAATGCAATATGCAGTTGAATAAATCTGATTCAAATCCAGCATTACATTGCTTCCATGGCCCCTGACACCGCTCCAACAGGTTTCTGAGTGCTGGCTTGGCTTTCTTCTTGCTCCCCAACCATTTGGCATGAACATCGATGTTACTCACTGCAGGACTGTCTCCAGATCCCCAGAGTAAGCTGGGTCAGATGGCATTCAAGGGGAGCTAAGTTGATGTTCGGAATACAGGCCATAGAGTTGCTCAGGAGAGAGTGGTGATGAAGGGTTGGGTGGGGAAGATGACATAACTCTTACTTGAAACTGGGAGACTCAATATTTTCTCAATACTTTCTGTTTTAATTTCATGCCAAATAGAGGCTGCCCAACCTGCTGAGACCCTCCAACATTTTCTGAGTTACTCTAATCACTTTGCAATAAAATTGTCTTTTTTTGTTCTAATTGTGCTTTCTTTTGTAAAATTTGTGTACAACTTGATTGATTTGCAACCAGTGGCCACTTTATTAGGTATACAGTGGCATGTAAAAGTTTGGGCACCCCAGTCAAAATTTCTGTTACTGTGAACAGCTAAGCGAGTAAAAGATGACCAGATTTCCAAAAGGCATAAAGTTAAAGATGACACATTTCTTTAATATTTTAAGCAAGGTTACTTTCTTATTTCCATCTTTTACAGTTTCAAAATAACAAAAAAGTAAAAGGGCCCGAAGCAAAAGTTTGGGCACCCTGCATGGTCAGTACTTAGTAACACCCCCTTTGGCAAGCATCACAGCTTGTAAACGCTTTCTGTAGCCAGCTAAGAGTCTTTCAATTCTTGTTTGGGGGATTTTCGCCCATTCTTCCTTGCAAAAGGCTTCTAGTTCTGTGAGATTCTCAGGCTGTCTCGCATGCACTGCTGTTTTGAGGTCTATCCACAGATTTTCGATGATGTTCAGATCGGGGGACAGTGAGGGCCATGGCAAAACCTTCAGCTTGCGCCTCTTGAGGTAGTCCATTGTGGATTTTGAGGTGTGTTTAGGTTCATTATCCTGTTGTAGAAACCATCCTCTTTTCATCATCGGCTTTTTTACAGACGGTGTGATGTTTGCTTCCAGAATTTGCTGGTATTTAATTGAATTCATTCTTCCCTCTACCAGTAAATGTTCCCCGTGCCACTGGCTGCAACACAAGCCCAAAGCATGATTGATCCACCCCCTGCTTAACAGTTGGAGAGGGGTTCTTTTCATGAAATTCTGCACCCTTTTTTCTCCAAACATACCTTTGCTCATTGCGGCCAAAAAGTTCTATTTTAACTTCATCAGCCCACAGGACTTGTTTCCAAAATGCATCAGGTTTCTTTAGATGTTCCTTTGCAAACTTCTGATGCTGAATTTTGTGGTGAGGACGCAGGAAAGGTTTTCTTCTGATGACTCTTCCATGAAGATCATATTTGTGCAGGTGTCACTGCACAGTAGAACAGTGCACCCCCACTCCAGAGTCTGCTAAATCTTCCTGAAGGTCTTTTGCAGTTAACTACGGGTTTTGATTTGCCTTTCTAGCAATCCTACAAGCAGTTCTCTCGAAAAGTTTTCTTGGTCTTCCAGACCTCAACTTGACCTCCACCGTTCCTGTCAACTGCCATTTCTTCATTACATTATGAACTGAGGAAACAGCTACCTGAAAACGCTTTGCTATCTTCTTATAGCCTTCTCCTGCTTTGTGGGAATCATTTATTTTAATTTTCAGAGTGCTAGGCAGCTGCTTAAAGGAGTCCATGGCTGCTGATTGTTGGGACAAGGTTTGAGGAGTCCGGGTATTTATAAAGCTTTGAAATTTACATCACCTGGCCTTTCCTAACGATGACTGTGAACAAGCCATAGCCCTAACAAGCTAATTAAGGTCTGAGACCTTGGTAAAAATTATCTGAGAGCTCAAATCTCTCGGGGTGCCCAAACTTTTGCATGGTGTTCCTTTCCTTTTTATCACTCTAAAATTGTACAAAACAAAAATAATACACTAATCTTGCTTAAAATGTTGAAAAGAATATTTCATCTTTAACTTCATGACTTTTGGAGATCATTTCATCTTCTACTCACTTAACTATTCACAGTAACAGAAATTTTGACCAGGGGTGCCCAAACTTTTGCATGCCACTGTATCTGTTTGTTAATGCAAATATCTGATCAGCCAATCACGTGGCCACAACTCAAAGGACTAAAGCATGCAGACATAGTCAAAAGGTTCAGTTGTTGTTCAGACTAAACATTAGAATGGGGAAAAAATGTGATCTAAGTGATTTTCACTATGGAATGATTGTTGGTGTTAGATAGGGTGGTTTGAGTATCTCAGAAATTGCTGATCTCTTGCGATTTTCATGCACAATAGTCTTCAGTGTTTGCATAAAATGGTGTGAAAAAGAGAAAAAAAAACATCCAGTGAACAGCAGTTTTATGAGTGAAAATGCTTTGTTAATGAGAGAGGTCAGAGGAGAATGGCCAGACTGGTTCAAGCTGACAGGAAGGTAACAGCAACTTGAATAATCACACGTTACAACAGTGGTGTGCAGAAGAACATCTCTGAATATACAACATGTTGAACCTTGAAATGGATGGGCTACAACAGCAGAAGACAGAAATGGGCTAAGAATAGGTCCAGAGGCAGTGATATGTTCCTTGTGTGGGCTGTGGGAAATTTGGGAGGCTGCCATCTCTCTGATAACTACATCTACATTAAGTGCATTGAGCTGCATCTCCTTAGAGACAGTATTAAGGAACTTTAGCTACAACAGGATGACCATCGGCTAATAGGGAAAAATGAGGAACTTATAGATGGGAGCTACAGGGAGGTAGCCACTCTTAGATTGCAGAAGGCAGGTAACTGGGTGACCGTTAGGAGAGGGAAAGGAATAGGCAGTCAGTGCAGGGTACCCCTATAGTAATTCCTCTCAATAATAAATATACCTCTTTGGTTACTGTTAGCGAGGTGGGGGGTGGGGCGACCTACCGGGGGCACTGATTCTGCCTCTGTGGCTCAGAAGAGATGGGGGGGAAAGATAAGTGTAGTTGTGATAGAGGATTCTATAAGTAGAGGAGCAGACAGCAGATTCTATGAATGTGAAGGAGACATCGGGATGGTATGTATCCTCCGAGGTGACAATGTCAGGATGTCTCATATTGGGTCCACAGGATTCTAAAGGGGGTGGGTGAAAAGCCAGAAGTTGTGGTTCATATTGGTATCAATGACATAGGTAGGAAAAAGGAGGAGGTTCTGCAGTCAGGAAGGAGGTATTGCAGCCTCAAGTCCCGCATCACTTGGTTAGGGAACATTTGTCACCACTCAACCATCAGGCTTTCAAGCAGAGGTGATAAATTCAATCATTCCACACTGAACTGATTCCACAACCTATTGATCTGAATTTTAAGGACTCTGAAACTCATGTCCTTGACATTTATTACCTATTTTTTTATTTTTGTTATTATTTTTTCTCTTTTTTTTGTATTTGAACAGTTTGTTATCTTTTGCACGCTGGCTGCCCATCTCTGTCGTGTGTGGTATTACATTGATTGTATTGTGTTTCTTTCTACTTACCTTCAATTAATTCATTCATTAAGTGCTGTGTCATATGACGTGGGTGATCATGGTCTTGACCATGATTGTTCTTGGCAAATTTTTCTATAGAGATGGCTTGCTATTGCCTTCTTCTGGGCAGTGTCTTTACAAGACGGGTGACCCCAGCCGCTATCAATACTCTTCAGAGGTTGTCTGCCTGGTGTCGGTGGTCGCATAACCAGGACTTGTGATCTGCACCGGCTGCTCATACGACCATCCACCTCCTGCTGCCATGGCTTCACCTGACCCTGATCGGGAGGGCTAAGCAGGTGCTACACCTTGCCCAAGGGTGACCTGCAGGCTAGTGCTTGGGAAAGAGTGCCTTACACCTCCTTTGGTGGAAATGTATCTCTACCCCGCCACCCTTTACCTTGAATATGCCATGGAAAACTAATGGCAGGGTAGTATATAGTGACATATATGTACTTCAATGATAAATATTCTTAAAAAAAACTCTGGATTCTCATCCTCCAGTTTCTACAGCTGTAACCAATGATATTGATGAGTTGGATCAAACCAAAGTTTGCTTTTCCACTCTATTCAACAGTAGTACTGTATAATAATGAACTCATTGTATGGGATCACACTGCATACCCTCCACTGATTTCATTTGGCAGCTGTGCTGCTCAAGTTACCATCCAGAAAGATCCCAGTAAATAACCCATTGTGTACTTGCCGAGATATTAATCTGAGACAAGCATCTAAGTGCTTTATTTTTCGTGTTTTAGGCTGTTGAATATTAAGAGGTGGATTTGTCCTGTCTTATTTCCAGGTAGATGAGCTGCTCTATCGCGAGCAGATGTGGAGATTGCATGAATCCTGAGCAAGTTAACATCCATCCACTTGATGGGATATTGTCCTGCATCTCATTTTCAGGCATTCAGTATCCGACATCACTGAACCAGGACAAGCAACCCTTGTACTTGGCCCTCTTTCCATCTGATACTGTGAGACTGGGATGACCTGTTTTGATTATCGGTTGAAGTATCCTTTTTAAATTTCCTTAACAGCAATTCACCGATGGATCGCAATTCGTAATGTAACTTGCAGCACAGTTTTGGGGTGGGATAGATGAGGACAGACGGACAAATTCAGTAAGTTCAGACAAGGATCAAATCTTCAAACTTGAACTGAAACAGATTGACGGGAATCATTCTCTGAAATTTTTTGAACCTGGTCCATAGCTTGCCTCATCACATTTTAAAGTTTATTTTCTTTCTTTATCTATCTCTTTATCCCTATCTATGTCTCTTATCTCTCTATCTCTTGCTATCTCTCACTAACTCTCTTATCTTTCTCTCTGTATCTCTCTATTTCTCTCTATCTCTCTTCATTTATTTATTTTCTTACTTATGTGTATATTTAGAGATACAGCTGGATATTTAGAGACCCTTCCAGCCCAACGAGCCACACCACCCAATTACACCCATGTGACTAATTACCCTACTAATCGGTACACCTTTGGACTGTGGGAGGAAACCGGGGCACCTGGGGGAAACCCACACTGTCACAGGGAGAACCTACAAACTCCTTACAGACAGCACAGGAACTTAACCCAGGTTTCCAGCGCTGCAACAGCGTTGTGCTAACCACTGTGCTATCATACCGTGATATTTTGATATCACCTGATTGCTATTCTCAACTGAATAGATATTGCCAGATTATTTTACTCAAATAAGAGTTAATCCTCTAGGTTCACTTGTGAACTTAATCGTCAAAAGTGGTTTAAGTTAACATAGGTCAGTACATCTGCAATTGCATTCATCAGTAATCCTGTCTCATAAGGTACTCAGACCCAGGGGATCTGTAACATCGTTTTGCAAGTTAATATTTATGAAAACATAATGTTAAGAATTTGAATAATTACAAAAGTGCCCTGGGAAATATGAGTAATTAACCACTCCTGATGAACCATCCGTAGTGATGAAGGGTCTTGGCCCAAAACGTTGACTGTTTATTCCTCTCCATGCATGCTGCCTGACCTGCTGAGTTCCTCCTGCAGTTTGTGTGTTACTCTGGATTTCCAGCATCTGTAGAACCTCCTGGGTTTATAATTAACTACTAACTTTCATGATCTCATCATGAGTTACTACCACCTTATTGACACTATCGCCAATTAATTTGTGACATTTGGTGAACAATAATTCTTACTTTGGTGTAAAAATGCTAAGTTTAGTTGCTATTAGCTTTTCCTGTCAGATGCTGTCAGGCTCACCTGTGGTTCTGGGGGTCTACATGCTTTGCAGAAAGGCTTATTTTGGCATGAGGTGATCCTGGTGGAATTAAACCTCAGCCAGACACTATTAAGGAACTTCTTGTTCCAGCTGACGTAACCAAGTGCTGAAGATTTCGGAATAGTTGGCACAGACCCACGTTCTACGTAATACCAACCTGCTGTATGCTAATTGAAACTCAGCTTTTCCATTGATTCATAGACTTAATATTTCTGTAAAAATCTTCATTTCCTTCCTCCAGAAACCCTGCAACCAGCAAGGTATGCCCAGGAAGGTGGAGCTATCATCAAGTCCCCTCGTAGGAACTGTAATATAGCCTCTACCTCACCCTCCTTACTTACTGCCCATTTCGACTCTGGCATTTAGGGCGCCAATGAAGGTCCTCCATTGCTGTTGGTGTTCAGGGCTTCCTTCATCATGCCAGTAGCTTTCTCTCAGTTTTCACTGCTGTCAGCCATGCGCGTTCTGGGTGGAGACTCAGGAATACCGTCGCACTCAGATGAGGGATTCTTCATTGCTGTTTCCGTAACAGTTTTGTTTGACCAGTCCGGGTTGTTAGCCCTGAGCTGAACCCCCAAACTTGGAGAACGGTGGACCACTCCTAGCCTGGCCTCTACCCTTTGACCTGTTTGGCATGGGTGACCCTACCAAGAGCAAAAGCATAAAGCCCTGACTCCAGCCAACATTGCTCCCTGGGTCACTGGGGCGCGCAAGCCTCCAAACCCAATGACAAGGTTGTGGTCCTCTTGCAGGACGTCACCTTACACCTTTACTAAAATGGAGGAAGTTGGCATATCGTGAATAGTACTCTGTCACACAGTACATTAGCTGAATGTCGACATCATGATCTAGACCTCGTACATGCCAAGTGGCAAACTGAAGACTAGGGTTTTTAGAAGTACATTATATATATGAACTCAGATGACATCATCCTAACCGTGATATTGCATGAATGTTTTAATGATTTTTTTGGCTGCTCTAATAGCTACTTATTTAGTCCCACTGGTGAAGGTAAAATATTGGTTATGAACAGCCTGCTATTAAGCCTGTTAATTAATATTAGCTGATATTAAGATACACTCAGTGGCCACTTTATTAGGTACACTCGTATGCCTACTCATTAATGCAAGTATTTAATCAGCTAATGGTCTTGCAGAAACTCAATACATAAAAGCATGCAGACATGGTCAAGAGGTTGAGTTGTTGTTCAAACATCAGAATGGGGAAGAAATGTGATCTAAATGACTTTGACTGTGGAATGAATGCTGTACCAAAAGGATTTGAGTAACTCAGAAACTGTTGATATTCTGGGATTTTCACACACAATGGGGCTCTCAAGCTAGGTCAACAGACCCCTCAGATAATTGTAGGAGTCCATGGCATAAAAAAGGTTGGACACCCCTTCTCTAGAATTTACAGAAAATGGTCCGAAAGCAAAAAAAAATCCAGTGAACGGTAGTGCCTTGTTAATGAGAGAGGTCAGAGGAGAATGGCTAGACTAGTTTAAGCTGACAGGAAGGCAACAGTAACTCAAATAACCACATGTTATGACGGTGATGTGCAGAAGAGAATCTCTGAACGCACAACACTTCAAATTTTGTAACAGAAGACCACGAACGTACACTCAATGGCCACTTTTAGATGCTGGAGATATCTAATAAAATTTTCACTTGGTATATATTCATTATCATCATTATGTGCTGTGTTGTATGACGTGGACAATTATGGTCTTTCCATGACCATGATTGTTCTTGGCAAATTTTTCTACAGAAGTGGTTTGCCATTGCCTTCTTCTGGGCAGTGTCTTTACAAGACGGGTGACCCCCAGCCATTATCAATACTCCTCAGAGATTGTCTGTCTGGCGTCAGTGGTCACATAACCAGAACTTGTGATCTGCACCGGCTGCTCAGACGACCATCCACCACCTGCTCCCATGGCTTTACGTGACCCTGACAGGGGGGCTAAGCAGGCGCTACACCTTGCCCAAGGGTGACCAGCAGGCTAGTGGGAGGAAGGAGTGCCTCTAGCATTTTGTGTCTGTTGCTTGGATTTCCAGCATTTGTAGATTGTCTCTTGTTTGTGATTGAACACTACCTCACTACTTTTTTTTCTCCTTTTGCACTACTTATTTAATTTAAATATACTTCTCATGGTAATTTACAGTTTTTGTTATTATGTGAAACACTCTGGTTTCCTCAGCTGCGTAAATCTAGGGAAGACAATCTCCAGCCCTGCCAAACGTGTCAGATTGAGGTGTGAGCCCTCCCCAAATCCCCGTTTGTGTGGATGTTGTGGAACTCGCTACCCTGGTACAAATTAATGCCACAAAATAACAGACAGTGCACTGCATATGGTTAAAGGAATTATATTTCAGGAGTGCAGTGTTATGTGTTTCACTGGAATGGGGCTGCACAAGGACATACCCGATCAAATCTTTTCCATGGACAGCTTCCAGACCGTTCGGGCTGACCGGAAGTGCATTGAGGAGGTGTAAGCGTAAAGGAGTTGGGTGCTTACTGTTCTGGTTAACAACAGATGGTGAAATCTGGGTCATATTACGATCGAGGAACATGTTTGTAGACCGGATATTGAACTTTTTACTGTTGGACTTCGGCCATATTCCACTGAGATACAACACTGGGCGGCACGGGAGGTCGTTCCTGCCTGTGGCCATCGAACTTGCAGCTCCTCCCGTGGAGGGTCAGACACCCTGAGCCAATAGACTGGTCCTGGACTTATTTTCCATCTGGCATAGTTTGCATTTTGGTGTTTGATGGTTTGTGGTTTTTGTATTGCTATATTTATGCTCTATTCTTGGTTGGTGTGGCTGTAATGAAACCCAATTTCCCTTGGGATCAATAAAGTATATCTATCTATCTATATTTATGGATCTTAATTAAAGGGTTGGTAAAGAATGACAAAAAAAGGGCCCATTCTAATTAAACAGTCAAATGTGCACAAGTTGGAGCTCATTGTGAACTTCTCTGTCACTTATGTACACACCGCCTTCCGAATGTCATTCGCAATCCATCTCAAACAAACGGGTCTCCAACCGAATTGTATGCTACGACCGGTTCTCCCCAGTGTCTTCTCTTTTTATCATCCCTCGAACAAAAGCCTGAGACCGACTTTATTGTCCCTCACCAAGAAAAACCTCCCGCTAATTGGGTGGCACACATTCCACATCATCCCTCATCTTCAACAATAACCCAAACAGGCTGAAAGCAGAACAGACAGCTCTTACAGAGCTGCCAAATGAAATACCTACAGCATAACAGTACAGATGTGAACCAGGGCACTACATATGTATTGCAATGTACTGCTACCACAAGTTTCATGACCTATGTCAGTGATATTAAACCTGACTCTGTTTCTGAAGGAGATTAGAATGATTAGGTTTATTTGTCACATGTACAATGACATGTTTCATTTTGCATCAATGACCAAAACAGTGCAAGGATGGAGTGGAGGGGCACCCCACACGTGTTGTCATGCTTCCGGCACCAACATAGCATGTCCACAACTTACTAACCCTAACCTGTATATCTTTGGAATGTGGGAGGAACCTGGAGCTCCTGGAGGAAACCCATGCCATTACCCTTCAACCATCAGGGTCCTGAATCTGCGTGGATAACTTCACTCACCTCAACACTGAACTGATTCCACAACCCGCCGACTCACTTTCAATGGCATTACAACTCACATTCTCAGTATTATTTATTTTTTTTTGTATTTCCACAGTTTGTCTTCTTTTGCACATTGGTTGTTTGTCCACCTTTGTGTGTAGTTTTTCATTGATTCTGTTGTGTCATAATGGGGGCATTGGGAGCAGACCCAAATGCAAGACACAGACACTGAAGTACTAGGAACAGGACTAGGCGTGTCACAAAGCAAGGGAGGTGGGGAAGAAACGATGTTGGACAAGACACTGGCTCTAGACGAGACTAGGATGCAGGGCCTGGGCTAGGACTAGTCTAGGCAAGTGGGATCTGGACGAGGAACAAGGAACTTGGAACCTGGACAAGGACTCCGAGCCAGAGACTGGATAGGGACCCGGAACTTGGGTCTTGACTCGAGCTCGGACCCCGGATCTAGGCCAGGACAAGACATGGCCACAGGACTGGACGTGGAACTCCTGCAGAGGATGAGGCACATTGACAGGAAGAGAACCCAAAGCCTTGACTTGGTTGAGGGAGGACAGGAATGCAGAGCCTTGGTTGAGGGAGGACAGGAACACAGAGCCTTGGTCGAGGGAGAACAGGAACGCAGAGCCTTGGTCGAGTGAGGGCAGGAACATGGAACACAGAGCCAGGACCCTTCCTTGGGAGCAGGATGTAGGGCCGGGACTCATACACAGAACACTCAGCGACAGATCTCCACTCAAGGTAGCTGCGAACAGCCAGTCCTACCCAGCTGAGGCGAGGGCACAAAGACAGTTCCCAACACCAGGTAGCGGCAAACAGCCGGACCTACCTAGCGAAGGCGTGGACACAGAGACAGTTCTCAACTCAAGGTAGCAGCAGATGGCTGGACCTACCTAGCGAAGGCGTGGACACAGAGACAGTTTCCCAACTCAAGGTAGTGACAAATGGCCAGACCTACCTAGCGAAGGCATGGACACAGAGACATTTTCTCAACTCAAGGTAGCAGCAAACAGCCAGACCTACCTAGCGGCGTGGACACAGAGACAGTTCCCAACTCAAGGTAGCGGCAAATGGCCAGACCTACCTAGCGAAGGTGAGGCCACAAAGAGACAGTTCCAAACAACAATAGACAGTTCTTTATACAGCAAAACTCCAGTCTTGCTCCAGCATTAGAACTTGACAGTGATACAGGCAAGGTTGCAGACAAGGCTTCAGGCAGAAGGTGAAGGGAACAGTCCAGCAACTGAAGCTGAACTAAGGAGCTATTTATGTAGCCAACCCAAAATGTGAATCAGGTGCCTCAATTAGAGCACCCAACAGAACAAGGGAAAACCGGAAAACCTGGAATAAGGAACCATTGACCGGATTGTGAACCGGAATGCGGACTTCACGGACCGGACCATGACATGTTGTGTTTATTTGTTCTATGTGAATGCCTGCAAGAAAATCAGTCGCGGGTTGTACATAGTGGCATATACATACTTTGATAATAAATTTACTTTGAATTTTGAACATGCTGGCAACGTGGAGAACAGCAGACAAGACATTTCCATCTCCACAGTACAGACACGCAACACTCTTGAAAAAGCATTTTTCCCCTTCTTCATCAATCCTATTTCTATGTCTCAGAGTTTGAAATATCTGCAGCTCATTTTCCAAAAGTGCTGGGCAGTCTGAAGTGAGTAAAGTTTGGAATCAAAAGTGCCTTTGTGGTTTTACACATGCAACGAGGCGGTATGAAAGTTTTTCTAAAACTGAGAAGTTTTGCCTAGAACCATGATGAGGCATTACTTGCTATATATCACAGCAGCTGTGGCAACAGAGACAATGCGGTCACCAAAGAAATTGGGAAAACACTTCTGGAAAACGCAGCTGGAAAATCCCAATGTGCAGATAGCTCTGTTTCTATGATGTAAGGCTGAGAAGAATTGGAATATCTGCCCTGTGAGGCTTTGACAGCATTTGAATGATGGCTTCAAGGTGAGCACTGTTCTGCTTTCACAGAAGGAGTGCAGGAATAATCACAGCTGATGTAACCCATGGAGATTTCTCATTCTGAATTTGCTTCAAGAACATAATTTGAAGCTGACTCGTATCTGTTGATTATTCAGTCAAGGCTATCTTCAAAAGGCATTGCCTTCGCTTTGTAGAAGGCGGAAATTCTTTGGATTGTCAGGAGGTGAGTCACTTCCTCGAGGATACGCATCTTCCGAGTGGCTCTGTTGCTGTGACATTTATTGAAAGCTGCAGAGAGCTGGGAACTCAACCAGCTCGATCATGAGCTCCAGGCTCCCCACCATCGTGGATACGTTCAAAGGGCCAAGCCTCAAATAGGTAGATTCCTTTATTAAGGACCCCCATCACCCAGGACGTGCCCTCTCCTCATTGCTAACATCAGCGAGGAGGCACACACTGAACATTTTAGGAACAGCTTCTTCCTTTTACCATCAAATTCATAAGCAGACAATGAACCAACCCATGATTACCACCTCACTATTTTGCTCGCTTTTTGCTCTACTTCCTTAATGTAATTTTTTGTATATGCTTCTTATTGTAATTTGTGGTATTTTTGATGTATTGCACTATATTGCTGCCACAAAACAACAAATTTCACGACACACTGTTGGTCAGTGATATCAAACCAGATTCGGATTCTGAAGAATACACACAGCGATGCTCGCTGAGCCTGACGATCTTAGCTGCATTCCTGTCCACCTCAAAGTGCTTCAGAATTTGTTTCTGTAAGGACTAGGAGCAGAGAATGGCCACAAATTTGCTGAAGCCACTGCACAATTTAATTAAGCTCATGTGCCATCAGGTCTTGGGCTCAGCTCTATTTTCCTGCCTGTTTCCCATAATCATAGACTTCCGTAAAATCAATTTGTCTCAGTTTTCCAATATCTCTGCAACACAGTAGCATAATGGTCAGGATAATACTTTACAGTGCCAGTGATCAGAAGGTCAGGGCTCAATTCCTGCCACTCTCTGTAAGATGCTTGGATATTCTCCCCCAAATCATGTGGATTTCCTCTGGGTGCTCTGGCCTGCTCTCACGTTCCAAGGATGTATGGGTTAGAGTTAGTGAGTGGTGGCATGATACGTTGGCGCCGGAATAAGGTGACACTTACGGGCTGCCCCCAGCATATCCTCAGACTGTGCTGGTCATTGATGCATATGATGCTTTTCATTGTACAGAAATGTGCAAAAGTCTTAGGTACATATACAATACATAGCTTGGACATCTGAGACTCATGCACAGCACTGTATTTGTCAACGTGGAGTGAAGAGCAAGTTTGTAAATCTGGCGGGAGCAAAGGGTGATGGGAATGGTGGAGGTGAAGTGCCACGGGAGAGGTGTGGGACAGGTGGCGGAGAAGGAGTGCCAGAGGTTGGGGGGGGGGTGCAGACACACCCAGCCCTGAGACACCAGGCAAGGTCATTCTATTCCAAACAATTGGTTTATTGATCATTACAGAATGTCTCTCTGGAGTTTCCCACTCTCTCCCCTCTCCCTTTCCCTTTTCTCAACCATGATTCCCCTTTCCCTGCCCCCCTTCCCACTCTCAGTCCACAACAGAAACCCATATCAGAATCAGGTTTATCATCACTCACATATGTCATGAAATTTGTGTTTTTTTACAGCAGAATAGTGCAATACTTAAAATTACTACTGTACTGTGCAAATGTCTGAGGCTCCCTAGTCACATAAGATACAAGATATAAGATATAGGAGCAGAATTAGGCCATTTTCCCCATCGAGCCTGTTCTGCCAGATAGATGTGCCTAAGACTTTGGGACAGCACTGTGTGTTTTGATGTTTCAATGCACATGTGACAAATAAAGGTAATATTTAAAGATGTTTATCTTTAACTTACTGGGGTTGAGAATTTTAAAGGTTCACAACCCTCTGGGAGAAGAAATTTCTTCTCATTTCCATCATAACTGTGTTACCTGATTTTGTTGTTAGATCTCCCTCTAGGTTTCTTCATGATGAAAAAAACATTTACCATATCAAGGTCTTTGAATCTTATGTAGATGTGTTAATGATCCCTCCAAGAGGTCCTCGACTTTGTTGTGGATTGGACGCTTACATGTCTCAATGATCCAGAGAGCTATGCTGGCCGAAGTCAGGGCTTTTTGCTTTGGTTTTTGGTGGGGCCACCCACACCAGACAAGTTAAGTGACAGAGGCAACAAAACTCACTGGCAGAACATAATTGTTACGGAAGCAGCAAGGAAGAATTCTACATCTGAGTGTGACAGTATTTCTGAGTATCCACCCAGGATTCGCATGACTGACAACAGTGAAAAACGGGAAGGATCTACCGACACGATGAAGGAAGCCATGAAAACCACCAGGAATGGAGGACCTTCACTGTTACCCTAAATGTTCGTGGTGTAACGGGGAAAAGAAAAGAGAACAGAGTTAACGATGACCAGTCATTCTAAACTCCAATGTCAACCTGCTTATGGTAGGGTAGCGGTTAGTGTGACGCTAATACAGCTTGGGGCGTCGGAGCTGTCAGGATGTGTGCTGGCAAAGAGAGAACCCAAGTCTGGATGAAAGACAGACCCTCGTGTGGAGATGGTGATAAGAATTTATTCATAATAATCCGAAAAGAACATTGGTGGCTCGACTGAGTGACACCGTGGGAAATAACATTCTCAAAACTAGGACTCGGCGATTAGCAGTAATCAGGCATCTGCTTAAATAATACAAGTAATGCAGAATCCCTGAGTGTATCAAAATAAACTTCACAAGTTTAAAGACAAAGCACCAGGAGACCGCATTACAAAGAGCAAGTTGCTTGAGAGAAACACAAGGTACTCTGAATGATTAACGACTCTTATTAAACAACAATTAACCAATTCAGGTGCCCTAAAAAACCTCGGAGCCCGACGCGCATGGATGCCTCCCACAGGCCCGGAGAACTCATTACAGGAGCTTGAAGTTCAATTCCAGTGTCCTCTGTAGGAACCTTTGTATGTTGTTCCTGTGTGTGCATGGATTTCCACTGGGGGCTCCAGTTTTCTCCCACAGTCCAAAGACATACTGGTTAGTAGGTTAACTGGTCATTGTAAATTGTTCCATGATTAGGCTACCCTACCAGGAGCTAAGCTCCAGATGGCATTGCTGTTAGAATCTCAGGAACTCACAGGCTGCTCAAATCTACACATCAGGTCTCACTAAAGCTCTACATAACTGTAGTAAGGAAAGTTTATGCTTTTTGCATTCTTCTTTTTTAGGAATCCTGGCCAAGAACCTATCAACCTTCACTTTAAATATACCCAATGACTTGGCCTCCACAGCCGTCTGTGCCAATGCATTCCACAGATTTAGCAATCGAGTGAAACTCATTTGTACTACCTCTAATTAATGTGGACCCTTTGTATAAGGAGACTGAATGCACACAGCATACTCCAAGTCTGGTCTGCAGTAAAGCTCTACATAATTGTAGTGGGGGTATTTTTTGCCGCTTGCCTTCTCCTTTCTTTTAGGATCCTGGCCTTTAGAAAATCCCTGATAATTTATGCAGTTCCTGATATGTGAAATCTGTCAAAAGGGAGCAAATGTTAGTTCTACTAGTAGTTAACTTGTTAATTGGGGATATCATCATCATTATGTGTCGCGTCATATGACGTGGGCGATTGTGGCTTTTCCATGACCATGATTGTTCTTGGCAATTCTACGGAAGTGGTTTGCCATTGCCTTCGCCTGGGCAGTGTCTTTACAAAGCAGGTGACCCCAGCCATTATCAATGCTCTTCAGAGATTGTCTGTCTGGTGTCAGTGGTCACATAACCAGGACTTGTGATCTGCACCGGCTGCTCATACCACCATCCACCACCTGCTGCCATGGCTTCACATGACCCTGATCGGGAGGTGGGGGGGTGGTGGCCAAGCAGGTGCTACACCTTGCCCAAAGGCGATCTTCAGGCCAGCCGAGAGAAGGAGTGCCTTACATCTCCTTTGGTAGAGACGTATCTTCACCCTGCCACCCAAAATGGAGCTATAAGAGAGTGCAGATGCTGGAATCTGGAGTAGCAAACAATACACTGGATGAATTCAATGAGTTCAGTGGCATCTGTGGGGGAAAGAAACCTTCAACATTTCAGGTCAAGACTCCGAATTAGGATATCCCTGTTCTCTCTAGATATTATTTTTCTCTTTCTTTCCCATAAATAAAAATTCAAATTGCTTTCAGACCAAGACTTGATTTAAATTCTAAGACCAGAAAACATAGAAGCAAAATGAGGCTATGCAACCCATCAGGTGTCCGCGCCATCATTCCCATCGTGGTTGATTTATTATCCCCTTTAACCCCATTCTCCTGCCTTCTCCCCGTAAACTTTCACACCCTTACCAGTCTAGATATCAATCTCTGCTTTAAATATGCTCAATGAATTGGCCTCCACAGTTATCTGTGGCAATGAATTCTACAGATTCACCCACCCTCTGACTAAAGAAATTTCTTTAGCCCTGACTTTCTTATGCATGGGTTTCAGTTGTGTGGCCTTTCCCTTGTATTGTCAAAAACCGAAGCGTTTTTCTTCCCCCATGTGTGCCATCTCCATTCTCTTGAATGCTGTGTGACATCATATCACCATTCGCTATTACTCCCAGGACGGTTACAATGCAAACTCAAACAGAATAAACACAGACCCTTATGTGAAATATGCTTGAAATGACTGCGCACTGCCAAGATCAACAGTTCCTTTACTCTGCATTACCTGAACTGAGGTTGGAGCTAAAACCAGCTCTTTGCTTTATATGCAAGTTATTTGAATTGGTGCCAGGCATAAGGACTGGTGGACATCGTCTATTTTCCACAGTCATTGGGAATCAATGCAAGAACTGTTCATGCTTTGGCACTGAATCCAGGCCAATAGAGAATAAATCAGACCCTGCTGTAACCCAGCAGAGATCATAAGCTGATAAATGAGCTGGAGACCTGGTATTTAATGTATCCAACCCATTCTTTGGGAAGTTTGGACTCAGACAATTACTTTTGACTTCAGACGCAGTGAGATGCATTTACTGTGTACCCTGCACACTCCACAAAGCACTTCCCAAAAGGTGTGATGGGAGCCCAAGCCTGAGTCTGCTGGAGATTGGAGGAAGGAGAAAACCACCTTTCCTGAGCTTAGAGCACCATGTATGTGCGTGAGAGGGTGGGTGGGTGGAACAGTGCTTGTTTTGCTGTTGTTGCTGTGCTCTGTGTTGTTCTGCTGAGCATTGTGGGTATGCTATGTTGGCACCAAAATGTGTGGCGACACTTGCTGGGCTGCCCCCGTTGCACCTTCGACCGTGTTCTTTGTTAACACAAATAATGCATTTCACAGTATGTTCCAATGTACATATGATAAATAAACTTGAATCTTGATTGAGAGGTTGTTGGTGGCAGAGCTAAAGGCAGAGAACAGGGTTTAAAAGGTTGGAGACATGGTGAAGGAGACGAGGAGTTTGCGGAATGACCTTGAAGACTGAGACTTCTTGGAGCTATGATGTTGTGGCCATTACAGAGACTTGGATGGCTCAGGGGCAGGAATATGTGCCATGCTTCAGATGTTTCAGAAAGGACAGGGAGGGAGGCAAAAGAGGTGGGGGTGTGGGACTGTTGATCGAAGATAGTGTCATGGCTGTAGAAAAGGAGAAAGTCATGGAGGGATTGTCTACGGAGTCTCTGTGGGTGGAAGTTAGGAACAGGAAGGGGTCAATAACGCTACTGGGTGTTTTTTATAGACCACCCAATAGTAACAGGGACATTGAGGAGAAGATAGGGAGACAGATTCTGGAAATGTGTAGTAATAACAGGGTTGTCGTTGTGGGAGATTTTAATTTCCTATATATTGATTGACATGTCCCTAGATCGAGGGGTTTAGATGGGGTGGAGTTTGTTAGGTGTGTTCAAGAAAGTTTCTTGACAAATATCTAGATAAGCCTACAAGAGGAGAGACTGTACTTGATCTGGTATTGGGAAATGAACCTGGTCATGTGTCAGGTCTCTCAGTGGGAGAGCATTTTGGAGATGGTGATCACAATTCTATCTCCTTTACCATAGCATTGGAGAGGAACAGGAACAGACAAGTAAGGGAAGCGTTTAATTGGAGTAAGGGGAAATATGAAGCTATCAGGCAGGAACTTGGAAGCATAAATTAGGAACAGATGTTCTCAGGGAAATGTACGGAAGAAATGTGGCAAATGTTCAGGGGATATTTGCATGGAGTTCTGCATAGGTACGTTCCAATGAGACAGGGAAAGGATGGTAGGGTACAAGATCCGTGGTGTGCAAAGGCTGTTGTAAATCTAGTCAAGGAGAAAAGAAGAGCTTACGAAAGGTTCAAAAAACTAGGTAGTGATAGAGATCTAGGAGATTATAAGGCTAGCAGGAAAGAGCTTAAGAAAGAAATTAGGAGGACCAGAAGGGGCCATGAGAAGGCCTTGGCAGACAAGATTAAGGAAAACCCCAAGGCATTCTACAAGTATGTGAAGAGCAAGAGGATAAGATGTGAGAGAACAGGACCAATCAATTGTGACAGTGGAAAGTTGTGAGGGGATAGCAGAGGTAATTAATGAGTACTTTGCTTCAGTATGCACTATGGAAAAGGATCTTGGCGATTGTAGGGATGACTTACAGTGGACTGAAAAGCTTGAGCATGCAGATATTAAGAAAGAGGATGTGCTGGAGCTTTTGAAAGCATCAAATTGGATAAGTCACCGGGACCAGACGAGATGTACTCCAAGCTACTGTGGGAGGGGAGGGAGGAGATTACTGAGCCTCTGGCGATGATCTTTGTGTAACCAACTGACCGTCGGATCTTATTCAGTATCGTTAAAAGTGTACTTAGGCATCCATCCGAGTAATGCTAGAAGAGTTGTCTGTGCCTTTAAGGGAGATGGTGATGTCATTACACACGCATGGGATAGTGGGGAGACCATTTTGTTTTCTGCTGAAGACGCTGTTGGGGCGTTGGAATTGAGTTCCTCCCCGAGACTGGGCATGGCGAGGAAAGGTGAGTATTAATTGACGATATCCATGTGAATTCATTTATACTTGTTGGCGAATCAAGAATATCGGTAATTTGACATGTCTTACATGTGGATGCTTTAGATTTCCACGAGTGAAGAAATCGATGCTGGGTAGCGTGGCTTATGCAAAATTCCTCACCATCCAAGTAGGTCAGTCTTCCTGTAATTTAACTACCAGGCAATACCCTGTAAAAGTTGTGCCAAAGTGTACCTTTTGTCTAACTTTATTGTATCATGACTGATTGTGCACGTAACCGCGTAACGTGAATGTTTGCTCGCTGTTCGGAAGTTCAGTACGTGTGCACTAAAAAGTAGTAGAGGTCTTAGATGAGATGTATTCGTTTACATTTTTCATTGCTATGCATAAGATGCAGGGTGGGTGGGATTCTAATGTTGTTTGTATTGAGTTCCTTCAGGATTGCCACTACTGTATTAGTACCATATTAGTTCTGGTATTTTTATACTGCATATACAATTCTGTCCATACACAAGGGCATGGATCGAAAGTTAAACTGAGATTGTAATGGCAAGAACTGGTTGTAAATTCATTCGTTTGGTTTTGCGACCTTCTTCTGGCACTTAAACATCTAAAACAGATAGAGGAATTAAAACCCGAAAAAGTATTTGTTGTCCTGAGTGTGAACTTTTCCCCAGGCTACAAAATTTGCATCATCAATGGGGACGGGAGAGGTTCTGGGGGATTGGAGGGTTGCGAATGTTGTTCCACTATTCAAGAAAGGGAGTCGAAATAGACCAGGAAATTATAGACCAATGAATCTTACTTCAGTGGTTGGTCAGTTGATGGAGAAGATCTTGAGAGGCAGGATTTATGAACATTTGGAGAGGCATAATATGATTAGGAATAGTCAGCATGGCTTTGTCAAAGGCAGGTTGTGCCTTATGAGCCTGACTGGACTTTTTTGAGGATGTGACTAAACACACATGATGAAGGTTGAGCAGTAGACGTAGTGTATATGGGGGAGACATTGCTTTGTGGATCCAGAACTGGCTTGCCCACAGAAGGCAAAGAGTGGTTGTAGATGGGTATTTTCTGCATGGAGGTCAGTCACGAGTGGTGTGCCTCAGGGATCTGGGACCCCTACTCTTTGTGATTTTTACAAATGATCTGGATGAGGAGTAGAGGGATGGGTTAGTAAATTTGCTGATGACACAAAGGCTGGGGGTGTTGTGGATAGTGTGGAGGGCTGTCAGAAGTTACAGCGGGACATTGATAGGATGCAAAACTGGGCTGAGAAGTGGCAGATGGAGTTCAACCCAGATAAGTGTGAGGTGGTTCATTTTGGTAGGTCAAATATGATGGCAGAATATAGTATTAATGGTAAGACTCTTGGCAGTGTGGAGGATCAGAGGGATCTTGGGGATCGAGTCCATAGGACACTCAAAGCTGCTGTGCAGGTTGACTCTGTGGTTAAGAAGGCATATGGTGCATTGGTCTTCATCAATCATGGGATTGAGTTTACGAGCCGACAGGTAATGTTGCAGATATATAGGACCCTGGTCTGGCCCCACAGAGGACTGTTCTCAGTTCTGGTCACCTCACTACAGGAAGGATGTGGAGACCATAGAAATGGTGCAGAGAAGATTAACAAGGATGTTGCCTGGATTGGAGGGCATGCCTTGTGAGAATAGATTGAGTGAACTCGGCCTTTTCTCCTTGGAGTGACGGAGGATGAGAGGTGACCTGATAGAGGTGTATAAGATGATGAGAGGCATTGATCGTGTGGATAGTCAGAGGGTTTTCCCCAGGGATGCAATGGCTAGCACGAGAAGACACAGTTTTAAGGTTTTGGAAGTAGGTACAGAGGAGATGTCGGGGGTAAGTTTTTTACACAGAGAGTGGTGAGTGCGTGGAATGGGCTGCCGGCAACGTTGGTGGAGGCGGATTCTATAGGGTCTTTTAAGAGACTCCTGGACAGGTACATAGAGCTCAGTAAAATAGAGGACTATGGGTAACCCTAGGCAATGTCTAAGGTAGGGACATGTCCGGCACAGCTTTGTGGGCCAAAGGGCCTGTATTGTGCTGTAGGTTTTCTATGTTTCTATGTTTCTATCTACTGCTGGCAAAGCGAAGAGGTCAAAAGTCAAAGTAAGTTTATTATCAACGTGTGTATATTTCACCACATACTACCTTGAGATTTGTTTACTTGCAAGAATTTACAGGAAAATAAAGAAATACATTAGAATTTATTAAAAATCTGTACATAAATGAAAACTGACAAACAACCGATATGCTGAAGAAGACAAAAGTATAAAAAAGTACTGGGATCATGAGCTTTCGAGTCCTTGACAGTGAGTCTTTTGGCTGTGGAACCTGTTCAGTGCTGTGGTGAGTGAATTTGTCCACACTGATTCATGATTGAAGGGTAATAACTGTTCCTGACCCATGTGGTGTGGGACCCAAGGCCTTCTGCCTGGTGGTAGGAGTGAGAAGAGAGCAAAGCCTGGATGGCGGGAGTCTTTGATGATGGATGCTGCTTTCCTCTGGCAGCACTCACTGTAAATTTGCCTGCGAAGGACTAGGCTGTGTCCACCACTTTCTGTAGCCTTTTCTGTTCCTGGGCATTGGTCTTTCCCAATAGAGGTAGTCATTTATTATGGAATCAAAGAGGGAGACAGCAGGCTATCAGACTGTTGAGTCCGCTGGGTCCACACCACATCCATCAGTGACTCATTTCCACTGATCCTACATTAATACTTACTTCAAGCTCATCACCGGCTTGCCATAGTCCCCTGCCCTGGGTCAATCTTTCAAATTGTGTCCTTCTCACAGGGAAGAGGTCTTTGGAGCTTCTGTTGGCAATTGCTGTAGCGCTGGGTTTTTGCAGGATGAGTTTGCTCACCCCATGCCCAACCCTCCTCCATTCACAGTCAGTCTTACGACCTTCAGTGGCAGAGTTAGTCATCCTGAAAGCATTCCAGGATGTATATTGTATACATTTCTCTGACATTAAACTGGACCTTTGAACCTTTGAACCTTTGAACATTAATTCTATCTTTTATTCTCTCCACATTCCACTTACTCAATGGAGGCAACTTAGATCTGCCATTTATCCACCTACATGTCGTTGCAGTGTTGGGATTGGGGAAGCAAAACCAGAGCATTCAAGGGAAACCCACACCGTCACGGGGAGGCTATACAACCTTGCACCCACCTTAACACACACACACACACACAAGCACAGCCAGGACTGGCGCTGTAAGAGAACAGCTCTATCTGTGCCACTATGCCTTTGATTATACGTCATTTCATTTTGATTAAACTGTAAGTACAGTTAACATATTTAATACAATAATGTTTCCTTCATTCTATTGCCTTGAAATGTTATACTCTTTATGCTTAAAACACAACTTCTGAATCTCTCCACCTTTCACATGAACCAACACTCATTCAGCTTATTATTTCAAACCAAAACATAATTCCTCACAATCCCCAGGGTCAAATTCCATCTCTTCCAGCCACTTGATCAGAGTCATTCTTATCTTCTGGTCTTCCTGAAGTGTTTGCTCTGCCTCTTGTTTCAGCACGGATCGCCATTTGGATCAGCAACCCTCATTTGCCAACAAAGAGTGCTGTCCACAGGGACGGCGGAAGTCCGATCAGGTTGGGGTCCAGGATGTCATGGGAGGAAAATCACGATCTTTCCTCTGGGCCGTAACCCTCCCAATCCATCATGAACTGGAGCCAGCCACAAACCAGACAGGAGTCCAGACGACGGTGTGTGCCTCCCTACTGTCGACGATGTGAGGGGCCATGGGCAGTCTCAGCATGAATACCAGAGGACTGCACAGAAGGGGTTCAGACAGAAGATATGGAAGGTGGGGTTGCTACATGTAGCATGTGGCTGGTCTGATGGAGAACCTTGAGCAACCATCGAACACCCAACATACAGAGAAAAATAAAACACAAGCAAAATGGCCTGACACCTAAATCGACGACCAAACATCAGGTTTAATTGCCTCGATACACTCTAGGGCCTGGACCCCGCTGCCTTGATTTGTCCTAAACGACCTCTCTGATTTAGCACGGTGCTTAAGTCTCCTTCCAAACATCAAGTTCTGTCAAATCAATACGGTCTGGTGCACGGATCTCACCGCCTCGGTTCTGCCACATCGAATAGCTTCCACGTCCAAAGGGAAGTTACAGACTGTTACTTAAGATGATCGCTTGCCAGAAAAAATTATAATTAACAAAGTATTTAGTTGCTATCCTTGTTTCATTAGTCACCAGCCAAAAGTCACAGAGGTTCACCAGCACCATCTTTGGCTGGAAGAAGACAAATGCAGGGAGCAGCCTTTTCAGTTTTTCATCTCTAACTCTGTCTGTTCAAACTTTTTCAGTGAGGCACACATCACATATTACAGGATATCCAGGGACTGCCCAAATGGAGTTCATCGAGAGGAGGTTCTGGAGGCTGGGCATGGATGGGATGCTAACTCACACATGGCAGCCTTTCCCTTCTGCATCGAGAACAAGGAAACCTGGTCCACCAGCAGGGGATGTGGAGGGGTGGATGAAAGTGGACACTAGGGCACTGCAGAGGTACTCCTCCATGGCCACCCCTTCTGGAGCTGACAGGAAGCAGAGGCTTCCTTAGGTCGGACAGATTCCAGGCAGCAGTTCAATTGTACTGTCATAGGATTGATGAGGTGGGGAGTGTTGTGCCCCTTTTCTTATTGAGAACCGCTAGCAGGTCTGCATACTCGGGAGGAACTCAGGACAGCTCAGGGGAGGCAGGAAGTGGCCCAGGAGATGCAAGGAGCCAACCAGGGAGAGGCGATGAGTCAACAAGAAGGCCTTCTAAGGAGTGAACCGGTGGACTAGTCAACTCATGGGCTATGGAGTGCTAACCAGGGGGGTGCCCTAAGACCAACAGGAACTCAGGAGGATGAATAAGGTGAAACTGGGTAGTCATGATTTGGTGTTCTGTAAGCAGATAGATGGAAATAGTAACAGTTATCTATCTGTAAGCAGATAGGTGGAAATAGAAACAGTTAGAGTCCAGAGCTGTGACCATGACCGCCTGGTCAAGACAGGTCAAGGGAACTCGGAGAAGTCTCGCTAAACCTGAGGCCAATGAAATTGCCTGTTGTGGCAAAACTCACAAAGGCTTCATTGTTGTTCACCCCAGGAGGTAGGCAACGTGACCCTGGATGCAGCAGATCTGGGGGGAATAGCGGAGACTGTCACAGACCTTCCTTCCCTGGGCGGAACTGGATGCTCTTCAGACAACTCACAACAGGCAGAACTGAAACGACCTGGCTCACCGCGGTGCAGGCAGCACTGCCCTCTCGTTCTGCTGTTCCATTCAGCTGGAGAAAGTCGGGTTCTGTCCTGTCACATCGGCTCCTCTGGAGGAAGTTGAGGAGAACTGGGGCGTGTACATGACTGTACTGAGGATGAGGAGGCTGGAGGTGCTCAGAGGCTGGCAGCCCTAGAAGACTTACTCCAGTGCTCTCTTCTCCTTTCCTGAAGACAACTGTCAACCTGGATGGAGATATCAATGAGAGTCTCGAGATCTTCAACTGGGCTTATGGCCGCCAATTCCTCTTTAAATTTACCTGATAACCCATGCTGGAACATGGTTAATGGGGATTCAATGTTCTAACCACTCTCTACAACAAGAATGTGGAACTCAATTGTGTTGTCAGCCATGCTGTGGGCACTGTGACAACGTTGGAGGAGTCAATTGACTGCCTCTGAGTGGTCAAACAGCCTCTTCATTTTCCTAGTGAAGAGGCATATGTCTACACAACCTGGAGAATTCTTCTCCCAGAGCAGCGTAGTCCATGATTTGTCAGAGAGGAGGGAGATGATTAGGTCACTTTGCAGCAGTCGGTGGGCTGCAAGTGAAAAAGCAGAGAGTACTGAGTGAGAAAGCCTCTATATTTCCATGCATTGCCATCAAGTCACTTGGCCGCTGGCAGGTTCGACAACTTAGGAGTTGGGGTGGCAGCAGGGTTTTGCTGGCTCAGCCGGATGATCTCAGAGAGTGTCTACAGAAGCTCAAAATCTTGCTCATGCCCACTCACTTTGACTTCTTGGCAGGCCAGCACTGATCAGAGATGCCCATATGGGTCCATGTTGTGGCCGTATCAGGGTTGGTTGCCAGGCTGGGTTTGATCTGGGGTCGTTCTGGTGAAGTTCCTTATCTTGAACCAGTGGACTACCAGGAGATGCTTAGACCAGGTGGACCCAAGTGCAGAGGAGACCAGAGATGAGAATGGAGTTGAACAAAGAATCTTTACTTGAGGATTGGTTTGTAAAGAACAAGGGCTGGGACTTCACAATCACTACACACAGGGTAGGCAAATTCCAGACTGAACAAGGGCAAAGAAAACAGAAGGAGCTTACATGGAGAAACAAAACAAGGCACAGAACGCACTGATAACTGAAACCAGACACAGGTGAAAATAATCAAATAATAATCAGGGGAGGAGGAGTATCAGACCCTGGACGACCCTTGCGTCACTGGTGATCGGACCAAAGCATGACAGACCCGCTGTAGGTTTAAGGGTGAAAGGTCAACTATTTAAGGAGAATCTGATGGGGAACTACTTCTTTCAGAAGGTTGTGCAAATGTGGAACGAGCTGCCGGAGAAGTGGTGGATGTGGATATGATTTCAGCATTTCAGAGAAGTTTGGATAAGTACATGGATGGAAGGGGTAGGGGGAGCTATGGTCCAACTGCAGGTCAATGGGACTATTTAGTGTAATAGTTTGGCATGGACGAGAGGGGCTGAAGGGCCATTCTGTGCTCTCGTGCTCTACGATTGTAAAAGCAGTAAGCCCCATTTTGTATACCTGATTGGCAGAGCATGTAGGACTGCCTATCTTGAAAATGTTAGTATCTGGATAAATTTGAAGAGAAGAAGGAACATTAGAAATAGGAGCAGGAGAAGGACCTTTGGTCCTTGTACCCTATCCTGCTGATTCATAGGATCAGGATGCTCCTCCACCTCAACTGATCAAAAATCAGACACCATTTAAGAAGCTATTCCTAGATAATTGGCCTAAATCACATCAGTAGGTACACCTATTCGTTAAGGCAAATATCTAATCAGCCAATTATATCCCAGAAATTCAATGCATGCAGACATGGTCAAGGCATTCAATTGTTCAGACCAAACATCAGAATGGGGAAGAAATGTGATCTAAGTGACTCTGACAGTGAAATGATTGCAGGTGTCAGATGGGGTGGTTTGAGTAACTGCTAATCTGCTGGGATTTTCACACTAAAAAGTCTCTATAATTTACAGAGAATGGTGCAAAAAATAAAAAAAAAACATCCAGTGAGCGGCAATTTTGTGGAAAAATATACCTTGTTAATGAGAGAGGTCGCAGGAGAATGGCCAGACTGGTTCAAGCTAACAGGAAGGTGGCAGTAACTCAAATAACCACATGTTACGACTGTAGTGTGCAGAAGAGCATCTCCAAATGCACAACATATCGAGTGTCGAAGTGGATGGGCTACAGCAGCAGAGAGCACAGATATATACTCAGTGACTACTTCATTAGGTACCTCCCGTTACCTGGTAAAGTGGCTACTGAGTATACATTACGTTGGGTTTGGACTGTCTGTTGCATAATCACCATGCAGGATCTTGACACTGTGATTTATCAATGCTTTATCACAGCCAGTTACTCATGAGTGGATTCGTAAAGTCTTACTCACAAAGGAGGAGGAACAGGGGACTTCACCTGAAACCACTGCTTGGGCTGGATTTCCTGTAACACTTGAGCACGATTAAAAACAAATAGAAATGTAATGCTCCAAAGAAAGTTTATTTATAAACCGTCAGTGAAACATATGGAAGTGCTCAGTGTGGATGGTAAAGCTCAGGATCTAGAGCCAGCAGTGGTTATTTCAGGCACCTGGGTCCAGGGTTCGAAGGATATCTTTTGCATGAATGATCTCACCCAGAGTGACAATCAGCCAAGTTGCATATTTCATAAACAATGTGCTGGCAAGTTGACCTCACTGCTTTCTGCATGCTGATCCTTGTTTCTGTCATTCCACGTTCTTCTCTCTCGTTGTTATAAATTCATATAGTCATAATTCTGTACAGCACAGAAAGAGTCCCTTTAGCTCATTTGTTCCATGCCGAACTATTATGCTGCTTAGTCCCATTGACTTGTACCCAGACCATGAGCCCTCCATACCCAAAAATGCTGGAAGAACTCAACTGGTCAGGCAGCATCTGTGGAAAGGAATAATCAGTCAATACTTGAGGGCTGGACTGGGAAAGAAGTGGAGCGGGGGGAGGGGGAGAAGCCAGAATAAGATGATGGAGGGAGGGGAATGAGTACAAGCTAGAGGGTGACAGGTGAGGCCTGGTGGCTTGGGGAGGGGCGAGTGGTGAGAAGCAGGGAGGTGATTGGTGGAAAAAGTAATATGCTGAAGAAGAAGGAATCTGATAGGAGAGGAGAATGGACCATGGGAGAAATGGAAGGAGGTGGGGCACCAGGGGGTGTTGATAGGCAAGTGGGGTGAAGAGAAGAGGTAAGACGGGAGCCAGAGTGAGGAAAGAAAAGGGAAAGGGGAAGGGGGAAAATTACCAGAAGTTAGAGAAATCGATATTCATGCCATCATGTTGGAGGCTACCCAGTTGGAATATGAGGTTTTACTCCTCCAACCTGAGAGTGGTCTCATCATGGCAGAAGAGGAGACCATCAACCAACATGTCGAAATGGGAATGGGGATAGGAATTGAAATAGTTGGCCCCTGGGAAACCCTGCTTGTTACGGATGGAGCGAAGATGCTTGAAAAAGTTGTCCCTCAATCTATGTTGGGTCTTACCAATGTAGAGGAGGTTGGCAACAGGAGCACTGGATACAGGAGATGATCCCAACAGATTTGTAGGTGCAGTGTTACTTCACATAGAAGGATTGTTTGGTGCCCTGTATGTAAGTGGATGTGGAAAGGATGTTTGCAATGGTGCGAGAATCTTGGATGCTAGCACACAGTCTCAGAATAAATGGACATCCCTTTAGAACTAAGATAAGGAAGGATTTCTGTAACCAGAAGATGGTGAATCTGTGGACTTTGTTGCCATGGAGGGCAGTGGAGACTAAGTCATTGGGTATATTTAATGCAGAGATTGACAGTTCCTTGCTTGGTAAGAGGGTTAAGGATTATGGAGCAAAGGCAGGAAAATGGGGTTGAAAAAAATCATCTGAGGTTTCCATTGGGTCCTCTGGTTTCCTACTGTATTCCAGGGATGTGTGAGTTGGTAGCTTAAAGTTCAAAGTTCAAAGCTCAAAACACATTTGTTATCAGAGTATGTATTCTTTATACGACCTTGAGATATGTCTACTTACAGGCAGCAACAAAACAAAGAAACCCAATCGAATCCATTAAAACAAAAGAAGGCTATGAAACACGCGAACACTCAGTCCTCTTTTATTGTCATTTAGAAATGCACACATGCATTAAGAAATGATACAATGTTTCTCTGGCGTGATATCACAGAAAACAGGACAGACCAAAGACTACCACTGACAGAACCACATAATTATACCATATAGTTACAACAGTGCAAAGCAATACCATAATTTGATGAAGAACAGTCCACAGGCACAGTAAAAAAAATAGTCTCAAAGTCCTGAGTTGATTGACTCCTGAGTCCCCGATAGCAGGCGGCAAAAGGGAGAAACTCCCTGCCATAAACCTCCAGGCACCGTCAACTTGCCGATACCTTGGAAGCAGCCGACCACTGAGTCCATCCGTCCGAAAACTCCAAGCTTCCGAGCAGCCTCTCCGATACAGCCTCCCGAGCGCCATCCTCTGCCGAGCGCCTTCGACCTCTCCCTGGCCGCTGAAACACGCAAAGCCGAGGATTTCGGGGCCTTCAGCTCCAGAGATTCCGGTTACCACACAGTAGCAGCGGCAGCGAAGCGGGCATTTCAGAAGTTTCTCCAGATGTTCTGCTATGCACTCACGTCTGTCTCCGTCAAATCAGGATTGTGCACGGTCTCCTACTTGACAGATAACAGATATTCATCACTGGTGAATAGCATTCAGAACTGAAGTTGACAAAAGTGAGCCCACACTGTGATAGCTGCAGGCCACAGCCACAGTTAGGTGCAGAGATGAGTAAACCTAGTAGAGCAGCAAGCTGAAGTTGAGTGCAGAGTTGAATAAGACTCGCAGAACAGCGACTGAACTGGCCCATCCTGCGCTTCTGGCCCTGACACCCTGACCTCTTCTATCTGGCCCAGCGTTTAAGTCATTCAAACCTCAGGTTATTCCTTGCTCTCAGACCTGGGCCCCGCTGCTTTGAGACACTCTTGGGCCGATGGCCCGCCACCTGGATTTGTATCGTACCCGACCCTTCCAATTCGGCTTGATGCTTAAATCGATCAAACCTCAGGTCTTTCCTTGCTCTGAGGCATAGGTCTGGGCCCTGCTGTCTTGACTCTACATTGCCTTTGCTCTCTTCACCTCGCTTTTGCCAAATTGAATTGCCTGCAAGTCTGCACCAGCCAAATATTGGCTCTCATGGGTGTAATTGGGCAGCGCGATCTCATTAGGCCGGAAGGGTCTATATTGTGCTATATATCTAAACTAAAAACAAATCTTGTCAATCTTGCTGTTGCCATATGAATTGATGTTTCAAAAGAAGAATTATTTGGATTTTTAATACCACTGTGGTATTAAATGGACAGAGAGTCACTTTACTGAAGGATTGTTGTCGGAATGTTGGTTCGTACCAGCTATGCTGGCAGAGACTGGGATTCAGGCTCTGTGAAAGAACTTTATCAAAAGGTGCGTGAAGATAAGAAGTTGCAGAAAACAACGGGTCTCATATGTTAGCCCTTTTTTTCCTGGGATTATTCTCGTGAGCTTCCCTGGACCATCTCCAATGCCAGCATATCCTTTCTCAGCTAAGGAGCCCAAAACTGCCCATAATATTCCAAGTGTGCTCTGACCAGTGCCCTATAAAGCCTCAGCATTACATCTTTGCTTTTATATTCTAGCCCCCTCGAAATGAATGCTAACATTGCCTTTGTCTTGTTTCCACCAACTCAACCTGCAAGTTAATCTTATAGGGAATTTTGCACTAGGACTCCCAAGTCCCTTTGTAACCCCGATTTCTGAATTTGTTTCCCGCTTAGAAAATAGTCTGCACCTTTATTCTTTCTACCAAAGTGCATAACTGTACACTTCCCTACACTGTGTTCCCTCCGCCTTTAGATTTCTAGTGACATTTCCTACATTACACTCTTTGTGTTTTCCAATGAGAACAACAATTTATAGAGAAAATATTTATCTTAGTTCAAAACGTACAAACATAGATTAATTTTCATAATATACAGTCATTACAAGAAAATATAAACTTATCTTTGTGTTTAATGTATCCATTTTTCACTTAAATCTGTATGTTATACATGGAATTTGAGCTACTTTTTTCCCTGGGCTTGTGAGAAAAGGTCCCATTGTATAAATCCAGATAAGTCTTATAGCTAAGTGTTCATGTAATTGATTTGTTAATTTTGCAAGCAAATTACAAAAAAGGCTTATCCTGTTCGGATTCTTAATAGACAGGAGGCAACATACTGTTACTTGTCAAATGATGTTAATGAGGCTGGAAAGAGTCTCAACTGTGTTTTATCAGTCAACACATGAAACTGAAGTTAGCGATACACAGTGTTTTAAGTTGCCAGTGATAAATTGTGTAACCTTTTCATCGCATAGAGCACAGGGTTCATTGGAAATAGCAGCACTATGTCACATGCTTGCCCTGTTTCTCTCATGCATTAGGAACGTTATTGATCTTATCAGTGGTGAGACATGCTTAACTTTATAGCTAATATTGTTTACGAATCAATAAGACCATAAAACTATGAGACATAGGAGCAGAGTTAGACCATTTCGCCCAATGATTCTGCTCTACCATTCCATCATGACTGATTTATTATCCCTCTCAAATGCCTTCTCTATGTAACCTTGGTGCCCTTATTATCAATGTCCATTTTAAATATGCCCAATGACGTGGCCTCCTCAACCGTCTGTGGCAATGAATTCTACAGACTCTCCACCCTTCAGCTAAAAAAATTCCTCCTCATCTCTGTTCTAAAAGGACTTCCGTCTATTCTGAGGCTGTGCCCTCTGGTCTTAGACTTCCTCGCTATAGGAAACATCCTCTCTATGTCCACTCTATCCAGGCCCTTCAATATTAGATAGGTTTCGATCAGATTTCCCCCTACTCTTCTAAACTGCAGCAAGTAAACCCAAGAGTCATTCTCAATGATATATATTGCTAGAGTGCCTAAGACTTTTGCACAGTGCTGTATTTGTCAATGTGGAGCAGAGAGTGAGTTTGTAAATCTGGTAGGAACGTGCCATGGGAGGAGTGCGGGACAGGTGACAGACAAGGAGTGCCAAGGTCGGGGGGTGGAGGTGGTGCAGGTGCAGACAAACTCAGCCCTGATACACCAGAGAAAGTCATTTCACACCAAACAATCGGAGTTTTTGATCATTACGCAATATCTTTCTGGTGCTTCCTACTCCCTCTTATCTCCCTACCCCCTTTCCCAACCATGATTCCCCTCTCCCTGTCCCCCTTCCCACTTTCAGTCCACAACAGAGACCCATGTCAGAACCAGGTTATCATCACTCACATATGTCATGAAATTATTATTATTATTTTTTTGCAGCAGTACAGTGCAATACATAAAATTATTACAGACTGTGCAAAAGTTCTAAGCACAGTACCTTATGTTGGAGATGTTGGCTGTAAAATTATGGAAGATTCTGTGGGCTGATCAAAAGGCTTGTTGGGGCTCCAATCCACTGAATATATTCTTTTTGAATCTAGAATACACAGGTATCAGAAAATTACAAAACATTAAGCCATTTCTGGGCTTCCATTTACTTCTCACTTTGATCCACAGGCATTTGGATGTAGCAGAGATCTGTGTACCAGTGGAATCAGAATCAGCTTTATTATCACTCACCTATGTTGTGAAATCTGTTGTTTTGCAGCAGCGATACCATGTAATACATTAAAAATACATTACAAGAGAGAAGACATAGTGAGGTAGTGATGATGAGTTGATTCATTGTCCATTCATAAATATGATGGCAGTGGAGAAGAAGTTGCTACTAAAATGTTGAGTGTGTGTCTTCAAGCACCTCTACCTCTTATCTGATGGCAGCAATGAGAAGAGACCATGTCCTAGGTAGTGGGGGTCCTTAATGATGCCTTTTAGAGGAATCACCTTTTGAAGATGTCCTCAATGGTGGAGAGGCTAGTGCACATGATGGCGCTGGCTGCAACTTTCTCCGACCCTGTGTAGTGCCCACCCCACCCTTCATACCAGATGGTGATGCAACCATTTAGAATGCTGTCCATGGTACATCTGTAGAAACCTGCGGGTGTCTTTGGTGACGTACTAAATCTCCTCAAACTACTCATGAAATATAGCCGCTGACATGCCCTCTTTGTGATTGCATCAATATGTTGGACCCAGGACAGATCTTCAGAGATGTTGTCACCTAGGAACCTGAAAGTGCCCACCCTTTCCTCTACTAACCCATTGATAATGACTGGAGTGTGTTCCTTTGACTTCACCTTCCTGAAGTCCATAATCAATTCTTTGGTCTTTCTGAGGTTGAGTGTAAGGTTGTTGTGGTGTCACCACTCAGCCAGACAGTCTATCTCACTCCGATATGCCTCCTCGTGACCAGCTGAGATTCTGCTGGCAACAGCTGTGTTATCAGTGAATTTGTTTGAGCGGTGCTTAGCCGGACAGGTATAGGTGTAGAGAGAGTAGAGTAACAGGTTAAGCACACATCCTCTAGGTACGCTAGTGTTAATTGTCAGCGAGGAAAAGATGTTAAATCCAATCCGCACTGACTGTGTTCGCCCGATGATGAAGTTAAGGATCTGGTTGCAGAGAGAAGTAGAGAGACCCAGATTTTTAAACCTTATCGATTAGTATTGAGGGGGTTATTGTGTTAAACACTGAGCTGGAGTCAATAACAACAGCCTGACATACATAGTGTTGTTGTTCAGGTGGTCAATGCCTGAGTGGAGAGCCAATAAGATTGCATCCACTGTTGACTTACTGCGGCTTAGGCAGGGGTTTATTCTAGCCATAACCAATCTCAAACATCACTTCATCATAGTAGACGCGCGTGTAACTGGGCAATAGATGTTGACGCAGCTCACCCTGCTCTTCTTGGGCACTGGTATGATTGATTCCCTTTTGAAGCAGGTGGGAACCTCAGACTGCAGCAGTGAAAGATTGAAAGTGTCCTTAAATACTTCAGCCAGTTTGTTGGTACAGGTTTTCTGTACCTTACCAGGTACACCATTGAGGCCTGATAGCTTGTGAAGTTTCACGCTGTGCAAAGGTGTCCTAATGTGTGGCCCCCGAGACAGAGGTCACAGGGTCACCGGACGCTGCAGGGATTCATAATGGTGTACTTTTATTCTCCCTTTCAAAGCGTTGAGTATTCCCAAGTTATTGCCCGGAAACCTGTCTACAGCAGCAACATAAGACCATAAGACCTTAGATCAGAGGAGTAGAATTAGGCCATTCAGCCCATTGAGTCTGCTCCACCATTTCATCGTGTCCTCTCAACCTCACTCTTCTGTCTTCTTCCCAGAACCTTTGACACCCTTACTAATCAAGAACCTATTAAATTCCGCTTTAAATATACCTGATGACTTGGCCTCCACAGCCGTCTGTGGCCACGAATTCTACAGATTCATCACCTTGTGGCTCAAGAAACTCCTCCTCAAATCTGTTCTAAAGGGACATCCTGAGGCTGTGCCCTTTGGCTCTTGTCTCTTCCATTATTGGAAACTCCAATTCCACTCCATTAAGGCCTTTCAATATTCTGTAGGTTTCAATAAGATCTCCCTCATTCTTCTAAACTCTATGAGTACAGGCCCAGAGCCATCAACACTCTTCATATCTTAACCTTTTCATTCTCTGGATCATTCCTGTGAACCTCCTCTGGACCCTCTCCAGTGCCAGCACATCCCTTCTCAGACAAAGGGTTCACAACTGCTCACAATACTCCAAGTGCAGTCTGACCAGTGCCATATAAAGCCTCAGTATCCCATCCTTGCTTTTGTATTCTAGTCCTCTTCAAATGAATGCTAAAGTTACATTTGCCTTCCTCTCTACTGATTCAACCTGCAAGTTAACCTTGAGGGAATCCTGCAAGAGGACTCCCAGATCATCTTTGCACCTCCAACTCCTGAATTTGCTCCCTAAAGTATATTCTGTATATCACAATAACACAATCTAATCTAAACAAGATCAATACACCATCTTTCCTCTCTCATCTTGAACAACTGGAAAATTTCTGAGTTACACTGAGCAGTTGGAGTAGTAATGTGCTCTAGAAAGGTTACACCTTGAAAGTTTAATTCATTTGAGCTTCGACACACATGATGAAATATCTAAGTTTTGGGAGAAGGTGCAAAGAGAGCTAAGAACCTGATTCCGAGACTTAATGAGTTGAACAAGATAGGAAGTGGACTTAGGAAAGATTTAGGCCAATCACGGATTGGTTAACCTGTGCTGGTCCAATCCTAAATAGAAAGCACTTTGCCTGGAATAGAGTGAGTGGCCTGGTAGTGGTATGCCAAAGAAAACTGGATGGTGAGGTGGAAAGGTCATAAGGAAGGAAAAATTGAGGGATGGGATGGGCTCCCTCAACTTTACTTATCTGTCTGTCATTTCGGTGAGACATCACATTGGAGTTGTCCATGAATCTTCTCAAGAAATAAAGATATAAAGATTGTGCAAGTTCCACTGCAGCAGTGAGTTATGGGGAATTGTTTGGGACAGCTGTACCTCCGAGGCTCAAGGCTGAGCTGTTAGCTCTTCCACTGCTGGGCAGATAAGAGAAAAGAAACGCTTCCTCCTTCTGCGTTATGCTTGTGAAACCAAAATACAAGAAAATAGTTCCTCTTTATTTATTTATTTACAGTACTGTGTAAAAGTCTTAGGCACATATATATAGCTAGTGTGCCTAAGGCTTTTGTACAATATTGTATTGGTCAACATAGAGCAGAGAGCGAGTTTGTAAATCTAGCGGGAGCAAAGAATGTTGGGAATGGCGAGGGTGGAGAACCATGGGAGGGGTGTGAGACAGGTGGCAGAGAAAGAGTACCAGGGGCGGGTATGTTGCAGGTGCAGACACACCCAGCCCCGGGACACCGGGCAAGGTCATTTGATTCTAAACAATTGGTTTATTAATTATTGCAAAATGTCTCTCTGGTTCTTCCCTCTCCTCTCCCTGCCTCCTTCCCACTCTCAGTCCACAAAGAGGCTTCAGGTTTATCATCGCTCACAAGTATCATAACATTTGGTTTTTTTTGGCAGCCTTGGTACAGCACAATACATAAAATTGCTATAGTACTGTACAAAAGTCTTAGGTCCCCTAGCTATATATATAGGCCGCAGACTTTTGCACAGTACTGTATATAGTGATACAGAGCAGAGCAGGCCTCTCAGCCTTTCAAGCTACGTCACCCCAGCACCCCAGACAATACTGGTTTAACCCTAAACTAATCACGGTACAATTTACAATGACCGATTAACCAACCCGCTATGTCTTTGGACTGTGGGAGGAAACCAGAGCACCCTGGGAAAACCCACGCATTCCACGGGGAGGATGTGAAGAGACCCCTTACAGAGGAGGCCACGATTGAACTCTGAACTACGACACCCTGGGCTGTAATAGCGCCGTGCTAACCACTGCACGACTGTGGTGCCCAAATACTTCAACATTTGTAAACTCACTTTTGATTTTGCTCAAGGAAAAATTCTATTGAATTTCTGTAGGGCAGATTAATGGTCCCAGAAGAGAGGCGAAGCAGCTTTATCCTCTCTTGAGAAGTGTTTAATAACCATATGGAAAAAGCTTTAAGGAAGAATTTAAGTTGAACAGCACGCCTGTTACCATAACAAAGATAATATTGTTTTATTATTGTATTTACCAGCCTGAGTTTCATCCACAATGTGGAACTCATTCGATATCAAATGTTTCGGTTACTAATTAGTCGTGGAGCTAAACTTTCTCGCTAGCTCAATAACCATCAATTAAATGATCTTATCTAATGATTTCCATATTTCGGAGTGGAACGCAGATGTTGTAAGTGCCCAGAACTGACAGATGAGGTTGTAAGCTGTTCCCAGGAAAACATCCAATGGGCCCATCAGTTGCTCAAAGCAGATATTCCGGATTATTTAACCCTACAAGGATGAATAATCTTAAACACACGAGATTCTGCAGGTGCTGAAAATCTAGATCAACGCACACAATATGCTGCAGGAAATCAGCAGGTCAGGCAGTATCTATAGAGAGTGCCTTGGCCGAAAACATCCTTCCCTGAGTTCCTACAACACTTTGTCAGTAATGAAAAAACAGGATTCAGATTCTGGTTAATCTTGAGAGCCACCATCTAGGGTGACATGGTAGTATAGAGGTTAGCACGATGTTTTACAGTACAGGCAAAGCGGGTTCAATTCCTACCACTGCCTCCAAGGAATTTGTACGTTCTCCGCATGACCGCGTGGGTTTCCTTCCACAGTCCGAAGACGTACCGGTTGGTAGGTTAATTGGTCATTGTAAATTGTCCTGTGATTAGGTTAGGATTAAATCAGGGATTGCTGGGCGGTGCAGCTCGAAGGGCCAGAAGGGTTTTGTTCCATGCTGTACCTCAATCAATAAATGCATACATTTATCAGAAACAAGAGAAAATCCGCAGATGCTCGAAATCCAAAGCAACACACACAAAATGCCGGAGGAACTCAGCAGGCTAGGCAGCATCTATGGAAAAAAGTACAGTCGACGTTTCGGGCTAACCCTTCGGCAGGACTGGAGAGAAAAAGCTGAGGAGCAGATTTGGAAGGTGGGGGGAGGGGAGAGAGAACCACCAGGTGATAGGTGAAACTGGGCGGGGGAGGGATGAAGTAAAGAGCTGGGAAGTTGATTGGTGAAAGAGACAGATGGCCATGGAAGAAAAATAAAGGGGGAGGAGCACCAGAGGGAGTCGATGGGTGGGCAAGGAGATAAGGCGAGAGAGGGAAAAGGGGATGGGAAATGGGGAAGGAGTGGGGGGTGGGGGGCATTACTGGAAGTTCGAAAAATCAATGTTCATGCCATCAGGTTGGAGGTTACCCAGATGGAATATAAGGTATTGCTCTTCCAACCTGAGTGTGGCCTCATCACGACAGTGGAGGAGACCATGGATAGACATATCAGAATGGGAATAGGAAGTGGAATTAAAATGTATGGCCACTAGGAGGTCCCACTTTCTCTGGCAGACAGAGTGTAGGTGCTTAGCGAAGCGGTCTCCCAATCTATGTCGGTCTCACCGATATACAGGAGGCCATACTGGGAGCACTGGACATAGTATAAGACCCCAACAGACTCACAGGTTCCACACGGTGGGCTTATTCAGAAAGTTAGAAGGCATGGGATCCAGGGAAGTTTGGCCAGGTGGATTCAGAATTGGCTTGCCTGCAGAAGGTAGGTGGTGGTGGAGGGAGTACATTCAGATTGGAGGATTGTGACTAGTGGTGTCCCACAAGGATCTGTTCTGGGACCTCTACTTTTCGTGATTTTTATTAACGACCTGGATGTAGGGGTAGAAGGGTGGGTTGGCAAGTTTGCAGACGACACAAAGGTTGGTGGTGTCGTAGATAGTGTAGAGGATTGTCAAAGATTGAAGAGTGACATTGATAGGATGCAGAAGTGGGCTGAGAAGTGGCAGATGGAGTTCAACCCAGAGAAGTGTGAAGTGGGACACTTTGGAAGGACAAACTCCAAGGCAGAGTACAAAGTAAATGGCAGGATACTTGGTAGTGTGGAGGAGCAGAGGGATCTCGGGGTACATGTCCACAGATCCCTGAAAGTTGCCTCACAGGTGGATAGGGTAGTTAAGAAAGCTTATGGGGTGTTAGCTTTCATAAGTCGAGGGATAGAGTTTAAGAGTCGCGATGTAATGATGCAGCTCTATAAAACTCTGGTTAGGCCACACTTGGAGTATTGTGTCCAGTTCTGGTCACCTCACTATAGGAAGGATGTGGAAACATTGGAAAGAGTACAGAGGAGATTTACCAGGACGCTGCCTGGTTTAGAAAGTATGCATTATGATCAGAGATTAAGGGAGCTAGGGCTTTACTCTTTGGAGAGAAGGAGGATGAGAGGAGACATGATAGAGGTGTACAAGATAATAAGAGGAATAGATAGAGTGGATAGCCAGCACCTCTTCCCCAGGACACCACTGCTCAATACAAGAGGACATGGCTTTAAGGTAAGGAGTGGGAAGTTCAAGGGGGATATCAGAGGAAGGTTTTTTACTCAGAGAGTGGTTGGTGCATGGAATGCACTGCCTGAGTCAGTGGTGGAGGCAGATACACTAGTGAAGTTTAAGAGACTACTAGACAGGTATATGGAGGAATTTAAGGTGGGGACTTATATAGGAAGCAGGGTTTGAGGGTCGGAACAACATTGTGGGCCGAAGGGCCTGTACTGTGCTGTACTATTCTATGTTCTATGTTCTATGTTGCCTCACCTGGAAGGACTGTTTAGGGCCCTGGGTGGTAGTGAGGGAAGGGATGTACGGGCAGGTGTAGCACTTGTTCCACTTGCAAGGATAAGTGCCAGGAGCAGGGACGGGACGATTGGACAAAGGAGCCGCATAGGGAGCGATCCTTGCAGAAAACAGAAAGTGGGGGGGTGGGAGGGAAAGTTATATTTATGAAGCTACCAAGCAGAGCAGATTTATTTCAGCAGAACTCTCTTCTTAATGATCAATTTCAAGCGCCATTTATTTTTCTTGGTAACATAGATGGCTTGATAACAGTTGCATCCAGGCTATGCGGGAATGGCAACACTCTGGGATTTTTCTATCTGGTTTAATACAAAAACCCAAAAGTCCCCTTTGTAACACAGGCAAAACACCGGAGAAGCTCAGAACTCAGCAGGTCAGGGAGCATCTATGGAGAGGAATAAACAGTTGACGTTTCAGGCCAGATATTAGGTGAAGCTAGGTGACTGGGGAAGTCGTCAGGAGGGGCTGGGGATGAAGTGAGATTCTAAGAGATGATAAAGAAGATGAATTGTCTGTTTAGTTTTGGTACACAGATACTGTGTGAAAGCACCGTAGCTTGCTCCTGTGGACAGTGGCCAGTGAGATATGCGGGTGGTCCCAGTAGGGAACCCGCTCTACCAGGGTCGGAGGGCATTCACATTCAGATTTCTCTATCACATGTACGTAAAATACGCAGTGAAATGCATCATTAGTATTAACAACCAACACAACCTAAGGATGTGCTGGGGACAGTCTGCTAGTATCGTCACACATTCTGGCGCCAACACAGAATGCCCACAACACTCAGCAGAACAACACAGAGCCCAGGAAGCAACAAAACAACAACAGCAAAACAAGCCGAGTTCCTCCCTGAGAGAGGTGCCATTCCGTGGGCCTCCCTCCTCTCGTGCTTCTCCTGCTGGAGGAAGTTGCACCGTGAAGCTTCCCCACAAAAGCAACCTCCTCAAAAAAAGAATGCAACTCCAGTCACTGCTCCTCTGACCTAAACTTGGGGTGTAGATTAAAGGCGAGTAAATGCCAATCTGGGCACATGAGTTGAGGGGGTGGTTAGGCAGGTGAATGGTGTGTTGGCCTTTCAGAGTTAGGGGATTGAGTTCAAGAGCTATGAGGTGATGTTGCAGCTCTATAAAGCTCTGGTGAGAACACACTTGGAGTATTGTGTTCAATTGTAGTTGTCTTCTTATAGGAAGGATGTGGAAGCTTTATAGAGGGAATAGGGGAGGTTTGGATTGGAGAGCATATTGTATGAGAGTCATTTGGGTGAGCTATGGCTTTTCTCTTTGGAGTGAAGGAGGATGAGAGTGTCTTAGTAGGTGATAATAGTGGACTGCCGGAGACTTTTTCCCAAAGCAGAAATGGCAAACACAAGGTAGCTTAATTTTAAGGTGATGGCGAAAAGTATAGGGGGATGTCAGAGGTAGGGAGTGGTGGTGCATGGAACACGTTGCCGGGGTGGTGGTTGAGGCAGATATATTAGGAAGGTTTAATAGGTTCTTGGATAGACAAATGGATGATAGCAGAATGGATGGCTATGTGGGAGGGAAGGGTTAGATTGATCTTAGGGAAGGTTAAAAGGATTAGCCTAACATTGTGGGCCGAACAGCCTGTACTGTGCTGTAATGTTCTATGTTCTTTCAGCCTCAGAAAGAGATTCGACCCGGCGGAGTGACCCCTGGCGAAAGGTGTGACTTGGAGCGTTAACCTGTCTTTCACATTCATATGTCACATTCCACCTGTACATTTCCAGAATTTAGCTTATATGGATTATCCTGGCAGATTTTACAAGGTTAATCATGTTTCACAAGTGCAAGTCACTGTGTGTTTAGAATGCTGCTTTGTACTTTTGCTGACTCGTTCTCAGTATTTATTGGCCTCAGCAACATTGCAGTGATACTGTGAATGTTACCAGCACAGGGGAGATCTGGCAACCTTATTGATAAGGTCACTGAGGTTCCTCGGAGAACCTGGTTCAATCTCACTGTATCCCACACAGCACCAGAGTTGCTCTGTACCTGCTGTCTGAGGTGCACTACCAAGCCTGGCAGGTGTACCAAATTTCTCCAGATGTTGACTTTGACGCACGGCTTGCTTTAGATTCAAGTTTCAAGTTCATTTATCATGTGTACAGAGAAACATACAGTGAAATGCACTGTTTGTGCTAACAACCAACGCTCCCAATGGTATACTGGGGCAGCCCACAAGAGTCATCACACATTCCGGTGCCAAATTAGCATACCCACAATGCTCGGTAGAGCAACACAAAACAACAGCAGCAGAACAATCCCGTTCCTCCAGTATGTGAGATACTTCCAGTTACCCAGTATGTAAAGTTACCATAGTCCCCTAATGTTTGAAACTGAGTTCATAATGGAGAGTTCTTTCCTATATCACCCAACGTGACCCTGGTCCACAAGTTGGCAAGCAGCCCTGCTTATTGACATGCACAGATGCTTTATTAAGTTTAAAATAAGAACATTTATAATATAATGTGTTCAGATATTTATTTATTTTTTCATTTGTTTGTCTATTTGTTTATTTATTGAGCCACAGCATGGAATAAGCTCTTCCCCCAACAACTCCTGATTTAACCCTAGCTTAATCATGGGACGATTTACAATGACCGATTAACCTACCAACCGGTAGGTTTTAGACCCGTGGGAGGAAATCCTCATGGTCACGGGGAGAATATACAAATTCCATGCAGGCAGCAGTGGGAATTGAACCCAGGTCATTGGTACCGTGAAACATTTTGTGTGAACCACTACAGCACCGTGCCACCCCATGTAACAACATTTATAATATAAAGCCTCCAGATTTTCAGGTTTCTCTCAATGCAAAAGCCCGGAGCTCAGCCGCATTTTATTTTGAGGTTGAGTTACACACTCATTCAAATTAATTCAGGGATATTATTCATTCTTCAAGATTTATTGTTCAAGGTACATTCATTTCTCCATTCAGGTTGTCGGAGAGCGTCTCATGACTTGAGAAACATAGAAACATAGAAACATAGAAAATAGGTGCAGGAGTAGGCCATTCGGCCCTTCGAGCCTGCACCGCCATTTATTATGATCATGGCTGATCATCCAACTCAGAACCCCGCCCCAGCCTTCCCTCCATACCCCCTGACCCCTGTAGCCACAAGGGCCATATCTAACTCCCTCTTAAATATAGCCAATGAACTGGCCTCAACTGTTTCCTGTGGCAGAGAATTCCACAGATTCACCACTCTCTGTGTGAAGAAGTGTTTCCTAACCTCGGTCCTAAAAGGCTTCCCCTTTATCCTCAAACTGTGACCCCTCGTTCTGGACTTCCCCAACATCGGGAACAATCTTCCTGCATCTAGCCTGTCCAATCCCTTTAGGATCTTATACGTTTCAATCAGATCCCCCCTCAATCTTCTAAATTCCAACGAGTACAAGCCCAGTTCATCCAGTCTTTCTTCATATGAAAGTCCTGCCATCCCAGGAATCAATCTGGTGAACCTTCTTTGTACTCCCTCTATGGCAAAGATGTCTTTCCTCAGATTAGGGGACCAAAGCTGCACACAATACTCCAGGTGTGGTCTCACCAAGGCCTTGTACAACTGCAGTAGTACCTCCCTGCTCCTGTACTCGAATCCTCTCGCTATAAATGCCAGCATACCATTCGCCTTTTTCACCGCCTGCTGTACCTGCATGCCCACTTTCAATGACTGGTGTATAATGACACCCAGGTCTCGTTGCACCACCCCTTTTCCTAATCGGCCACCATTCAGATAATAATCTGTTTTCCTATTTTTGCCACCAAAGTGGATAACTTCACATTTATCCACATTAAATTGCATCTGCCATGAGTTTGCCCACTCACCCAACCTATCCAAGTCACCCTGCATCCTCTTAGCATCCTCCTCACTGCTAACACTGCCGCCCAGCTTCGTGTCATCCGCAAACTTGGAGATGCTGCATTTAATTCCCTCATCCAAGTCATTAATATATATTGTAAACAACTGGGGTCCCAGCACTGAGCCTTGCGGTACCCCACTAGTCACCGCCTGCCATTCTGAAAAGGTCCCGTTTATTCCCACTCTTTGCTTCCTGTCTGCTAACCAATTCTCCACCCACACCAATACCTTACCCCCAATACTGTGTGCTTTAAGTTTGCACACTAATCTCCTGTGTTTGACCTTGTCAAAAGCCTTTTGAAAATCCAAATATACCACATCCACTGGTTCTCCCCTATCCACTCTACTAGTTACATCCTCAAAAAATTCTATGAGATTCGTCAGACATGATTTTCCTTTCACAAATCCATGCTGACTTTGTCCGATCATTTCTCCGCTTTCCAAATGTGCTGTTATCACATCCTTGATAACTGACTCCAGCAGTTTCCCCACCACCGACGTTAGGCTAACCGGTCTATAATTCCCCGGTTTCTCTCTCCCTCCTTTTTTAAAAATTGAGGTTACATTAGCCACCCTCCAATCCTCAGGAACTAGTCCAGAATCTAACGAGTTTTGAAAAATTATCACGAATGCATCCACTATTTCTTGGGCTACTTCCTTAAGCACTCTAGGATGCAGACCATCTGGCCCTGGGGATCTATCTGCCTTCAATCCCTTCAATTTACCTAACACCACTTCCCTACTAACATGTATTTCACTCAGTTCCTCCATCTCACTGGACCCTCTGTCCCTTACTATTTCTGGAAGATTATTTATGTCCTCCTTAGTGAAGACAGAACCAAAGTAATTATTCAATTGGTCTGCCATGTCCTTGCTCCCCATAATCAATTCACCTGTTTCTGTCTGCAGGGGACCTACATTTGTCTTTACCAGTCTTTTCCTTTTTACATATCTATAAAAGCTTTTACAGTCCGTTTTTATGTTCTCTGCCAGTTTTCTCTCATAATCTTTTTTCCCCTTCCTAATTAAGCCCTTTGTCCTCCTCTGCTGAACTCTGAATTTCTCCCAGTCCTCAGGTGAGCCACTTTCTCTGGCTAATTTGTATGCTACTTCTTTGGAATTGATACTATCCCTAATTTCTCTTGTCAGCCACGGGTGCACTACCTTCCTTGATTTATTCTTTTGCCAAACTGGGATGAACAATTGTTGTAGTTCATCCATGCAACCTATAAATACTTGCCATTGCATATCCACCGTCAATCCTTTAAGTGTCATTTGCCAGTCTATCTTAGCTAATTCACGTCTCATACCTTCAAAGTTACCCCTCTTTAAGTTCAGAACTTTTGTTTCTGAATTAACTATGTCACTCTCCATCTTAATGAAGAATTCCACCATATTATGGTCACTCTTACCCAAGGGGCCTCTCACGACAAGATTGCTAATTAACCCTTCCTCATTGCTCAAAACCCAGTCCAGAATAGCCTGCTCTCTCGTTGGTTCCTCGACATGTTGGTTCAAAAAACCATCCCGCATACATTCCAAGAAATCCTCTTCCTCAGCACCTTTACCAATTTGGTTCACCCAGTCTACATGTAGATTGAAGTCACCCATTATAACTGCTGTTCCTTTATTGCACAGATTTCTAATTTCCTGTTTAATACCATCTCCGACCTCACTACTACTGTTAGGTGGCCTGTACACAACTCCCACCAGCGTCTTCTGCCCCTTAGTGTTACGCAGCTCTACCCATATCGATTCCACATCTTCCCGGCTTATGTCCTTCCTTTCTATTGCGTTAATCTCTTCTTTAACCAGCAACGCCACCCCACCTCCCCTTCCTTCATGTCTATCCCTCCTGAATATTGAATATCCCTGAACGTTGAGCTCCCATCCCTGGTCACCCTGGAGCCATGTCTCTGTGATCCCAACTATATCATAATCATTAATAACAATCTGCACTTTCAATTCATCCGCCTTATTACGAATGCTCCTTGCATTGACACACAAAGCCTTCAGGCGCTCTTTTACAACTCTCTTAGCCCTTATACAATTATGTTGAAAAGTGGCCCTTTTTAATGCTTGCCCTGGATTTGTCGGCCTGCCACTTTTACTTTTCTCCTTTGTACTTTTTGCTTCTACCCTCACTTTACACCCCTCTGTCTCTCTGCACTGGTTCCCATCCCTCTGTTGTGAACTAACCTCCTCACGCCTAGCCTCTTTAATTTGATTCCCACCCCCCAACCATTCTAGTTTAAAGTCACCTCAGTAGCCCCCGCTAATCTCCTGAGAAGCTGCCTGTTAGATGAACACAGATTGAGACCACGTTTGTCTTGTCCCGAAGCCCAGTGCCATGACAGTATTTAAGAACACAGGACGTAGAACATTGATCCAGTCGAGCACATTACAGGCCGGACAGATCATAATACTGTGCCGATATTTTAAACTTCTGAAAGAACCCTTCCCTCACACATTTCCCCTCACTTTTCTATCATCCATGTGCCTTTCTAAGAAATTCTTAAAAGTCTCTCGTGTATCTGCCTCTACCTGTTACAGTACATACCTGATTGTGCCAGCTTCTGGGGTTTGGATGCTCTAGTTCTCTGGAGAAAGGATAGTTTCTGGCTCACTCCGCTAATTGGCACCAAGATTTGGATATTTAAAGAGCACCTGACCTCAGGTTCGGTGCTCAATTGTCAGTTCAACTTTGGTTCAGTCTGCAATTGCGTTTAGGATTTCTGTCTTATTTGGAGTCTCATCTAGTCCTGTCAGGTTCTAGTCAAGAACCCTGTTCTCTGTCTCAGTCTGCAAATCGTGTCTTGATTCTAGTCTTGGGCACTCCAGCCCTTGGGTCCTTACCGTTGTTGCCTTGGCCTCTCGTCATGCTACCACCGCCCCTCATTGTGGGTTCCATGCATCTAAGTATCCTGGTAAATCTCCTCTGCATTTCACAGATGAACAGAGGGTGTTACCTAATCATTCTATATTGCTCTCTATTTTGTTGTTCCCGTTTTAGTCATGCTGGGTGATAGGTTTACACACCATCCAGGACTTGACTGGACAGAGCTACAACGTGAACAGAAGTGAACTCACACACAATGCTGGAGGAACTCGGCAGGACAGGCAGCATTCACGGAAATGAATAAACAGTCGACGTTCTTGGCTGAGACCCTTCATCAGGACTGGAAAGGAAGGGGGAAGATGCCTGAATAAAAAGGTGGGTGGTGGGGGGGAAGGAGGACAAGCTAGAAAAGAAGACAGAATAAACTGCTATATGGTTATTAGGTAGTGCAAAGCTAATGGGCTGCAGATTTGATTGGGGAGATGGAAACATGATGCCAAAGGGATGGAATATAACAGTATATAATTAATAATAAATGATTATTTTCCAAATTAATTAATTAATGATTAAAGATCAAAGTTCAAAGTAAATTTATTATCAACGACATATATGTCACCATATACTATCCTGAGATCCATTTTTTTATGGGCATTCACAGTAAATACAAATAATCACAATAGAATCACACAACAAAGATGGACAAACAATTAATGTGCAAATGGTGACAAACTGTGCAAATATAAAAAAGAAAAATAATAATAATAATAAATAAATAAGAAATAAATATTGAGAACATGAGATGAAGAGTCGGAGAAAGTGTTGTACGAACAGTTCAGTGATTGATGGCAGCACTGAGAGGAGAGCATGGCCTGGATGGTGGAACTCCCCGATGATGGATGCTGCTTTCCTGCGACAACACTTCAGATAGATGTGCTCAATGGTAGGGAGAGCTTTACCCATGATGGACTGGGCCATATCCACTACTTTTCATTTATGTGTGGTTAATAATAACTAATAAATACAACACCAAACATCACAGTGAAATGTCTCATCTAAGACTTTGTATATTCCTCCACCACATCGGGAGTTTATCTTGCCGTGTTTTATTGGGTGAGAGGAAGGCAGAACGTTTTGCTGTCCCAGTGCCCATCTGCATCCAGCTCTCACACCTCAGCCCAGCTGTGTTGATCAGACATGAGTTATTTGCAGATTTAAATCTATCAGACCTGACTTGACAGACTGCGCTGAAATCCATCAATGTTGGAGACAAAAGAGATCTCAGATGCCGGAATCTGGAATGGAGACAGAACGCTGGAGGAACACAATGGGTCCACTAGTGTTTCTGTAGGCAAAGGGTGTAAGCCAATGTTTTGAGTGGAGACTGAATCAGGTCTCTCTCTCCATAAATTTTAAACACTGTCCATAAGACCATAAGACATTGGAGCAGAATTAGGCCATTCAGCCCATTGAATCTACTTCGCCATTTGATCGTGGCTGATCCATTTCCCTTTCATACCCATTCTCTTGCCTTCTCCCCATATCTTTTCATGCCCAGACATCAAGAATTATCAACCTTTGCCTTAAAGACACTCAATGACGTGGCCTGCACAGCCCCCTGTAGCAATGGACTCTACAGATCACCACCCTCTGGCTCAAGAAATTTCTCCTCACCTGTTTTCTAAATGAACATCCCTCTACTCTGGGGTTATGCCTTCTGGTCCTAGACTCCCCTGCTCTAGGAAACATATTCTCCACATCCACTCTATCTAGGCCTTTCAATATATTTCAATGAGATCCCCCTCATTCTATTAAATTCCAGCAACAGGCCCAGAGATGTCAAATGCTACTCATACGATAAACCATACAATCCCAGATTATTTATGTAAAGAGGATTTCGGCCATTCCACTATTATTCTATCAACCACAACTTTGATAAAGGGAAAACAAATGAATTTAATTTACAAAGGGTGACAGTCTGGGTGAAAAGAAGATCATTGAATAGGTAAGGCTTGTGTTGCCTTTAGGAATTGCAGTTATTGAAGTCACTTAATTGATGGACAGCCAGAGACTTTTTCCCAGGGCAGAAATGGCTAATATGAGGGAGTATAACTTTCAGGTGTCTGGAGGAAAGTGTAGGACTTTGCAAATGTCTTAGGCACACACGTATATATATGTGTGTGTGTGTAGCTTGCATGTCGAAGATATTTACAGAGTACTGCAGTAATTTTATGTATTACCTGTTCCAGAACCATCCGGCAGCACTCCACCCTCACCATTCCCAACATCCTTTTCACCTGCTAGATTTACAAACTTGCTCTCTGCTCCATATTGACAGCAATAGTACTGTGCAGAAGTCTTAGGCACCCTAGCTATATATACTGTATGTGCCTGAGATCTTAGCACGGTACTGTACGGGGAGATGTTAGAGGTATATTTTTTTACACAGAGTGTGGTGGGTGCATGGAATGAGCTGTCAGGGGTGGTGATAGATGCAGATACATTACGGACATTTGAGAGATACTTAGATAGGACCATGGATGAAAGAAAAATGGAGAGTTACGTGGGAGGGAAGGGCCTTTGATCTTCGAGTAGGATAAAAGTTTGGCCAAACTTTGTGGATTGAAGGGTCTGTACTGTGCTGAGTCTTTGATGTTCTCTATCACATGCTCTTTTACCCCTTTCCTGCGGCTGTTCCCCCCAATAGTAAGTATACCACTTTGGATACTGTTGAGGGGGCGACCTACCAGGGAGGATCTGCAGTGACTAGGTCTCTGGCATTGACTCTGATGCTGTGGCTCAGAAGGGAAGAGAGGTGAAGAGGACTGTAGTAGTGACAGGAGATTTCTTAGTCAGAGAAGGCTGCGGGACGGGGTGTGAACCGATGTTCAATTAAAGTTTCCATTGTTCGCCGATTAAAGCACTGAGGGAGATTGAAACATCAAGGCAAATGTAGAAGGTGAGCGCTGGCAGCCTGCCTTCAGATCACTGGTGGGATCACTCTGCTATGGAGAGGGAAAGGCCTGCGCTGAGCCTGGGGAACGTTATCCAGGTTTTCTGCATTTTAGATGTGGACTTGGACTATAGACTTTGGTTCAGTCTTATAGTTTACATATTCTGTGTTCTTGCCCGACCTTTCTCATTTTCTTGTGTGCAGGGAAGAGGGATTCGGCTGTTGACTATGATGACTATGCATTCTATTCCCTACTGCCCACATTTTACCAGTATTTCCTGATACTCTTCCTATCCTTAGGTTGCTGGTTCAACTTCAGCTCAAAGGAGAGGCTCTTCTTTTGGAGCAGCATGATAGCGTAACAGATAGAGTAACACTTTACCTTGCTGATGATCCGAGTTCAATTCCTGCCACTATCTGCAAGGAATTTGTATGTTCTCCCCATGGCTGTATTGGTTTCCTACAGGTGCTTCACATTTCAAAGACATATGGATCAGTAATGATTAGTAAGTCATGGGCATGATATGTTGGCACTGGAAGCATGGCAACATTTACGGGCTGCCCCGCCGCATATTCAGACTCTGTTTGTCATTGACACAAATGATGCATTTCACTCTATGTAAATCTGGGGACAGATAAAACTATGATCTTTATTCAACGTCAGCCTTCGTTACGGAAACGTTTGAAATCAAGCATGTATTCAGTTGGGGAGAAGGGGAACGGGTGGGAAACGAATGGAATGTTAGTGATGGGGTGGAGAGCAGGCAAAACCAGGTGACCACAAATTCCATTGGTGCCCCCTGAGGAGGGGAGGGGAGTTTGTTGTCTTCTGCACTCTGGTGAATGCTGTACCTGGGCAAACTTTCATTGATTCTGTTATAGTTATTATTCTATAGGTTTCTTGAAATGCCCACAAGTAGATGAATCTCAGGGTTGTATATGGTGATATACGTGTACTTTGATAATAAATTTATTTTGAACTTTGAATTTTGAGAACATGAGTTGTAGGGTCCTTGATAATGAGTCAATAGGCTGTAGAGTCAAGTTAAAGTTGAGGTGAGTGAAGTTATCCACACTGGTTCAAGAGCCTGATGGTTGAAGAGTAATACCTATTCTGAACCCAGTAGTGTGGGACCTAAAGTGAATGTACCTCCTTCCCAATGGCAGCAGCAAGAAGACAGCATGGCCTCCTGGATGGTGGGGGTCCTTGATGACGGATGCTGCTTTCTTGTGGCAATGCTGCTCGTAAATGTGTTCAGTCATGGGGAAGGCATTTCCTGTGATGGACTGGGCAGTATCCACCACTTTCTGTAGACTTTTCCATTCCTGGGCATTGGTGTTTCCATAACAGGCTGTGATGACATCCTAGGATACTCTCCACATGCATCCATAGACATTTGAAGTACAAATAAGGCATTGCTCCTTGACTGTTTGTTGAGCTTTGCTCTAATATGGGAGGCTAAAGAGAGAGAGTTCAGAGTGGGAGTGGGGTAGAGAATTGGAGGAAAAGCAACTGAAAGTTCTTGATCACCCTTGTGGTGTCTACAAAGTCATCACCTAATCTAGATTTGTTTTCTTCCCAGGACAGAAAACCACATCTAAGCATTATACACAAAATTAAAAGTGGAAGCGAATTCTTATTTTATCTCCAGGCACTATTTGAGAGCCTAGATGGTAGTAAGACCGTAAGATGTAGGAGCAGAATTAGGCTATTTGACCTACCAAGTCTGCTCCACTGTTTCATCATGGCTGATCTATTTCCCTCAGTCCTATGTCTGATCCTATTCTTACCCTCACTGGCAAATGGCACAAGCAGCATTCCAGAGATTACTTCACTGAGGGTCCTGCTTTTCAGCTTTATACATAACTCTGTAAAATATCTCGTTAGGACCTCTGCATCTTTTGTATTTACGTATGTCATTGGTGTCACTATGTACCAAGACTTCTGGCTACTCACCCTTCCCCTTTAGAATGCCGTGGACCTGACCCAAGACATCCCTGACTCTGGTACCTGGCAGGCAACCTACCGGCTGTGTGGACCACTACTTTTCACATTGTTTGTCAGTGCTTTGGATAATGGAATTGATGGTTTTGTGACAAAGTTTGTGGATGATACGAAGATGGGTGGAGGAGTGCTGAGGAAGCAATGTGATTGCAGCAGGACTTAGACGAATTGGTAGGATGGACAAAAAAAGTGGCAGATGGAATACAGTGTTCGAAAATGTATGATAATGCATTTTGGTAAAAGGAACAATATTGCGGACTATTATTTAAATAGGGAGAAGGTTGAAACATCAGAGGTGCAGAGGGACTTAGGAGTCCTCATGCAAGACTCCCAGAAGGTTAATTTTCAGGTTGAGTCTGTGGTGAAAAAGGCAAATGCAATGTCAGCAATTATTTCAAGGGCAATAGAATATTAAAAAAATGCCAAGCCTTTATAAAACATTAATCAGGCTGCACTTGGAGTATCGTCAACAGTTTTGGACCCCTTACCTCAGAAAAGGATGTATTGTCATTGGAAAGAGTCCAGAGGAAGTTCACGAGGAATGAAGGGGTTAACCTAGGAGCAGCATTTGGCAGCTTTGGGCCTGTACTCACTGGAATTTAGAAAAATGTGGGGGGATCTCATTGAAACCTACCGAATGTTGAAAGGACTAGATAAGGTGGATGTGGAGAGGATGTTTCCTATCCAGAACTAGAGGGCACATCCTCAAAATTGAGGGTTGACCTTTTAGAACAAAAGTAAGGAGGAATTTTTTTTAGCCAGAGAGTGGTGAATCTGTGGAATGCTCTGTTACAGACAGCGGTGGAAGCCAAGTCCATGGGTATATCTAAGGCGGAAGTTGATCATTTCCTGATCGGTCAGGGCATCAAGGCAGGTGTATGGGTTTGAGTGGGATCTGGGATGAACCATGATGGAATGGTGGAGCAGACTTGGGCTGAACAGTCTCTTTCTGCTTCTCTACCTTATATGGAATAAGATAGATGGTCCTGTTGCGTAGTTATGGATTGGCAAGTATGACGTTGTGGGCATCACAGAGTTATGACTGAAAGAAGATCATAGTTGGGAACTTAACTTCCAAGGATACACATTATATCGAAAGGACAGGCAGATAGGCAAAGGGATTACGATAGCTTTGCTGGTAAAAAATGAAATCAAATCATTAGAAAGAGGTGACATAGGATCAGAATATGTGGAATCCTTGTGGTAGAGTTAAAAAACTGTAAGGGTAAAAATACCCTGATGGGAGTTTTATACAGACCTCAGAACAGTAGCCAGGATGTGGGCCACAAATTACAATGGGAGATAGAAAATGCATGTCAAAAGGGCAAGGTTACAATAGTCACGGGGGTTTCAATAGGCAGGTAGATTGGGAAAATACAGTTGATGTTAGATCCCTAGAGAAGAAACTTGTAGACTGCCTACAAGATGCAATGGCCAAAGTTGTTTGGAAAGAACACTAGCAGGGATCACAGCAGAACAGTGATGGATGATGTAACTGGGGGTCAATTCAGAAGGCGCAGGATAAATACATCCCAACAATGAAGAAAGTTGGCTGGTGGTGCAGTGACACCAGCACTGGACTTCGAGGGAAACGTTTCCGGGTTCAAATCTAGTGGACTCTTTGCATGCTTCCTATCCGTGCTGGACTGAGTGTTGAGTTAGCAACTTGGCCTCGTAAAAAACAGGCAAATGTTAAGGAAATGACATAAAATGCCGCCCGATGCACCACAAGGCATGAGGATCGAGCAACAAAGATGAAGAAGTATTCTAAAGGGAGGATGAGGAAAACTTGGCTGACGAAAGCAAAACAGAGTTTAAAGTTCAGAAGTTTTGAAGTTCAAAGTAAAATTCATTATCAGAGTACATACATGTCACCACCCACAGCCCTGAGATTCTTTTTCCTGCGGGCATACTTAGCAAATCTATAGAACAGTAACTGCAAACTATAAACATCAGGAATTGTAAACTATAAACAAACAGCAAATGCAAAAATAAATCAGTAGCAATAAGTAATGAGCATGAAATAACATTATAACAGGCTCTTTAAATGAGTGTAGCTATCCCCTTTTGTTCAAGAGCATGATGATTGGGGGGTAGCAACTGTTCTTGAACCTGGTGGTGTGAGTCCTGAGACATTTGTACCTTCTACCTGATGGCAGCAGTGAGAAAGGAGCATGGCCTGGGTGATGACGAATTTTGATAATGGATACTGTGTGGTAAATCATATATGTATGTTGTAACTGGGTTAATTGTCTGGACACCCCCCCCCCTCTGCTGACTGCCCCTGTGGCTCCTCCCACAGAGTCCTGTATAAAGGTGTTCGCCTTGCCCCTCCCCCTCAGTCCAGGGGCAGACACTCACTGTGGAGGTCGTATTGTACAGCGAATAAAAGCCTTTCAGTATTTTACCCAACCTCAGTCTTTTGGAGTTATTGAAGGTGCTTCAATTTTATTTACTGTACATTTTAAAGCATTGAACATGCACTGAGACCAGAAAATTAGACCTCGATCCGCAAACACCTGAAGCTGGAAACGCTTTTGAACTCTGGCTGGCCTGCTTCGAAGCGTACCTAGAGAGTTTAAAGCGACTGATCTCGTAGCGAAGCGCAGACTTCTACTCTCCAGGGTCAGTCCACGGGTCTATACGCTGATCAGAGACCAGCCGACCTACGACGGCGCGATGAGTTCCCTCAAAGGACAATACCTGCGGCCGATAAACAGCGTCTATGCTCGGCACCGCTTAGCGACTGGGCAACAAAGCCCTGGGGAATCAAGTGCTGGGTTCATCCAGGCCCTACTGACACTCATGCGAGCCTGCAATTGCCAGGGGCTGACGGTAGAACAGCATGCAGAGCTCCTAGTGAGAGACGCCTTCGTCACGGGGACCAGGTCAGTGTATGTGCGCCAGCAGCTGTTCGAAAAAGCCGATCTTACCTTAAGTTCGGCGATCGAGCTGGCCGATACACTGGAGGCCACTCTGCACAACTCTGAGGTTCTCCAGGCACGCGATCCCCCGATGGCCCCGTGGGCGCCGCAGACCCCGCAACCCACCGGCAAATCAACCTCGGCTGCCGCCAGTCTCGAGTCCGTGAAGCGCTACTTCTTCGGACTGGAGAAGCACCCCCGGAAACGCTGCCCGGCCCGAGAAGCTACCTGCTCCAGCTGCGTAAAGAAGGGCCACTTCGCCAAGGTCTGTAATTCCAAACCACGAGCGGGATCGAGCAGCACTGTGTGCAAGACATGGGGGTCGCCATCTTGCCTGCCGCCATCTTCCCTGCATGCCGCCACCACATCCGAGACATGGAGGTGGCCAGCTTGGTCGGCGCCACCTCCCACCGCCTATGACCAACGGGTGCTCACAGGGCACCCCACCGCGCCAGACCAAGACAGCGACTCAACCCTGGCCTCCGTGACCCTCGACCAAAGTGCTCCCCACCAGCTCGCAAGGTCAATGATGGCCATCCTGGTGGAGGGGCACAGGACAAGCTGCCTGTTTGACACAGGCAGCACGAAGAGTTTTATCCACCCAGACACGGTGCAGCATTGTGGACTCATGATATGGCCGGTAAGTCAGAGGGTCGCCATGGCTTCCGGGTCGCATACAACAGACATCCGGGGGGGTTGTGTAGTGACACTAGTGGTGCAGGGCACAGAATATCGAGACTTTACGTTACTGGTCATGCCTCAACTGTGTGCCCCTGTGCTATTGGGGCTCGACTTCCAGAGCCACCTGAAAAGTGTGACAATGGAGTATGATGGGCCCCTCCCACCAATTACTGTCGTAAATCCCCAGTTTTGTAGGGATACGTCACATACCCCGCTACTGATCACACACACACACCGACCCGCACATCCCACCCAACACCATGCCAACTGCCGCACAACCAACACCACTTGCGGCCTCTCCACCCTCAAGATCCCTGCCCCACCGCTGTTCGCCAACCTGACCTCCGACTGCAAACCTGTGGCAACTAAAAGCAGGAGGTACAGCGCGGGCAACAGAGCCTTCATTAAGTCGGAGGTGCAGCGGCTGCTCAGGGAGGGGGTCTTTGAGGCAAGCACAAGTCCTTGGAGGGCGCAGGTGGTCGTTGTTCGGAACGGGGAGAAGAATAGGATGGTCGTGGTCCATAGCCAGACCATCAACAGGTTCACGCAGCTCGACGCCTACCCACTACCCCGCATTGCGGATCTGGTCAATCAGATAGCACAATACAAGGTGTACTCGACCATAGACCTAAAATCCGCTTACCTTCAGCTCCCCATCCACCAGGAGGACCACCCTTACACCACCTTCGAGGCGGACGGCAGGCTTTATCAATTCCTGCGCGTCCCCTTTGGTGTCACAAATGATGTATCTGTCTTCCAGAGGGCAATGGACCAGATGGTGGACCAGTGCCAACTGAAGGCCACGTTCCCATACCTGGATAACATCACCATCTGCGGTCACGACCGGCAGGATCACGACAACAACCTCCAAAAATTTCTCCAAGCAGCCAAAGCTTTCAACCTCACCTATAACAAGGACAAGTGTGTGTTCGGGACCACCTGGCTTGCTATCCTTGGGTGTGTCGTGGAGAATGGAGTCATTGGCCCTGACCCCGACTGTATGAGCCCCGTGTTGAAACTCCCTCTTCCCAACACCCTCAAAGCCCTCAAAAGGTGCCTGGGCTTCTTTTCATATTACGCGCAATGGGTCCCTAACTATGCAGACAAGGCCCGACCTCTGGTCAAGTCCACCACATTCCCCCTCTCTGCCGAGGCCCACGCGGCCTTCAGCCACATAAAAGGGGACATTGCCAAAGCAGCAATGCATGCGGTGGATGAGGCCATTCCCTTCCAAGTAGAGAGTGACGCCTCTGACTTTGCACTGGCTGCTACCCTCAACCAGGCAGGAAGTCCAGTGGCGTTCTTCTCTTGTACCCTTCAAGGCCCTGAAATTCGGCACTCCGCAGTGGAGAAAGAGGCCCAGGCCATAGTGGAAGCTATTAGGCACTGGAGGTACTATCTCGCCGGCAAAAGGTTCACCCTGCTGACTAACCAGCGCTCAGTCGCATTCATGTTTAATAATCAGCAGCGGAGCAAAATCAAAAATGATAAAATTCTGAGGTGGAGAATCGAACTCTCCACCTACAACTATGACATCATGTACAGGCCTGGGAAGCTCAACGAGCCCTCCGATGCCCTATCCCGGGGAACATGCGCCAGCGCGCAGATCGACCAGCTATACGCCCTACATGTAGATCTTTGCCACCCAGGGGTCACCCGGCTTTTCCACTTCGTGAAAGCCCGGAACCTGCCCTACTCCCTTGAGGAGATCAGGATGATGACCAGGGACTGCCAAGTCTGTGCAGAGTGCAAACCGCATTTCTACCGACCCGAAAAGGCACAACTCATCAAGGCCACCCGCCCTTTTGAGCAACTGAGTGTTGACTTTAAGGGCCCCCTTCCCTCCACCGACCGCAATGTGTACTTTCTTAACGTTATCGACGAGTACTCGCGGTTCCCCTTCGCCATCCCCTACCCCGACACCACTACCACGTCAGTTATAAAAGCCCTGCGCAAGCTCTTCACTCTGTTCGGATACCCATGCTATATCCACAGTGACAGAGGGTCCTCGTTTATGAGTGATGAGCTGCGCCAATATCTACTGGCTAGGGGAATTGCAACCAGTAGGACGACGAGCTATAATCCCCGGGGGAATGGACAGGTGGAGAAGGAGAATGGCACAGTGTGGAAAGCCACACTCTTAGCCCTCAGGTCAAAGGGACTGCCCGTCTCTCGCTGGCAGGAGGTCCTTCCCGAGGCACTCCACTCCATCTGCTCCCTGTTATGCACAGTCACCAATGCCACCCCTCATGAGCGGCTCTTTTCTTTTCCCAGAAAGTCGACCACTGGGACAACCCTACCAACTTGGCTGATGTCCCTGGGGCCAGTGCTGCTCCGGAAACATGCGAGGAGCAATAAATACTCCCCGATGGTCGAGAGGGTTCACTTACTTCATGCGAACCCTCAGTATGTCTATGTGGTTTTACCTGATGGGCGGGAGGACACGGTCTCCATCCGGGACCTGGCGCCCGCAGGAGCACCGGGCCCCTACCCTGAACACTCCGTGGTGACTATTGACCCCGTACCCACCGATGTATGTACCCACGAGTCACCGTGCACTCCAAACCCTACACAGACACCACACGACACTCCCATACCGGGCGCGACGCACACGCACGAGGGATTACCAACGCCTAACGTGCTGACACCTCAAGTCAGGCCGGAGCCAGCACAACTGCCATCGCTGATGCAATCACCCCCGGTGCTACGTAGATCACAGCGACGGACTCGACCGCCTGATAGACTTGACCTGTAAATATACTTGTTTTAAATATTGTCAGTCACTTCACCCCGCGGGACACTTTTAAAAAAAGGAGGGGTGAATGTGGTAAACCATATATATATATGTTGTGACTGGGTGAACTGTCTGGACACACCCCTCTGCTACTGCCCCTGTGGCTCCTCCCACAGATCCCTGAATAAAGGTGTTTCGCCTTGCCCCCCCCCCCCCCCTCAGTCCAGGGGCAGACACTCACCGTGGAGGTCGTATTGTACAGCGAATAAAAGTCTTTCAGTATTTTACCAAACCTCAGTCTTTTGGAGTTATTGAAGGTGCTTCATGCTGCTTTTCTACAGCAATGTTTCATGCAGATGTGCTAAGTGGTTGGGAGGGCCTTACCTGTGATGTACTGAGCCGAATCCACTACCTTTTGTAAGATTATCCCCTCAAGGCATTGGTGTTCCTATACCAGGTTGTAATGCAGCCAGTCAACACACTTTCCATCACGCGTCTATGTAAGTCTGCCAAGGTTTTTGATGACTGCTGAACCTCTGCAGACTCCTGAGGAAGTAGCGGCCCTGTCATGCCTTCTTCGCAATAATATTTATATGATGGGTCCAGAACAGGTCTTCTGAGATAGTGACACCCAGGAATTTAAAGTTACTGACCCTCTCCACCTCTGAAACTCTGATGATTACTGGTTCATGGACCTTTGGTTTCCGACCAGTCTACAATCAGTTCCTTGGTTTTATTGACATTGAGTGAGAGGTTGTTGTTATTACACCACTCAGCCAAATTTTCAGTGTCCCTCCTGTGTACTGATTCATCACCCCCTCTGATGCAGCCCTCAACAGTGGTGTCATCAGCAAACTTGTAAATGGTGTTGGAGCTGTGCTTAGCCACACAGTCACAGGTGTAAAGCAAGTACAGCAGGGGGCTAAGCACATCCCGGCAGTACTCCTTATCTCATGGAGATTGTGGAGGAGATGTTTTTGCTGATCCAAACTAATCGGGGTCTACAAGTGAGGAAATCCAGGATCCAATATCACAAGGGGGTATTGAGGCTGAGGTCTTGGAGTTTATTTCACTAACTGTGAGAGTGGTCAAGGTAATGATCTTATTGTGTGCATTTGATCTCCTTCTGATAGGCCAACTCCTGCTTCTGTCAATTTGTATTTCTTGGTTACTGACTAGTAAAGACATTTTCACATTTTCCACAGTTCAGTTCTAAATTCAAGGAAAAGCCATTAAACCAAACAGAACAACTCCTTTTCATGTTATTCTCTCATTCCCATGGTTTTCCACTCCCTACAGAATGGGCACTAACATTTAAAATACCTTGAGTGAAATGCTTCTGCTAATGAGGCTGGTTTTTCCATACAGTGTGAGCCACAATCTCTATTACAACACACAACATTTGGGCAGACAGTATATGATTAATGATGTGGAATGTTATCCATGACTTTGTTTTGGTGATCGATTCAATGTGTGTTCAAATTCAGGTCATCTCATTCTGCTTCAAGATAAATAAGAACCGAAAATTGGTGCCAAGTTTAATGAGCTCTTGTATCAAGAAGGACATTCTGAAGTGTTGAGAGAGTAAGGTTCAGGGGCCTCAGGACTCACAGCACCAAGTTCAGAAACAGTTATTACCTCTCAACCATCAGGCTCTTGAACCAGAGGGGATAATTTCTCGCAACTTCACTCACCCCAGCACGAAAATGTTACCACAACTAATGGGCTCATAAGAACAGAAGAACATAAGAAATAGGAGCAGGAGTAGGCTATATGGCCTGTTGAGCCTGCCCTGCCATTCAATAAGATCATGTCTGATCTGACCATGGACTCATCTCCACCTCCCCCTGCCTTTTCCCCATAACTCTTAACTCTCCTACAATGCAAAAATCTTGTCTTAAATATATTTACTGAGGTACCCTCCATTGCTTCATTGGGCAGAGAATTCTACAGGTTCACCACTCTCTAGGAAAAGCAGTTCCTCCATCCTAAATCTACTCCCCTGAATCTTGAGGCTATGTCCCTTAGTTCTAGTCTCACCTACCAGTGGAAACAACTTTGCTGCCTCCATCTTATCTATCCCTTTCATAATTTTGTATGTTTCTATAAGATGTTGGTGTTGGGCACATGGCCAAGTGGTTAAGGTGTTCGTCTAGTTATCTCAAGGTCGCTAGTTCAAGCCTCAGCTGTGGCAACGTGTTTGTGCCCTTGAGCAAGGCACTTAATCACATATTGCTCTAGTCTGTGTGAGGAGTGGCGCCCCACACAGACTTCCAATCTGCGCCTTGTAAGGCATGAAAATGCCCGACGCAAGCCTCTCATGGTGTGAGTCGACGCTCCCTCCCCTATAAGATCTCTGCTCATTCTTCTGAATTCCAGTGAGTACAGTCCCAGGCAACTCAATCTCTCCTCATAGACTAACCCCATCATCTCTGGAATCAACCTGGTGAACCTCCTCTGCACCAACTCCAAAGCCAGTATATCCTTCCTCAAGTAGGAGACCAGAACTGCAGGCAATACTCCAGGTGCAGCCTCACCAGTACCCTGTACAGTTGCAGCAAAACCTCCCTGCTCTTCAATTCAATCCCTCTAGTAATGAAGTCCAATATTCCATTCGCCTTCTTGATAGCCTGCTGCACCTGCAAACCAACCTTTTGTGATTCATCCACAAATACTCCCAAGTCCCTCTGCACAGTAGCATGCTGCAATTTTTTACTATTGAAATTATAATCTGCTCTTTCATTTTTCTTTCCATAGTGGATAACCTCATATTTACCAACATTCTACTCCATCTGCCAGACTCTTGCCCACTCACTTAACCTATCTATATTTCTCTGCAGACTCTCTGTATCTTCTGCATAATTTGCTTTTTCACTCAATTTAGTATCATCAGCAAACTTCAATACATTACACTCGGCCCCCTCTCCCGGATCGTTAATGTATGCTGCGGGCCCAGCACTGACCCCTGCAGCACACTGCTAACCACTGATTGCCAACCAGAGTAACACCCATGTATCCCAACCTTCTGCTTTCTATTGGTTAGCCAATCCTCTATCCATGTGAATACATCACCCCTAACTCTATGTATCCTTATCTTACGGATAAGTCTTTTATGTGGCACCTTATCGAACGCTTTCTGGAAATCCAAGTAAATAACATCTGTCTGTTCCCCTCTATCCACTGCGCTTGTTATATCCTCAAACAACTCCAGTAAGTTTGTCAAACAGGATCTGCCCTTGCTGGATCCATGCTGCATCTGCCTGATGGATCCGATTCTTGCCAGATGCCTCACTATTTCCTCTTTAATGATAGCTTTCAAGCATTTTCCCAACTACAGATGTTAAACTAACTGACTTGTAGTTACCTGCCTTTTGCCTACATCTTTTTTGAACAGTGGTGTGATATTCGCCTTCTTCCAATCTGCCGGGACTTGCCCAGAGTCCAGAGAATTTTGGTAAATCATCACCAAAGCCTCTACTGTAACTTCTGCCATTTCTTTCAGTACCCTGGGATGCATTCCATCAGGACCAGAGGACTTAATCTACCTTCAGGCCCACAAGTTTGCTCAGCTCTACCTCTTTAGTGATAGCTATTGTATCAAAGTCCTCACCTCCCATGCCATCCAAAACATCTCTCTTTGGCATGTTAGATGTGAAGACCGACAAAAAAATAGTCATTCCAAGCTACGACCATTTCCTCATTACCCAATATCAATTCCCCCTTCTCATCATCCAAGGGACCTACATTCACTTTAGCCACCCTTTTCCATTTTATGTAATTATAAAAAACTTCTACTATCCGTTTTTATATTTTGTGCTAGTTTATTTTCATAATCTAGTTTCCCTTTCTTTATTGCTTGCTTAGTGGTACTTTGTTGCTTTTTAAAGTTCTCCCACTACTTCGAGTTTCCCACTACTCTTGGCGACTTTGTATGCACGAGCTTTTTGTTTGGTGTCTTCTTTTATTTTCTTCGTTATCCAAGGCTGGGTCTCCCTACTCTTACTGTCTTTGCTTTTAACTGGAATATACTTCTGTTGAACACTATGAAAAATCTCTAAAAGTCTTCCATTGCTCCTCAACTGTTCCACCATATAGCCTGTGTTCCCAGTCTACACTAGCCAAATCCTCCCTCATCCCATTGTAGTCTCCATTGTTTAGGCATAATAACTGGTTTTAGATTAAACTTTTGCACCCTCCATTGTATGAGAAATTCAACTATACTGTGATCACTCTTTCCAAGGGGATCCCTAACTGCAAGATCACTAATTTTACCTGTCTCATTGCACAGGACCAGATCTAAGATAGCACATTACCTTGTAGGTACCGTAACATGCTGTTCACGAAAGCCATCACGGATCCATTCGATGAAGTCCTCCTCAAGACTGGCTCGACCAACTTGATTCATCCAATCTATGTGCAAGTTAAAGTCCCCCATGATAACTGCTGTTCCATTTCTACATGCCTCAGATATTTCTCTGTTATTGCCTCTGCCACTGTAATGTTATTATTTGGTGGCCAATAGACGACTCCCACCAGTGATTTTTTTGCCTTTACTATTCCTAGTCTCTACCCATAAGACCATAAGACAAAGGAGCAGAAGTTGGCCATTCGGCCCATCGAGTCTGCTCCTTCATTTTATCATGAGTTGATCCATTCTCCCATTTAGTCCCACTCCCCTGCCTTCTCACCATAACCTTTGATGCCCTGGCTACTCAGATACCTATCAATCCCTGCCTTAAATACACCCAATGACTTGACCTCCACTGCCGCCTGTGGCAACAAATTCCACAGATTCACCACCCTCTGACTAAAAAAATTTCTTCGTATCTCTGTTCTGAATGGGTGCCCTTCAATCCTTAATTCATGCCTTCTCGTACAAGACTTACCCACCATGGGAAACAACTTTGCCACATCCACTCTGTCCATGCCTTTCAACATTCGAAATGTTTCTATGAGGTTCCCCCCTCAGTCTTCTAAACTCCAAGGAATACAGTCCAAGAGCGGACAAACGTTCCTCATATGTTAACCCTCTCATTCCTGGAATCATTCTAGTGAATCTTCTCTGAACCCTCTCCAAAGTCAGCACATCCTTTCTTAAATAAGGAGCCCAAAACTGCCCACAGTACTCCAAGTGAGGTCTTACCAATGCCTTATAGAGCCTCAACATCACATCCCTGCTCCTATACTCTATTCCTCTTGAAATGAATGCCAACATTGCATTCGCCTTCTTCACCACCGACTCAACCTGGAGGTTAACCTTAAGGGCATCCTGCACGAGGACTCCCAAGACCCGTTGCATCTCAGAACTTTGAACTCTCTCCCCATTTAAATAATAGTCTGCCCATTTATTTCTTCTGCCAAAGTGCATAACCATACACTTTACAACATAGAAACATAGAAAATAGGTGCAGGAGTAGGCCATTCGGCCCTTCGAGCCTGCACCGCCATTTATTATGATCATGGCTGATCATCCAACTCAGAACCCCGCCCCAGCCTTCCCTCCATACCCCCTGACCCCCGTAGCCACAAGGGCCATATCTAACTCCCTCTTAAATATAGCCAATGAACTGGCCTCAACTGTTTCCTGTGGCAGAGAATTCCACAGATTCACCACTCTCTGTGTGAAGAAGTTTTTCCTAATCTTGGTCCTAAAAGGCTTCCCCTTTATCCTCAAACTGTGACCCCTCGTTCTGGACTTCCCCAACATCGGGAACAATCTTCCTGCATCTAGCCTGTCCAATCCCTTTAGGATTTTATATGTTTCAATCAGATCCCCCCTCAATCTTCTAAATTCCAACGAGTACAAGCCCAGTTCATCCAGTCTTTCTTCATATGAAAGTCCTGCCATCCCAGGAATCAATCTGGTGAACCTTCTTTGTACTCCCTCTATGGCAAGGATGTCTTTCCTCAGATTAGGGGACCAAAACTGTACACAATACTCCAGGTGTGGTCTCACCAAGGCCTTGTACAACTGCAGTAGTACCTCCCTGCTCCTGTACTCGAATCCTCTCGCTATAAATGCCAGCATACCATTCGCCTTTTTCACCGCCTGCTGTACCTGCATGCCCACTTTCAATGACTGGTGTATAATGACACCCAGGTCTCGTTGCACCTCCCCTTTTCCTAATCGGCCACCATTCAGATAATAATCTGTTTTCCTATTTTTGCCACCAAAGTGGATAACCTCACATTTATCCACATTAAATTGCATCTGCCATGAATTTGCCCACTCACCCAACCTATCCAAGTCACCCTGCATCCTCTTAGCATCCTCCTCACTGCTAACACTACCGCCCAGCTTCGTGTCATCCGCAAACTTGGAGATGCTGCATTTAATTCCCTCATCCAAGTCATTAATATATATTGTAAACAACTGGGGTCCCAGCACTGAGCCTTGCGGTGCCCCACTAGTCACTGCCTGCCATTCTGAAAAGGTCCCGTTTATTCCCACTCTTTGTTTCCTGTCTGCCAACCAATTCTCCACCCACACCAATACCTTACCCCCAATACCGTGTGCTTTAAGTTTGCACACTAATCTCCTGTGTGGGAGCTTGTCAAAAGCCTTTTGAAAATCCAAATATACCACATCCACTGGTTCTCCCCTATCCACTCTACTAGTTACATCCTCAAAAAATTCTATGAGATTCGTCAGACATGATTTTCCTTTCACAAATCCATGCTGACTTTGTCCGATGATTTCACCGCTTTCCAAATGTGCTGCTATCACATCTTTGATAACTGACTCCAGCAGTTTCCCCACCACCGACGTTAGGCTAACCGGTCTATAATTCCCCGGTTTCTCTCTCCCTCCTTTTTTAAAAAGTGGGGTTATATTAGCCACCCTCCAATCCTCAGGAACTAGTCCAGAATCTAACGAGTTTTGAAAATTATCACTAATGCATCCACTATTTCTTGGGCAACATTGTATTTCATTTGCCACTTCTTTGCCCATTCTCCCAATCTATCCAAGTCTCTCTGCAGACTCTCTGTTTCCTCAGCACTACCGGCCCCTCCACCTATCTTTGTATCATCAGCAAACTTATCCACAAAGCCATCTATTCCATAATCCAAATCACTGATGTACAACGTAAAAAGAAGCGGCCCCAACACGGACCCCTGTGGAACACCACTGGTAACCGGCAGCCAACCAGAATCGGATCCCTTTATTCCCACTCTCTGTTTCCTGTCAATCAGCCAACGCTCTATCCACGTATGCAACTTTCCCATAATTCCACGGGCTCTTATCTTGTTTAGCAGCCTCATGTGTGGCACCTTGTCAAAGACCTTCTGAAAATCCAAATATACAACATCCACTGCATCTCCCTTGTCTAGCCTACTTGTAATTTCCTCAAAAAATTGCAATAGTTTTGTCAGGCAGGATTTTCCTTTAAGGAAACCATGCTGAGTTCTGTCTATCTTGTCATATGCCTCCAGGTACTCTGTAACCTCATCCTTGACAATCGACTCCAACAACTTCCCAACCTCCGATGTCAAGCTAACCGGTCTATAATTTCCTTTTTGCTTCCATGGCCCCTTCTTAAATAGCAGAGTGACATTTGCAATCTTCCAGTCCTCCGGAACCATGCCAGAATCTATTGACTTTTGAAAGATCATTGCTAATGCCTCCGCAATCTCCACAGCTACTTCCTTCAGAACATGAGGATCCATTTCATCTGGTCCGGGAGATTTACCTACTCTTAGACTATTCAGCTTCCTGAGTACTTTCTCTGTCGTCATTGTGACTTCACACGCTTCTCTTCCCTGACACCCTTGAGTGTCCAGTATACTGCTGATGTCTTCCTCAGTGAAGACTGATGCAAAATACTCATTCAGTTCCTCTGCCATCTCCTTATCTGCCATTACAATTTCTCCAGCATCATTTTCTATCGGTCTTATATCTACTCTCACCTGTCTTTTACTCTTTATATACTTGAAAAAGAGGGCGTTTAGAGATGGAAATAGGGAGGAGCTGAGGGCAATACAGAGGGACCTGAAAGCCGGGATCAGGGAAGATAAAGACAGGTAAAAGAGGAAGCTTGAGTGGAAACTCCAGCAGAACAACATGAGAGAGGTCTGGAGTGGGATGAGGACCATCACTGGGTTCTGGCAAACTAGCAACAGAGGAGCTGAAGGCAGTGTGGACAGGGCCAACGAACTTAACCTGTTCTTTAACAGATTTGACATTGTGGCCCCTGCCCATCCCTCACATGAGTCATCTGTTGTCGGCCCCCAACCAACACATATTCCACTCTCCCCTCCTACCCCTCCTCACAGTCCCCCACCCTGCTCTCATGACTATACCCCTCCCCCACACGAAACCACCATGGTGGGCTTCACAGCTGAACAGGTGAGAAGACAGCTGAAACGTCTCAACCCAAGCAAGGCTGCAGGACCGGATGGTGTCAGTACCAGGGTGCTCAAAGCCTGTGCCCCTCAGCTATGTGGAGTACTTCACCATGTATTCAACATGAGCCTGAGGCTCCGGAGGGTTCCTGTACTGTGGAAGATGTCCTGCCTCGTCCCTGTGCCGAAGACGCCACGCCCCAGCGGCCTCAATGACTACAGACCGGTGGCATTGACCTCCCACATCATGAAGACCCTGGAGAGACTTGTTCTGGAGCTGCTCTGGCCTATGGTCAGGCCATACTTAGATCCCCTCCAGTTCGCCTACCAGCCCCAACTAGGAGTTGAGGATGCCATCATCTACCTGCTGAACCGTGTCTATGCCCACCTGGACAAGCCAGCGAGCTCTGTGAGGGTCAAGTTTTTTGACTTCTCCAGTGCGTTCAACACCATCCGCCCTGCTCTGCTGGGGGAGAAGCTGACAGCGATGCAGGTGGATGCTTTCCTGGTATCATGAATTCTTGATTTCCTCACTGGCAGACCACAGTACGTGTGCTTGCAACACCATGTGTCTGACAGAGTGATCAGCAGCACTGGGGCTCCACAGGGGACTGCCTTGTCTCCCTTTCTCTTCACCATTTACACCTCAGACTTCAACTACTGCACAGAGTCTCATCTTCAGAAGTTTTCTGATGACTCTGCCATAGTTGGATGCATCAGCAAGGGAGGTGAGGCTGAGTACAGGGCTACGGTAGGAAACTTTGTCACATGGTGTGAGCAGAATTATCTGCAGCTTAATGTGAAAAAGACTAAGGAGATGGTGGTAGATCTGAGGAGAGCTAAGGTACCGGTGACCCCTGTTTCCATCCAGGGGGTCAGTGTGGACATGGTGGAGGATTACAAATACCTGGGGATACGAATTGACAATAAACTGGACTGGTCAAAGAACACAGAGGCTGTCTACAAGAAGGGTCAGAGCTGTCTCTATTTCCTGAGGAGACTGAGGTCCTTTAACATCTGCCGGATGATGCTGAGGATGTTCTACAAGTCTGTGGTGGCCAGTGCGATCATGTTTGCTGTTGTGTGCTGGGACAGCAGGTTGAGGGTAGCAGACACCAACAGAATCAACAAACTCATTTGTAAGGCCAGTGATGTTGTGGGGATGGAACTGGACTCTCTGACGGTGGTGTCTGAAAAGAGGATGCTGTCCAAGTTGCATGCCATCTTGGACAATGTCTCCCATCCACTACATAATGTACTGGGTGGGCACAGGAGTACATTCAGCGAGAGACTCATTCCACCAAGATGCAGCACAGAGCGTCATAGGAAGTCATTCCTGCCTGTGGCCATCAAACTTTACAACTCCTCCCTTGGAGGGTTAGACACCCTGAGCCAATAGGCTGGTCCTGGACTTATTTCCTGGCATAATTTACATATTACTATATAACTATTTATGGTTTTATTACTATTTAATTATTTATGGTGCAAATGTTACGAAAACCAGTTTCCCCTGGGATCATTAAAGTATGACTACGACTATGACAATGAAAATGCTTTTAGTATTCTCTTTGATATTATTTGCTAGCTTCTTTTCATAGTTTATCTTTTCCCTCTTAATGATCTTCTTAGTTTCCTTTTGTAAGCTTTTAACAACTTCCCAATCCTCTGTCTTCCCACTAATTTTTGCTTCCTTGTATGCCTTTGCTTTAACTTTGGCTTTGACTTCTCTTGTCAGCTACGGTTGCATCCTTTTTCCATTTGAAAATTTCTTCTTTTTTGGAATATACCTGTCTTGCACCTTCCTCACTTCTCACATAAACTCCAGCCACTGCTGCTCTGCCGTCCTTCCTGCCAGTGTCCTTTTCCAGTCAACTTTGGCCAGTTTCTCTCTCATGCCACTGTAATTTCCTTTACTCCACTGAAATACCGACACATCGGATTTCGGCTTCTCTTTTTCAAATTTCACAGTGAACTCAATCATGTTATGATCAGTGTCTCCTAAGGGTTCCTTCACCTCAATCTCTCCAATCACCTCCGGTTCATTACACAATACCCAATCCAGTACAGCCGATCCCCTAGTGGGCTCAACAACAAGCTGTTCTAAAAAGCCATCTCGCAGACATTCTACAAATTCTCTCTCTTGAGATCCAGTGCCGACCTGATTTTCCCAATCCACTCGCATGTTAAAATCTCCCACAATTATCATAACACTGCCCTTCTGACAAGCCTTTTCTATTTCCTGTTGTAATTTGTAGTCCACATCACTGCAGTTGTTAGGAGGCCTATAAATAACTGCCATCAGGGTCTTTTTACCCCTGCGATTTCTTAGCTCAACCCATAAAGATTCTGCACCTTCCGATCCTATATCACCTCTTTTTAATGATTTAATATCATTTCTTACCAATAAAGCCATGCCTCCCCCTCTGCCTACCTTCCTATCCTTCCGATACACCGTGTATCCTTGGATGTTCAGCTCCCAGAGACATGTGTCCTTTAGCCACGTCTCAGATGGATTCAACATTCTGCTCCATAGATCTTATATCGTCTCTCACTATCGCCCTGATCTCATCCTTAATTAAGAACACTACTTCACCTCCCTTACCTTCCTGTCTATCCTTCTGTATTACCTGATATGCTTGGATAATTAATTCCCAATCTGCTCCACCCTGCAACCAACCATGTCTCCGTAATGGCCACTGAATCATACCCCTTTGTACTAATTTGTGCCACAAGTTCACTGACCTTGTTTCGAATACTATGGGCATTCAAATAAAGTACCCTTACACTCATTGTATTTTTAAAATCTTGTAATCTTTTACTCTTTTGCACTTGACTTTTTTTCACTCCACTCTTACTTTTCTCTTTTTTATCTTTTGCTTTTTCTTTATCTTTATTCACACTTTTCTTTTTTACTTTATCCATACTTCTCCAATCTGTTGAATCCACCCCTCTGCTATTTAGTTTAAAGTCCTATCTACAGCCTAGATATGCGATTTGCTAGGATCCAGGTCATATCACGGTTCAGGTGGAGCCCGTCCCATTGGTACAGCTCCCTCCTTCCCCAATACTGGTGCCAGTTTCCCATGAATTCAAACCCACTTCTCCCACACCGATCCTTGAGCCATGCATTTAACTCTCTGATCTTCTTGACCTTATGCCAATCTGCACGTGAGGCACTTACCTTAGCCTCCTTGCCAAAGCATCAAGTTCTCACTCCTACACTGGGCCACTCACACAATGGCCGCTCGACTTTGACCCTGCTTTACTTTTATTTGCTCCTGCTAATGCGCTAATCCCTGTGAAACGCTCATTTTTTTAAACTCTTCTCCGTGACCTGTGCTTGGGTTTTTTCCCTCTGGGTCGCTTGAAGAGATTATGAGAAATACAGCTAGTATGTTTTCCCAAGGATTGAAATGTCTAGTACCAGAGGACCATACCTCTACTTGCATCAAACTCTCAGTCTGGGAACACATCCTTTACTGGAGGAAGAACATTTTGCATTCTGCCTGAGTAGCCCATAACCCAACTCCATCCTCACCTCCTTTGTGCGATTTTGGGGGCTGTACTGTACTGTTCCACGAGCTATGTTCTATTCACCAGAGGGGTAGCAACTCTGGTGAATGGGCTTGTTCAGTCCAATCCAGGGCAGCTTACTCACGTTTAGTCACCACTGAACACTCAGCTCTCACTTTTGGTTCCAAGAAGATGTTTGCATGTGACAGTGGCCACATCTCAGTACATTACTTTGACCAGGTGAGGGTAGCTCGCGGCCTTGTACCCCGGTGAGCTAAGGACATGCCCGTCAAGGCATGCTGAGTCAGATCTGGCGGACTGAGCAGATGAGATCTACAGAGAGATCCAGCCACCAGGAAGGCAGTTCTGTAACGCTCTGTGGTGTGTGAAGGCCTTGACAAGGCACAGAAAGCGTCATGGTCATCCGCTACAACCAAGGAAGACCCCAGTTTGTGATGCTTGTTCATATCACTGGACTCAGTCTTCTGTAGGGCCAGAGAGCGGAACTGCCACAGAGCAACGGCTTGTCCACCTTAATAACTCTCCCACTCAGGTCTCCTGTCATCGGACATGATGTGGACAACCACCATTTCCAATCCTGTTGCAGGGTCTGGAAACAAAACGTTGACAACCCCTCCTATCCCCTGTTCCCACTCCATAGATGTTGGTTGACCTGCTGAATTTTTCCTTTTTTGCCTCAGATTCCAGCATCTGCAGTGCCTTGCATCAGTAGGTTGTATATTTGTTTTAATTTTGAATTTTGCCAACAGTAGTGATCACCTTCACATGGTTGTATGAAACCACAGTGCTTGCTATTTCAACAAAACTAAATATTCTACATTTGTCTTTATGTCAAAGTAGACATACTGAAACTGTTTAACGATGTCAATAAAGCCTCATGCCAGTGAAGGTGTTGTAACGGTGTAATGCTCACTTAGTGGAAGTGAAGAAACCTCCAAAGAACCAAGTGTATTATCACTGACATATCTGGTGAAATTCATTGTTCTGTGGTGGCAGTGGAGTGCAATACAAAAAAACCTATGAGTTACAACAACAAAAATATAGCATATAAAAATAAATAGTCATGCAAAAGAAAGAAAATTAGTGAACTAGTATTTCAGAGTTCATGGGCCATTCAGAAATCTGATGGCAGAGGGGAAGAAACTGTTCGTAAAATGTTGAGTGTGCATCCTGAGGCTCCTGTCCCTCCTCCCTGATTTTAGCAGAGGGAAGAGGGCATGTCCTGGGTGGTGGGGGTATTTAGTGATGGCTGCCGCTGTTTTGAGGCTCGGCCTCTTACAGTTGTCCTTGACAGGGGGTGGGGGTGGGCTGTGCCCATGAATGTGCTGGCTGAGTCTTTATGCAAGATGGCAATGCAAGCAGTCAGAATTCTGTCCATGGAACACCTGTGGAAATTTGCTAGAGTCTTTGGTAACATACCAAATCCTCTCAAACTCCAAATGAAGTATAGCCTCTGACGTGTCTTCTTCAATGTGTTAAGCCTAGGATAAATTCTGTGAGATGCTGGCACCCAGGAACTAGAAACTGTTCATCCTTTCCAGTGCTGAACACTCAATAGAGACTGGTGTCTATCCTCCTAAAGTTCACAATCGCTTCTGTGGTCTTACTGACGTGGAATGCAAGGTCGTTGTTGCTCAACCAGCTGTTCTATCTCACTCCCGAATGCCTCCTCATCACCTTTTGAGATTATTCCGACGATGGTTGTGTCATCGGCAAATTTATAGATTACATTTGAGCTATGCCTATCTACACCATCATGGGCGTCGAGGGAGTAGTCAATGGCCAATGTAAAGTGGCCTTTGGGGAAACAGGAAGGTCAAAGGGAATGACAAGCCAGCAATGGTAATCCTGAACTGAAGAGGTTCTGCAGATGCCGGAAATCCAGAGTAACACACAAAATGCTAGAGAAATCCAGCAGGTCAGGCGGCATCTATGGAGAGGTTCCTTGCCAGAGATGCTGCTTGACCAGCTGAGTTCCGCCAGCTTTTTGTGTTGGTAATCCTGAAAATACAGACAAACTTTGGAGAGCAACCAGGAAAACTAACCATTGGAAAAGAGGCATAAGAAAGGCAGAAGGAACTGGCTTGAGGGAGCTGAGGTTTGTGGTTTAAATGAAGTGTGAAAACAGACGGAATTTGATTGCTGTGTACAATACCAGATCCTCATGAAAAAAGAAGCCTAAACGTTCAATAACAACTGGAAACTACGAGTCTGAATGTTACAAAAGCCAGCAGATTTGGAAAATAGATAGAAACCAAGCAAAAGAGACATGGCCTGGAAACCAGAGGGCTAATAACTAACTTAATGCTGACATGATGATCGCTTTGTACAGTGAGAGTAAGTGCAGGAATTGGAATTGTTTCTGACAGAAAATTAGGGAGCTGAGGCAGGGAGCACTTACACGCTCACAGAAAATGAACTGAAAGTTAAAAGCAACACATACAAAAAGGCGAAGGAACTCAGATGTTCAGGCAGGATTTATGGCAAGGAACCTTTCCATAGATGCTGCATGAACTGCTGAGTTCCTCCAGCCTTTTGTGTGTATGTTTATATATATAGATAGATAGATAGATATATAGACTGGTGCCACGAGAAAAAAATCATGTCATATATGAGTGATGATAAACCTGATTCTAATATGGGTCTCTATTGTGGACTGAGAGTGGGAAGGGGGCAGGGAGAGGGGAATCATGGTTGGAAAAGGGAAAGGGAGAGGGGAGGGAGCGGGAAGCTCCAGAGAGACATTCTGTAATGATCAATAAACCAATTGTTTCAAATCAAGTGATGCCTGGTGTCCTAGTGCTGGGTGTGTCTGCACCTGCGCCACTCCTGCTCCTGGCACTCCTTCTCTGCCACCTGTGCCACATCCCTCCTGTGGTGCTCCACCCTCACCACTTCCTCCCGCCAGATGCGCAAGCTCGCTCTCCGCTCCAAGTGGCACCCTAGGTAAGCCTATGTGCCTAAGGCTTTTGCTCAGTGCTGTAATCATATGACCTAGAATGATACTATTGCAAGTCCTCATCAGACAAGGTGATAAACCAAGGTTTTCTCTGTCCCCTTTCAATAGGTTCAATCGGTACATTTAACGTCAGGGAAATGTATACAATATACATACTAAAATTCTTTTTCTTTGCAAACATCCACAAAAACAGAGGAGTGCCCCAAAGAATGAATGACAATTAAACTTTCGAACCCCAAAGCCCCTCCCCAAACACAAGTAGCAGCAAAGCAATAACCCCACTCCCCTACCAGCAAAAAAAGCATCAGCACCCTCCACCCAGCACTTCAGCATGCCATGTCGTACGGGAAAGAATAGTGAGGGCTAATAACAAGTAACTGGGGATGTAGATTGTTCTGATGTGGTAACAGGGAACTGCAGACAAAGCCTAGCTAAGAGGCTTTGGGATTCGAACGTTCTTCTGTCATTCATTCTTCTGGGGTTCTTCTGTTTTTTGTGGTTGTCTGCGAAGAGTAAGAATTTCAGGTTGTATACTGTATGCATTCTCTGAAAATAAACAGAACCACTTGAAAAACCATTTGAAGTGGAGACACGGAATGTAGCAGTGATGACGCCCAAGTTTCAGTAACTTCACTAATTGTGTTATAGCGTGCACCCATTGTTGTAATAGGAAAATAGATTGACTGTTAGAACTGTAGATTATTATTTCAATCTGTAATCAAGACCTAGTCCATATAACCATATAACCATATAACAATTACAGCATGGAAACAGGCCATCTCGGCTCTTCTAGTCCGTGCCGAACTCTTACTCTCACCTGGTCCCACCGACCTGCACTCAGCCCATAACCCTCCATTCTTTTCCTGTCCATATACCTATCCAATTTAACTTTAAACGGCAACATCGATCCTGCCTCAACCACTTCTGCTGGAAGCTCGTTCCACACAGCTACCACTCTCTGAGTAAAGAAGTTCCCCCTCATGTTACCCCTAAACTTTTGCCCTTTAACTTTAGTCTGTTGCTTGATGAAATCTTCCTGCAGCCACCATTCTGTTATCAAAATGTGGTCTTACTGGTAATCTCGAAAACCGAGAATGTGAAAACTGTATCCTATTCATGATCAGGTCAATCAGCTTTGACTGGTCTCCTGGTCGGCCCTGGTTTGTAATAAATTGCCCGTTATTTGAACACCAACTTCATGTTGCCTTTCCGTTTGCTGCTACTCATGTCTTGAGATGTTTCACTGAAATCTTAATGTGCTGAGTCACTATTATGGAAAACCAGACTGGCACGGACTAGATGGGCAGAAGGGACTGCGTCTGCGTGGTAGTGCTCCAGGACTCCACAGCAGATCCCCAAAAGTTTGGTCAGTACTGGGTTGAAAAGGTAGGCTTTTGAAGGAGGGAAGAGAAGGAGAGAGGAAGGGAAGTCGAGGCCTGGAATTCAATAATCTCAGGCCCTTGAAATTGAAGAGCTGGTTGCCAGAGTTGGGGAGATTGAAAATGCACATCAACCTGTAATACGAGTCACTTCAAATAGGAAATATTCAGCTGAGCTCAGAGCAGCTGCTAAATCTGACCAGATTGTGCTGATTCTCTGCTATAAAACCCACAGTGTAGCAGCAGCTGGCATTGTGTTTCATTCTAATCTGATTCATTTAAACATGCCGTGCAGCTTATGTTACTGAGAAATTACTTACTCACTGTATTTACAACGGCTAATAAGCAAGGCCTGCATGGAAGGTGACCTCAGGGGACTTGTTATTGCAATGTACAGCTGCAGCCTAGCTTCGGCCAGGGCAAATAGAACATGTTAATAATTTTGTTGCACCCAATTGAGTCCTCAATATCCCTTTCAGCTCTGAGAATCCTATTCTATTCCACAGAACAGCATCTGTTACCGTCCACTGCTGAGCTGCGCACAAGAGGAGAAAAAGAAACACCTGTGGAAACAAAAGAATACTTCTTTGTCAAAACAAACTGTAAAACTTGTTACTTTTCTGCTCTGTGAAAGAATTCAGGCGATTGATCTTCTTGGGGAACTATTTCATCGAGCAGCTCCACCCCATCCGCCGCAAAAGGTGGGATCTCCCGATGGCCACCTACGTCCCACCTCCATTCTGACACATCTGTCCAAAGTCAATTTCAAAGTCTAAAGTTCAAACACATACACCTCAGCACATACAGCCATGGGATTCTTTTTCCTGCAGGCATGTTCAGCAAATCTATAGAACAGTAACAGTGTACAGGATCAATGAACTAAAATCTGTACAAATGCAGATATAAATAAATAGCAATAAATAATGAGAGCACGGAATAACAAGGTAAAAAGTCCTTAAAGTGAGGCCATCGATTTTGGGAACATCGGAAATAGAATGAATGTAGCTATCCCCCTTTATTCAAGAGTCTGATGGTTGAGGGGTAGTAACTGTTCTTGAACCTGGTGGCATGAGTCCTGAGGTTCTTGTACCTTCCCATTCCCATTCTGAAACTTCTATCCATGGTCTCCTGTACTCTCACGATGGGACCTCCTCAGGTTGGAGAAACAACATCTCACATTCCGTCTGCTTGTTCTGGAGCTACTCCAGCCTATGGTCAGGCCACACTTAGATCCCCTCCAGTTCGCCTACCAGCTCCGACTAGGAGTTGAGGAAGCCATCGTCTACCTGCTGAACCGTGTCTAAGCCCATCTGGACAAGCTAGCGAGCACTGTGAGGGTCAAGTTTTTTGACTTCTCCAGTGCGTTCAACACCATCCGCCCTGCTCTGCTGGGGGAGAAGCTGACAGCGATGCAGGTGGATGCTTCCCTGGTATCATGGATTCTTGATTTCCTGACTGGCAGACCACAGTACGTGTTCTTGCAACACTGTGTGTCCGACAGAGTGTTCAGCAGCACTGGGGCTCCACAGGGGACTGTCTTGTCTCCCTTTCTCTTCACCATTTACACCTCGGACTTCAACTACTGCACAGAGTCTTGTCATCTTCAGAAGTTTTCGGATGACTCTGCCATAGTTGGATGCATCAGCAAGGGAGATGACGCTGAGTACAGGGCTACGGTAGGAAACTTTGTCACATGGTGTGAGCAGAATTATCTGCAGCTTAATGTGAAAAAGACTAAGGAGCTGGTGGTAGACCTGAGGAGAGCTAAGGTACCGGTGACCCCTGTTTCCATCCAGAGGGTCAGTGTGGACATGGTGGAGGATTACAAATACCTGGGGATACGAATTGACAATAAACTGGACTGGTCAAAGAACACTGAGGCTGTCTACAAGAAGGGTCAGAGCCGTCTCTATTTCCTGAGGAGACTGAGGTCCTCTAACATCTGCCGTACGATGCTGAGGATGTTCTACGAGTCTGTGGTGGCCAGTGTTATCATGTTTGCTGTTGTGTGCTGGGGCAGCAGGCTGAGGGTAGCAGACACCAACAGAATCAACAAGCTCATTCGTAAGGCCAGTGATGTTGTGGGGATGGAACTGGACTCTCTGACGGTGGTGTCTGAAAAGAGGATGCTGTCCAAGTTGCATGCCATCTTGGACAATGTCTCCCATCCACTACATAATGTACTGGGTGGGCACAGGAGTACATTCAGCCAGAGACTCAATCCACCGAGATGCAGCACAGAGCATCATAGGAAGTCATTCCTGCCTGTGGCCATCAAACTTTACAACTCCTCCCTTGGAGGGTCAGACACCCTGAGCCAATAGGCTGGTCCTGGACTTATTTCCTGGCATAATTTACATAAATAATTAAGTAGTAATATGGTTTTATTACTATTTAATTACTTATGGTGCAACTGTAACGAAAACCATTTTCCCCCATGATCAAGAAAGTATGACTATGACTGTGAATCCTATTACATCCAGGAATGACAGAATTCAGAGTTCAATTTCGGTGCAGTCTGTAAGGAGTTTGTACGTTCTCCCCACGACCGTGTGGGTTTCCTCTGGGTGCTCCAGTTTCCTCCCACATTGTACCGATTAGTAGTTTAATTAGTCATTGTAAATTGTCCTGTGATTAGTCTAACTAGGTGAGTTGCTGGCTGATGCGCCTCATTGGGAAGGGCCTGTTCACTGGTGTATCTCTAAATAAATAACAATACATTTCCAGCATCTGCAGAATCTTTTGTGAATAGATTCTCTCGAGCTCCTGAGTGGAGAGGCAATGCTTTCTCTGGACAGGCAGGTTCTGATGTTTGCCAGGCTACTGAGTGATAGCCATGCCTGGTTGTGCGCTGCAAGGATAAGCTGAGGTCAAGGCAACTTGTCTTGTTTATGTCATCCTTCCAGCTGTCAGCTGCTGAGCAGCAAAAGCCCATGCTTGCGAGAGAACAGCTCGCTTCATTGGGCATTGAAATACAGGGATTCTGTGGCATTGCAAAGAAGACTGTCTTGCAAAAATAAAACAGCCTGGCATCTGAAAACTTAAGGGAAGTTTTGAAGAGGTGAACATGATGCATGTTTAAGATGTCCAAATATAAATGAATATGTCTCTTTCTGCAAACTTTAGAAATTCTGCAGATGCTGGAAATCCAGAGAAATAGTCATATTATCGTCATCATTATGTGCTGTGTTGTATGGCGTGGGTGATCAAGGTCTTTTGACCATGATTGCTCTTGGCAAATTTTTCGATGGAAGTGGTTTGCTATTGCCTTCTTCTGGGCAGTGTCTTTACAAGACGGGTGACCCCAGCCGCTATCAATACTCTTCAGAGGTTGTCTGCCTGGTGTCGGTGGTCGCATAACCAGGACTTGTGATCTGCACCGGCTGCTCATACGACCATCCACCTCCTGCTGCCATGGCTTCACCTGACCCTGATCGGGGAGGCTAAGCAGGTGCTACACCTTGCCCGAGGGTGACCTGCAGGATAGCGGAGGGAAGGAGAACCTTACACCTCCTTTGGTAGAGATGTATCTCCACCCCACCACCCAACATCCAAAGTAACACACATAAAATGCTGGAGGAACTCAAAAGTTTTAGATGTCATACTGAATCTCTGCAGACTTTTAAGGAAGTAGAGGCACTGCTGTGTTTTCTTCACAATTGCACTTACACGCTGGGTCCAGGATAAGTCCTCTGAAATAGATTCCACCACTTAGTTAATTCGCACTTCGGGAATAAATAGTTGCCACACTGTGAAGAGAACGGAATAAAACCCCATGGTCCAGTGGTTAAGTAACTCCCTCATAACCCAAAGCACATTTAATTTCATTAAAGACTTTGAAATCTGCTGGGAGTAGACCATCTCTGAAGTAAAATAGTTTTCTGACTGAGTCAGATGTTTGCAGATTCAATGATCACTTCAGATCTGAGTCGACACTCCAGACTCAGAATTAGAAACAGAATCAGAATCAGGTTTACTATCACTGACACACTGTATGCCGTGAAATTTGTTGTTTTGTGGCAGCAGTGCAGAACAATACATAAAAAATACCATAAATTACAATAAAAAACATATATGAACAATTAAGTAAAATACATAGTGCAACAAGAAAGCAAAAATAGGTCCTGGTGAAGAGTCTCGGCCTGAAACGTTGACTGTTTATTCTTTTCCATAGATGCTGCTGAGTTCCTCCAGGATTTTATGTGTGTCGCTTTGGATTTCCAGCATCTGCAGATTTCTCGTGTTTGCAGAAATAGTGAGGCGGTGTTCATGGGTTGCTCATTGTCCATTCAGAAATCTGATGGCGGAGAGGAAGAGCCTGATCTAAAGCATTGACTGTGTGTCTTCAGGCTTCTGTAGCTCCTCCCTGATGGCAGTAATCAGAAGAGAGTATGTCCTGGGTGGTGGTCCTCCTCTCTGATGGGTGCTGCCTTCTTGGCGCATTGCACCAATGCAGTACAGTGCTGACAGAATACTAGATTACTGGGAGTAGCATTGTTTTGTGTACATGGTAGTTTCCGTCAAACATGTATCCGATGTTTATTCCTCAACAAACATCACTGTCCTTTGTTCATCAAAGAACAAACATCAATGCTGTTTATGGAAGCTTGTTGTGTATATTTCAGATGTAGGCACATGGGAACATCACCACCTTTGGGTTCCACTCCAAGTTATGAACCACCCTGACTTAGAAATTACTGCTATTTTTTTTGTCAGAGTCACAAGGATCAGTAACCACTCCCACCCCTCCCAGTCAATGGGTTGGACGTCAAGGCCCGAAGGTCAAACCCGTCATCAGCAAATCCTGGGGTTGAGGCCCAAAGGTCAGAATCCCATGATCGGAGTGTTCTAGGGATGATACCCAGAGGTTAATGAAGTCCATAGGGCAAAGCCGAAAGGTTCGAAGTCTCGGGGTCGGTGTGTCTGGAGGTAGAAGCCAGAAGGTCAAAGACTGAAGTCAGTGAGGAGGAAGGTAGAGGCCTGAAGATTGAAGCCCCGGGTCAGAGGCCCAATGTCTGCGAGTCTGTGAGTCTCAGGCCGAAGACTAGAAGCTGAGAGGCGGCCAGTCCTGGGTTTGGAGGCCTTTCTGAGTGTGTGTGAGTGGGTAGCATGGTGGGAGAGTGGGAAATGGGCTTGACTTACTGCTGTTTTGTTGTTTTGTTGATGTTGCTGCTTGTGTTGTTCTGCTGAATATTGTGGGCATGCTATGTTGATGCCAGAATGTGTGGGCTGCCCCCAGCACATCTTTAGTTGTGTTGGTTGTTAACACAAACAATGCATTTCACTGTACATTTGATGTACATGTGATAAAAATACAGCATCTGAATATGAATCATTGGGTCTCCACCTTGGAACTCCTCCCCAATAAGATAGGAGAAGATTCACGAGAAGGACTGACGAGTGTGAAGAAGTCGGCCCTCCTCCAAGGTCAATGTTTGACAATGATGGCCTTGTCAGCGGCAGTCAGCACACCTTTTGGTTAAGGATGGGAAATGAATCACCAGAGGGAATCTAACATTGTCACAAGGAGGGCATGCGAACTCCTTGTTCGTGCCTACAAGAATGAGCTCAGGTTGTCACCTTTGTGAGATATCTGCACGACCTGCAGCACCACAGCGCTCTTCGTACCATGATGATTTCGTTTCTGCTTTATTGAGTTCACGCTGGTAATTTGTAGAGGAACTGATATTCAAAAAGATGTTGTACAGACAGAGACAGTTACTAGATGCCTGCCTAATTGACAAAAGAACATTGTCTTTGCAAAGTATAAACCAAGGATAACATTGCACAGTTTCCTAAGGGCATAAGACAAGGATCAGGCAATCATATGACAGGTATGTGTGGTGGTAATATAAACAAGTATGTCTTTTTGGAAGCTTTTGGCTGGAGTTGCTTATAGGGGTATAGTATACGGCTGCAAGCCCTAACAGAGTTGAAAAGATGCATGACAATTGGAGCCAAGTTACTGTAGAGGACGGATGTCCCTTAATCACAGGAAAATAAGGAGGGATGTCTGACAGAACGGATGTCTAGCTCTTCGATTATGACCGAGGTTTTCCTGAGAGAGACTTTTTTTGGATTTGCTCCTAATTGTTCTGGTCAATGGGAAACTGAAGCAGACATTGGGGAACCAGTAGCACAGATCTAGGCCGATCTTAGTCTTTAACATCATTGACTGAATATAATCAGTAGCTCTGCAATATTCTTCAGCTCTACAATATAAAATTATTCACTTTGGAAGGTCAAACTTGAAGGCAGCACAACAGTGTAGAGGATAGTGAGGTGTCCATGTTGCTGCAACAAGGTTTTTTGAAGGTGTATGGTGTAAGGGCCTTCATTAGTTAGGGATGGAGCTCAGTAGCCGTGAGGTAATGTTGCAGCTCTATAAAAGACTGGTTAGAACACACTTGGAGTATTGTGTTCAGTTCTGGTTGCCTCATTATGGGAAAGATATGGAAGCTTTATCTGCTTGAGGTATGAGCTCTTCCTCTGGCCTCTTGATCGTCCCAAATGTAAATGATCTCCTTGACTGAGCTTTTGGTCAATTATCAGGGGTGATTCTCCATGTCAAATTTTGTTTGATAAGCATTAATATGAAAAAGTAATGGGTGTTTTATTCTAATGTACAGTAAGTTCAAGATTTTATTTTTTATTTATTGAGATACAGTGTGGACTTGGCCCTTCTGGCCTTTTAGGCCATGCTGCCCAGCAATCCTCCGATTTAATCCTAGCCTAATTGCGGGACAATTTACAATGACCAATTAACCTATCAACCGGTACATCTTTGCACAGTGGGAGAAAGCAGAGCACCTGGAGGAAACCCATGCGCTCACGGGGAGAACGTACAGACTCCTTACAAGCAGCTGTGGGAATTGAACCCGGGTCGCTGGGTATTGTAAAGCGTCATGCTAACCACTACGCTACCGTGCCACACAAAGAACATTACAGCACAGTACAGGCCCTTTGGCTCTCAATGTTGTGCCGACCTTTTAACCTACTCGAAGATTAATTTAACATCACCATGAACGGTCCCGGGCCCAGCTGTGAAAGAAGGAAAGTTGGGCATGGGGCTAGCCGTCCCCTAAGCATCTTAAAATTATGCCATTAACTGTTTTAATAGCACCTCGTATTAACCATTTCTGCCCTGGGAAAAAAAATCTGTTTTTTTTTGGAAGTACAGCAGGCAGTGAAAAAAGCTAATGGCATGCTGGCCTTCATAACAAGGGGAATCGAGTATAAGAGCAAAGAGGTCCTTCTGCAGCTGTACAGGGCCCTGGTGAGACCACACCTGGAATATCGTGTACAGTTTTGGTCTCCAAATTTGAGGAAGAACATTCTTGCTATTGAGGGAGTGCAGCGTAGGTTCACGAGGTTAATTCCCGGGGTGGTAGGACAGTCATATGTTGAAAGATTGGAGCGACTGGGCTTGTATACTCTGGAATTTAGAAGGATGAGAGGGGATCTTATTGAAACATATAAGATTATTAAGGGATTGGACATGCTGGAGGCAGGAAACATGTTCCCGCTGATGGGTGAGTCCAGAACCAGAGGCCACAGTTTAAGAATAAGGGGTAGGCCATTTAGAACAGAGTTGAGGAAAAACTTTTTCACCCAGAGAGTGGTGGATATATTGAATGCTCTGCCCCAGAAGGCTGTGGAGGCCAAGTCTCTGGATGCTTTCAAAAAAGAGATGCATAGAACTCTTAAAGATAGAGGAATCAAAGGTTATGGGGATAAGGCAGGAACTGGATACCGATAGTGGATGATCAGCCATGATCACAGTGAATGGCGGTGCTGGCTCGAAGGGCCGAATGGCCTACTCCTGCACCTATTGTTTATTGTCTATTGTCTATTGAATGACAAAATTAAAGTATAAGCTATTCCAACCATCGCCCCTTCATCATCCCAAATTTAACCAATCTCCTTGACTGAGTTTTTGATCAGTTTTTCGGAGTGATTCCCCATGACATAATTTACTGGGTGGTGCGGCTGGTCGTTTTGCACTGTATTGCTAAATAAATAACAATAACTTAAAATGGTGCTGTGCTCTGAGATGGACCAGGAGTTGGGGAGGATACGAATAGGGGTTCGGAAGCTGAGGGAGAGTGGAGACACTAAGATTTCCAAGGGGCACTGGATGTTGCTTGGATCTGTGGAGTTTTGTTAGGAATGAGCAGTCAAGGAGGGCTAAATCTTGGTGTTGATAGGTAGCCAAGGGTACCTACATTCAGTATAGAAGCAGTGGGAATCGAATCTTTAATGAGCCAATCTGCAGGATACAGAGGATGCAGATTTCATTTGTTGACTTGAGTTCTTGGGGCACAGACCTAACCCTAACCTTCACTCTGGTCAAACTGGGGAGGAATTGATGCTAAGATACATCCTAGCACGTGCTGGGACACATCATCAGTGATGTAACCTAGGGTCATTGGGTGTTTCGGGTCGTTCAACGTCACACACCCTCACCCAGGTGACCCAGCCAAGGTTGATCAGAACACGGCTTGTGTCTCAGCAGGATTGGTCCACCGTCACACCTCTTGATCCATAGTCACCTGGAGGCTCGCCTTTGTGACGGTGCTGATGGCTCTTGTCTTTGCAGCCCCCGTAATGCCAAGGAGAGAGTAGGTTCTGTAGAATGATCAGCCAGCAAAGCCTCTTAAAATACAAATTACACAAATGCAATTATCAGCAACACACGTTTCAGATGACTGAACTACAGCCAGATTGTGCAGAGAGGTGGTCCTGAGCACAGGCTAAGTACCACACCAGGCTCTCTCTTTAGAATGTCCATATGCAAAGGATATTAAATGAATCTGTTATTGAAAGCCTGAGACATTTGTATGGCTCCTGCCCATTGATTATTTTATTCGCTGTGTTGTTAATAAATAGGTTGCCACTTCTGTTAACATAGAGTCAAGAAATCGCACGTGCATGTTCACTGCCAAGTGTGACTTCTGGGGTTAAACTGCCAGATCTTATGAGCATTACGAAAACTTTTACCTAAATTTTATCTTCCCTGTTGAGCATTTGCTGGAAGGTATACCGGTTTAAAGATGCCACTTGAGTTCAGCTGATATGTCGGGTTGTCCGTGATTTCAGATTTGGATTTATTTATAAGACTATATGACCATAAGATTTAGGAGCAGAATTAGGCCATTTGGCACATCGAGTCTGTTCTGCCATTTCATCATGGCTGATCTATTTTCCCTCTCAGCCCCATTCTCCTGCCTTCTCCCCATATCTCTTCATGCCCTGACTAATCAAGGATCTATCAACCTCATGTGTACTTCAAAACATGCAGTGAAATCTATGTACGTGCCATTTGCGTTAACAACTAACACATCCAAGCATGTGCTCGGGGCAGCCCGCAAGTGTCACCACATTGCAGTTTCCTTTTTCATTACTTTCAGGACCAACACAATCAAGGATCCCACCTACCTCAGTCATTCTCTCTTCCCCATTCTCCCATCAGGAACAAGATACATAAGGTTGAAAGCATGTTCTACCAACCCCAAGGAAAGCCTCTAGCCCGCTGTTATAAGACGACTGAACTGTTCCCTAGTACGACATGATAGACTCTTGACCTCAAAATCTAACTTGTTATGATCTTCCACTTTATTGTTTGCCTGAACTGCATTTTTTCTGTAACAGCAACATTCTATTCTACATTCTGTTATTGTATTACCTTGTACTACCTTTATACACTATTGTAATAATCTCATCTGTATAAACAGCACGGAAGACAAGCTCAATACACTCCTCTCCATAGACTCTGTGTTAACTTCTCACTGTATCAGTAAAACAGCCAACATAATCAAATACACTATCCACACCCGACATTCTCTCTTCATTCCCCCCACCCACCAAATCAGGGAGAAGATACAAGACCTTTTTCACTCCAGTCCTGTTGAAGGATCTTGGCCTAAAATGTCGACTGTTTACTCTTTTCCATAGATGCTGCCTGGTCTGCTGAGTTCCTCCTGCAATTTGTGTGTGCTGCTCAGAAGATACAAGAGACTGAAAGCAAAGTCAGCTTTCTTCCCATTTTTATAAGTCTATTGAATGGCTCCCTAGTATGATCTTACAATCGACCTCATTATGATCTTGCCCCTTACTGTCTCCCTGCACTCACCTCCTCTGTAAGTGTAACACCTTACCCTGCATTCTCTTATTGTTTTCCCTTGTACTCCCTCAATGCTTTGTTGAAATGAAATGATCTGTATGGATGGCATGGAAATTAAAGATTTTCACTCTCATGAGAACGTCTGTAGATACTGGAAATCCAGAGCAACACACACAAAATGCTGGAGGAGCTCAGCAGGCTCTGTGGAAAAGAGTAGAGTCGACGTTTCGAGCCAAGACCCTTCATCAGAACTGGAGAAAAAGATGAAAAGTCAGAGCAAGATGGTGGGGGAGGGGATCCTTGCCCTGACTTCTCATCTTCTTTACCAGTTCTGCTGAAGGGGCTCAGCTTGAAACATTGACTGTTTGCTCTTTTCCATAGCTGCCGCCTCACCTGTGAGGTTTTTCACTCTACCTTGGTACATGTGATAGTAATAAACTAATCGACCAATTAAATTCCTTCTCACTGAAGAGTTGGAAGCTATTTTGCCCTGACTGTTATGATCTCTGAAATAGAAACGTGTTTCAGTGCGGAAGGAACTTTCTTTCTCAAGTACATGACCTGCGGCTATGCTTAAAAAAATCTCTGCCTTTTCTCCCCTGTGGCTTGCTTGCATCTGAGTGCAGTGAGGGAGGGGTTAACATCGCAAACACATCCTGACGAAGGGTCTCGGCCCGAAACGTCGACTGTACCTCTTCCTAGAGATGCTGCCTGGCCTGCTGCGTTCACCAGCAACTTTGATGTGTGTTGCAGGGGTTAACATGAACAGGGTGCAGGTGAATGTCATGATAGCCTATCATGCCAGAAACTTAAAACCTTATAAATAGCATTTCAAATATCACAGGAATGAATCTCAAAGCTTCAACTTGTTCTTGGGTAACAGTAGTTTGCTGGACTGCATTCTGTTCAGTTTCAGAAGATCAAGTTTTCTATTTACACCAGGTGATCTCAGAACATTATTTAAAGCTAAAGATTAGTTTTATTTATCACATATACATCAAAACATCGAAACACATAATGACACTCAAAACGCTGGAGGAGCTCAGCAGGCCAGGCAGAATCTATGGACATGAATCGACAGTTAAGTGAATCGATAGCTGCAGATGTAGCCTGAGGTGCCGAGTTCCTCCAGCAGTTTGTGTGTGTTCCAGCATCTGCAGACTTTCTTGTGTTTATGAAACGTACAGTGAAATGCATCATTTGCGCCAACGAGCAACACAGTCCGCGGATCGTGCTGGGCGCAGCCTTCAGGTGTCACCACACTGCCGGCCCAGAACTCAGTAATTCCAACTGTACGTTGGCTTTGAAATGTGGGAGGACACCCATACAGTCACATGGAGAACATACAATCTCCAGACAGACAACAGCGGGAAATAAACCCCGTTCATCAATCAGAGGTGTGGGAAATCAGGGTGCCAACTATGCCATCCTTGCTGAGCTCATAACTACCTGTCTTTGCAATCAACAGGAATTCTGCAGATGCTGGAAATTCAAGCAACACACATAAAAGTCGCTGGCGAACACAGCAGGCCAGGCAGCATCTCTAGGAAGAGGTACAGTCGACGTTTCAGGCCGAGACCCTTCGTCAGGACTAACTGAAGGAAGAGCTAGTAAGAGATTTGAAAGTGGGAAGGGGAGGGGGAGATCCGAAATAATAGGAGAAGACAGGAGGGGGAGGAATGGGGCCAAGAGCTGAACAGGTGATAGGCAAAAGGATGTGAGAGGATCATGGGACAGCAGGTCCGGGGAGAAAGACAAGGAGGCGGGGGAGACCCAGAGGATGGGCAAGGGGTATATTCAGAGGGACAGAGGGAGAAAAAGGAGAGTGAGAGAAAGAATGTGTGCATAAAAATAAGTAACAGATGGGGTACGAGGGGGAGGTGGGGCATTAGCAGAATTTAGAGAAGTCGATGTTCATGCTATCAGGTTGGAGGCTACCCAGACGGAATATAAGGTGTTGTTCCTCCAACCTGAGTGTGGCTTCATCTTTACAGTAGAGGAGGCCGTGGATAGACATGTCAGAATGGGAATGGGATGTGGAATTAAAATGTGTGGCCACTGGGAGATCCTGCTTTCTCTGGCGGACAGAGCGTAGGTGTTCAGCAAAGAGGTCTCCCAGTCTGCATCGGGTCTCGCCAATATATAGAAGGCCACATCGGGAGCACTGGACGCGGTATATCACCCCAGTCGACTCACAGGTGAAGTGTCGCCTCACCTGGAAGGATTGTTTGGGGCCCTGAATGGTGGTAAGGGAGGAAGTGTAAGGGCATGTGTAGCACTTGTTCCGCTTACACGGATAAGTGCCAGGAGGGAGATCAGTGGGGAGGGATGGGGGGGACGAATGGACAAGGGAGTCGCGTTGGGAGTGATCCCTGCGGAAAGCGGGGGGGGGGGAGGGAAAGATGTGCTTAGTGGTGGGATCCCATTGGAGGTGACGGAAGTTACGGAGAATAATATGTTGGACCCGGAGGCTGGTGGGGTGGTAGGTGAGGACCAGGGGAACCCTATTCCTAGTGGGGTGGCAGGAGGATGGAGTGAGAGCAGATGTACGTGAAATGGGGGAGATGCGTTTAAGAGCAGAGTTGATAGTGGAGGAAGGGAAGCCCCTTTCTTTAAAAAAGGAAGACACCTCCCTCGTCCTAGAATGAAAAGCCTCATCCTGAGAGCAGATGAGGCACATCTTTCCCTCCCCCCCTCTCTCTGCATTCCGCAGGGATCGCTCCCTACGCGACTCCCTTGTCCATTCGTCCCCCCCATCCCTCCCCACTGATCTCCCTCCTGGCACTTATCCGTGTAAGCGGAACAAGTGCTACACATGCCCTTACACTTCCTCCCTTACCACCATTCAGGGCCCCAGACAGTCCTTCCAGGTGAGGCGACACTTCACCTGTGAGTCGACTGGGGTGATATACTGCGTCCGGTGCTCCCGATGTGGCCTTTTATATATTGGCGAGACCCGACGCAGACTGGGAGACCGCTTTGCTGAACACCTATGCTCTGTCCGCCAGAGAAAGCAGGATCACCAAGTAGCCACACATTTTAATTCCACATCCCATTCCCATTCTGACATGTCTATCCACGGACTCCTCTACTGTAAAGATGAAGCCACACTCAGGTTGGAGGAACAACACCTTATATTCCGTCTGGGTAGCCTCCAACCTGATGGCATGAACATCGACTTCTCTAACTTCCGCTAATGCCCCGCCTCCCCCTCGTACCCCATCCGTTATTTATTTTTATGCACACATTCTTTCTCTCACTCTCCTTTTTCTCCCTTTGTCCCTCTGACTATACCCCTTGCCCATCCTCTGGGTCCCCCCCGCCTCCTTGTCTTTCTTCCCAGACCTCCTGTCCTATGATCCTCTCGTATCCCTTTTGCCAATCACCTGTCCAGCTCTTGGCTCCATCCCTCCCCCTCCTGTCTTCTCCGATCATTTTGGATCTCCCCCTCCCCCTCCAACTTTCAAATCCCTTACTCACTCTTCCTTCAGTTAGTCCTGACGAAGGGTCTCGGCCTGAAACGTCGACTGCACCTCTTCCGAGAGATGCTGCCTGGCCTGCTGTGTTCACCAGCAACTTTTATGTGTGTTGCTTGTCTTTGCAATATCAGCTGAGTTGCTTTTCAAGTCCTGGTCCACTACTGCCAGGCAGTTTGTGTTGCTTCAACTATTTCAGCATTTCTGATCCAATAATTTTGTGTGCTTGGATTCAATGAGAATTTAAAGGGCTTCTTTAGGAATAACTCTGATGTGTCCAAATATAATTGAAAAGAAGCCACTTTCAACAAAAATAAAGCATGCCAATCTGGGCCTTGACCTGATGTGTTGTAGTTTCATGCTGAAGGAACTTGAAAGTAAATGCAAGGAGACAGTTCCGTTTGTCCCATTATAGGAAGGGTGTTGAGACTTTGGAGAGGGAGCAGAAGAGGTTCACCAGGATGCTGCCTGGTTTAGAGGGCGTGTGCTATCATGAGAGGCTGGATAAACTTGGGTTGTTTTCTCTGGAGCGTCAGAGACTGAGGGGAGATCTGACAGAGGTTTACAAGATTATGAGAGACATAGATAGAGTTGACAGGGAGTATCTGTTTCCCAAGGTTGAAATGTCTAATACCAGAGGGCATGTATTTAAGGTGAGACGGAATAGGTTCAAAAGGGATGTGAGGGGTAAGTTTTCTATCCAGAGTGTGGTGGATGCATGGAATGTGCTGCTTGGTATGGTGGAGGAGGCAAATACATTCGAGGCTTTTTCAGAGATGTTTAGATCGGCACATGAATACGAGGAAGATGAAGGAATATGGATATTGTGTAGATAGGAGGCATTAATTTTTGGGTGTTTTTGATTTACTTTTTAGCTGGTTCAGCACAACATTGTGGCCAAAGAGACTGTTCCTGTGTTACATAGAAACATAGAAAATAGGTGCAGGAGTAGGCCATTCGGCCCTTCGAGCCTGCAACGCCATTTATTATGATCATTGCTGATCATCCAACTCAGAACCCCGCCCCAGCCTTCCCTCCATACCCCCTGACCCCCGTAGCCACAAGGGCCATATCTAACTCCCTCTTAAATATAGCCAATGAACTGGCCTCAACTGTTTCCTGTGGCAGAGAATTCCACAGATTCACCACTCTCTGTGTGAAGAAGTTTTTCCTAATCTCGGTCCTAAAAGGCTTCCCCTCTATCCTCAAACTGTGACCCCTCGTTCTGGACTTCCCCAACATCGGGAACAATCTTCCTGCATCTAGCCTGTCCAATCCCTTCAGGATCTTATACGTTTCAATCAGATTCCCCCTCAATCTTCTAAATTCCAACGAGTACAAGCCCAGTTCATCCAGTCTTTCTTCATATGAAAGTCCTGCCATCCCAGGAATCAATCTGGTGAACCTTCTTTGTACTCCCTCTATGGCAAGGATGTCTTTCCTCAGATTAGGGGACCAAAACTGCACACAACACTCCAGGTGTGGTCTCACCAAGGCCTTGTACAACTGCAGTAGTACCTCCCTGCTCCTGTACTCGAATCCTCTTGCTATAAATGCCAGCATACCATTCGCCTTTTTCACCGCCTGCTGTACCTGCATGCCCACTTTCAATGACTGGTGTATAATGACACCCAGGTCTCGTTGCACCTCCCCTTTTCCTAATCGGCCACCATTCAGATAATAATCTGTTTTCCTATTTTTGCCACCAAAGTGGATAACTTCACATTTATCCACATTAAATTGCATCTGCCATGAATTTGCCCACTCACCCAACCTATCCAAGTCACCCTGCATCCTCTTAGCATCCTCCTCACTGCTAACACTGCCACCCAGCTTCGTGTCATCCGCAAACTTGGAGATGCTGCATTTAATTCCCTCATCCAAGTCATTAATATATATTGTAAACAACTGGGGTCCCAGCACTGAGCCTTGCGGTACCCCACTAGTCACCGCCTGCCATTCTGAAAAGGTCCCGTTTATTCCCACTCTTTGCTTCCTGTCTGCTAACCAATTCTCCACTCACACCAATACCTTACCCCCAATACCCTGTGCTTTAAGTTTGCATACTGATCTCCTGTGTGGGACCTTGTCAAAAGCCTTTTGAAAATCCAAATATACCACATCCACTGGTTCTCCCCTATCCACTCTACTAGTTACATCCTCAAAAAATTCTATGAGATTCGTCAGACATGATTTTCCTTTCACAAATTCATGCTGACTTTGTCCAATGATTTCACCGCTTTCCAAATGTGCTGGAATCACATCCTTGATAACTGACTCCAGCAGTTTCCCCACCACCGATGTTAGGCTAACCGGTCTATAATTCCCCGGTTTCTCTCTCCCTCCTTTTTTAAAAATGAACCATAGAACCATAGAACCATAGAAACTACAGCACAGAAACAGGCCCTTTGGCCCTTCTTGGCTGTGCCGAACCATTTTCTGCCTAGTCCCACTGACCTGCACACGGACCATATCCCTCCATACACCTCCCATCCATGTATCTGTCCAATTTATTCTTAAATGTTAAAAAAGAACCCGCATTTACCACCTCATCTGGCAGCTCATTCCATACTCCCACCACTCTCTGCGTGAAGAAGCCCCCCCTAATGTTCCCTTTAAACTTTTCCCCCCTCACCCTTAACCCATGTCCTCTGGTTTTTTTCTCCCCTTGCCTCAGTGGAAAAAGCCTGCTTGCATTCACTCTATCTATACCCATCATAATTTTATATACCTCTATCAAATCTCCCCTCATTCTTCTACGCTCCAGGGAATAAAGTCCTAACCTATTCAACCTTTCTCTGTAACTGAGTTTCTCAAGTCCCGGCAACATCCTTGTAAACCTTCTCTGCACTCTTTCAACCTTATTTATATCCTTCCTGTAAATTGGTGACCAAAACTGAACACAATACTCCAGTTTCGGCCTCACCAATGCCTTCTACAACCCCATCATAACATTCCAGCTCTTATACTTAATACTTTGATTAGTAAAGGCCAATGTACCAAAAGCTCTCTTTATGACCCTATCTACCTGTGACGACACTTTTAGGGAATTTTGTATCTGTATTCCCAGATCCCTCTGTTCTACTGCACTCCTCAGTGCCTTACCATTAACCCTGTATGTTCTACGTTGGTTTGTCCTTCCAACGTGCGTCACACTTGTCAGTATTAAACTCCATCTGCCATTTTTCAGCCCATTTTTCCAGCTGGTCCAAGTCCCTCTGCAGGCTCTGAAAACCTTCCTCACTGTCTACTACACCTCCAATCTTTGTATCATCAGCAAACTTGCTGATCCAATTTACCACATTATCATCCAGATCATTGATATAGATGACAAATCACAATGGACCCAGCACTGATCCCTGTGGCACACCACTAGTCACAGGCCTCCACTCAGAGAAGCCATTCTCTACCACCATTCTCTGGCTTCTTCCATCGAATTTACGTTAGAGATTTGTGTTTGCTTCATGGGTCTGGAATTTAGGAGTGAGCATTACATCAGGCACCTGCCTCCCTCTGCCCACAGCAAAGTCATAAGACCATAAGATAAATGAGTAGAACTGGACCATTCAGCCTCTTAAGTCTGCTGCACATTTCAATTAGGGCTCCAAATCAAAGTTCAAAGTTCAAAGTATATTATTATCAAAGTATGTATACTGCCTCTCAAAGTCCATCCCTACGTCACATTCACCGCGGAGTGCCTGAAAGTGAGTTCACAGCCACAGAGCCAGTTCAGTGCTGAGGGAGTGAAGCTGGTCCAGGAGGCCGAAGGCTTCAGGCCACAGCCACGGAGCCAGTTCAGTGCTGAGCGAGTGAAGCTGGTCCAGGAGGCCGAAGGCTTCAGGCCACAGCCACGGAGCCAGTTCAGTGCTGAGGGAGTGAAGCTGGTCCAGGAGGCCGAAGGCTTCAGGCCACAGCCACGGAGCCAGTTCAGTGCTGAGCGAGTGAAGCTGGTCCAGGAGCCCCATGGCTCCAGAGCAACAACTGCTCCTGAATCTGATGGCACGGGACCCAATCAACATTGCCCACCCGACAGTATTAGTGAGAAGAGAGCGAGGTCGGTCAAACACGGGCAGATGGTGCTGAACACCTGTTCGTTTTCTACTCTCATCCTCATGATTTTAATCTCGCTCAATGCTTTAATCGGCGTGGCGTAATGAAGCCGACAACGGCTTCATGTTCCGCCATAAGGCATCAATGCAGCGTCCACCCCCCAGTGATGGCTGCCCTGGCTTACCAGCACTCTTGAGAGCATAGTTCGCCGAATCCCCCAGGAGACTGAAGAAGTGCCAAATCATTTAGTTGGCTGAAAAGTACATCTTTAAAAACGGGAAATTACAGGCTGCAGACTGCAGTAATCGCAGATCAGATGAAGAAGAATATGGCTCCCAGCTTGGGGTCCATGGACCCCCTCGGTTAATGGTAGGAGTCCATTGCATAAAAAAGGTAGGGAACCCCTGATCTCAAAGAAGAAGAGTACCTTTGTGAGCTGTCTGTAACATGTCACTGTTGTCAATGACACCACCTTGCCTCAGTTCATAGATGCTGCCTGACTTCCTGAGTTCTTCCAGCATTTTGAGTGTGTTATTCAAAGGCTGATATTTTTTTACCCCATTCTTCTGCCTTCTTTCCAACTTTACGCTTTTACCAATCAAGAACCTGAAATCCACCCAATGACTTGGCCCCCACGACCCTCTGTGGCAATGAATTCCAAAGGTTCACTGTCCTCTAGCCGAAGAAATTCCTCCTCATCTCTGTTCTGAAGAAATGTCCTAGTGCTCTGAGGCTGTGCCTCTGGTCTTAGACTCTTCTACTAATAGAAGTGGAATGATTAGAATTGGCTTATTATGGGCACGTGTACTGAGATACAGTGAAAAGCTTGTCTTGAAGACTGTTCATACAGATCACTTCAGTACATGGTGTATCGAGGAAAAACAAGGTAAAACAAAAACAATGCCTAATAAAGTGTAGCAGCTACAGGGAAAGTGCAGTGCAGGTGAACAATAAAGTTCAAGTTCATAACAAGATAGATTATGAGGTTAAGAGTCTAACTTATCATACTAGGGAACCACTTAATAGTCTTATAACAGCAGGATAGAAGTTGTCCTTGAGCCTGGTGTTACGTGCTTTAACCTTATGCATCGTCTGCCCCGTGGAAGAGGGGAGGAAAGACAATGCTCGAGGTGGGAGGAATCTTTGATTATGCTGGCTGCTTTACTGAGTTAGCAAGAAGTATGGACAGAGTCCATGGAGGGGAGGCTGATTTTCATGATGTGAGGACCTGTGTCCATAATCCTTTCCAATTCACATGCAGATCAGTTGCAATACTAAGCCGTTATGAATCCAGATAGGATACTTTGTATGGTATGTCAATGCGGGCACACTGATGTAGCAGCCGGTGACTCGGGTTTAATCCTGCTGCTGTCAGTGCGTTTTCCCTCTGACTGTGTTGATTTCCTTCGGCTGCTCCAGTTTCCTCCAACATTGCTCTTTTCTCGCTGCTGCCATCACATAGAAGAGCCACAGGACCCACACCACCAGCTTCAAGAACAGTTACTACCCCTCAACTGTCAAGCTCTTGAACATTGAAATGTTCCCACAACCAACGATCTCACTTTTAAGGACTCTTTATCTGATTATCTCATGTTCTCAGTATTTATTGCTATTTATTCATATGTGTATTTGCACAGTTTGTTGCCTTCTGCACACCCATTGGTCTTTCATTGATCCTGTTATAGTTACTATTCTGAGTCACAGGGTGTCGTATATGTACTTTGATAATAAACTTACTTTGAATAGGTTAGTCAATGGGTCACATGGGTGTAACTGGGTGGCTTTGGCTTGTTGGGCCTGAAGGGCCTGTTAATGTACTGAATCTGTAAATAAAAATAATATTAAAAATAAAAAGTAAGGAGCTTGAGGAGTTTCTACGTTCTCCCTGTGACCACACGGATTTCCTCCAGGTGCTCCGATTCCTCCCACAGTCATTGGTCATTGTAAATTGCCCCATGGTTAGGCTAGGGTTAAATTGGGGGAGGGGTTTTGCTAGGTGGTGTGTCTTGAAGGGCCAGAAGGGCCTACTCCATGCAATAAAGAAATAAATAAAAAATAAAAAAGTAGATTTTGTAGAAAAGCTTGTTTGATGGAAACATCATTACGAAATGGCATGCAAAGCTGGGTATTAGCATTAATTGGTAGTTTGTAACAAACTTCAGGTGTGATCCAAAATGAACAGGAAATACATCATACAATACCCAGGGCTCCAGACCTTCTAAGCCCAGGATTTAATTCGCTTGTCCATAAGTTCAAAGGAGCTGCTGTTTCAAACTCTAACCTATTTGATTCAGCGTGACTTAAGCTGATGTGAGTAAAAGTGCCAAGTTTGTGGCTAAGTTTAGCATGTGTAACTGTAAGGCTGTTGTTGCTATGGATACCAATAATATAAGAAACAGTGGAGAAATTTAAACCTGGAACTGTAATAGAGGAGAAATACTTTGCACACTAAGGAAATTATTACAATTGTTATTCAGTTATTTGGCATATTTTAATGGTTTATATAGCCATTGACAAAGTATTCCTTCTTTTAGCAACACCACAAGGATTTTGGATTGTGTTCAGTCCCCCTGGCTTCACAATAGCTAATGGTTTCTATCTGTCCCCACTTCGGCCATCTGATTGGATAAATGATTTATGCACCCCTGGACAATATGCATCATGATCGTGAACAGTCGCTTTGTTGATTTTGGAGCCTGTATTTCAGGGATCTGATCCAGCAGAAAGCTCAGGGTGTTTGGCAGTGGCGTGTTTGTTATACCAGCTGGCCTGAACTGGGAGAATTCATACCACCTGTAAGCAAGCTGTTTCTGTGAGAAGGGGGAACAATGAAGGAAATGGCCTTGGGTTAGATACATTTTGCAATTCCTGATGAATTTGCTCCATGCATTGGGATATTAATTTCTTAAATGCCAGTTTTGCATCTTGAAGTAACTGATGTTTTTGGAGACATTTTATCACAAAAGCTGCTTTAGTCATTGTGTGTCTCTTGTAGAGATCTTGACAATAAGAGCAAACTTGCATGTAATTTGTGCTATGCAAGAGAGTGACAAGGGAGCTTGTCAACTAAGAAGAGGCTGCAATTTGTGTTGCTATGCTAAGATAAGGAAGGCCTACTGTTCCATGCCCAGATCGCACTTCGAGAAATCGGATCACTTGCTTGTCCTTCTCCTACCTGCATACAGGCAGAGGCTAAAGAGCAACGGTCCAGAGATTAGCACAGCAAAGGGGTGGTCGCAGGACACAGAGGAGTGGCTGCAGGATTGCTTCAAGTCGGTGGACTAGGCTGTGTTCAGGGACTCATCTGTGGATCTGAATGAATGCACTGTGATGTCACGGACTTCATAAAAACAGTTGTAAATGAGTGTGTCCTCACAAAATCATTTGGAGTCTTCCGCAACCAGAAGCCCTGGATGAACTGTGAGATCCACAATCTGCTGAGGGCCAGATCAGAGGCATTCAAGTTTGGCGACCAGGAAAATTTCAAGATCTTTGGAAAGCCGTCTCACAGGTGAAGTGGTACGTCCAAAACTAAACTTGAATCAATGAAGGATGCTCAGAAGCTGTGGCAGGGCTTGAATGCTATCAGCTCTTATGAAGTGAAATCAATAGGTGACCGCAGGGCTTCACTTCCAGATGAGCTCAATGCCTTCTATGCTTGCTTTGGTCATCAAAACATTGAGGAGATATTATGAACTTCCACAGCCACTGACGATCACATGACTTCAGTTTCTGAGGCCAACGTGAGAGCATTCTTCAGAAGGGTGAACCCACGGAAAGCATCTGGCCCAGATGGAGTACCTGGCTGAGTGCTAAAGACATATGCAGATCACTGAGTGGAGTGTTCACTGAGATCTTTAACCTCTCACTTTGGCAGTCTGAGGTACCCTCCTGTTATAAGCAGGTCTCAATTATACTGATGCCTTTCTCAATGACTATCATTCAGTAGCACTTACATCCACAGCGACAAAGTGTTTTGAGAGGTTGGTGATGAAACATATCAATTCCTGCCCGAGAAGTAACTTGGATCCACTCCAATTTGCTACCGAGGCAACAGGTCCACAGCAGATGCCATCTCATTGGCTCTTCATTCAACCCTGGAATATCTGGACAGCAAAGAGGCATACATCAGGATGCTCTTTGTCGATTGCAGCTTGGCATTCAATACCATCGTCCCCTCAAAACTAATCAATGAGGTTCAAGACCTTGGCCTTAATACCTCCTTGTGAAATTGGATCCTCGATTACCTCGCTTGCAGACCCAGTCAGTTCCGATTGGCAAAAACATCACCTCCACAATCTCCATCAGCACAGGTGCACAATACGGTTGTGTGCTTAGCCTCCCTGCTCTACTCGCTTTGCACTTATGACCGTGTGGCTAAGCACAGCTCCAATGCCATGGCTAAGTTCACTGACAAACACCACCGCCGTAGATCGAGTCAAAGGTGGTGATGATCAGGACATAGGAGGGAGGTTGAAAATCTGGCTGAGTGGTGTCACAACAACCTCTCACTCAATGTCGGCAAGAAGAAGGAGTTGATTATTGACTTCAGGAGAAGGAAACCAGAGGTCCCTGAGCCAGTCCTCACTGGGGGATCAGAGGTGGAGAGAGTCAGCAACTTTAAATTTCTTGGTGTTATCATTTCACAAAACCTGTCCTGGGTTCAACATGTACGTGCAATTATGAAGAAAACACGGCAGTGCCTCTACTTCCTTAGGAGTTTGCCAAGATTCAGCATGACATTTATAATTTTATATAAACTCCTCTAGATGTGTCGTGCAGAATATATTAACTGGTATGAAGCACCAGAATATTTAATGTATTACATACACTGGCGACATGAAGAATGAGATCAGTCCAGAAGTTTCTTCCATTGTCAGGATTGTATAGGATGAGCCTCTACAATTGTCCTTGGCAGCGTGTTCAAAACACCCACCACTCTCTGTGTAAAAGTTCTACTTCTGAGATCTCCCTTATTTGTCCTTCACTCACTAGAAACAGAACTCCCCTGGTAGTGGCCATTGCAGCCCTGGGAAAAGGTATGATAAATACCCTCACAACATTTTTTTAGCAACGACACCACTGATATTTAATTTAGTTAATTTAGTAAGACGTCATGGGAATGGCTCCTTCAGCCCAACGAGCCCAAGCCTGAGCTGCCCAATTTCTATTTCACTTGCTTTACTTTACTTGGAGAAAACCCACAGGGAGGCCGTCGGATTGAAATCCGATCTCCGCCGCCCCGAGTTGTAATGGCAGTGAGCTAACTGCTACGCTACCATAGAACCCGTTTTAACTTGTATGACAACACAAATCAGATTCTGTGGTATAAAGAAATAAAACTAAATTCGTGGCGTCATGGTGGCATAGTGGTTAACGCAATGCTTTACTGTGCAGGCGACAGGAGTTCAATTCCCACAGCTGCCTGTAAGCAGTTTGTATGTTCTCCCTGGGACCATGTGGGATTCCTCTGAATGCTCCGATTTCCTCCCACAGTCCAAAGATTTACCAGTCAGTACGTTAATTTGTCACTTTAAGTTGTCCTGTGATTAGACTATGATTAAATTGGAGGATTGCTAGGTGGCGTGATTCGAAGGCCCAGAAGGGCCGACCCCATGCTGTAACTCAATAACTCAATAGATACATAAATAAATTTCAGTTTGTTGCAAGACTGAATGAATGTGAATTTACATTCCCTTTAGATGTGGCTGGGTGTGAGAATCATGCAACAGAACTGTCATTGGTGTGTGTTATTTTTAATGGCATGTTGCAAGCCTCACTTGGAAATGAATGACAACACAGCAACCACAGAATGCAATAATGTCCTCTCTGTCAGTCTGGATCTAGGAAGTCTGAAGATTAGTTAAAAATGGCTCTCACCACTTCTCTTCTATCTTTTCAAAATCATGTCATGTTCCTAGGATTAATTATTGCCTGAATTACTCCTACAGGCATCTTGGTGTAAGAACGCTAATATAGTACAACTGATGGTAAATACAAACTGAAACATCAACACAGTTTTTGCTTCATTGTGGGCCGATGGTTTGGAAGAGGGTTTGTGTTGCATTGTGGGCCGGTGATGTGGGAGAGAATTTGTATTGCATTGTGGGCAGGTGGCTCGGAAGATGGTTTATGTTGCATTGTGGACTGGTACCTTTTATTCTTCCTCCCCTTCCCCGACCTTCTTACTCTGACTTCTCATCCTTTTTTTCTCCAGTCCTGGTGGATGCAATATGTTGACTGCACTCTTTTCAATCAATGCTGCCTGGCCTGCCGGGTTCCTCCAGTATTTTGTGCGTTACTTGGGTACCAGGGTCATCGCAGGAGTTGCCAGTCAGCATTGAACTCAACGTAGGATTGTCTTAGGTACTCCAGCTCCGGATCTTTCCTTGGTGTTTACTCCCAAAACCTTCACCGTGTGATTGGGTATAGCCACAAGTCAGCAGAGATTTGAGATCAGAGTTTTCCCTCTCCTAGATGAGCTACCAACTATGGCTGATGAGCCTCATCTGTCTGGAGTGACTGGATTTAAGGCACTAATAACCCAGCTTTCCCCCTTCTCCTGTCAGTAGAAATGGCCAGGCTGAGTAGCTAAGCCACATGTGAAGGCCACAATTAACAGCACTAATCTAAATGTGTGTTCTCTACCTTATGAAAGCCAAGTGATGTGTGAATGTATCCATTTTAACACAGGACTTGATCATATATGGGTCTGGGTCAGAGGGGCTGATGTCATCTTTGGGTGTCAAATAACATCATTTCTTGCACCTGCTAACAGATCGCTGGTATCAGGTACTGGGCCTAACCAAATGGTGGTGGCTGAAGATAATCTGGTTCTTGAAATTATTTTGGAATCTGCCATCTAGGGTATGCCCTTTTTCTTATGACTGCCATCAGGGAGGAGGAGGTAGTGGAGTCTCTGAAACAGTGGAAATGAATTAGACTCCCAACAATTCAAAGGCAGATTCATCCCTTCGGTCCTCAGATTTCTGAATGGTCCATGAACCTACGAACACCACCTCATGATTCCTTCTTTATGCTCTATTTCTTTGTTTTTGTAAGGAAACTACCTTGGTTTCTTTGGCTGCGTAACTCTAGGGAAGACAACTCTGGCCCCGCCAAACCCATGAGATTGAGGTGCGCTTGATCCCACCCCAGACCTCAGTTTGTGAGGATGCTGTGTCACTTGCCACCCTGTCACAAATTAATGCCACAAAATAACAGACAGCACACTGCATACGATTAAAGGAATTATATCTATGAATCTTAACTGAAGGGTTAGTAAAGAATAACAAAAAGCAAATGCCCCATTCTAATTAAACAGTCAAATGTGTACAAGTTGGAGTTCATCGTGAACTTCTCTGTCACTCACGCGCTGGGGCCTCGGTCAACATGAAAGCTCACACCACCTTCCGAACATTGTTCGCAATCCAGACGGGTCTCCCACTGGGTCGTATGCTATGAACGGTTCTCTCCGACGTCTTCTCTCTGACGTCTTCTCTCTTCGTCTCCTCTCAAGTCCAGCCTTATTGTCCCTCACCAAGAAAATCCTCCCGCTAATTGGACGGCACACGTTCCACATCATCTCTTATCTTCAACAATAACCTAACCAGGCTGAAAGCAGAACAGACTGCTCTTACAGAGCTGCTGAATGAAATACCTACAGCATAACATTTGAGAGACTTTGAACTTTACTGTGTTCACGGACTTCCTTCATCAAGTTATGGTATTATTACATTGTTTGTAACTATATGTATAATTATGTGGTTTTGTCAGTTTTTTCAGTCTTGGTTTGTCCTGTGTTTTGTGAGATCACACCGGAGGAAATATTGTATCATTTCTTAACGCATGCATTACTAAATGACAATAAAAGAGGACTACGTGTCTTCATAATCTAAAAGTAAAGATGTGAACCAGGGCATTACAGTACTTTATAGTGTTTGTAATTCAAGGTTGTTTAATGTCATTTCCTGTACATAAATGTAGAGTGAAATAATTGTTTGCAACAATCCCCTTCCTTTCCAGTCCTGATGAAAGGTCTCGGCCCAAAACATTGACTGTACTCTTTTCCAGAGATGTTGCCTGGCCTGCTGAGCTCCTCCAGCATTTTGTGTGTGTGTTTCTTGAATTTCCAGCATCTGTAGATCTTCTCACATTTCTGAAGACTGCAAGTCCAGGTCGATTATTCTCTCCTCATACAAGAAACGCACTATTTTAACTGGTTGCTTCACCATCTGGTGTGGAGGGGCCACGGCACAGGATTAGGAAAAAAGGTTGCTGAGGGTTGTAAACTCACCCAGCTCCATCTTCCCTCCATTGAGGATATCTTCAAATGACAATGGCTCAAAAAGGCCTCATTAAGGGCCTCTACTCATTACATACATCAGCGAGGAGTACAGGAGCCTAGAGATCCACATTGATGCACCTTCGATTACCCCAAAAGACTGAAGTAGGGGAAATACTGAAATGCTTTTATTCGCAGTAAAATATGACTTCCAGCATGCTGAGTGTCTGCCCCTGGTCTGAGGGGGGGGGGGCAAGGCGAAACACCTTTATACAAGACTCTGTGGGAGGAGCCACAGGGGCAGTCAGCAGAGGGGTGTGTCCAGACAGTTCACCCAGTCACAACATATATATATGGTTTACCACATTCACCCCTCCTTTTTTTAAAAGTGTCCTGCGGGGTGAAGTGACTGACAATATTTAAAACAAGTATATTTACAGGTCAAGTCTATCAGGCGGTCGAGTCCGTCGCTGTGATCTACGTAGCTCCGGTGGTGATTGCATCAGCGATGGTGGTTGTGCTGGCTCCGGCCTGACTTGAGGTGTCAGCACGTTAGGCGTTGGTAATCCCTCGTACGTGAGCGTCGCGCCCGGTATGGGAGTGTCGTGTGGTGTCTGTGTAGGGTTTGGAGTGCACGGTGACTCGTGGGTACATATATTGGTGGGTACGGGGTCAATAGTCACCACGGAGTGTTCAGGGTAGGGCCCGATGCTCCTGCAGGCGCCAGGTCCCGGATGGAGACCGTGTCCTCCCGCCCATCAGGTAAAACCACATAGGCATACTGAGAGTTCGCGTGAAGTAAGTGAAGTCTCTCGACCATCGGGGTGTATTTATTGCTCCTCGCATGTGTCCGGAGCAGCACTGGCCCCGGGGACGTCAGCCAAGTTGGTAGGGTGGTCCCAGTGGTCGACTTTCTGGGAAAAGAAAAGAGCCGCTCATGAGGGGTGGCATTGGTGGCCGTGCGTAACAGGGAGCGGATGGAGTGGAGTTCCTCGGGAAGGACCTCCTGCCAGCGGGAGACCGGCAGTCTCTTTGACCTGAGGGCTAAGAGTGTGGCTTTCTACACCGTGCCATTCTCCTTCTCCACCTGTCCATTCCCCCGGGGATTATAGCTCGTCGTCCTACTATTAGCAATCCCCCTAGCCAGTAGGTATTGGCGCAGCTCGTCACTCATAAACGAGGACCCTCTGTCACTGTGGATATAGCATGGGTATCCGAACAGAGTGAAGAGCTTGCACAGGGCTTTTATAACTGACGTGGTAGTGGTGTCGGGGTAGGGGATGACGAAGGGGAACCGCGAGTACTCGTCGATAACGTTAAGAAAGTACACATTGCGGTCGATGGAGGGAAGGGGGCCCTTAAAGTCAACACTCAATCGCTCAAAAGGGCGGGTGGCCTTGATGAGTTGTGCCTTTTCAGGTCGGTAGAAGTGTGGTTTGCACTCTGCGCAGACTTGGCAATCCCTGGTCATCGTCCTGATCTCCTCAAGGGAGTAAGGCAGGTTCCGGGCTTTCACGGTGGAAAAGCCGGGTGACCCCTGGGTGGCAAAGATCTACATGTAGGGCGTATAGCTGGTCGATCTGCGCGCTGGCGCATGTTCCCCGGGATAGGGCATCGGAGGGCTCGTTGAGCTTCCCAGGCCTGTACATGATGTCATAGTTGTAGGTGGAGAGTTTGATTCTCCACCTCAGAATTTTATCGTTTTTGATTTTGCCCCACTGTTGGTTATTAAACATGAATGCGACTGAGCGCTGGTTAGTCAGCAGGGTGAACCTTTTGCCGGTGAGATAGTACCTCCAGTGCCTAACAGCTTCCACTATGGCCGGGGCCTCTTTCTCCACTGCAGAGTGCTGAATTTCAGGGCCTTGAAGACTATGGGAGAAGAACGCCACTGGTCTTCCCGCCTGGTTGAGGGTAGCAGCCAGTGCAAAGTCAGAGGCGTCACTCTCTACTTGGAAGGGAATGGCCTCATCCACCGCATGCATTGCTGCTTTGGCAATGTCCCCTTTTATGTGGCTGAAGACCGTGCAGGCCTCGGCTGAGAGGGGGAATGTGGTGGACTTGACCAGGGGGCGGGCCTTGTCTGCGTAGTTAGGGACCCATTGCGCGTAATATGAAAAGAAGCCCAGGCACCTTTTGAGGGCTCTGAGGGTGTTGGGAAGAGGGAGTTCCAACACGGGGCTCATACAGTCGGGGTCAGGGCCAATGACTCTATTCTCCACGACACACCCAAGGATAGCAAGCCAGGTGGTCCCGAACACACACTTGTCCTTGTTATAGGTGAGATTGAAAGCTTTGGCCACTTGGAGAAATTTTTGGAGGTTGTTGTCGTGATCCTGCCGGTCGTGACTGCAGATGGTGATGTTATCCAGATATGGAAACGTGGCCTTCAATTGGCACTGGTCCACCATCCGGTCCATTGCCCTCTGGAAGACAGACACATCATTTGTGACACCGAAAGGGACGCGCAGGAATTGATAAAGCCTGCCGTCCGCCTCGAAGGCGGTGTAAGGGCGGTCCTCCCGGCGGATGGGGAGCTGACGGTAAGCGGATTTTAGGTCTATGGTCGAGTACACCTTGTACTGTGCTATCTGATTGACCATATCCGTGATGCGGGGTAGGGGGTACGCGTCGAGCTGCGTGAACCTATTGATGGTCTGGCTATAGTCCACGACCATCCTATTCTTCTCCCCGTTCCAAACAACGACCACCTGCGCCCTCCAAGGACTTGTGCTTGCCTCAAAGACCCCCTCCCTGAGCAGCCGCTGCACCTCCGACTTAATGAAGGCTCTGTTGCCCGCGCTGTACCTCCTGCTTTTAGTTGCCACAGGTTTACAGTCGGGGGTCAGGTTGGCAAACAGAGGTGGGGGAGGGATCTTGAGGGGGAAGAGGCCGCAAGTGGCGTCGGTACTGCGGCAGTTGGCATGGTGTTGGGTGGGATGTGCGGGTCGGTGTGTGTGTGTGTGTGTGTGTGTGGTCAGTAGTGGGGTATGTGACGTATCCCTACAAAACTGGGGATTTACGACAGTAATTGGTGGGAGGGGCCCGTCATACGCCATTGTCACGCTTTTCAGGTGGCTCTGGAAGTCGAGCCCCAATAGCACAGGGGCACACAGTTGAGGCATGACCAGTAACGTAAAGTCTCGATATTCTGTGCCCTGCACCACTAGCATCGCTACACAACCCCCCCGGATGTCTGTTGTATGCGACCCGGAAGCCATGGCGACCCTCTGACTTACCGGCCGTATCACGAGTCCGCAATGCTGCACCGTGTCTGGGTGGATAAAACTCTTCGTGCTGCCTGTATCAAACAGGCAGCTTGTCCTGTGCCCCTCCACCAGGGTGTCCATCATTGACCTTGCGAGCTGGTGGGGAGCACTTTGGTCGAGGGTCACAGAAGCCATGGTTGAGTCGCTGTCTCGGTCCGGCGCGGCGGGGTGCCCCGTGAGCACCTGTTGGTTATAGGCGTTGGGAGGTGGCGCTGACAAAGATGGCCGCCCCTATGTCTCGCACGTGGTGGCATTGTGCAGGGAAGATGGTGGCAGGCAAGATGGAGACCCCCATGTCTCGCACGTGGTGGCAGCGTGCAGGGAAGATGGCGGCAGGCAAGATGGCGACCCCCATGTCTTGCACACAGTGCTGCTGGATCCCGCTCGTGGTTTGGACTTACAGACCTTGGTGAAGTGGCCCTTCTTTACGCAGCTGGAGCAGGTAGCTTGTCGGGCCGGGCAGCGTTTCCGGGGGTGCTTCTCGAGTCTGCCGAAGTAGCGCTTCACGGACTCGAGACTGGCGGCAGCCGAGGTTGATTTGCCGGCGGGTTGCGGGGTCTGCGGCGCCCACGAGGCCATCGGGGGATCGCATGCCTGGAGAACCTCAGAGTTGTGCAGAGTGGCCTCCAGTGTATCGGCCAGCTCGATCGCCGAATTTAAGGTAAGATCGGCTTTTTCCAACAGCCGCTGGCGCACATACACTGACCTGGTCCCCATGGCGAAGGCGTTTCTCACTAGGAGCTCTGCATGCTGTTCTACCGTCAGCCCCTGGCAATTGCAGGCTCGCACGAGCGTCTGTAGTACCCGGGCAAACTCAGCACTTGATTCCCCAGGCCGCTGGTGCCGAGTCGCTAATCGGTGCCGAGCATAGACGGTGTTTATCGGCCACAGGTATTGTCCTTTGAGTGCGCTCATCGCGCCGTCGTAGCTCGGCTGGTCTCTGATCATCGAGTAGACCCGTGGACTGACCCTGGAGAGTAGAATTCTGTGCTTCGCTACGGGGTCGGTCACTTTAATCTCCCCTAGGTACGATTCGAAGAAGGCCAGCCAGAGTTCGAAAGCGTTTCCAGCTTCAGGTGTTTGCGGGTCAAGATCTAACTTGTTGGGTCTCAGGACACGTTCCATGCTTTAAAATTACTGCGAATAAAATTGAAGCACCTTCAATAACTCCAAAAGACTGAAGTAGGGTAAATACTGAAAGGCTTTTATTCGCAGTAAAATATGACTTCCAGCATGCAGGGTGAAATTGCCTTTATTCAGGGGTCTGTGGGAGGAGCCACAGGGGCAGTCAGCAGAGGGGCCTGTCCAGACAGGTAACCTAGTTACAACATATATATATGGTTTACCATACACATTCAACTTTTTTCAGAACATCTTCTTCTACTCTGCCATCAGATTTCTGAATGGACCATGAAAGCATCAATACCACCTCACTAGTTTTACTCTCTTTGTTGTACCACCTATTTGCATACAGCACGGTGCAAAAGGTCTCTAGGCACATATATACAGCTGGGGTGCCTAAGACTTTTGCACAGTACTGTATTTGTCAATGTGGAGCGGAGAGCAAGTTTGTAAACCTGGCGGGAGCAAAGGATGTTGGAAATGGCAAGGAGGGAGTGGTGTGGGAGGGGTGTGGGACAGGTGACAGAGAAGGAGTGCCAGGGTGGGGGGATGATGCAGGTGTAGACTACACTCAGCCTTGCGACCCCAGGCAAGGTAATTTGATTCCAAACATTTGCTTTTTAGATCATTACAGGTTGTCTCTCTGGTGCTTCCCACTCCTTCCCCCTTTTCTCAACCGTGGTTCCCCTCTCCCTGCCCCCTTCCCACTCTCAGTCCACAATACAGACCCATATCAGAATCAGGTTTATCATCACTCACATATGTCACGAAATTTGCTTTTTTTTGTGGCAGCAGTACCGTGCAATACCTAAAAATACAGAAGCTCTTTTGCATCAGGAGCATGAAACTATCTTTAAAAGCCAAGCATGATTGATCAATTTTCTACATTAAAGATTCTGGGATCAATTGAACCCAATCCATTGTTTTATAAACAAACAGGATAAGTCAACACCTACAATTGTTGACTTAATCTTTCCCATCCTCTCTAATGGATTTATCATTGATCCCAATAATATTTGGGAATGAATGGGAAGAAATCATTAGCTCCATTTTTTGATTATATATTCCATGTGACTTCTCTTTTCAACAGAGTTAAACATAATTTACGTTCAACTTATTTCACAAAATTGCATGGTCATAGTCTTAGTCACAGTCATACTATATTGATCCCGGGGGAAATTGGTTTTCGTTACAGTTGCACCATAAATAATTAAATAGTAATAAAACCATAAATAGTTAAATAGTAATACGTAAATTATGCCAGACAATATGTCCAGGACCAGCCTATTGGCTCAGGGTGTCTGACCCTCCAAGGGAGGAGTTGTAAAGTTTGATGGCCACAGGCAGGAATGACTTCCTATGACGCTCTGTGTTGCATCTTGGTGGAATGAGTCTCTGGCTGAATGTACTCCTGTGCCCACCCAGTACATTATGTAGAGGATGGGAGACATTATCCAAGATGGCATGCAACTTGGACAGCATCCTCTTTTCAGACACCACCGTGAGAGAGTCCAGTTCCATCCCCACAACATCACTGGCCTTACGAATGAGTTTGTTGATTCTGTTGGTGTCTGCTATCCTCAGCCTGCTGCCCCAGCACACAACAGCAAACATGATCGCACTGGCCACCACAGACCCGTAGAACATCCTCAGCATCGTCCGGCAGATGTTAAAGGACCTCAGTCTCCTCAGGAAATAGAGACGGCTCTGACCCTTCTTGTAGACAGCCTCAGTGTTCTTTGACCAGTCCAGTTTATTGTCAATTCGTATCCCCAGGTATTTGTAATCCTCCACCATGTCCACACTGACCCCCGGATGAAAACAGGGGTCACCAGTACCTTAGGTCTCCTCAGGTCTACCACCAGCTCCTTAGTCTTTTTCACATTAAGCTGCAGATAATTCTGCTCACACCATGTGACAAAGTTTCCTACCGTAGCCCTGTACTCAGCCTCATCTCCCTTGCTGATGCATCCAACTATGGCAGAGTCATCAGAAAACTTCTGAAGATGACAAGACTCTGTGCAGTAGTTGAACTCCGAGGTGTAAATGGTGAAGAGAAAGGGAGACAAGACTGTCCCTTGTGGAGCCCCAGTGCTGCTGATCACTTTGTCGGGCACACAGTGTTGCAAGCACACGTACTGTGGTCTGCCAGTCATGGTGTATTAAGCCTGGGATAAATGTTATCGGGGCCACAGGGAAGGAGGAGCTGGAGGGGCTGCTAAGTGAGGTAGGGTCTTGGAGAAGAGAAACATCGAGGAAAATCTGGAACAATCGAAGTGGGGGCGTCTGGAGACGGTGGGAAGTTAGGGGGAAGGAGCTGGAGAAGATGGTTAAATGAGGGAAGAGTTGGAAGATCCTAGGGAAGAGAAAAACTGGGGGAAGTCTGGAAAAAAACTGAGTGGAGGGGACTTAGGGACTATGAAAGTTTGGGGTGAAGGAGGTGAAAGTGATGTTTAAATGGGAGTGGGGATGGAGGACCTTGGGGCTGAGAAAGACTAGGGAAAAACCTGCAACAAACTCAGGTGGGTTTAATATATCAGCTCAAAGTTCAATGGTCAAAAGGGTAATTTAATTTGCAGGATAGCCTGATGTAAAAGACACTGGAAAATAATAAAGCAGATGCTTTCTTGGAATTTTGTGCAGAAATGCATGCACTTGTGCTTGAATAGATTTTCCTTGAAGCAGGCCTCCCCAGGAGTTGAAACTGTGAGCAACTGGTGGGTGGTTTGGCTTATGCATCAACATGGAGATTGGGCTGTGCATTCTCCCGTGGAATCAGAACATCGCAAGACAGGTCAGCTGGCCTGATCTGTTGCTCAGAGTTGTCAGATACATCTGATGTTGTAAGATTGCTCCTAAAGTCCAGAATTCACTAAATGTTGACACTGGAAATTTGAGCCATCTCATAGTTTCCAGAGTGTGCTAATATTTGATCTTGTTTCAATTAATTTGATGTATTGTGGGATGTTAATTTCAGCACCATCTTTGGCCCAATTTCAGCCTTTCATCATTCACTTCGCTTGCGTTACATCACCAGTGTTTTGGGGATTTAATGTGCGTATTTATGTAGTAAGCATGCACCTATACCAGAAAATTAACCTGTGTGTGGTAACCACAGACTGATGCAATATCCTCGTGGTATCCATCTGCTACATTTGAAGAAAATTGAAAACAAGTTCAGCTCAACAGCTTACACACTTTCAAGATCACTGCTTGAAAATTCTTTGGTGACCGTCTATTGAAAGCATTATTCAGTCTTTACACATAATAAAAGATTACCGTTATTTGTCACATGTACGTGTACTGTTGGAATGTTGCAAGCCTAAGTCTGAATCTACTGGATGGTGGAGGCCTGTCACTGTGTATGTGTGTGCGTGTGAGGGAGGAACAGGGTTTGCTTTGCTGTTGTTGCTTTGTCGCTTGTTGTGTTTGTGTTGTTTTGCTAAGCACTGTAGGTATGCGCTGTTTTTGCCGAAATATGTGGCAATACTTGCGGGCTGCCCCCAGCAAACCTTCGGAAGTGTCAGTTGTTAAGGCAAACAATGCGCTTCACTGTATGTTATTGATGTATACGTGATAAATAAACTTGAATCTAAATAAGCATTGAAACATAGTGCGAAATGCATCATTTCACGTCAATAACAAATACAATCTGAGAATGTCCTGGGGGCAGCCCACAAGTGTCACTATGCTTCTGGTACCAACATAGCTCATGTAGTGGTGTGGATTGTGATTTTCTTTGAGAACGTTATTGTCATCTCCACAGTTGGATGCAGCAGTCATGTTTTTGTGCAGAAATTCAAGTTGAAAGTAAATTTATTATCAAGTTACATATATGTCACCATATAGAACCCTGAGATTCATTTTCTTGTGGGCATGCTCAATAAATCCATAATAGAATAATAACCATAACAGAATCAATGAAAGACTACCCCAACTTAGATGTTCAACCAGTGTGCAAAAGACAGCAAACTGTGCAAATACCAAAAGAAATAATAATAATAAATAGATAAGCAATAAATATCATGAACATGAGATGAAGAATCCTTGAACATAAGTCTAAACAGAAAATAATCTGCAGATGCTGGGGTCAAAGCAACACTCACAACACGCTGGAGGAACTCAGCAGGTCGGGCAGCATTTGTGGAGAAAATCGGTCGATGTTTAGTCCTGACGAAGGGTTCCGGCCCGAAACATTGACCGATCTTCTCCACGGATGCTGCCCGACCTGCTGGGTTCCTCCAGCGTGTTGTGAGTGTTGCTTGAACATAAGTTTGTTGGCTGTGGGAACACTTCAATGATGGGGCAAATGAAGTTGAGTGAAGTTATCCCCTTTGGTTCAAGAGCCTATTGGTTGAAGGGTAACAACTGTTCCTGAACTTGGTGGTGTGAGTCCTGAGGCTCCTGTACCTTCTTTCTGATGGCAACAGTGAGAAGAGAGCATTTACAAAATATTTTATGTTTTGTATTGTACTGCTGCCACAAACTACAAAATTCATAACATAGTGTATGTCAGTGATAACCTAATTCTGATTCTTTAGACAAAGCCAGATTATCTTCCTGCTATTAACAGGCTTTGAGGTCCTATTTGTTTTGTGGGTACTGGGTGCAGAATTACCTTCTTGTAGAGTGACTGTTTTGCTTTTAGCCCATCTTTGATTTGTCCTTTGGCTGCATCTCCAACGGGAATCCATTAATCACTTAATCACTGGTTTTGGCAGGCTATGCTGGAGATAGTCACTGACAGCTTTCGCTTTACAAGAATGTAAAATTTCCAGCAGCAACTCCTGGAATTCTAAGCAATTGCATACTCTAGCATCAGCTCCATTATCGTTGTGAGTGTTGACAACCTCACTTCTCAACCTAACCTCTAGGTCAATATTTCTACTGAAGCTATTAAGTATATAGGGACATATTTGGCCTTTCTTTCAGAACTATTTAGTATACTGTAGAAACTCGTTCTAATGCCTTTTGCATCTTGGTTTTCAGTTTAAGTGTTTTACAACAGCAGAATTACTGGGAAATTTTATCCAGGATATGCCTCCATTAGCAAAGAGTGTTAGAACCACAAAACTGTCGATGTCCTCTTTGTTTAACTCCACTTGTAAAATTTATGAAGTATTGAAGACTGGGCGCTATTTATGTGCCAAGAGTATGAAATATGTCTGACCCAGTTTTGGAACAGGACTTGTGTCCTGTCCCATTAATCACAAGGGTCATGTGAACCTGTCACATGTAGAAAATCCCACTTCATTTGGTTGCTTTCAGACGGATGCCTCTCTTTGACTCAGAAGGATTAGTCTTCATTTTCAGAACGGTTATGTACAAATTACCTCAGAAAACATGGTGATGATGAAATGCCTGAAGTAGATTAAGGAAAAGCAAGGGAATTAAAAGTTATTTCTTTACAGAAGGGACTTCAGTATTCAAAAGATAAAATAGACTACAATCACTTTGCAGTCTTTGGAAAGTACAGGGTATTCATATGATAGGAATAATTTTGCAAGGAGTTTTGCTCAAGCAGACTTTGATTGTTGGAGGTGTGAGAGGTGTTTTTCAGCAAAGATAAGGATTGGAGTTGAGTGATGTTTTATGGAAAGAAAATAAATCTCTGCACACTATTTAACATGAAAAACCATAAATGTTACTTACAGCCATAAATTTGGCCAAACTTACATATGTTGCTCAGCGATTTGTTGCCATTTTGTATTTTTAATTAATCTTTTTAGCACAATATCGTATGACACTGAACACCCACCATTTGCAGATCTGGGATCCATTTGTATGTAGATGTCCAGGAAATTATTACAAACAAGCTGAGCCCCGTCAATCACAGGCATAGCCCTCCCCATCATTGAGCACATCTACAAGGAGCGCTGCCAGAAGAAAGCAGCAGCCATCCTCAAAGAACCCCATCATTTAGGCCATGCATTCTTCTTGCTACTACTATTTGGACAAGAGGTAGAGGAGCCTCAAGTCCCACACCACCAGGTTCAGGAACAGTTATTACCCTTCACACATCAGGCTCCTGAACCAGAGAGGATAATGTCACTCACCTCAACTCTAAACTGATTCCACAACGTATGGACTCATTTTCAAGGACTCTGTAACTCATGTTTTCAGCTTTATTTATTTATTTTTAAAATTTACACCGTTTGTCTTCTTTTGCACATTAGTTGTTTGTCAGTCCTTATTTAGGTAGAGTTTTTCGTAAATTCTCTTGTATTTTCTACCTGTAAATACCTGTAACAAAATGAATCTCGAGGTATTACATGGAGACATATAAGTATTTTGATAATAAATTTAACTTTGCCTTTGAGTCTGGAACATTTAAGGGTAAAACTCACCCAAATCCCTCTTTGCCGTTTGTTCCTAACTGTAAAAATAGGATCAGAATCTTAGTATTTCCACTGCTGTTAATTAGATGCAGAGATCTGAAGCTGTGGCAGGAAGCACATTGAAATGCAGAACATCCACCTTGTACCAAACAAACAATATGTACAGTATGTGATATCAGAACAGCAAAGGACCTGCCTTGGCCCAGGGCGCTCCCTTTCTTTAAGTCAAGATCAATGTCTTGGAGAATAAAGCGAGACATTTATGAAAGAAACAAAAACAGGGGTTCCCAACTTGGGGGATTCACAGACCCTACAGTTAATGGTAAGGGTCCATAGCATAAAAACGTTGGGAACCCTTAGTCTAAGTGAAAGTTCAACAGTGGTCATGTTGTCTGACTTATTTACCATTTCCATAAGACCATAACACATAGGAGCTGAATTAGGCTATTTGACCCATTGAGTCTGCTCTGCTATTCCATCATGGCGGATTCATTATCCCTCTCAACTCCATTCTCTTGCCTTCTCCCTGTAACTTTTGATACCCCAAATAATCTGGAACCTATCAACCACAACTTTAAATATACTCAATGACCTGGCCTCCATAGCGATGAATTCCACAGGTTCGCCACCATCTGGCTAAAGAAATTCCTTCTCATCTCTGTTCTAAATGGACGTCCCTCTATATTGAGGCTGTGTCCTCTAGTCCTAGACTTCCTCCACTACAGGAAGCATCCTCTCCACATCCACTCTATCCAAGCCTTTCAAGATTCAATAGGTTTCAATGAGATACCTCCCCGCACCCCCCCCCACCATTCTTCGAAACTTCAGCCCAGAACCATCAAATGCTCCTCACATGTTGACCCTTTCAGTCCTGGGATAATTCTCATGATTTTCCTCTGGACCCTCTCCAATGCCAGCATATCCCTTGTTAGATAAGGGGCCCACAACTGCTCACAATTCTCCAAGAGTTGCCACACAATCTGGCACCAACGTAACATGTCCATAATGCTCAGTAAAACAACATAGAACGTAACAAAACAGAACAGATCAATCAACAAAGCAACCATAGTGAAACAAGCCCTGGTGCCCCCCTCCCTCCCATGGACACACATAGTCCTCTAATCTGGGGACAGTCTGTTTTTCTCCAAATACGGTCAGTGGCCATTTTATTAGGTATACCTGTACACCTACTTATTAATGTAAGTGTCTAATCAGCCAATTAAAAATGATTTAGACCAAACATCAGAATGATGAAGAAATGTGATCTAAGTCACTTTGACCGTGGAATGATTATTGGTGCCAGATGGGGCGGTTTGAGTATCTCAGAAACAGCTGATCTCCTGGAATTTGCATGCTCAACAGCCTCTAGAGTTTACAGAGAATGGTGTGAAAAACAAAAAAAACATCCAGCGAGCAGAAGTTCTGTGGGTGAAAACACCTTGTGAATGAGAGAGGTCAGTGGAGAATGGCCAGACTGGTTCAAAGTGACACAAGGATGAAGGTAACTCAAATAACCATACATTATAAAATTAGTGTGGGCACGTGGCCAAGTGGTTAAGGCATTGGACTAGCTACCTGAAGGTCGTGAGTTCGACCCCCAGCCGAGGGAACGTGTTGTGTCCTTGAGCAAGCTACTTAACCACACATTGCTCTGTGACGACACCGGTGCCAAACTGTATGGGTCCTAATGCCCTTCCCTTGGACAACATCGGTGGCGTGGAGAGGGGAGACTTGCAGCATGGGCAACTGCTGGTCTTCCATACAACCTTGCCCAGGCCTGCGTCCTGGAGAGTGAAGACTTTCCAGGCTCTGATCCATGGTCTTGCAAGACTAACGGATGCCTTTAATGAAATTAGCGTGCAGAAAAGTGTCTCTGAACTCACAACATGTCGAACATTGAAGTGGACAGTCTGCAGCAGCAGAAGACCACAGTGAGTTCCACTCCTGTATCTAACAGAATGGCTATTAAGTGTATGTTAAGTATTTTCATTTCATTTACTGTGAAGTAGGAACATCTTATTCCTTAGCTGCTTGTTATTCTTACCTCTCCTGCAGAGGCACGGCTACTTGATACAAGGAATGTCTTCTGGCTATTAAACAGTTTGGTGTAATTGGTGAACAATAATCTGGGTATGGTACCGTCTCATACTTGTTGCAAATGGCAGTAGGAGACTTGCCCATACATCTATCCATAAGCCTGCCTATCCATAAGCCTGCCACCTGTCCTTTGGGCAAGGATATACAGTAAATCAATTACCAACACAGTGATTGGCACAAAACTGAATGAAACCTGTTCGAGGGTCCTTGTACAACTTGAAAGTGAGCCTGTGGCTTGAGAAATCAGTTCATAGTTCAGAGTTCTAGTGGGTCAGGTTATCCACACTGGTTCAGGTTTCAAGTCATCCGCTGCTCCTGAACCTGATAGTAATACTGAGAAGAGAGCAAAGCCTGGATGCTGAAGTTCCTTGAAGATGGATGCTGCTTTCTTGTGGCAGTGTTTCATGTAGATGTGCTCCATGACAGGGAAGGCTTTCCCTCTGGTGGACTGGGCAGTGTCCACCTCCTTCTGTAGGAAGACCAATTCACCACATCCAGGTAAGGAAAGAGAAACAGCAGTTTATTTTTATCCCAAGGCAAGGAAATAGTTTAGTAATTGCATGCAATATCATTCCATTACCATTTGGCATTTGCTTCCTTCCATCTCTTTGAAATGTATTTTTGTCCAATGTTGTAGAGAGAAAATAAATTTTGCTTAATTGTGTTCGATTGCCTGAAGGACTTTGGCTCAAATGCAGGTGAGTTACTAATGCCTGGCCAATGAACGTCTGGATCAGAAGGCAAAGTGTGAAGGCATGTTGCCTGTTCAATGTTGGCTCACACAAGATTTATCTTTGTTCCAGACGCACACACGAGTCAAATGTCGTTGCAGCAGTGATGCTCAAATGGCAGAAACACTTAGCTAGTCTGCCGCTCCAGTATTAAAACGGAAAAGTGACAAATCTGATGACAATGGCCAGTTGCAAATATAGTTTCCTTCCATGGCAGAAGTTGGGCTGTTCTCTTTGGAGTGAAGGAGGTTGAGAGAAGGGTTGATTGATGGGCACGATTGTGACTGGTTGAGCAAGGTTTAGTAGTGGGGTGCAGCTCCTTTCACTTCAAAGTCCTGAGGATAATATTAAGCAACAAACCCTAAGAGGTTTTCTTGAATGTAAAGGTTGTTGATGCGTTGGAACTCACAATTTGTACAGGTGGCCAAAGCAGAATGAGTCAGGGCCTTTAAAAGAGAATTAAATGAAAATAATCAGTTGTTCTATGAGGATAGAGATGAGAAATGGACTGATGAGACAAGTGGTTTCCTGTGCCATAACAAATCTATGATTCTTAATGGCAACCCATTTTAATTCTACATCCCATTCCTATTCCTATATGTCGGTCCATGTCTTCTTCGGTAGTCACTAAGAGGCCACTCTCAGATTGGAGCAGCAACATCTCATGTTCCACCTGGGCTAGCATGAAAATTGATTTCCTTTTCCGGTAATTTGTTCCACCTCCCCCTACTTTCTTTTCGCATTCTCCGTTCTCGCTCCCCTCCTGCCCTTTCTCTTCTACTCACCTGCCTATCAAAACCCTCTGGTGCCCCTTCTCCCTTCATTTCTCCCACCTCTGACACCCTAACCTTTTCAAACTGGCCCGGTGCTTAAATCTTCCTCGGTCTTGCACTCGGGCCCTGCCACTTCGATACGCTTTTGGGCGTGGACCCAAGCGCCTCAATTTGATCGATACCTGATCTTTATAAATTGGCCCTGCACTTAAATTGATCAAACCTTGGGTCTTTGCCCATTCTCAGGCCCAGGTCCGGGCCTCGCTGCCTTGACTCTGCTTTGCCTTGGTTCTGCCAGTTCGAATCACCTCCATGTCTGCCAGTTCGAATCACCTCCAAACACTGGCTCATTCCCTGCTCTCGGACCCGGGCCTGACACGTCAATTTGGCCTGTACACACCACACACACCACAACTGTCCTGCACCTTCTAGATTTCAATTCACACTGCAAAAACGCCAGGTCATACAGGCGGTTCAAAAGCTCAGCTCCGAAAGGGAAGTGACAGGCTATTGATTACAGTGATTGATTATACTTATACTTTATACTTTATTGTCGCCAAACAATTGATACTAGAATGTACAATTATCACAGCAATATTTGATTCTGCGCTTCCCGCTCCCTGGATTACAAATTGATAGTAAATATTAAAAATTTAAATTATAAATCATAAATAGAAAATAGAAAAATGGGAAGTAAGGTAGTGTGAAATAAACCGAGAGGCAGATCCGGATATTTGGAGGGTATGGCCCAGATCCGGGTCAGGATCCGTTCAGCAGTCTTAGCACAGTTGGAAAGAAGCTGTTCCCAAATCTGGCCATACGAGTCTTCAAGCTCCTGAGCCTTCTCCCGGAGGGAAGAGGGACAAAAAGTGTGTTGGCTGGGTGGGTCGCGTCCTTGATTATCCTGGCAGCACTGCTCCGACAGCGTGCGGTGTAAAGTGACTGGCTCAGATTGGAGGAGCATAGAGACCTTTAAGGCTAGAGAAGATCAGAGAGAGAGAGAGAGAGAGAGCAGCAGGACAATGGAGTAACTTAAATGGGAGCCAGTGTGAGTCACTAACAGAAGCTTTGGGGAATGATACTTGGTCTGAATTTGGATGTAGACCATAGATGCCAGAAACCTGACATTCAGCTTCTCTTTCTACAGGTGCTACCTGACCAGCTGCATAATTTCAAAATTTTCTACTTTGATTTCAATGTTTTTGACTGAACTCGCGTTTCTTATCAGTGAAACCTTCTGAATTGCCCTCCAAAATTTCTGCACGCTTTCTCCTTCATTTCCCAGGCTGAGTGATGGGACCCTTTCTGAACTATCAGAACTTTCAGATATGGCCCAAGTGTGGAGACAGAGAGACACTGAAACGGGTCGGCAGTTCACTGATTTTATTGAGAATTGTTGCCAAATTTAAAGGAAAGGGAAAACAATAAATGCTAGGCCAACAAGGTCGTTAACTAAACTCTCAGACTGAAAGTTAAATGCCAACACTGGCGGCTGGAAGCAATAACTGAATACTAAATGAAAACTGCTCCTTTACAGCGTCAATTGAAGCGGTAGTCCTCTTCCTCAGACAAGGACGAGGGTAGGCAGGGAGCATAATGTTGCTGTGCTTTTGGTCAAGTCTCGACCAGACCACAACGAAAAGAAGGGGGTTAAATACAACCATATTGAAACAGTAATTAGCTGGAATGTGCATGCTCACAAGCGTAATTGCCGAATCTACTGTGCAGCCTGCAGCAGGGTCAATGCTTGTGGCACTCAACACGTCTCTGACACCCTCTACTATCAAAGCTCATCTGTAGTCTTTGGACCGGTAGCGTTGTGCGTTGTGGTTAGCGTAACACTTGACAGCGGCTGCAATTGGAACACTAGGGTTCAATTCCCGCTGCTCTCTGTAAGGGTTTTCCTCTGGTTGCTCCGGTTTCCTCTCAGGTTCCAAAGATGTACGGGTTAGGCTAAGTGAGCTGTGTGCGTGCTATATTAGCTCCAGAGTCATGGCGACCCTTGCGGGCTGACTCCCAGCACATCCTCGGACTGTGTTGGTTGTTGACACAAACTACACCTTTCAATGTATTTTCTGATGTTTTGATATTCATATGACAAATAAAGCTGATCTTATCTTTAATCTTGGTTCCTTCAGGTTGTTATAGCCGGGGTTGGTAATGGGGACAAGCTCCCACTACCTATTAAATGCTCCCAATGGTGTGTGCCTCTGACAACCAAGTCCAGCTCCTGTCTTCACATGTGGCTTAGCTACTGAGCCTGGTGGAACCATTTCCACTGACAGGAGAAGGGGCAAAGATGGGTTACTAGTGCCTTCAAACCAATTGCTTTGGACAGATGGGGCGCATCAGCCGTGGTTGGCAGCTCATCTAGGAGAAGGAAAACTCTGATCTCAAACCTTTGCTACCTTGTGGCTGTACCCACTCATGGGGAAGGCTTTGGGAGTAAACCCTGAGGAAAAATCTGGAGCTGGAGTCCTCAAGGCCGTCCTATGTTAAGTCCAATGCTGACTGGCATCTCCTGCAATGCTGCTTTTGCCAAACTCTATCAGTCTCTGCCACCGCTTTGGGTTCATCAGCTGTGTGGAGAGAGGCAGCTTGCTACATGGGCAACAGCTTGCTCTCCATGTTGTATTGTCTCAGCTTACATATCTAGACAGCTGGGATGTAACATCCATGGTTGACCCTGACCAAGTGAGGCCTCAGATCTTTAATCTTCAATTCCCTTGTTCATCCTGAACAGCATCCGCCTACCTCAGTCAGGGAACATGAGGATTAAAATGCGAATTGTAATTTATTCTTGCAAATCTCAATTGTTGGAATGTCAAAATTGTGACCAATCATGTGGGAAATATGATTTTCACACTGCCTCGTCTCACAAAGCACCAGGCATCAAAAGACATTAAGATAATGGAACAATTCTGACAATTGTACATTGTGTCAGCAGCAGTATAATTTTAATTAATATTCCAGGCAAAACTATTTGTCCAGACCTAAGCCTCTGAACAAGAGAGGGTGTTGAAAGGAAAAAATGAGAAGCACTTTTTAAGAGGGTTTGTAAATCACAGATTTCTTTAAGCACATTAAACAAGCTGTGAACACTTTATGATCTTAGCCATTGTGTTTTCTGTCATCCATACTCTGTGTGAACATTAGCACTGTGAAAGCCAGTTCATTTTAGAGAGTCTTAGGCACATGGATGGTAGAAAATTGGAAGGCTACGTGGGAGGGAAGAGTTTGATTGATCTCAGAGTAGGTTAAGATATCGTTACAACATCATCGACCAAAGGGCCTGTACTGCGCTGTACTGTTCTATGTTCTAGGTTCTAGAGGAAGTTCAAGTTCAGCTTATTGTCATTCAACCATACACATAAAGTATACCATCAAATGAAACACCATTCCTCCAGGCCATGGTGCACAACACAGTACATATAACACACATGCAACACATAAAGTAACATTAATGCAAATAAATTAACAAATAATAAAATATATTCCAGAAGAATGACATCTATAATGATATCTATGAGACCTGGGTGTCATTATACACCAGTCATTGAAAGTGGGCATGCAGGTACAGCAGGCGGTGAAAAAGGCGAATGGTATGCTGGCATTTATAGCGAGAGGATTCGAGTACAGGAGCAGGGAGGTACTACTGCAGTTATACAAGGCCTTGGTGAGACCACACCTGGAGTATTGTGTGCAACTTTGGTCCCCTAATCTGAGGAAAGACATCTTTGCCATAGAGGGAGTACAAAGAAGGTTCACCAGATTGATTCCTGGGATGGCAGGACTTTCATATGAAGAAAGACTGGATGAACTGGGCTTGTACTCGTTGGAATTTAGAAGATTGAGGGGGGATCTGATTGAAACATATCAGATCCTAAAGGGATTGGACAGGCTAGATGCAGGAAGATTGTTCCCGATGTTGGGGAAGTCCAGAACGAGGGGTCACAGTTTGAGGATAGAGGGGAAGCCTTTTAGGACCGAGATTAGGAAAAACTTCTTCACACAGAGAGTGGTGAATCTGTGGAATTCTCTGCCACAGGAAACAGTTGAGGCCAGTTCATTGGCTATATTTAAGAGGGAGTTAGATATGGCCCTTGTGGCTACGGGGGTCAGGGGGTATGGAGGGAAGGCTGGGGCGGGGTTCTGAGTTGGATGATCAGCCATGATCATAATAAATGGTGGTGCAGGCTCGAAGGGCCGAATGGCCTACTCCTGCACCTATTTTCTATGTTTCTATAACACAGGTTAAAAAGTAAACAATATAACGCTACTGGCGATTTATACGTGATGAGACCTGGGTGGTGTCAGGCACTTCAGTAGTCTCACAGCCTGGGGGAGGAAGCTGTTTCCCATCCTAACAGTCCTTGTCCTAATGCTATGTACGTTCTCCCTAATGGTAGGGGGTCTAAGAGATGGCTGGATGGATGTGAGGGATCATTGACAATACTTGATAATGTTGAGTGTAGAGAGAGTAGAGCTGTGGGCTAAGCATGCATCCCTTGAGGATTCTTGGTTTTGGAGTTGTTACAGAAGAAACATTGCTCAGGGTTGTCCTGCGCTTGCCTGATGTTATTCAAGTCAGACTGAAAAAATACTCCACAAAGCAAGGCCCGTTACGAATCAGTAAGCTGCTTTGGGTCAACGACTCGGTTAGCTAAAGCTGCCTCCTTTCTTCCTCCAAACCGTAGGAAAAGAACAACAAAGATCATCTGATGAACTGATGCTTGCCTTCTCTTTACAATCAGTTCGTTCCAGCCACAAACAGCTGGGTGACTCCCGCAGATCTGGTGACTGTATCCTTCCAGCCAAGGGAGGCCTGTGGTTTGTGAGTCAGCCTGTCAGTAAAAGGGACTTAGGTTGTTTTTAATTTATATGTGAATTGAATCAGAATCAGGCTTATTATCACTGACATCTATCATGAAATGTATTACTTTTCAACAGCAGTACAGTGCAATACATGAAATATACTGTAGTTCTGCATTTCATTTAAATCAGGGGTTCCCGACCTTTTTTATGCCATGGACCAATACCATTAAGCAAGGGGTCTGTGGTCCCCAGGCTGGGAACCCCTGCTTTAAATACATCATTTGTTACTCTGTTAAATTGTAATTGGTCTTTTTTATACATTTTAAACTAGTGTGTGTATGTGTGTGTGTGTGTGTGCACGCGCAAAGTGGCCAGGCCATTTGGCCATCTTATTAGCTGCACCTGTACACCTGCTGGTTGATGCAAATAAAATCAGCCAATCATGTGGCAGGAACTCAATACATAAAAGCATGCAGACATGGTCAAGAAGTTCAGTTGTTTTTGAGACCAAACATCAGAATGAGGAAGAGAAATGAGATCTAAATTACTTCGACTGTGGAATGATTGTTGGTGCCAGATGGGGTGGTTTGAGTATCTCAGAAACTGCTGACATCCTGGCAGTTTAATGCACAACAATCTCTAGAGTTTTCAGAGAAATGATGCAAAAAAAAAATCTAGTGAGCAGCAGTTCTGCGGGTAAAAACACCTTGTTAATGAGAGAGGTCAGAGGGGAATGGCCTGACTAGTTCAAGCTGACAGGAAGATGACAGGAACTCAAATAACCACATGTTACAACAGTGATGTGCAGAGGAGCATCTCTGAACACACAACACATCGAACCTTGAAGTGGATGGGCTACAGCAGCAGAAGACCACACTGCCTTCCACTCCTGTACTGAATACAGTGGCCACCGAGTGTACGTCAGAGATAATGTACCTGATGCTAATTCCAAATTTACTGGGTACAATCTAACTGCTGTGCTGCATTGTGCTATGTTCTGTCTGATTCACTGGTGGGCCTGGGTAGTCAGGAATCCCACCTTTACCAGAGTAAGAATTCCAGCAGCAGATAAAATGTGGCTGAATTCAAGGAATGAAACGAGAGTACACATTGTATCCTGATGAGAAACTTTAAACACATCCACCCTTTTTTTTCCAGGCCTTGCAACCCTTAGTGTACAGAGAGGAAATGTTCTTTTATCATTTTGCGGGATGTGATCGATCCTTACTTTAAACTTAAAACACTCTCCCCTCTCTCTCCCAGGACAAGCCCTCCCACTTAATCGCTGTAGTGTTCCCACACTCATCATTTTCACTACCTTCCTTCCCTCAGAAGCAAAATTGTTTTAATCTCGTGAAAGCCAGCGACGTTTTGCTGGCAGCAAGAGAGGTGTTGAAATTTCCCCGGTAATTTAATCCCAATGCCCAAACCAGTAATTATCTGTCATTTATCACATTTGCTGTGTACAGTGGCTGCCCTGGTGCGTACATCACAGAGGTGACCACACTTCAAAAATACTTCATTGATTATAAAATGCTTTGGGACATCCCAAAGTCAAAAGAGATGCATGTTTTTTTTCCTTCTGTGTAGACCATCCAAGGATAACAAAACAGATTTAAAAAAAACACTCAGGTTCATTTATTTATCAAACATACATTGAAACGCACAGTGAAATGTTTGCGTTAACTGCCAACAGAACCTAACGATGCGGCGGGGGCAGCCCGCATGTGTCATCACGCATTCCAGTTGTTTGGAACCATAAAGTATAGGTTGCTCCCAACTGGAATTTCCCCTCTAATATTGTGCAGAGTATAAAGTGTGCCCCATGAACATCTGTCACTCCGTTCCTCATTCACTCTCTCCTGCCGTTCACCTTATCACTGTCCTTTTCATTCTCTCCACCCCTCTCCTTTCTCCGAAACATAAACCTTACTTCATTGCCACCTCTTCTCACTTTCAATGGCTTTCTCTTTCAACGACTTCCACTTTTAATTTTGGCACGTTACTAAAGACTCTTGCAAATTTGAAGATGTAATTTTGAAATTTTGAAGAGCTACCTGACTGGTTACCTCACAGCCCGGTGTGGAGGCAGCAATGCACTGGATCACAAGAGGCTGCAGCAGTTTGGAAAATCAGCCAGCTCCATCAGGGGCACTACCCTCCCCAGCATCGAGGACATTGAGGAGGCTAAGCAGGTGCTACACCTTGCCCAAGGGTGACCTGCAGGCTAGCGGAGGGATGGAGCACCTAACATCTCCTTTGTTAGAGACGTATCTCCACCCCACCGCCCAGCATGAACTTCCTCACTATTTTTGCGCTCTTTTTTACAATAGTAATTCTTATATTTTACACTGTATTATATTAGGCATCTGTTACTCTCGTGAGACCATGCATTTGCGCCTTGGAATGTTTCCAGGGTGCAGCCCTGGGCAAGGTTGTATGGAAGACCGGCAGTTGCCCATGCTGCAAGTCTCCCCTCTCCACGCCACCGATGTTGTCCAAGGGAAGGGCACTAGAGCCGATACAGCTTGGCACCAGTGTCGTCGCAGAGCTATGTGTGGTTAAGTGCCTTGCTCAAGGACACAACACGCTGCCTCAGCTGTGGCTTGAACTAGCGACCTTCAGATCACTAGCCCAATGCCTTAACCACTTGGTCACGCGCTAACACTGTACACTGTACTGCTGCTGCAAAGCAACAAATTTCATGACAGTATCCCACATTCTTATCGCTATGGCTGTTCAATGACAGAGAGATGTTTCTTCACTCATAAATAGATCCAGATGAAGGGTCTCAGCCCCAAACATCGACTCTTTATTTCTGTCCATAGATTCTGCCTGACTTGCTGAGTTCCTCCAGCATTTTGTGTTACTCCCATGACTTTTCTTGCAAGAACAGTAGCCAAGATCAAAAGCAAAAGTAACCCCATATAATGTTAAAAGATAAAGGAAAAAGTTGGAAAGGGATTTAGATCACGTTTGGCGGTTAGTGTGGTATTTGGAAATACTTTGCCTGGTTTCTAAGGTAACACACATCCAGTTGTCCCAGATGGCAACAGGTTATGAAGTGAAGTAATGTTTGAATTCACAGTGGCGAAACGAGTCTTTAGGACCAGTGATTTATTTATTTATTTATGGAGATACAACACAGAATAGGCCCCTCTGGCCCTTCGAGCCACGATGTCTAGCAACCCACTGATTTAACCCAAGCCTAATCTTGGATAATTTACAATGACCAATTAGCCTATCATTCGAGTGTGGTAGGTAACTGGAGTACTGGAGGAAACCCAAGCGCTCACAGAAAGCAATGTACAAACTAGCTTGCAGAGGATGCCGGAATTGAACTCTGAACTCCAGCGTCTCCGAGCTGTAATAGTGTCGTGCTAACAGCTACGCTACTGTGGCCTCCTATCTATTGCCATATAAAATTATGGAGCATAGCTGAGGAATCTGAGACTCACTGATTCTCACAGAATATTTTGTATCTTTTTGGACGGTTATAATAGAAATTCATTGAACCCATATTCCATTTTAAACTGAGAAGTAACATAATGTTCAAGTGAAGCATACTGTAAAGTTATCAGTGGAGGACAGCATGAGAGACTCTTAAAGTGGGTCAGGTACCTGAAATCTTTGCCCGGAGACACAGTTACCACGTGAAGGTAGAGAGACACTGAGTCATGGTTTCAGAACCTCCACGTCCTCGGGGTGTGTTATTCCTACTGATCCACCTCGAGTCCAGGAGTGTGACTGCAGCCCCAGGAGTATGAGATGCAGCGCACCATTTCCACTACTTCATTCTGAGCCTCCAATAACTGGAACGTCGCCAGCTCACAATGCAGAAAAACGCTTCACCAGCCATTACTGAGAGCTGCAGAGCCGATTTCAACCTGGCTCGCCGAGTGAAGTACCATTCCTCATAAGAAAGAAGCTGTTGTAAAGGTGATGAACATATCCTTTGGCTCATTACAGCTTTCCAGACCGAAATAAGATAAACAGTTCTTCTACCACGAACTCCTCAAGATAACTTTCATTCACACCAAGTTTAACCTTTAACAACTTTGATAAACTTTGACAAGCTTCTATAGATGCACATTGGAGAGCATCCTAACTGGTTGCATCATGGCCTGGTTTGGAAGCACCAATGCCCAGGAATGGAAAAGTCTACAGAAAGTGGTGGATACCGCCCAGTCCATCAGAGGAAAAGCCCACCTCTCCACTGAGCACATCTACAAAAAAGCAGCATCCATTATTAAGTACTGCCACCAACCAGGTTATGTTCTCTTCTCGCACATCCTCGGACTATGTTGATTGTTGAGGCAAACGACGAATTTCATTGGGTGATATTGGGGGGTGGGGGAGGCTACTGCACAGGATCAAAATAAGCTGTAAAGAGTTGCAAACTTAGCTCCATCACGAGCACTAGCCTCCATAGTATCCAGGATATCTTCAAGGAGCGATGCCTCAAGAAGGCAGCGTCCATCATTAAGGACCGCCATCACCCAGATCATGCCTTGTTCTCACTGTTACCACCAGGTAGGAGGTACAGGAGCCTGAAGGCACACACTCAGAGATTCAGGAACAGCTTCTTCCCCACTGCCATCCGATTCCTAAATGGACATTGAACCCATGAACACTACCTCACTACTTTTTTATTTCTATTTTTGCACTACTTATTTAATATAACTATTATATATATATATACTTACTGTAATTCACAGATTTTTTTCTCTGTTATCATGTATTTCATTGTACTGCTGCCATAAAGTTAACAATTTTCACAACATATGCTGGTGATATTAAACCCAATTCTGATTCTGATGTTTCAATGTAGATGTGACAAATGAACATGAACTTTATCTCTTATAATTTGCTAAGATAGATCACATAGTTTTGCACGAGATAAATTGGTTTATAACTATATTATGTGCTGACACTTGCAAACACTTTTCAACATCACTTTGTTACCAATCACAAAGGTTGTTTCCCTGAAGTCACAACTCTGAGAGTGTTGTGAAGATTTTTTGTAGTGTGTATTAAAATAATCTTCAGGGCCTCATTCGCCTGCAAGGAGATATGTGACTTGGTTACAGACACTGTGGTCGGTTAAACATGCCACGAAAAATTCAGATGGATATTTACTACCCCTCTGGGTCAATCACAGATTGTGTTAAACTGTATCATCCTGGGATAGTGGAGCTCTGTAAAAATGAAGCATTGCAAAGTATAGGTCAAATTTCTCTCCGGTCTCACAATTTGATACAGCAGTATTAGAGGATATGGATGTCCAAAGTTAACTGGTTGAATGCAATATATTAGCTGTGAGAATTTATCCAATATATTGTTGTAGTTAAATCCATATTAGCAATCTCCAGCAATCTGAGGCTCCTTGTGTTTCTGACCCAAAACACTAACTCTACCTTTGCCTCACGATACAGTGGTGCAGTGGTTCGAGCATGGGGCAGTATGGCAACTTAGCTGACAGCGCAACAACACTTTACAGCATCAGCCGTAAACTTGGGGTTTAATTCCCGCCACTATCTGTAAGGAGACTGTACGTTCTACCTGTAACTGTGCAGGACTCCTCTGGCTGCTCCAGTTTCCTCCCATGTTCCAAAGACGCATGGTTTAGTGTTAGTCACTTTCATATACAATATGTATATGTACTAGTGGGGTACCGCAAGGCTCAGTGCTGGGACCCCAGTTGTTTACAATATATATTAATGACTTGGATGAGGGAATTAAATGCAGCATCTCCAAGTTTGCAGATGACACGAAGCTGGGCGGCACTGTTAGCTGTGAGGAGGATGCTAAGAGGATGCAGGGTGACTTGGATAGGTTAGGTGAGTGGGCAAATTCATGGCAGATGCAATTTAATGTGGATAAATGTGAAGTTATCCACTTTGGTGGCAAAAACAGGAAAACAGATTATTATCTGAATGGTGGCCGATTAGGAGAAGGGGAGGTGCAACGAGACCTTGGAGTCATTATACACCAGTCATTGAAAGTGGGCATGCAGGTACAGCAGGTGGTGAAAAAGGCGAATGGTATGCTGGCATTCATAGCAAGAGGATTCGAGTACAGGAGCAGGGAGGTACTACTGCAGTTGTACAAGGCCTTGGTGAGACCACACTTGGAGTACTGTGTGCAGTTTTGATCCCCTAATCTGAGGAAAGACATTCTTGCCATAGAGGGAGTACAAAGAAGTTTCACCAGATTGATTCCTGGGATGGCAGGACTTTCATATGATGAAAGACTGGATCGACTAGGCTTATACTTGCTGGAATTTAGAAGATTGAGGGGGAATCTTATTGAAATGTATAAAATTGTAAAGGGATTGGACAGACTAGATACAGGAAGATTGTTCCCGATGTTGGGGAAGTCCAGAACGAGGGGTCACAGTTTGAGGATAGAGGGGAAGCCTTTTAGGACCGAGATGAGGAAAAACTTCTTCACACAGAGAGTGGTGAATCTGTGGAATTCTCTGCCACAGGAAACAGTTGAGGCCAGTTCATTGGCTATATTTAAGAGGGAGTTAGATATGGCCCTTGTGGCTAAAGGGATCAGGGGATATGGAGGGAAGGCTGGGGCGGGGTTCTGAGTTGGATGATCAGCCATGATCATACTGAATGGCGGTGCAGGCTGGAAGGGCCGAATGGCCTACTCCTGCACCTATTTTCTATGTTTCTATGTTTCTATTATGGCACCAGAAGTGTGGCAAAACCTGACGCAAGTCTTGCTGATTTGATTTGACACAAATGATGCATTTCACCATGTTTTCACGTACATGTGACAAATAAAGCTAATCTTTGATCTTAAACTTTAATCTCTACAGATACTACTTCAAAGTCAGAGTCAAAGTAAATTTATTATCAAAGTATGTATACGTCACCATATACTACCATGAGATCCATTTTCTTGCAGGTATATACAGGAAAATAAAGAAATAAAATAGAATTTATGAAAACTATACCTAAACAACCAAGCAACGAGACAACAACCAATGTGCAAAAGAAGACAAATTGTACAATTAAAGATAAATAATACTGAAAACGTGAGTTATTCATCCTTGAAAGTGAGTCTGGAGTTTATTGGGTCAGTTCAGTGTTGAGGGGAATGAAGTTACCTACACTGGTCCAGGAGCCTGATGGTTGTAGGGTAATAACTGTTCCTTAACCTGGTGGTGTGGGACCTGAGGCTCCTGTACCTCCTGTTGATGAGAGCTACTGTAAGTTTCCAGCAATATGTGTTCTAATCTTTTGATTTCTCTTGTACTCACTTACCTTAAAGTACCAGTTAATGGGGAAATAATGCAGAGGGAGAAATGATTAATTTCCACATTATTAGCAAATTTAAACAGAAGACCAAACAGCTTGCACTGGGAAGGTTGAGTTATGTTTTTGAGGAACTGGACTGGTGGGTGGGAATGCCTCAGAGACTCTAGTATGAAGTTGGTAAATTGGTTTATTGTTGCCACATGTACCAAAGTGCGGTGAAAAACTTGGTTTTGCATATCAACCATACAGATCATTTCATTACATCAGTGCATTGAGATAGTATGAGGTAGAACAACAACTGAACACAGAAAACAGAATTTACAACAGCATAATTTCAGTCTTTAAACAGGTTACATCCATAAAGCGTATCAACAAGACACATTAACCTTTGGCTTACTTCAGTAATGGCTATTTCCTGGCTGAGCCAACAATTAAGCAATGGAAGCCTAAAGTTAAATCAATTCAGAAGAAAGAAAATTAACTCAATGAAGCAGTAACTCACTCAATTAATATTAACGTTGACCGAAATAAAAATCAATTGCTGAAAGTTAATTTATTTACTGAATAGACTTGAGTGTAATTTATTTACTGAATAGACTTGAGTGTAAATACCTCATGAAGGTATTTGATCAAGTGACTAATTGCAGAAAGTAATCAATATTACTCTATCTTGGACTGGGATAAGGCAATGGTTTCTATTCCCTTTTGTTCATGTTTTAAGGCTATCTTGTCAGGTTGTTTGCAATAGGAGGCGTTGCTGGCCTCTAAGGGAATTAAGGGAATCTCTTAATGATTTTCTAACAACTTTTGGCTGGGCTAATTGGATGGCTTTCTCTCGTATCGAGATCAATCATCAATCCTCCTTCACTCACTAAGTTGACTGTTCATCCAATTACCTGATGGGTTTTATGTCTCATTTCCCCTGAGAGCAGAATATCCCACAAGCCCGTTTCTCCCACTGCCCTGGAGAACATATTTCTGTTGAGTTCTGATACGAAATTGCAGCAGAAAGCTTTGTTACAATTCAGTCGATAAGCAAACATTCCCGATCTACTCCCAATGAATTGGAACACTAAGTGTGTGCATACCCATTCCCATTGGAATATTAAGTAGCATAGTGGTTAGCACAATCACTTTACAGCACCAGTGTTCGATTCCTGCTGCCGTCTATAGGGACTTTGCTTTTTCTGCCTGTGCTGGTGGGGTTTCCTCTGGGTACTCTGATTTCCTCCTACAGTTTAATGAGGTATGGGTTAAGGTTGGTGAGCTGAGGACATGCTACGTTGGCGCTGGAAGCGCAGCACAATCCTCACTGATGCAAACAACTGCATGTGTGACAGATAAAGCTAATCCAATCGAGTCATTCCCATGCTGCAGCTTAATGCGTAACACAACTTGGTTGGGTGGAATTTGGTCCTATCTATCCTGTGAAGGTATGGCAGCACCTCTGCTTTTTTAGAAGTTTGCATAGATTTGGCATGTCATCTAAAGCTTTGACAAACGCCTATAGGCGCACAGTGAAATAATAAGATAAAGCGTCCTTAGAACATAGAATAGTACAGCACAGTACAGGCCCTTCAGCCCACAATGTCGTGCAGACCCTCAAACTCTGCCTCCCATATAAGCCCCCCACCTTAGATTCCTCCATATACCTGTCTAGCAGTCTCTTAAATTTCACTAGTGTATCTGCCTCCACCACTGACTCAGACAGTGCATTCCACGCACCAACCACTCTCTGAGTAAAAATCCTTCCTCTGATATCCCCCTTGAACTTCCCACCCCTTACCTTAAAGCCATGTCCTCTTTGTGTTGGGCACGTGGCCAAGTGGTTAAGGCATTCGCCTCGTGATCTGAAGGTTGCTAGTTTGAGCTTCAGCTGTGGCAGCGTGTTTGTGTCCTTGAGCAAGGCACGTAACCACACATTGCTCTAGTGTCTGTGCGAGGAGTGGCGCCCCACACAGACTTTCAATCTGCGCCTTGTAAGGTATGAAAATGCCCGACGCAGGCCTCTCCTGGTCTGAGTCGATGTTCCCTCCCTCTTGTATTGAGTAGTGGTGCCCTGGGGAAGAGGCGCTGGCATTCCACTCTATCTATTCCTCTTAATATCTTGTATAACTCTATCATGTCTCCTCTCATCCTCCTTCTCTCCAGAGAGTAAAGCCCTAGCTCCCTTAATCTCTGATCATAATGCATACTTTCTAAACCAGGCAGCGTCCTGGTAAATCTCCTCTGTACTCTTTCCAATGTTTCCACATCCTTCCTATAGTGAGGTGACCAGAACTGGACACAATACTCCAAGTGTGGCCTAACCAGAGTTTTATAGAGCTGCATCATTACATCGCGACTCCTAAACTCTATCCCTCGACTTATGAAAGCTAACACCCCATAAGCTTTCTTAACTACCCTATCTACCTGTGAAGCAACTTTCAGGGATCGGTGGACATTAGATTAGATTAGAGTACCCCCAAATCCCTCTGCTCCTCCACACTACCAGGTACCCTGCCATTTACTTTGTACTCTGCCTTGGAGTTTGCCCTTCCAAAGTGTACTACCTCACACTTCTCCGGGTTGAACTCCATCTGCCACTTCTCAGCCCACTTTTGCATCCTATCAATGTCTCTCTGCAATCTTCGACAATCTTCTACACTGTCTACAACACCACCAACCTTTGTGTTGTCTGCAAACTTGCCAACCCACCCTTCTACCCCCACATCCAGATCGTTAATAAAAATCACGAAAAGTAGACGTCCCAGAACTGATCCTTGTGGGACACCACTAGTCACAACACTCCAATCCGAATGTACTCCCTCCACCATGACCCTCTGCCTTCTGCAGGCAAGCCAATTCTGAATCCACCTTGGCCAAACTTCACTGAATCCCATGCCTTCTGACTTTCTGAATAAGCCTATCGTGTGGAACCTTGTCAAATGCCTTACTAAAATCCATGTAGATCACATCCACTGCACTACCCTCATCTATATGCCTGGTCACCTCCTGAAAGAACTCTATCAGGCTTGTTAGACATGATCTGCCCTTCACAAAGCCATGCTGACTGTCCCTGATCAGACCATGATTCTCTAAATGCCTATAGATCCTATCTCTAAGAATCTTTTCCAACAGCTTTCCCACCACAGACGTAAGGCTCACTGTTCTATAATTACCCGGACTATCCCTACTACCTTTTTTGAACAAGGGGACAGCATTCGCCTCCCTCCAATCCTCCGGTACCATTCCCGTGGACAACGAGGACACAAAGATCCTAGCCAGAGGCTCAGCAATCTCTTCCCTCGCCTCGTGGAGCAGCCTGAGGAATATTCCGTCAGGCCCCGGGGACTTATCTGTCCTAATGTATTTTAACAACTCCAACACCTCCTCTCCCTTAATATCAGCATGCTCCAGAACATCAACCTCACTCATATTGTCCTCACCATCATCAAGTTCCCTCTCATCGGTGAATACCGAAGAGAAGAGAAGTGGAGAGTATCCTGACGGGTTGCACCCAGTCCTGGTATGGAAGCACCAATGCCCAAGAATGGAGAAGCGGACAATAAGTGGTGGATACAGCCCAGTCCATCAAGGGTAAAGCCCTCCCCACTGTTGCACATAATTACAAAGAGCGCTGCCACAAGCAAGCAGCATTCATCATCAAAGAACCCCACCATCCAGGCCATGCTCTCTTCTTGCTGCTGCCATTGGGAAGGAGGTACAGGAACCTTCGGCTTCACACCACCAGGTTCAGGAACAGTTGTTACCCTTCAACCATCAGGCTCCTGAACCAGTGTGGATAACTTCACTCACCACAACTCTGAACTGATTCCACAACCTATCGACTCTCTTTCAAGGATTCTACAACTCATGTTCTCAATATTATTTATATTATTTTCACAACCTGTCTTCTTTTGCACATTGTTTGTTTGTCAGTCTTTATTTATGAGTAGCTTTTCATAAATTCTCTTGTATTCATAGAGTCATAGTAAAGAACAGCACAGAAGCAGGTCCTTTGTCCCATCTAGTCTGTGCCGAGCGATGTAAACTGCCTACTCCCATCGACCTGCACTGGGACCACAGCCCTCCATACCCCTACTATTCATTTACCTGTCCAAACTTCTCTTAAAGATTGAAATCGAGCTTGTGTGCACCACTTCTGCTGGCAGCTCATTCCACACTCTCATGACCCTCTTAGTGAAAAAGTTTCCCCTCATGTTCCCCTTAAACTTCTCATCTTTCACCCTTGACCTCTAGTTGTAGTCCCACCCAACCTCAGTGGAAAAAGCCTGCTTGAATATCCCCTATCTATACCCCTCATAATTTTGTATACTTCTATCAAATCTTTATTTTCTTGTAAATGCCCATGAGAAAATGAATCTCAGGGTTGTACATGGTCACATATGTGTACTTTGATAATACATTTCTTTGAACATTGACTTTGACAGCAGCAATCAAAGTGGAGTGGGAGGATGGCCTGGCAGGAACTTGAAATATAAGCAGATTTTGAGAAAAATCTTTACATCTAAAACACGCTGAGTGAATTACAAACTCAGGTTTTGTGTTTGGCAAGTGCATAGTTTTGCGCAAGTATAAGATCTCTTTGTAATCCTTGCTGATAATGGTGTAAATTCAGGGGAACGGTTTCTGCTCTAATCTTTTTTTCCATTCCAATCGATTTTGGGACGGTCAGCATTTAAACCTCATTCTTCTGTATGTTAATGAACAATAATGAATTTGTATTTTGCCAGAAGCATGCCAAATGTGAAGAAAGATTTGAACGCCAGATTACTTTGCAACTGAATTGGGCACTTATGATGCTAAACAATTTGTGGATGGGCTGGAATGTTGAGCATAAGCAGCCTGCAGTGAAGGACAGGATGATTGAAAAACTTTTGTTTAAGAGGAGGGAGACGGGTCGCACGAGTTGAACCGAGTATCTGGCTGGCATTTCGCAGCATTCCAGAGGATGGGAAATATGGAGGTTTCAGTCAGTGCGATGACTGAATGCATGCTGCACATTCCGAGGCTGACTCTGTGCAGTGTGTGGTGTCACCTCTGCCATCTGGTCAAAAGTGAAAGGACACAATTTTTCAAACGATGTATTACTTTGTTGCGGAAAAGTTAATCTAATTTAAAATTTTAGTAAAATCTCAGTAGCTGTCTTTCAGGTTCCAGATTCAAGATTCAAGACTGTTTAATATCATTTTCATTTATCGATATATTTATTGAGGTACAGCACGGAATAGGCCCTTTTGGCCATTTGAGCCACATAGCCCACAATCCCCCGATTTAACCCTAGCCTAATCACGGGACAATTTACAAAGACCAGCTAACCTACTAACTGGTACATCTTCGGACTGTGGGAGGAAACCGGAGCACCCGGAGGAAACCCTGACAGTCACAGGGAGAAGGTACGAACTCCTTACAAGCTGCGGCAGGTCCAGTACACAAGTGTAAAAGAGAATGAAATAATTGTCACTCCAGATCTGATGCAAGACTAAAAAACACAATAAGATAAAGAACACAATAATAAAAAAAACAATAATCACATAAGGTATTTTATATCCATAGATTGATTGCATGACTTTAGACACAGGAGTGTCTGTACATAAGGTGGCTGACAGGAATTGATGAAGTAGTGGTGGTTGGGGGTGTGGAGGGGTGGGTTAGTGAGTGGAGGTGTTGATCAGCATCACTGCTGGGGGAAAGTAACTGTTTTTGAGCCTTATTGAAAATGGGAAATGACAGGTCAATTCTACACTGTCCCAACATACTCAGGAACCTAGCATGAGAGACTCTGTGTCTAATCATCCTGGGCCCCTGTGTCAGGCAGTGGGGGCACAAAGCATGTCCAGAGCCGAGGGGGACGGGACGCCAAGCAAAGCTCTGTCCCCCCTTAGAGCCTGGCAGCCTCTATAGTGACGTAGAGTAGATCCTCCCTCTGGTCACAGTCCATGAGGGTGGTGACAATTGGCTCCATAACAGTGGCACTTGGTGGTTAGCACAACGCTTTACAGTAAAGGGTTCAGTTCCCGCCGGGGCCTGTAAGGAGTTTGTGTGGTCACATGGGTTTTCTCCGGGGGCTCCAGTTTCTTCCCACAGTCCAAAGATGCACTATTTGGCGGTCATTGTAAATTGCCCCGTGATTAGGCTAGGATTAAATCGGGGAATTGCTGGGCGGCGCGGCTCAAAGGGCCGGAAAGGCCTATTCTGCACTGTATCTCAGTAAATCAGAAGTAAGCTGCCTCTGTTACTGTGACATTTCAGGATAATGCTTCACTGCACTTTCTCTGTAACTGGGACACTTCATTCTGCACCCTCTTATTGTTTTCCCTCGATGTACTGATGTGATTAAGTGATCTATATAGATGGCATTCAAAACACAGATCTTCAATGTGCCTCATGCTTGTGACTTTAGCTTACCAATTTCTTTCTTTTTTATTCAGAGATCTACCATGGTAACAGCTCCTTCCAGCCTGATGATCCTGCGCCGTGTGTATAATTAACCTATTAACCCATATGTCTTTGGACTGTGGGAGGAAACCGGAGCACCTGGAGGAAACAAATGTAGCCGTGAGAAGAACGTATTAACTCCTTCTGGGCAGCAGCGGAATTGAACCTGGATTGCTGGTGATGTAATAGCGTTCCGTTAAGCACTACACTACAGGTTGTATCATGGCCTGGTATTGAAACACCAACATATAACAATGGCAAAGCCCACAAAAATTGATGGATACAGCCCAGTCCATCGCTGGAAAAAACCCTTCCCACCACTGAGCATGTCTGCAAGGAGTGCTGACACAAAAAGGCAGCATCCAACACCAATGGCCCCCACCGTCCCGGCCGTGCTCCCTTCTCACTATTACCATTGGCAAGGTGCACAAGAGCAGCAACTTCAGTAACAGGTATTGCCCTAGAACCATCAGGCTCCCTGAACTGGCGTGGATCACTTCACTCACCATTGCTCCGAACTGATTCGACATCCCACAGACTCACTTTCACAGATTCTACAGCTCACATTTTCAATATTATTTATTTATTGTATTTGCACAACTTGTCTTTTTCACATTTGTTAGTCCTAGCTTATTTATAGCTTTTCATAAAATCTATTGTATTTCTTTATTTTTCTGTAAATACCTGCAGGGAAGTGAACCTCAGTGTAGTATATGGTGGCATACAGCACTGTGGAAAAAGTCTAAGGTACACATCTAGAGTGACTAAGACTTTTGCACAGCACTGTATTTGTCAACATGGGGTGGAGAGCGAGTTTGTAAATGTGGCAGGAGCTAAGGATGTTGGGAATGGTGAGCGTGGAACACTTTGGGAGGAGTGTGTGACAGGCGGCCGAGAAGGAGTGCCAGGAATGGGGGGCGGACACACCCAGCCCTGAGACGCCAACCAAGGTCATTTCATTCCAAGCAGTTATACATAAATAAACCTAAGACTTTAGCACAGTGCTGCACGTGTACTTTCATAATAACTTCTGCATTGATAATAAATCTTACTTTGATTTTGAAATAAAATCAACAGGTCTGAAATGTCTGATACCATAGGGCTTGTGTCGAAGGTGAGAGGGGTTAAGCTCAAAGGAGGTGTGCGGGGGAGACTGATGAGTGTCTGCGTGGCAATACCTGGGGTGGTGGCGGAAGAACGTACAACAGGGACATTCAAGCTCTCTTCGATGGGCACACGAAGGTGCAAGAAATGGAAAGATGTAGACATTTTGCTGGCAGAAGGGATTAGCTCAGTCGGGCATTTGATTATCAATTTAGTTAGTCTGGCGCAACATCGTGGGCTGAATGGCATATCCTGTGATGTACGCTTCTGTGCCCTCCAAGAGGACCACAACCTTGCTGAGGTTTGCAGGCTTGCGAGCCTCAGGGACCAGCAGAGCTATGTTGGCTGGAGTCAGGGCTTTATGTTTTGACTCTTGGTAGGGTCACCCATGCCATGCAGGTCGAAGGGTAGAGGCCAGGCTAAGAGTGGTCCACCGTTCTCCAGGTTTGGGGGTTCAGCTCAGGGCTAACAACCCGGACTGGTCAAACAAAACTGTTACGGAAACAGCAATGAAGAATCTCTCATCTGAGTGCGACGGTATTCCTGAGTCTCCACCCAGAACGCGCATGGCTGACAGCAGTGAAAACCAACGGACACACTGAAGGAAGCTGGGAACACCTCCAGAGATGCTGCCTGAAACGCCAGTGGTGTAATGGGTGGTAAGATTCATCAGCCCCTCTGATACAGCCCTCAACAGTGGTGTCATCAGCAAACTTGTAAATGGTGTTGGAGCTGTGCTTATGTAATCTGTCCTAGAAATTTTCAATACAGTAACTGTCTAAAGTTGTATTTTCAATGTGAAATCAACTCCATGAAGGAAAGAACTGTTTGCCGAATAATTACTTTGTGGAACTGCAGGTATATAGAGGTACAGGGTCAGCATCAGAGTACCACACCCAGTGCTGGAGGAACTCAACAGCACAGGCAGCATGACAAAGGGCCTTGGATCAAAAATCCGACTGTCTATTCCTCTCCATGGATGATGCCTGACCTTTTGAGTTCCTCCAGCATTTTAAGTGTGCTGCTCTGGAGTTCCAGCATTTGCGGAGTCTCTTGTGTTTAAGGTTCATTGGCAGCTATACACAGGACACAGCATCACATGCAGAAACAGAATGAATGGATTATAGCCGTGGAACGATAACTTGTCCAGCCAGAAGTCTAACCTCGACATACCAGACAGAGCCACTAATAAAAAACAGAAAATGCTGGAATCACTCAGCGGGTCAGGTGATATGAGTTTACATTTACACTTCATCAGAGCTGCTTCTTTTATCCACAGTTTCTGCCTGACCTGCTGAGTGTTTCCAGCACTTTCTGTGTTTATTCCAGATTCCTAGCACCTGCTTTTTTTTCAAACTTTCATTAACTCTTTGTCATCGTTATGTTCCGTGTTGTGACATCGGCAATCATGGTCTTCCCATTGCCTTCTTCTGGGCAGTGTCTTTACAAGACAGTGTTCTGTGGGGATGTGGCGTATTTGCCAGTGGAAAACCGCTTCCACTGTCTCAATTGTTGATTGGTCAGTTTAAAGCTGTAGCACCTCTTCTGGTTGGTTGCTTTTTATGCCGCTGGAGTTTGAGGCACCCCAGGGGGATAAAGAATAGCATATGTGAGCGGTTTGCTCGCTGTCCCTTTGTTCTCAGGCACAGGTACACAGAATCAGGGAAGTACACTCCCAGCGCACTTTTTGCTAAGTAGCTGTTTGTTGAATATTCAGTCTTGTACTTTGTGTAACTTGGGGGAACTTAGATGTTTGGTCAAATCTTTTACTGCTTGTAAATAAATGATTAATATGCTTATTTGTAGTCAGTGTTTTCTGTCTCACTCACCAAACCTGTGAACCTGCTTCCACGTTACAGACAGTGTGACTCCAGCCATTATCAATACTCCTCAGGGGTCGTCTACCTGTCGTCAGTGGTCACGTAACTAGGACTTGCGATCTGCACCAGCTGCTCATGTGACCGTCAAAGAGCCCACGCCATGCAATTACATCTATGCGACCAACTAACCTACTAATTTGTACTTATTTTAAACATGGGAGGGAACTGGAGCACCTGGAGGAAACCCACGCAGTCATGGGAAAGAACGTACAAATTCTTTACAGACAGTGGCTTGAACTGAACCCCCAGTCGCTGGCCTTGTAAAGCATTACGCTAACCACTATGATACCATGCCCCCCCCATAAAACTTTGTTGCATTTACAGACATTTCATAAGATAAGCTCTTGATAGAATGCACACTAGAGAGGTATATCCTGAAAATTGTACATGCGCTGCACTGCTACCACAAGGAGAGGCTGGTTTCTGAGATATGCTCTCAACAGTCTCCTGTGGCCACGTGCAGAGCAGTTGTTCGACCAAGCCATTATGTATCCAGACAAAATGCTTTCAATCACTCACAAATCAGTGGGTAATTTTATAACAAATGACGCAAGATGATTCTGGGATTCAGAACTTTTGAATGGAAGGGAATATCTTCTGTTGATACCACATTGTCATGATCTCAGACCATCTGAGAGTGTATTCCAGTCAATGCAGTATTTTGAATTTTAGTCAAAGTTTCAAGGTGTTACGGGAGTGGTAGTAGCTAGTATGATGCTTTACAGCACCGGTGATCAGAAAATCAGGGTCCAATTCCTGCCGCTGTCTGTAAGGAGTTTGCATACTCTCCCCGTAACTGCACAGGTTTCCTCTGGGTGCTCTGGTTTCTCCCCACATTCCGAGGACATATGGTTAAGGTTCGTGGGGTTGTGGACACGCTATGTTGGTGATGGAAGCATGGTGACGCTTTCAGGCTGCCCCCAGCACATCCTCAGAAGTGACACACTTCACTGTATTTTTCAATGTTCTGATGTACATGGGGCAAGTAAAGCTAAACTTTATCTTTATCCCTAATAAAACAAGCTCCCACTGGGTAATCTACACTCAGGTACCTCCTGTACCTAATAAAGCAGCCACTGAGTGGACGTTGATAGCCTCTCTTCTGAAGTAGACCAACCACATCAAGTTTCGTGGTGTTGTGATTTCAGAGATGCTCTTCTGCACACTCCCGTTGGAACGCATGGTTATTTCAATTACTGCCACCTTTGTGTCAGCTTCAACCAGTCCGGCTGTTCTCTGACTTTTCTCATTAACAAGGCGTTTTGTCCACAGAACTGCCGGTCATTGGGAGTTTTTTTTTGCACCATTCTCTGTAAACTCCAGAAACTGTTCAGTATGAAGACCCAGGAGATTATCAGTTCCTGAGATATTCAAACCACCCCGCCCGGCACCAGCAATCATTCCACAGTCAAAGACACTTGGATCACACTTCTTCCCTATTCTAATGTTTGGTCTGATCAACAGCTGAACCTCTTGACCATGCGAATGAATGAATGAATGAAATTTATTTCGGTCAGTACAAACATAACAAAAAGCATCATTTTCAATGATGAATTCGTAACGATGATTCCATAGGACAAAATTACAACAAAAAACATAGATATTCTTTAAAACAGACCGAAAGGGTGTAGGCCGAAGCTACAGCTTATTACGCCTACCCTTCTTATTTATACAACAACATACTTGGCATCAATCAACACATCAAAACAAAAAATTTCATAATCTTTTAACGCAAAATCCAATTCCAAGTATCATTTATTTATATTACTCCCATTCATTTTAAATCATGTATTTTATATTTGTTTATTAAATTATTTTTAAATAATTTTTTAAACTTGTTAAGTGTGATGCATGTTTTTAAATTCTCACTACAACTGTTCCATAGATTTACCCCTCTGACTGAAATACAATAATTTTTTTTTACATTTGTTCTAATCCTTTGTTTTTGAAATATACATGTTCCTCTCAAATCATGTTGACTTTCTCTCATTTTAAACAACCTTTGGATACTTTGTGGTAGCTGTCCATTTTTCACTTTACACATAATTTGTACTATTTTGAAATCTCCAAAATCTCTGAACTTTAAAGTGTTTAGTTGAATAAATAGTGGATTGGTTGGCTCATAATAACTTGTCTTATTTACAATTCGTATGACTTTCTTTTGGAGTAGAAAAACTGAGTTTGTATTTGTTTTGTATGTACTTCCCCATACCTCTACACAGTCAGTCATGTATGGGACTATAAATGAACAGTATAATGTATACAAAGATTCCTGATTTAAGAAATCTTGCGCTTTGTACAGTATTGCAATAGATTTTGATATTTTTGCTTTGACATAATTTATATGTGGTTTCCAACTTAATTTATTATCTATTACCACTTCTAAAAATTTTGTTTCAAATACCTTATCAATTTCAACATCATTTCTTCTAAGTTTACTATATGAGTTTGGTACATGGTTTCCAAATATTATGAATTTAGTTTTACTTAGATTCAGTGATAATTTGTTAGTATCAAACCATTTCTTTATAATTTTTAGTTCTTTCTCCACTGTATCCAAAAGTTATTTTAGATGTTTCCCACTACAAAATTGTATCATCAGGAAATAATATACATTTTAATGTCTGAGAGACCATACAAAAATCATTTATATACAAAATGAACAGCAGTGGACCAAGCACTAAACCTTGTGGAACCCCACAAGTTACCCTCAAAAGTTTTGAATTTGAGTTGTTTATATGTACATACTGATACCTGTCTTGCAAATAACTACGTAACCAGTCATGTGCCACCCCTCTAATACCATCTCTTTCTAAATTTGTTAATAATAATTTATGGTCAATTGGTGTCTGCATGTTTTTGTTCATTGAGTTGCTGCCACATGATTGGCATTAACAAGCAGGTGTACAGCTGTACCTAATAAAGTGGCCACTGAGTGTAATTAATGATGTTGGTTGAGGATTAAAGGTTGGCCAAAATGGAAGATACTTGGAGACGCCTTTCCTTTGGAATGGGCTGTGGGATTTTTCATGTCCACCTCAGTAGAAGGCATAGCCCTTGTATTAATTCTCAACCGATGACGTATCATGCTCCCTCAGCACTGGAGTACGACAGAGTGTATGTCTTACACTTAAAACCAGCTGGAAACGAATGACAAACAATGAAGGAAAAATAAATATGATGGAGTTTGTTGCAATTTATTTCATCGGAGAAATTGAATATTCTCCAAAACAAACATGTGGCGCAGAACAGCAATAAATGTCAGTCGTCCTCATCCTGTTCGGGAACAGAACAGACTGTTGTGTCGATTTAGCTGAAATTTATCTATTGCATATGTGGATCTGTAGTGTTGCCTGCACTCTCAGTCTCGTCTGGTCTGGACACGTGCAAGCAGGACTGAGAACTCCTTGGGACACTCAATTGTAACGGAAACAATTTACGACTGTTTTGCAGATCTCGTAACATTCACATCAGTTTTCAATTATGGATATTGAACAATTTCTTAAATAATATGTCTAGGTACCAAAATAACTGGGCTAACTAAAGTAGGGAAAGTACCGAGAGATGGTAATATAAAGGGGAATCCCGTCTGTCCCTTTCTCCTCTGATCCACTCTCCTTTCCCACCAGATTCCTTCCTCTCCAGCCATTTACCCTTCCCACACACCTGGCTTCATCAATTCACCAATCACCTTTTAGCTATCCTCCTCCTCCCCCCGCCCCACCCCACCTTTCTATTCTGGCATCTTCCCCCTTCAATCAAACTAGCTGTCAAGCCTCGGACTGCAGCCACTAATAAGCTGATGAGTTAAACCAATTGTTCAATAGGTTTGACAATTGCCCTCCTGCTCACCCCCCCCTCAGCACACCAGTTCAGGTGCAGAGGGACCCAATGCTCTCTCAGCACCAGCACCTCCGCTCTCTCTCCTCCCCCCTCCCAACTGCTATCGTCCCGATCTTCACCTCCCCCAGTCCCCACCTTCCACCAATTCCCCAGGACTGAGCAGGTGAGGAGGGCTCTGGGAAAACTCAGACACGGCTAAGCATTGGGACCGGATGGAGTGAACCCCAAACGTCCTGCTGAGCAGCTGTGTGGATTTGTCCAGCGCATTTTCAATCTGCGTCTCAGCCTGGAAAGGGTGTGGAAAACATTGTGCGTGGTCCTAATTCCCAAGAAGGGCCAACCGAAAGTCTCGAATGACTACTGTCCAGTGGCCCTCACCTCACACACCATGAAGACCCTAGAGTGGCTGTTCCTGGCTCACCTCTGACCCCTGCTCGGGTCAGCCCTCGAGCACATTGGAGTCGACGGTGCTGAACAGAGCCAACTTCCATTTGGATAAACAGGGCAGCGCTGTGAGGAACATAGTTTTTGATTTCTCAAGTGCCTTCAATACCATACAGTCCTCATTGCTAGGGTATAAGCTCCGTTCAATGCAGGTTGGCACTTCCATTGTATCCTGGATCATTGTCTACCTGACTGGCAGACCACAATTTTTGCAGCTTCAGAGCTGTGTGCTAGATGTGGCTATAAGCAGCACTGGGGCCCCACAGGACTGTATTGACTCCCTTCCTGTTTGCCCTGTATAACTCAGACTTTAGATACAACACTGAGCCATGTTATCTGCAGAAATTCTCTGATGGCTCAGCAATAGCTGTGTGTATAAAGGGAGGACGGGAAAATAAATACAGGGCCCTGGTAGAGGACATCGTTAAATGGTGCAGGCTGAATCATCTGCAGCTCAACATCAGTAAGACAAAGGAGATGGTGATGGACTTTAGGAAGACTTAGCCTGCATTTCTCCCTGTCACAGTTAATGGTGAGGATGTGGATGTGGTGAGGACCTACAAGTACCTGGGGGTGCACCTGGATGACAGACTTGAGTGGAGAACCAACACAGAGGCTGTGTACAAGAAGGGCCAGAGTCACCTCTAACTCCTGAGGAAACCGAGGCCCTTTGGAGTATGCAGGCCTCTCCTACACATGTTCTACCAATCTGTTGTCACCAGTACCTAACATGCAGTGGTGTGCTGGGGCAATGGTATCAACATGGGTGATGCCAACAGGCTCAATAAACTGATTAGAAAGGCTGGCTCTGTTATCGAAGTCAAACTGGACACACTGGAGGCTGTGGTAGAAAAAATGACCCTCTGGAAAATCCTGGCAATTCTGGACAATGTTTCTCACCCTCTGCATGCCAGAACAGAGCACCACTTTTAGTCATAGACTAAGACAACTGCACTGTTGCAAAGAGCGCTATAAGAGGTCATTCTTACCCTCGGCCATTAGCCTCTATAATGAGTCAACCTAGAGCCAGGGAAGTGATGACCCCTTCCTGTTAGACTGTTTGAGGCAACTTATTTTTTATTCTTTCTTCTTCTCTTCTAATATTTATATCTGTACACTTGTAATGCTATCATGACTCTGTAATTTCCTCTGGGATCAATAAAGTATCTATCTATCTGTCTATCTTCCTTTCCAGTCCTGAGGAAGGGCCTCAGCCTGAACTGTTGACTGTTAATTTCCTTGGATGCTGCCTGACTTGCTGAGTTCCTATATCATTTTGTGAGTGTTGCTCTGGATTTTCAGTATCTACAGAATATCTTGTGTTTAAGTTGCTGTCGTATCTGTTTCCACCCCCTCCAATGGCATCTCATTCTGGTCACCTACAATCTCTGTGTAAAACAATAAGTGCCTCATAAATCTTTAAATTTCCCTTCCACGCACCTTGAAACAATGTTTGCTCATATTACATTTCTTCTCTGGGAAAAATGTTTCCGTCTCTCTACCTTGTCTACGAGTCTCGTAATTTTATAAACTTCTATCAGGTCTTTCCTTAGCTTTTGACATTCCAGAGAAAAGAATTCAAATTTGTCCGATCTCTCCCTACCAGGGGTACCCTCACCAGTACCTCTTTGAAATGTGGGAGGAAACCAGAGCACCCTGAGGAAACCCACACGGTCACGGGAAGAACATACAGACTCTCTACAGACAGCAGCTAGAATTGGACGCCAATCAGTGATTGCTGTAAAGCGATTGCGCTACCACACTGCCAAAACATCTGTGTGCAAAAGTGCCAGTTCAGGCCCACTGCAGAGGCAGATACATTAGGGACACTTAAGAAACTCTTAGATAGTTACATGGATGATAGAAGCATGGAGGGGTTATGCAGGAGGGAAGGATTAGTTTGATCTTAGAGTAGGTTAAAAGGTCAGCACAACATTTTGGGCTGAAAGGCCTGTACTGTACTGTACTGTGCTGTAATGTTATATGTTCTAAAACCTACGTATTTCAGAAGAGGTAAAAAGGGAAAGGGGATAAACCCAGTAAAGTGCCAATTGATCTCAAAGAATCACATTTCAACCCAGCAAAGTGCCAATTGATCTCAAAGAATCACATTTCAATGTAACCAGAAAGAGAGTTGTGGAGTCTCCAAGGAGCCACAAGTTTCCAACAGAAGGGAATTACTGTAGACAGCAAGGCAGCTTTACCTGTGTGAGGGAGGATCTGGTTTTTCACTGTACACAATCTGCTGACTTACAAGTGGGCCTGAACTGGCACTTTTGCACACAGATGTTTTGGCAGTGTGGTAGCGCAATCGCTTTACAGCAATCACTGATTGGCGTCCAATTCTAGCTGCTGTCTGTAGAGAGTCTGTATGTTCTTCCCGTGACCGTGTGGGTTTCCTCAGGGTGCTCTGGTTTCCTCCCACATTTCAAAGAGGTACTGGTGAGGGTAGTGATTTGTGGGCTTGCAACGTGGGCTTGCCAGAAGCGTGACCCTTGCAGACAATCCTCGCGGATTTGATTTGACGCAAGTGACCCCTTTCACAGGATGTTTCGTATTTCGATATACTGTACCTGTAACATATAACGATGCTCTTTATCTTTAAGTTGCCTCTTGTGGTGTCTGACTGTGAGGTAATGACTGAATATGATAAGCCTATCATATAGATAACATAAACCATATCTCTGAGCATATGGTATGCAGAGTAACTGACAGAGGCTCTTATCCAACACGAGGGTTTCAATGATGTTATAATTCAAGTTCAAGATTCAAGTTTATTTGTTGCATACACTGTACATTGAAACATACAGTGAAACGTTTCATCTGTGTTCACAACCAGAGCACAGGGGACAGCCCGGAAGTGTCACCTCACACTTGGTTGCCAACATAACATGCCCTCAATGCTCAGCAGAACAACACAGAACACGACAAGCACAAAACAACAGCAAAGCAAACCCCATTCCTTCCTCCCACCCATGCACAGTACTCCACAGACCATCTTCTTCAGCCTCCAACAAACTGGAGCACGCAGATACTTGATTCCCAATTTTTGGATTTTTGATGATAATTTGCTGTCATATTCTAAAGCAAAATCATATTTATGAGATGATCACAGTCTGAAGTTTGGATTATAGTCATACTAAATTGGAGGGAGAAAATGCAAATAGGCATTTTAACCATAAACCTAATGATAAATACTACTTTCTTATCTATTCCCATCCCCTTGATTCTCTTAGTTTTTAAAACCACATCCTTTTCAGTGTACTCAATGCACTCAGTCAACTTGTGCAGGAATGTTGATCCATAACTCTTTGAATTTAGATTATGATTCTTGTAGGAGCCATGTGTCTATTTTCTGTCCGTCTGTATCGCATTTTGAGTTGCGCGTTTATCATGGGTAATTTGTCACATGGGCTGGGGTGTGGTAGAAGTGAAGAGTATAGCTAAGTATTCACTCTTCGTCTTTAATTCAGTTTTAGTCTGGTTACAGTAAGGGGTAGGCTGGGGTGAGGGGGCAATGAATTTTTTGGTTGACATTTTAAGACCACTAACATTTAAAACCGCTTTTGTTTTAATATGCTAAGTATATTTGAACTTGCATATTTCACTATATTGTTGGTTTTAGTTTCATTAGTTTATCATTAAAAGATTGTTCGTCTTTGCTGGTTCCTTAATAAAGGATCAAATGTACTTTCTTTGACTTACTTTCTGCCATTACGCTGCTGGTGTTTAGGGAAGGAATGAAAGTCCTCGATCTCTGACAGTGTTCAGGGCTTCCTTCATCACGTCAGTAGCTTCCCCTCGGTTTTCACTGCCGTCAGTCACGCAAGTCCCAAATAGAGACTCAGGAATACCATCACACTCAGATGTAGACTGACTCTTCATTGCTGTTTCCGTAACAATTTTGTTTGACCATTCAGAGCTGTCAGCCCTGAGCTGAACCCCTGAACCTGGAGGACCAGTGGACCACTCTTAGTCTGGCCTCAAGCCTTTGATCTGTTTGGCAAGGATGACCCTACCAAGAGCCAAAGCAAAAAGCCCTGACTCCAGCCAACATAGCGCTCCGGGTCATTGATACGCACAAGCCTCCAAACCTCGACAAGCTTGTAATCCTTTTGGAAGTTTCTTCGACTTAGAACTTCATTATTTGTGGAATACTTCATACAATGAACCCACTTCTGTGTTTAGTCTCTGAGCACTTTTGGACTGGTTTTAAGTAACCACTACAATTCTCTTCTCAATGATAAGTTGTCTGAGGTGAAGTTGTGACATTGCCCCATTAATCTAGAATCTCTATCTGTCTGGTACAAGCTTTCAGTGTCCACCTACATGCTCTTGTTCAGAGTATTTTGGCTGTTGAAAATCACGTTTATAACTCCTAAGCTTCAGTTAATATTGAGCAATTTTCCTCACTGAAATCGAGGAATCGTTATAAAGTATCTATAGCATTGAAGATTGAGGGTTGATTTCATAGAGGTGTATAAAATTACGAGGAGCATAAGTAGGATGAATGCACACAGTCTTTCTCTCAGGGTTGGGGAATCAAGAACTATAGGCATAGGTTTATGGTGAGAGGGGAAAGAATTTAGAGGAGCCTGAGGGGCAATATTTTCACTCTGAAGGTGAGGTGTCTGTGGAATGAGCAGCAAAGAAAGTGATTGAGGGAGGTATTATCATGATGGTTGTCCATCGTTTCCGACAATGACAAGAGACCTGTGTGGGAGAGTTTTTAAAGTGCAAAAGTCATTGCACTGGGGCAGTTCCACTCTCCCGACATCAGAAGTCCAGGTCCAGTGGTAAAAACAACCATCACAAACTGGGGTCTTCCTTGGCTGCATTCGATGACCATGACGTCTTCTGTGTCTCGTCATGCCCTTCGCTCTCCACCGAGCATTGCGGTACCACCTTCCTAGCTGTTGGATCTCACTGTTGATTTCA